>NC_087519.1:50713298-51313298 GCF_963921805.1 Phalacrocorax carbo | reverse complement strand
GCTTTATGCAGGTGGTTGGGTTAGATGGCCTTTAGAGATCCCCCTAACCTAAATTATTCCATGATTGATTTCTGCAGTAAAACTAATTTAGTTCTAATGCTGAACGTAAGCCTTGGAAGTGCTATCTATGAAGGCTTCTTAAAAACACAAAAATTAAAAAACAAACACACCCAAACAGTATGAAATGCATCACAATAATCAAGAAAATTTACAAAATACGGAGTTTCTACTGGTGTCTGCTAAGTGAGTTATGGCCTGTTAATTGCTGCACTTTTCTTATGACTCCACCAAGCACAGAAAGCATGCAAAGAATATGAGGTGGGAAACACCTGGAAACTTCTTCCTCAATTTGTTTCAACACTTATTAATACTGTCTGAATTAATTACTTTAAAAAAAAAAAGATAGAAATGCATGGGAGCACCAAGCAAAATCTTGCAAGAATTTTTGAGACATTTCATTTTTGGAAGCTTAATCCTGGTACCTATTAGTTTTGCTCCAATGTAGGCAACAGCGAAGGTAAAGCAGCTTTTCTCTCAAAAGCGTTGCTTTTAAATATTTGATGTCGTTAACAAGAGCTCCGAAACCTGGCACGTCACCGTTGATACGATTGAATAGCACACAATTATTTAATGAAGTCCATTGGATAAAAATTACCCCGCCTGCATTCATCTTTGAACGGTGAAATTGTTTTTGCTTTATTAAATTTTAAGACTGCCATTAAGAAAGCCTATTAAGAAAGATCTTTTTAAGCTCTCAACAGTATAGCTGGATACTTTGTACCACTGCTACTCATGATCAGCATTAAAATCATTATAATCAGATAATTTTAGGGCTTTAGGGAACCATGCTCTACCATCCGGGGACTGACCGTGCTGGAGTAAATCAGGCACCACTCTATTGATGCTGAAGGAATTAGTATTATAAAATTATCAAAACTGATCTTACAGGCCATACTTTGCTACGTATTAATTTTAAAATATACCCGATGACTTTACTTTCAGTAACGAATACGGGCCAAATTATGAAAAGCTCTTGAACGCCAGACGATAACCAGCAGCAGCTTGCGGGCAGCAGCAGTACGACCGAAGTGGGATACGCTGCCTGCACGGGCTGGAAGCCTCTGCCCGGGAGCCCTGCCCGTTCAGGCAGGCGCTTCGGCTGTGTCCATCCTCCCCTGCCCGAGCACCGCCGGTATCGCCCCCGCTCCAGGCAGCTGGTAGAGAAACGAGCGGGCCTTTGCTGAGATGTACGAGTGAACCTTTGCTTAAGGGGTTTATTGATTCATTTCTGCAACCCTGAAAAGAAGGGGATTTTCTCCGTCAGCTTCACACAAGTATTTCTCGTTCCCCAGAAATACTTTGCTGTTTACGGAGGTCCTCAACAACCACATCAACCAAAAAGTCTGACAATCTGTACTACAAGAAAAACGAGGTTTCATGAGATGGAGTAGAGACTGGACGAAGATGATCCAGAGGGTTTAAGGGTCTGGCGTTACCAAGTGTCTGTAAAACCAACCACCTCGAGATGGATCCAAGTAACACGTATTCTATTACTCCTGTATATAAAGATGTATTTTTCTATACCCAAGTTTCCTAATGCTTGGGACTGTTTCCAACACAAGCAATGCAAGTTCATCCCAGTGGAATAATAATTACCCTCAATTTTATTTCCTCAAATTTTACTTCCATGATAACCCTGTGAGGACTATAACTCTAGAAGAGGTGCTCTAGGTGATTCCAGGACTCAAAAAAAAAAAAAAAGTAAAAACCAGACACCAAACTTAAAGTGTGCTGACTGGACTGAGGCATCTTCTACTCCAAAGAAAACGTTACAGTCCCAGCAGTATAAGGTACCGCACGCGCACACAGGTTAAGCCAGAAGAAGAGGCATGCATATGCTTCATTTGAGCATTATGAATGTTGAATAGGTCAGTGGTTACTAAATAAACGAGGCATTCAGACCTCCAGCCACACCGACAAACCAGCCCCTTTCTCAAGTGTCAGGATACAAGCGCAGCTCAGAAACAAATCTGGAAATCAGACTTTGATCAGCAGTTTCTCTCCAAGTTCAAGATTATCATTTTTGTCTCTGGCTTGCACAAAATGATAAATTTTTTTGGTGTTAAGCAAAAGCTCCGTCCAAGTGCTGTTTGAAAAGGTAACGCTATTCAGCGCTGTCTCTGTGCACCCCTGTTCCAGCCAGGAGAGCCACGTAAACGATAGTTACTTCGCTCGGCAAGAATATTTAATGAATGTGAAAAATATGCAAGTTCTTATCAAACGCTTCTGTTAACTCTCCTGGTTTTCAGTGGGACACGGGAGAGGAGGATTTGCAATCACCTTGCACGTGCAGCGGCAGGCACATTTCCAAAGCAAACCGGCAAAGCCCGATACAAGACGACAAGCAAATCACAGGAGCCGTGGAAGCTGTTCGCCATCGCAGTCGTCTCTACGATAAAGCTGCCTGCAACGAGCAGAACTGAAGGGCTGAAAATCCACCAGGTACAGTTTTACAGCCGAGTTGCAGGTTATCTCCCTCCTGCCACTGGCCCCTGGGCAGGGCTTTTTTAGTTGCGGGGGGAATAAAACCAAATCACCCAAGGAGCTGCCCACAGACAGTAGTTAGAACTGATTACACTTTTTTCAAACATTAAAAACCACCCCAAACAACAAAACCAGCTGAATTTTCAGTCCTCTCCTCCCAAGCAGTAATCTTCCGACAAGTGGTACCAAAGAATACGTAAACTGTATTTTCACATAGGAAAACTAAAGCCAAATTATTCCCCTAAATTCTATTTATGTTAACTCACTGTTGCTTTGTAAAAACAGGAATAAGCATGCAAACATTTCTTGAAGACACAACCATTTACTTCTGCACGTACACACACCGGAGAGAAAATTATCTACACTTTTTTCAAAATAACTAAAGGCTTTTCCTCTGGTGTTTAAAAATTAATCTTGTTTATTAATTGTTGCCTTCTGAATGAGCAAAGCTTTTAGTTGTGTCAAAGCTATTAACAGTGACAGTTGTGCATTAAACAAATTAAATATTCAGCAGCCTCATTCCAATGCCCTTCTGTAACTCTGCAGAACATTTACCAACCGTCTTGTCTCTTTTGTAAATAAAAGGGTAGTTCTGCATTTATTTTAAAAGCTAGCTAATTTCAGATTTCAGCAGAGATTTTATGCAAATATTTAGGACAATTAGGTAAATACCCAGGGAACCTTTGCTATTACAGAAAATCACAGCAAGAGTAAGCAGTTCCAAGGATCCATCCCCACTCCATGCTTTGAATTCCACAGATGCTTGAGCACCATCATTTATTTCAGCATCAGGGCAACAGTTACTAAAATCCCAGTTAGGGTTGTCTAAAACGTCCCGCAAAAATAATGGTATGTGGCCATTTTGTAGACAAAACGTTACAGAGTAAGGATGGTCCGGAAGGCTTTGAAATCAACAGATTCCATTTCACAACAAAACAACAGAGAACATGAATTAGAAAGGTCTCCTTTATTAATAACAGCTTAAATGCACATCAATTCTCACATATGCTATTAATTGTGGGGAAAGACTGCACGTATCTTGCTTTCCACTGCGCCCGTGAGCCATGTGGAAACAGAAACAAGCAGCAATTTCTCTGCCCTTCTCTCTCTTGCTGTAGCAGAGCATTAGCTCCGACCACCCACCAGCTGCACCTCTTTCACCTAGTTCCTTGAATAAAGCTGGCTCAGTCATTACAGAACTGCTCCCAGGCAGGAGGAAGGTGGTAACGGTACCTTTTCCTACAAGTTACTTGATCGCACCCTCGGGCACTGAACCACTTGAGGTCAGCTCCATGCCAGGAGGGACCGCGAGCTCCCATCAGCTCAGACCCACGTTACACAAACAGGCCCTCTCCCCTTGAGATTCGTACCCGATATCACACCCCGGCGCACGCTAGGCAAGACGCTTCTGCTCTTCGCATTTAAAAGGTCTGTGAGACACAGAGAAAATTATAATAGAGAAATCAAGGGAGTGGGGCTGCTCTGGGCGCAAGTGAAGCTCTCATACACCTACAATATCTTGATAGTCTCGCGGAGAACCAGAAACTGCTGATTTTCATTCATTCTCTCTTCAATGCATGGTGGATGTTTCAGCTGCCCAAAGACGACGCCGTGGACCGACAGACAACCGTCACAGCCTACTGTGCACTGCATCCCCAGCTGAAGGAGTCAACGGGGTGTGATACCTAACCGGAGAGTGACGGGAACAGCCAAACTGGTCCCAGTTTGCACACACAAGCTGTTCTAGGGTGTAACACATTGTGATTTATGCATTATTACTTACAGGAAGCAGTGTTTAAGGGAAAAGGAAAATCTAAAGTCTTAAAGAGTTCAATAGGTGTTCAAGCTCCCTTTTGTATTAATGGTAATATTACAGCATAATATTTTCACGACATTCTGGATACGCGCTGTGCATACAGACGTACACACTCAACTCGTATCGTAATTACATACATATTTCATACTACGTGCAGAGTGAGAAAATTAAAAGCACCGTCCCAAAGTCAGAAACGCAATGAGGTAAAGAAAAGCTATAGAAACAATGCTACGTGCAGAATTACAAACGCAATACTATGGAAAAGCATTAAAAGCTTGTGATTTCAGACAGTGTTTCTGGGTTACACACTGTTACAGCAGCGGCTAAAACGATACTTCAAGCTAACTTGTCCTGCAGTATCTAATAATCAGCTTGAATTTCGGGTAACGTGAACCGGCCTGCCAAGATACCTTTGCAATATGTCGTTCAGGATAATACACCCATTGACACAGGTGCATTTAAGACTTCTGTTTTTTCCTGTTTGACTGCATGGGCTCGCAAAAGGTGAACTGCAAGGCCAGTGTCAAGCAGCCTGCAACATCTCCTACCCGGGCACTGCACAGACATGCCAATCGTTAGCACGCAGACAGGATGTGCATACTATTTTTGAAGCCATCCTAAATAGACATAAATAAGTTTCTAGGAATTTTATAAACAAACTCCCCAGTGATCACACAGATGAAGAGCAGATAGCTTTAATCCTCACTACCCACCCAAAGCGACTGAAAAGCAAGAACACAGTTCTATACGGTGCTGTCACAAAACTCAAAAGAACAGCCTGAGGCTGAAATCAGATTTGAAGATTTAAAAAATTCACGGGATTAATACACAGAGGAAGTGGGGAAGAAGCTGTTAAAACTGTTAGTACTATTCCTAATTTTTTTCATTATAGAAGGCTGAATATTACTAGTAATTATTCCTCAAAGAGCTTGCACGGGAATCTAGTAACTTCTCATTCAGCTAAGCACATTACTGAAGATAGAAGGGTTTAATACACACATACTGTTTGTAAATCTTTTACTTCCGCAAAAAAAAACCCAAAAAGACGTAAAAACTTGCGCTTCCCCCTTCACCAGGAGGGTGAATCCCTGCAGGCATCAAAACCACTTGGCACAAGTCTAAGCAAACAAGTGGGTTTTTATGTGTGTATACATATACACACACATATATATACACAGTCAATGCTTAGAGTCTCTGACACCGAAATCATCATTAGCATACTCTATAATGTGCTCATATATGCACATGTACGCAGAGTACAGATACAACCTCGTCTAGTAGATACCCTTCTCTTGCTTAAGACATTGTGAAGCGTCTTAACACACCACCCATTTCCTGCACTATCAGCTGCTATGGGGAAAACAGAGCTCTCCCCCCAAGGTCTGTTGCAAGTCTGTTACTGTGAATGATTCAGTAGATTAAAAACATACTTTCTATGTTGCCTCCTGAATGTATGTAACTGACCTTGGGGCATGCTCATCCGCCCCCGCGCCCTGCACGCAAAGCATTACAAGTGTTGCTATATTCTTTCTTTTCAGCTTTCAGTCACAAAACACAAGAAATCATTTTCTAGTCTGTTGGTCTAATGGTTTAGGTCGGTCTCTAACAAAGTATTTGTTGGCACTCGGCTATGAAATTTGTTTCTTTAAGGTTATAACAAGCTTCCTGAAGGAAAAGAAAAATCAATGATGTAAATAAACCCACAAACGTTAAGTGAATGTCTGGTATTCTGAAGTTGCACTTAACAGAACGCATTTTTCCTTCAATGTATACTATGATTCTTGACTTTCAATATTTGCTTGAATCTATAAACGTGCATTTGAAGCCTCCACTTTGTATTCTGCACCGATCACACGTCAGGAGATACAGATCACGCTCCGCTGTCAGGATATAGTTTCAAGACAATGTGAAGGACTTATAGAAACCAACCTCATTGAACTTTCTGAAAGAAGAAAGTAGTTTCAGAGAGGTATTTAACGAATCCCACATTCTTAACACAAGGAAACACCGCATGAGTAATAATATAAAAGGAGTTAAATGCTGCAGTCCAGTTTCCTTACTTTTTTTATATTACTTTGTCATTAAACAATCTTGTTACCAGCTTATGCTCGGAGTCAAGCAACTGTTGTTGTTTAAATTCTTCCGTTACACTTTAAAAGGAAATGCACTTAAAGCTTGGCAGAAAAATAAAATCTCAATTTTCTGATTCTTATTTGTATATATTAAAAACAACTTATTTTAGAGTCTGTTCTAAAAATCATTATTCTAGAACAGTTAAAAAGTCAAAGTTCAATAATCTTATTAGTGAGGCTGAAACAAAACACAGGCAGCAGACAAAACCCTAACAAATTCTGAGAAAGCATATGCAAGAAACAGCTACGCTTTTAAAGAAAAAAAATATAAAGTCTTCAAGCTGCCAAGGACTCTCATGGATAAGAAGTTAACCGTAAGACAACCCTCGCAATGCATTTATTTGCCTCTGCGAGACATCAGAAGAATGCTGGAGCTCTCCCGGTAAAGCTTTCCGTACGGTCACAACGCTGCTAACGCTGGTAAGGTGGGGAGCTCGAAGAGAAACGGGTTAATCCAAGCACCTCCGCGAACGCAGGATACTGCCTGCAGTATGTGTTTACTACGACAGCTGGTCCAGCTTACTCATATTCCTTCTTGAAAATAGAAGTCTCTAAACCAAAACATGAAAGCCCACCTGCGGACATGCCCTATTTTCTTCTGCTAACTTTAAAATTAATGTTTGTTTCATATTGTCCTGTTTTGAAACAAGACGCTTTTGTCTCCCCAGTCGCGGTTATGAAGCCTAGGTTCAGTTCACAAGTTTGAAGGACGCATTTTTACTGCATTACTGAAGGAATGAAGCAAGTTATCCTGGCAACCTGAATGCTAAAAAAGAACTTAAATTATAAAACCTGCAAGCAGGAATAACCAGAAAAATATTTCCACGTAATTTTGCTTCCAAGTATCAAGTTGGGTTTTTTTATTAACAAATATTTGCATTATTAAAACTTTATTAACATCTGCTGAAAAAGTTCAAGGTGAGGGAAGAATGACCGTGCTGAAAGACAGCTTCTTTCAGCCTGCCTCTGACAAGGCTTTCGGCATTCCCGCGCCAACGTGGCTGACTAACGATAGCTATCTCGGCTGCTGCGATGAAAGCAGGCACCGCATTTGATCTGCTGAGAGCCTTGCCTGGGTATTGTCCTGTTCATCTCATCAGAGTCACCCAAGCAGTTACCGGGGAGCTCCCCAGCACCCACCAGCACTTTCCCATGAATCGCCTGTAGGTTGGAACATGACTCCAGGCTTCGTTTGCCCGAAACCGGCACCTTTGTAACCAGAATATATGTGTTTCAGCAAGAGCTGGGCTACCGAAAAGTCTGGGTTAGGAAGCTATTTGGTTTTCCTCTGCTTTACACTCTCAAGATTTTATAAACTACGAAGAGGAGTTTGTTATTTTTTTTTAAATCACATGCCACCAAAGACCCCCCCAAATTATCAGCCTCTGAAACAAAAGCCTTCTTTACACCTCAGCTGCGTTGTATTTAACCGACGGCGCGCCGTGGCTGTACCCTCACCACTCCAGGAAAGGAAGCGGCCGTTTCCAAAGCCGGCGGTCGCAAAGCAGCAGCCGCGCGTCCCTCCCGAAACGCTCGCTCAGGCCGCGCTCCCCAGCTCGCACCGAAAGGGCCCACGTTAGAGGCGCTGAGCACGGACTGAGCGTCTCAGCCAGCCTCACCCAAACCCGGGCTTTGCAAAGACCCTCATCCAGATCCATCCCACCGAACTGTCGGCTGCTGAGGTGCCCTCGCCCCCACCTCCAGCTGCCTCACGCGCCCTTCGGGATGCCCTTATCCTTAGGGAGGGAACCAAGGCGGCCGGGTGCCACCAAGTTACATGGAACAGTGAAAGCCTTCGGCCGTTCATCACCCTAACAAGTGAACCAGAAGCAAAACTGCCTCTCAGTTATTTCTTCTTAGGTTTCCTGGAGCCCACGGGATTTTTCAGATTCTTTGGATTTCTTACCTTCTGTGCTCTTCGTTTCTTTCCCACAAATACACTTCCAGTGAAATGGTCAGTGACAACAATTGGTAGCCTGATACAAAAACAGGATCTTAAAGTTACATGCTTTTAAGGCGTGTAGACCAAATATTTGAGAAATCTCTCCAAAAAAAATAAAAATATGAAAAATTGAGCAAGTCTCAGCATGTTCGTCGGCTGAAAAAAACATTACTGCAGGGACACTGGAAATGAAATTATTGTCTCTGCACTTTGATGTGCGGCAGAAGCATCCCTCTGTCTTCTATAAAAGTAACTATGATCATATTCTGCTATTCAACACCTTGCATTTCAAAAAGGAGAACTGCTTGTTATTTTTAACAAATAACAAAAATAAAGCAAAGCTCTGTTTCCGAAGTGTCTGAAAACATGTGCCTCCCCCCAGCTCCCCGCACCGTCCCGGCTGCTCTCCCTCCTCCTTCTTCAAAGGCCAGTGACCTCCCCAAGGCAATATTCTTTCCAATTCTATTTAAATATATTTAAGTGGCCTCTATTGTACATTAGTTTAATTGTGGACAAGTTATTGTAATCACAGGTGCTTCTGAGAACTTAAACATGGAACAACAAATCGACTTATGTAGGTGGAGAAAGAAGAGAAATGGATCCTCACCGTCCAGAACCTCACGCTATTTTACTGTAACATATATGTTTTCCCATATGCAAGTTAAGCAACAGTTACACTGTTCTCAAGGAGAGCCTGGGAGGGGTACAGAGAATTATGAATCCTTTATTGTCTGTTTAACAGCTGACAGGAACAACAAAAAAAAGGGAGTTTCGATGTGCTTGGCATGTGTTGGGAAGCTAAGATACATTTACATCCACAAAACCTTATTATTAAGTAATAACAAGGCATAAACATTTTCTTCCAAATTGTTAAAATTTTCCAGCTGATGGATCCCAGTTAGTCACAACATAACTATTTCATCATACGGTTAAAATAAATGCATCCATTCTGGCAGGCTGTCCGGCAACAGCGCACCTCGGAGCGCGACACGACGCACAGATGCTGGCAATCTGGGGAGGGGGTGGCCGTGTACTCCGCACATCTGCTATTGTGGGAAAAATCCGTGTTGGTGTTTTGTCAAATTGCTCTATTAGTAATGAGTACAGCTGTTCTGCGTCGGATAATCTGTGTTGCAACACTTCACTAAGTGACTCCGCGCAGAACTATGCCCTGCTGTTCGAGCTCAGCTGTAATTCTGATTATCAAGGGAGATGCCACTACGCTTTTTTAAAAAAATAATATAAAAATGTTGAATGCAGCTGTTTCTGCTTCAAGGAATGTCAAAAGAAATTGTTTCTCCCTGCCATGTATGTATTTTTCACTGTAAATCACAATATGTTCTGGCATTAAGGCAACTGCCCACTGGCAAAACACGAAGACGTGCCAAGCGTTCATTCAGCCTAAGCTGAGAGCAAGGCCAGCGCTGACCGATGTTTTAGCATAAAGACATGCAAGGCTGAGAAGTTATCACTACCACATGCTTCAATTTAAGCCCTAGGTAAAGGAAAATATTATCCTCCGCCCCTCCCCTTGGTAAATCCCTGCTTGAAGATAAATTATCCTCGGTGCTCACGAGCTCTAACTGCAAGTCAGCAGAACGTCTCAGCGCTCGAGGTTATGGGTTTTGCTTACTACCCTCCCGTCACACCCGAGAGCGATGTTGCACCAAATACGTTCCCCCTTAGGAAGTCATTTCCAACACAAAATACTACGCCCTAAGTCTACCGAGATGGTAACTACATGATAATGACTTAAACGAGGCTGCAGGTGCACCACCGCTCCCCTCTAAAACAGCCGACTTGCAATCCGAGCGTGGAATTTGTGTCGGTTTTCCCCACAGAGCTCAGCTTTCAGGCTTCGTAAAGCTACAGAAAAACCTGGGGACAGAGACCCTTTGTACGCGAGCCCAGGTGGAGAGCTGGGTCCTGCTGCTGGCAGACACCTCGAAGGAGCCTCTCTTTGTCTGCAGGTAACAAAAACCTCAGCTTCCAGCAGAGACAGTACAACAGCGAACGTTATAGAAAGTATGTGCGCCGGTGAAATGAAGCTGATGGCGATATTTTATACCAAAAAACCCATCAGTTTCAGGAAGACGCACGCAGGCCAGCAAGAAGATTTCAGGTTTTCAAGCAGTAGGAGAAATGTAAAAAAGGGAAAGGGAAAACAGCCAACTGGAAAGGAAAATTAATTCACAAATATGCAAAACTTCCATTTGAATGTGTATTTTCGAGGCTGTCCCATTTAAGGACAAATGGAAACATCTGCCGGACATATTTTCACCTTTAGAAATGCAAAGGAAGCTCTTGGGCAAAGCTTCATCCGTGCATAGAGAGTATGCATGTTTATACTTAACCACCAATTTAGTTGTTTCTCTGCCTCACGTACAGGCCAAGAAAAAGGCAGATTCACGGTGTTCGTGCCCATGTCGCACCCTCAGCCGCGGTCAGCCCGTGAAGCCGGGCATCACCCAGCACGAGCAGGGTGGCGGCGCAGGGGTGGGCGCAGGACGCCCCTCGCAGCTCCCACCGCACGGCTGGAGCCCGAGAGCGCAGCCACCAGCGCCGTGGCAGCGTGGAACCCCAGCTGCCACCTCCCCGCTCCTCGGGAAGCACCGGGCGGCTGCGGGCAGGAGAACGTGCTCGCACCGCCAGGCACCGCTCTGCTCAAGGTGAATAATTACAGATCGCCCTGCTCGTTTAAGAAACTAGAGCACAAATACGGGCGCAGACCTTGCTGTTATTCTAATGTGAATGCCAGACGGGATACTTCAAGGTACGAAAGGTTCTGTGAGCACGCATGCAGACTGAGCCATTAACGATCTAATAGACTAATGACCTACCAATTAGAGATAATTCAAGTCAGCCTGCATACAATAAATCAATGTCTTTCCTAAGATGAATCCACTAGCAAAGAATTTTTCACAGCTTTTAAAGCCATGGCAACACAGGTAACACTTGGTAAGTGTATGGAGAAGAACACGCAAGAAAAAATTTCTTATTTTAGCGACATAAGTATGTGTATTCCCTGCGTGAATGTACAGTGACTTAAGACCAATGATGATTTCTAGTCCAGGAACAAAAGTGAAGCGAAAGTCAGACATACCTCTTTAGCTCCTTTACTCATTTAAGACATCAGGTCTTATCAAGGTCCCCTGTAGCAATAAAGAACACAGCATGAATGCTCGCCAACGCCACACTGTACACATCAGTTCACCTTCCGCAAGCGATCTGGATACCGACATTTTCCTTCTGGCACCTCCAGCATTAACAGGATAACAGAGGTATGGATGCCTATGGGTTACTTGAACAAGAGCTACAAGACAGCCCTCACAAACCACGCCCCAGATAGAGATAATACTGTAAAGGAGAGGTTTTCAAGATTAAATTATAGTCATTAAAGATGTGTGCTGATAACCAAGAAGCAGATTTCAAGTATCTTAACTCTTAAATTTATAGAATCAAAAACATCAAAAGCATTTGGCAGAATTAGATCACATTTGTTCAAAACTCAAGCAGGCTAACTGGCAATGCGACTTAACACAAAAGCTGGACGGATGATCCGTTGTCACCTCATTCATCAACAAAAACACGTTTTGGAGAACAATGGAAAAATTGTGTTGTATCTCGATAAAGCATCGATTCAGGAAGATGACACCTAGTACCATTCCACTTTGGTGAAAACTGGCTATTTCAAGCGGCTTTGGAGGCTGTCCAGGAGCAACCACGCCTTTAGGAAAAGCAGCGCATGGTCAGCTGTGTTTGCCTGCAACTCTACCGGTCACACGGGTGCAGTGACCATGTTAGAAAAAACAAAACCAAGAAAATCCCAAAACAAAACCCCCCGCACCACTCAGTTTTACGGCATCTCAGGAATCCTAAAAATTCTAATTATTTGAGTTGACCACAAGAATTTCTGCTTGTTGAACTTCGGCCACTTCCGCTTGGTGAAGAGCTCTGAAATGAAAAACACACTATGTGAAATGTTGAGGAAGAAGTTCTCCTAAACTCATCGGGCTACTCTCAGTTGCAGCTGCCCAAGTGGCAAAGCTGACTTTCACTGTGGAAAAACACTGCAGGTACCAAAGTCACAAGTGTTTCCCACAGAGCGGGTGCGCTGAAGCAACAACACACAAAATATGCAGATCAAGGTGCAAGAGAGTCAGGAAGATGAAGAGCAGGGCAAATTGGTGTTCCTCCTCTGAATGTAAAATAAGATGTGTCAAGCCCTCTTAAGTCGAGAAAAAGCTGTTACTCTCCTGGTATTTGGAAAGAAGAACAAGACAAGCAAAACAAAGAGAGACCACTGCTTGTGAACTGAAGAATTTACATCACTCTGAAATCAGGGAGGAATTTTCTCTCAACGCAGCATCCTTCAGTGAAAGAGCCGGGGCCAGGGAGGAGCAGGGATTCCACGGATGGCCTCTTTGTGAGCCCCTCACAATTTACTGGCCCGTGACAAGTGAGTTCAATTTTCCTTGAAAATAAATTAAATGGTTCCCAGATAACTCAAAGAAAAGGCACGGTCCTGCCAGTCGTTCTCCACAGGACCGAAGCAACAGCTGACTGCCTGGCGCCTCCTTCGCTCAAGCTCCCCTCGGGCATCTGAAGTTTCCACTTCACTCCGGGTAGTTCAGCAGATGTTCAGTGTGGTGCACGGTAGAAAGAAGCCTGAGGTGACCTCAAGTATAATGGATGGATTCTTTATGGGCAGAGTTTCAACAGCCCCAAATAAGAGTGTATGCAGAATAAATAATAAAAAGGATGTGAAAGACAGGAGGGTCCCAGGCTGCTCTTCTGGGGTGCCCACGTGCCGATGCCCTGCCGCCGGGCAAAGCCTGCGGGACACGCACCCAACAAGCGGTGGAGGCAGGTGCTTGAAAACATACGTAAGCTGAACAAAATAATTCAACAAGTGCCTTTCTTGAATTCAAACCTTTGTAACACACAGCTCCTGTTCCTAACTCACACTATTTTCCTACCAGGATGCATAGTTAGCGACTGGGTAAAGAGGTCTGTGAGCTAGTGCCACCAAAGCGGCAATCCCACTGTCCTTTCTTCATCCTTCTTCCTTCCTCCTCTTCTTTTCTGCTCCCAAACTGTGGGAGTTGAGACTAAATGGCAGAAAAACTACTCACTTTTTTCAGTTTGTTTGTTTTGGGGTGGGTTTTTTTTTGTTTTGTTGTTTGTTTTTTTTTTGTAAATAGGATCAGTTTTGCTCTTCCTGACTAGGCTAACAGGGCAGGCAAATGCCAGCATCAGGGAAAGGGAAACATGGGAGATGACGCGAGAGAACATCATACCGTCATGTCTTTCAGCAGCAGCTATCCATCAGGTCAGGTCACTCGTACCAAACCACAACTTTTCCAAAGTCCAAAACAACTGGGGTTTTTATCAGCAAAGGCTTGCTCTCTTCCTCTTGTACAAAAAGGACATGGAAGAGAACTGCTCGAGAGTAGCAGAAAACAGAGGAAGCATGAGCGGAACGCTGTATGAGTAGCACCACAATCACAGCAAGACACAGGAATCATCATCCAGCTTTTGAGACACGATTAAGAGGAAGGTTTGAATGTAGGTTAGAGAACCTACATTTGCAAGTCATTTGCAGGTAAAATACAGAAGAGAGAGAATCGGAGAGGGGCAGAAAGGGCTTAGAGCTTCTTTTGTACAATGAAACAGCATGGGTGGATGCCAGGAAACCAAAAAGTGAAGGTAGGGAATAAAATACTATTTTCACTATTACCTCTGTCTAGAAATTCAGCACAGGAAAGTACGATTTAAATTTTCAAGCATGATCCTCTACACCCTCTTATCTTTGGAGCAAGTTACATTGGCCGACAAATGGCTGAAGCTCTCTAGGATTTGTATCATTGAGTTCCCCCCATTTACCCCAAAATACTTTCTAAAAAAAAAAAAAAACAACCACCAATGATTCAGAGGAAGAACTTCCCTTGCGTGCTCTGAAACTCCTTCTAAAGGGGGCAAATTTGCACCAGCAGCTGTCCGGAGATTGGAGGGACCTTTGGCCTCGCTGAGGCTGGGTACGGGCTCTCGCCCCGCGGAGCCCACGACTGTTCTGGCCACGTTTCACAGGCACTTCTCACTAGGGAGAAGCATGACCCGTCTCCAGAGGGAGTCAAAATGTC
This sequence comes from Phalacrocorax carbo, assembly GCF_963921805.1. Classification (NCBI taxonomy): domain Eukaryota; kingdom Metazoa; phylum Chordata; class Aves; order Suliformes; family Phalacrocoracidae; genus Phalacrocorax; species Phalacrocorax carbo. The sequence continues at coordinate 51,298,721 of NC_087519.1, read as the reverse complement.
AACTCCACACACAGCAGCTACAACCACGTGTAAAAGAGCCACTTTCTACCTAAGCGGGTGGAAAACATGTGGGGAGGGCAACCTCTGCTACGAACTGCTGCAAACACGAACAGCTCTGATGACAGCAATGTGGAAGCGTGCACGGCTTAGAGAGACCCGTGTTCCTTATCAGCAACACTGCATGGTGTGAGATTTTTCAGGGCTATCTGGTTTGAAAGGCAATTTTTCAGGCTCTAACTGCACTTGTACTTGGAGCAGAATTACTACTGCTTTAATGACACTCATTACATTTTTAATTCTACACTGGTCCATTTAAAATTGTCCAGACATTTGCACAAACTGCATTTAGCAACTCCCTAAACCCAGGCAGATAAGACTAACCACTACGTCTGCCTGGCACGTCCATCTTAAAGTAAAAATAAAGCAAGAAAAATAACGCTCCAAACTGGATACTCAAAATGGTCCTTGCAATGTACCTCCTAAAACGATGAAGCCAGGGCTTTAAAAAGCTGCAAGCAGGGGAGAGACAGTAGTATTGAAGGAATATTGCAACTACACAGCTTGGGGTTAGAAAATAGCCATAGTTCTATTTCTAGCATAGCAGCTGGCTCAAATAACTGCCTAATTCATTTAAACCATTTTGTGCATAAGCTTTTTTGGCTATATATAGAATGGAAATAACTGTGTGATTGAGCAGCAGTTGGTAAATGCCAGATACTGGCTTGTAAACCTCTGTTTCTTTCCTTTTGTGTATATTATGTAATGCAAAACAGAGCACCCAAATTTGATGCTCAGGTATCTGGGGTGGCCTTAAACTGAAATTCAGTCTAATTCATTTAATTTGCTGTGCTGGTCAACACAACAATTTTTCTTAGATTCATCCTGAGGAAAATGTAAGCTTATGCTATTTAAATATATAAAATGCCACAGTTAAAATAAAGACAAGGCATCAATAAATAAACTGCAAAGCCTTTGAACGCACCCGGCCTTTCTGCAGAGTTAAGCCCCGCTTGCAGAGGAACTGCTGAAGTGGAGAGGAGAAGGAAAATTCAGCTTATGACAGCAGGACTGAGACTTTAGAGGGGCTGGTTTTTGTGTCTTTGGGTTCCCCCCCCCCCCCCACCGCTTTTTCCTCCTTTAAACACATGGCTTACACGAACACACACTCAGGATGCTTCCCTATGTTCTGCAAGAGAATTATTTCTGCTTGATCGGAACTCCTGTAACTATTAGTATTTACAGCCATAATTATTGTCTACCACTTCCACCTGCCTCACCGCAACAACTCCTTTCAATTTAATACCTTCCCGTGTTCTGAGAGATAACTAAGTTTCCAAAGATTATTTTAAAACTTAGATTAAGAGTTCTGTCATTACTTACATGCCATCAAAGCAGCCCGCTGCCATAAGACCCAGCAGAGTATCAGGTTTCTCAGGATGCCCTTCTGGTCATAAACAAAAACCCGTCCTTTGCACAGCACCACCACCCACACGCAAACATTCACAGCCTCAGTTAAAGAGATTAATTTAATCCAATGATAGTGTTTATCATTACGACTGGCTTCAAAATAGCATCAGGTTAGGCGTTCAGCGTGGAGTTCACTAACAGCATCCTGAAACAGGGGCTACACCTGGAAAGCGCAGTTAGCATTGCACTACCAGGTAAGTCACAAGACAAACAGCTATGGCAGGTTGGTTTAAATGCGATCTTAACCAGCATATTAATTAATTCAGCAGTTTAAAATCATTTGAAGGAAACTCATCAAGCACCCTATATGCAGGAAGGGGAGGACCCCTTTACGTACTAACTGTACACTCCCCAAAAGCACTTTGCAAGCCACGGCTCCTTGGCTGGGAAACTATCAGGAAAACTTCCAATTCCTGTGCTAAAAAAATGTCACAGCTAAACAAGGGGCACCGGCTCGCCAGGCTGCGTGCTGCGCAGACCTTTCGTAAGCAGCAAATTCCAATAAAGCTCAAGGTGAACCCTAGTACCCTGGCAGAGCAGACAGTTCTAGAAATGCAGGTAATAAAACGAGAAGATATTGAATACCCCTTACCAGTGTTCTGGGGTGGATGAACTTTTATGAAGGCATCAAGACTTTTAAATAGTAGAAGTAATAACCATGTAATATCTTCTGGGGGCTCCAGGGGGTTCTAATGGGCACGCTGATACACGTGACGTGCACGGAAATACAGAAAGAAAGTGTCTTTAAAAAAAATAATGTATAGAATGAAAATAAACAGGAAAAAGGACCAAAAGAACTGGACAGTAGCTTCCTACTGCTTTCCAAGTATATCGATATGTATGGAAGCCATGGGTGTGCTCCAGGACAGCCTCCCAGCTCAAACGGGGCAGGGAAGCATCTTTGCAGACACTCAGATGGGCAAAGCCCAGCGGAGCTGCCCCGCAGCCCCCCGGCCCGAGCCCCGCAGAGGGGAGAAGGGCCCCGGCCCCGGGCAGCCAGCAGCATGCAGGGAGGGGATGCATCTGCTCCGGTGTTCAACCCGCAGGTACCCACGGCACTGCGTTATCCGGGGACGGTCCTCAGCCATCCTGCTGGAGAGAGGTCAAACCTCACACCTGGAGCTACTACAGCAATGTCAAGCTGTTAAAGCACTTCACAAGTACAGAAAAATGTATACTGGTGCCTCTACCCACCAAGGACAGACACCCGGGTGACCTTGGAATAACAATCTGGATCATTAACATGCACATTCATTTTCCAGTTGACAATTCCATTCTCACTCTTACCTACTCTATTCTGACACGTAGTTCTTGGAGCAGCTCATAAGAACACGGAATATCCCCAAAGAGAACTTCAGGAGAAGCTTAATTGAATAATCAATTATTCTTAATCTTTAAAAAATAAATACATGCACATACACTTCCATGTGACGACCTCCCAAGGGAAAATTTGTAAAATAAGCCTGAAGTGTTTATTTAACTCAGAGAACCAATTAAACCATTAAGAAGAGCTTAAAGTAGGCATTATGCTGATTATCCCTTAATTGCACGCATTCACAGCAGTGACATACAAACTACAACAATAACAACTATGTGACATACTGATTTTTTTCTGACCGGGGCTCATTTTACAACAAATCCATCAGCAATATATATTAAAGAAAAAGCTAATTTAAGAGTGTTGGTCCATAACTGCTCAAGTTTTGCCCTACCAGAATGGGGATATCTATGTTTACTGCTCCTAAGACCAATTTAAACATGCTTATGTTCACTTAAATACAAATAGATTAAGTTATTTACCTACGTTTCATGACATACTACGTAACGCTAATGAGAATCTAATTGCAATACTCATCTACTCTATTCATCTGCCCTAACTGCAGCTGCTTGTCGAGGTGGCAGTATCTGACGGTGTCTCCTGCACTGTCCTCTCCTACGCTGGGGGTGTTACAACCTCTGGGATACCGTAGGATGGAGCGCGGAGGTTCCTGCGTGCTGTTGAGGCAGGACCGGCAGCCATCGGTGGGCAAACGGCAATCCGAGGAGCTCCTTCAGCAAAACTCCAGTTCGCAGTCTTAACACTTAAACACCACTGAGCAAGTCCCAAGCCTTCCGTTTTCCTTAGCTTGCAGACGGGGCTTCCAGCTGCACTCACCACACAGGAACACAGTCTGCAAAATTACACCGCGACCACAACCGAGTGGCTGAAATGCAGGAGTTTGAACGCTTTTTCCAGCCAACAGCAGTTGCATCTCCCGCGTCCCACGACAGGGGTAAACAAAGTAATTTTATAATCCCCTTGGCAGCGGTGGCAGAAGGCACCGCCGACAGCAACGCGCTCTGCTCCAACCGTGCTGGAAGAGGAAAGCGGCTGCCAAAGCATCTAGTCGCCAAGAAAATTACAATATGATAGTCTTAATTGTACTAATTGCGTTTCCTGGTATTGAGGCAGGATTAATATTGTATTTCTTATGCTAGATTTCATAAACACAATTGGTTTCAGCTTAACTCTTCGTAATTGTATTTCGCATTTCTTGTGGTCAATTAGCCACCAATTATGTTCATTCCGTTTTGCAGATGACTGATAAACACTCCAAATATCAGAATTCTCCCCCAAGGGAGGCAAATTACTTCTAACTTGTTAAGTAATCTTAATGAACCCTCAGCGAAAATCCTACAGGCAAATCACCCAACGGCGCTTGCTTGCCATTTCCATGCTGTTACTGAAGACTAAAAAGCTTCCACCAAGAGGACAGCCGTGCTTGGACCAGATTTGGGGAGCTCAGTAATAGCCTTAAGGTGATGAAATGGCCATAGAGAAATGATTTTTTTTAAAAAAATATATAATTTCTGGGCTATCATATAAAAAATAATTTTTATGTAACTATACAAATATGCACATACAGACACACTCATGCACAAACGGTCGTTTTAGACGTTAGCAACATGTTTAAGCCAATACAGGCAACTGGGAACTGAATTGGACTGGACAGACCTTACCAGCTTCTCACTCCCACCCTGCTCGCCACAGCTCCATCAAACTCAAAGGCTCTGGGCTTGCACAATTGAGAATGATGGGCATTGTGTTCCTGTCCCCTTTCCAGGCACAGCTCCAAAATTCAAAACAATTCAGCTAGAAATGTTCAAAAATGTTTTGATGAGATAATATCGTCTGCAGAGATATAAATAGTATTTTCTACTGTTGCGCCAAGGTCATCTGTAGCGGCCTAGCCACGATGGCGTTTGAAGAGACTGACCCTTAGCAGAGGCAGGCGCGATAATCAAAAGCACACGAGCTTCTAGGAATTTCAGGCCAGATTTTGGTAACACACAGTCTAGCCCTGCTTAACAAGTACATCCCTTAAAAGGTGACATTTGGATAAATGGGACACAGGTAGTTACAGGCCACACATTTACTTACGCAACTTTGCCTGAAAGTTGCATAAGTATGGGCATAAAAACAAGTATTTTGAGCTAAAATAAAATGAAGACTCTTGCTTGGCCAGCATTGGCGATAGTGAAGCCCTCCTATAACATAACAGGACGGTATTTTGCTGACAAAGCCTTACACCAGGGTTTCTTCACAGGTTACTCAGCCTCCTTCTTCCCTACCTGGGCGGGGGGTCATAAGCCCTTCACTTACCAGAAGGAAAAAATAAACCTTGCTGATGAATAACTTGCAATACTTCACATGCACACTGAGTTAACATGTTTCTGTGCTACTAAATATTTTTTAAAACCTCCTATGGAGGGTATTGTCAGAGAATTAACAGCCACCCAGAGGGGAAGGCAGCGCTTCTGACAAGCCGTCTACACTCAAATATTCCCCCACCCCAGCCCCAACAGAAACAAGAAGAATAAGCTTACAAAAAAACAGCAGCAAGAAGTAAAACACCACACCACCAAAACTGTTGTTAATAATATAATCAAGAAGCCAAGTTGTTGTAAGCAATAATCAAACACAGCTTATATAGAAAGCCCTTGCAGAACAGACAGGGGGCATGTTAATAAAAAAATAAAGTGCATAAATTATGACAGTATTTGGTCTTGTGCTGAGCACTGAAAAAGAAAAAAACAAACCACCAAACAAAAACCCACTTATCTCCAGGAGTACCTTGATTTTTAAGTGGTGCTTGACACTCTCTGACCCATAAAGGAAAATTAAAATTCAGTTTTGTGGTGTTTAAATGAGTAAATCACAGAATAGGTTCCTTTGTTCCGATTCGATGGGCCTTAAATATTTTAGAATACAAATTCAGATTCTAGATTTACTTTTAAGATAACTTACTGATACTACTGGATGGCAGTCTACTGCCTTCGAGGTTGTCCAGAGTTACGCAATTTCACACTGGGCGATGTGGTTGAGTGGGCTTTTTTCTTTCCTTTTTGTTTTGAAGCCAGTGACGCTTTCATTACAAAGCTGACTCAACAATTCATTTCTGCTAATTACATCTATCTTTCATACCTGTGTTAATGAATAAAAGCAGAATCAACAGCTGATCCAGACAGAGCTTCCAAGAACCAGTACTTTTTTTTTTTTTAAATGCTGGGAATAAATACAATTAAATTCAGCAAAACCAACAAACAATCCAATTTACATTCCTTACCAACAAGACATTTCAAGTCAATGCATTATTATTACTTATCCAAGTCGAGATTTGTTTTAAAATTAGAAGTAAAAACCATAATTAAAGCCCCATAATGATTATAAGTGACAGCATGCTTCATCCACATCCCCAGTCCACATCTCCCCTCAGTACCACAATTGACAGACAACCTGCCTTGCTGCCACAGAAGCAGACAGAGTATTCCCACAGCCTCCCTCAGAGAGGGAGTTTCACCTGCAGCTCCCCAAGTGAAGAGCCAGGTACAAGTATTTGGAAACTGCTACCAAGCTTCTTTCCATCTCCCCCTTCATCCCTCAAACAGGCAACTCAAAAAAAAGCCTGCATTTCAAGTCTGCTGCTTCATGTCTGTTCTCCTGGGTTAACAGTCTGACTACACAGACGGAAACGCCCGCCTTAGCCTTTTTATAAATATCATCAAAATATTCACTATGCCTATTTCAGGCAGTCACAATGGAGCATATGAAGTTAATAAAAGTTATAAAACTGGCAGAACCTGCTTGGCGGACAATATAATATTTCTTTCCTGCAAGGAAATAGTTCTCGATATACTAAAATACAGAGAGCATCCCATCAGAGGCAGAGCACTGCTTTGTACAGCACAACGGTTTCCCAGCCTCAGACACTTGTGTTTGAAGAACTCATTTGCCAAATACACGCCCTGAGTCCTCACAAGGCAGCAGAATCTGGGAAAAACCTTGATTGGACACAGAGAATGTCTCCTCCACTGGAAAATCTGAACTGAAGAACAGGTTAAAGACAAGAAATATTTTTTTTTTTTTGGTACGGATGTATATCAAGCAACCCAGCGCGAGGTCCTTCCTCAAAGTGATCTGAGGGTGTTACGCCTATTCACATGGAGAGCCAGCAACGCGATGCACAAGCTCTGCTGGAGCTCGTGGCAGAAGTGACCCGGAGGGTCAGTTGTTCCTCTCATCTGGATTATATATTGTCTTTAAATCCGGGTTAATGCCAAGCGCCACAACGGTTGCTTTGGGCTTTGGCAAGAAAGAGGAACAGGCAGGACTTCAGTGACCAGAATTCACTTTGCAACCTCTTCAGAGGGTCCCACTGCACGTCACACCGAAGGCACGAGTTGTCAGATCCGGTATCCGAGACAAATCTCACACTATAACAAAGCCAGGATACCTGTACATTTGTCATCTTTCTTCGTATCCTACTCCCTACTTCCTTGTATTTTTTTCCTCTCCAGGAGTCTGAAAAACTGGATAAGACATTTCCGATAAAAGAGATATTTCCGATAAAAGCTATTTCTGGCTGTAACAGCTCATGCTACGTTTATTTTGTAAATGCTAACTTTTATCTAAGACTGCAAACCGTTACCGCACCGTGAAGAGTTTTCATTGCACGTACAAAACAAACATCAGCAAAATCAAAGAGGATCAAGAATAAAAAGTGTAGGAAACCAAACATTTGCCTGTGAGGAGGAGTAATGGAATTTAATAAGGCTGATGGAATAATTCCTTGATTCTTCTGGCCAACAAATAAAATTGCTTCAGATTAATAAAGCTGGACATAATTGCTTTACTAACTTAGAACTATAGCTGCACTAATACACTTCAAAAAGTCTAAAAGCACTATTGTGTTTGCAATGTCTGTAGTCCGAGAAGACCGGGTGAAGAATGTGGATCTTGGATTTAAAATCCTGACACCGCTGATCAGAACGTACTGGGTCCACCCTGGGAGGATTGTTCGCATTTGAGCAGGAGCGACACCGACAGCTCAAGTGTTCCTGCAGATACCGATACACTCACATAGGTTCTTTGTGTTTTGGGGAGACTTCTATAAATATTGGGAGCCATTTAAAAATTGATAGCAGGCTGCCAACTGCCTTTCAAATTAGTCTGAATGTACCACACTTACTAATCCTTTCAGGCTAATGTATATGTACGTACACACACACAAGTAAAATAAGGACGGGCACAAACCCCAAATACAAGTCCTGCATATTTACAAAACCAAAAAGAAGTTTGAAATTATAGCCCAGACCATATGTTCTAACATTTGCCTTTAAAGTCTGCTGTCCTAATTCTAGAGATAAATGCATTTCCCAGCAGCAGACACTTAAGCATTCAAAAAAAAAACCAAACACACACACACACACAAAAAAAAAATCTTCATTTTACCAAAGGACAAACTTCACAAACTGCTGCTCTGCTCATCTACGTGTTATTCCGCCGTGAAGCGGGACGCTTTGTTTTTATATACTTGCATACTGGAATAGTTGGGAGTCTTCGCTTTTTTTCTCATCCTGCTGATGATTCAGCCCCTGCCCCTCCGCTCCGCCGGAGCTCCTCTGCCGGGAGGCCACGTCAGCAGGACGCGGCGCGGGCTGCCAGGTCACATCCCGGGCTGGCTGGAGCGGAGGCACGCCGCAGCGCAGGCAGCGCGGCCCCGCTTTCCCAGGGAAGAGGCCGCAGGGTCGGGGAAGGCTCTGGCTATCCATCCCAGCGTCTGTGGGTGCAGGCCGGCATCAAGGCGCCTCCAAAATGCTTAGAGTTTCCACATTCCGAAGTGTTTCAGAAATATTCCCAGTTTCAGGGGTACTTCTTCCCCTTTCTCCCCTCACAGCACGTACCGGGTAACAGTCAAACTTCAGGATTTGGAAAGGTTAAGCCAAATCCAAATTCAGTTCTGTGTCGTTTCTTCTTTTTCCTTTTGTCTTGTATGAGGGGACTTTTATTAAGTAACAGCTACTAATTCACTATATTTTAATCAAAAGGGATTTTTAAAGGACTATTCTTTTCATCTATATTTATATAAATTCTTTTATGTATCTCTATATATAGAATATATACAAAGAATATCTATAAAACAGATATTTCTTATATACTAGATCTTACACACAAAGATACTCTATAAGCAAATCTACTAGCAGAGATGCATCTTACTCAAGATTTAATCCACACACATGCAAAAAATTTCCATGATTATTCTTAGCATTATCAGATATAAAATGGAGACGCTAAGGTTATTCGCACAGTAAACAAAGCATCCTATTGTTTACTTTTGGCTTCTTACAGGGTTTCCTATACTTTTTTGCAGCGTGCTAGAAACAAAACCTATGAGATGGTGCCACGATCTCGCTGGCGATAACAAGGGAAACATCTACTTTTGAGTTCGCATCCCTCTCTTCTCTTAGATGATTTCAGCACAAGGTTCACAAAGGTATGGAAATGTGCAAGTTATTTCTTTCACGTGGAAGGAATAAGTGATTCATAATCAGGACTTTAGTTTTCTAAGGCGACCAAACACTAGAGACCAAACAGTCCGTATCTGAAATATGTGTAGAGCCACCAAAACCAGCAGAGGGTGAAAGGCTCCACTGCAAATTCTGGTATTTTCTGGTTAATAATGGGGCAACAATGAGAAGATAAGCAGAAACCACTAAACTCACCATATCTGTTATGATTATATGGTAGGTATTAAGAACTGGGGGTTTGTAGCTTTGAAAACTATCGATAACACCCCAACAGGAGGGACACAACTGAACCCCGGATCTGGGGACGTGCCAGTGCTACAGAGCTGAGCCTGCCAACACACTGGTGCGAGCAGAGCTAGAATACGGGTGGCAATACCTCTAAAGGATGACATTGACACTGTTGATGGAAGAAACACACACTTTGGCCAATACAGCAAAAGTTGGTTAGACTGGAATTGAGAACAACTACGTGATTCTTCCAGATTATAACCCTCCACAAGAGCGTTGTTTGGGAGGATGCTTGTGCAGATAATCCCTCTTTTTTCCATTAATAGAAAGAACTTTAATAAATAAAAAACTTATTTAAATATGTGTTGGTATACCGATACGGCCAATGGGCGTTGGAAGTATGGCTTTTCCATCAAATGTTAAATTTAAACACCAAGTACCACGAGTCAAGTAAGGCGATGTAAATGCGGAGTAAGAATTTTGTTTTTAAAAATATTTGGGTAAAAAGGGCCCTTTAATGTCAAAGGTAAAGACATCGAGCAGAATTTAATGAACAAAATGTAAACAAAAGCTATTTAATACCAAAAGAGCGGTAGTATTTTCAAGAACCACCACACACAGACCCTTTTGCTCCAAACCCTAACGACCAACACAACCTGAACGGTAACTACAATTCCCAGGGAAAGTCTTCCATACCGTGTAACCAGCCTGCACACCAGCACGTAGGTGGAAAGAACCGAAACACTTTGGAGAAACAAGCAGAAGCAAAACGGAAATCTGAGCTCACCCGGCATTTCTCCCCTGCCTTCCCTGACCTAGCCAAAGCGTGCCCACGCCGTCCCGCCCCCGTGCGCCCTGGCAGACGTGCCCCCAGGGCCCCGTCTGGGACCTCGTGCAGACACGCAGCTAGCATCGGACAGAACACGCAGGCTGACGGGGACGGCCGTCCTTCCTGCTTTGCGGGATTTTATGTTGCGATCGATGCAATGCTTTGCAGCACGCTTTGAAATCAGTCATAGATTAATTTCTTTAAACTGAACCGAGGACCAAATTCTGAGAATTCAGCAGATACTATGGCAAGAGAGCCGATACCGCGCCGGCCTGCAGCCCCCACCGCCCCGGGCTCTCAGCAGTGCTGCCCTGGAGCGCCCAACGCACCTTCCCACCCCAGATTTCCTGAGCTTCCCTTTGATTAGAAGTCTGTTTCCAGCCTTCTGGAAAGCTCTCCGAAGCAACACCATTTCAGGTGCTGCTTCTATTTCATTTCAGACTGCAAACAAGCTGGGTGCGCTGATGAGCATCATCTGCCTCCACACCTGCAGAGCGACGGATGGAGGGAGACTCGCAGCAGCCAACGCAACAGGTCAGTTTGCAGCATTATAAAACCAGTCAGCTACCCGAACCTCTATTTTGTTGTTCCCTCTCCTTAGGCTTCTTTCATCGCCACTCTCTGATCCGACATCCACCAGCTCCCTGGCGTGTGCCCTTCACTACTCTCATCTTGGCGCCTCCGTCCCCACCCAGTAACCACGCCACAGTTATCACTCCTTTGCTTACACCATGTCCCATCTATTTTCAACTCTTTCCTTCCCCTCCAAGCAACTGACTCACTTCCTCATTTCCAATCTCATATTAAAAGAAAAAAAAAAAACAGACTTTTTTGCTTAGACTAGACTGAACAGCCTTATTTCACCAACACACACACTCTTCCTACATAAGTCTAAGGCTTTTTAAGCCTCTAATATTATCCATTCCTTTGCATTACCACACCAAACCACACCCACCAAATTAAGGGAATAATAATTCCAGGAAATCTTTCATTTGAGAAACCACTGCTAGATTTTTTGCATACTTCTGGCCTTTACCTTAAGTTACTCGCTTTTAGAGCCATGGAAAAAGCAGAACTGAAATTTAATTCATGCAATCTTTGTTTTACAAGATAAGAACAAGCAAGGGCTCTGTACTGGTTCAAGTTCTGCCTCAACGGCGAAACACTTGAAAATATCACTTGAAACAAGCGTCAGTGTTAGTAAACCCTGGGTGTTTATTAACCTGTTTTCATTTCAAAATGTAACCACCCAAAGGCAACATAGGTTCCCGTCTGCTACACAGATATTGACACTTAAACACAGCTCCAACCCCTCCGTGCCATTGCACATCTGTACCTTGTCCTTGAAAAGCAAGACAAAAAGCCCGTTCAATGCAGAGCCTTGCTCACCTGTGCTATGCTAGAGTTGAAGCCTACCTTCTTTTCGATAGCCTATGCCTTATTTGTACGTAAACTTTCTGCTTCGCTATTCCAAACCTAGTGCTGTGATACTGAACAAAGGCTAGAGATTAGTTTCAAGAGGGCATTTTCGATGGCATGGGCCAGACAGAATACACCCAGGAACAGCAATTTTTTATCATGCCAGGTGCTTTTCTGCTACCTGTTCTCTCTTCTGTCTTTGTTACAGGCTTTTCAGGATATCACAGAACAGGAGACTCAGTCTGGTTTGCTTGTGGCAGAAAATGAGAGCCAGCTTGGGTATCATCTAGATGGACGGCAACAGAAAGCACATTTAGCAATAACGGAGCAATTCGGTGTGACCAAAAGATAGAAGCAGTCTGCATCAAGGTCTCTGTACCTATGCTTTTTCAACATGTAGGTGCCAAGCAAGTTCAAGTGGCACCCGAATAATCATCTTGTCCATATTATTCATACCACAGTGCGCATGACAGCTTGGCATTATTGCCTTCCAGGATGGAAAAAAGCACTGAACAGATTCTTGGGTGCAGCTTCACTGCCCCAAACTACGCACAGACTGCTGTATTTCTAGGTAATTTAGTATACGACACAATTCTCACGCAGCAAGAGAAGTTCCTATCAAAGATCTCAAGATGTTGGCTAAAAACACCGCTCTTCAGTCACTAGGAAAAGGGGAATTTCCTAAACATGTCAGATTCACCCAAAGTCTATTTATTCTGAAATACAGAAAGTAGAAAAAAAAAATTTTTTTTTTTTTCCAAATACAGGGGGGCTGTTTCAGTCCCATTCTGTGGTCGATCAGACCCACGTTGTCCCCCTCTTCCATATTTCATTTCGCACGGTTACCCCAAGGCACCAGCTAGAAGCAATTTTTCATAAAAAGGAAATACAAGGTCTACAGTTATAGTTGAGCAAAGAAATGGGTGAGGATATGCCTTGCCCTTGTCCTCTCCTTGCAGAGCTAGCAGCAGTCAAGTCCTGAGTTTGTGAAAAATTAAGTGGAAAAACACAAAAAGGAAATGAAGTATTTCAAGTACTGACGTATTTATGAAGTATTTATTATCTGCCAAAGCTATATAAAAAGAGCAGCTTTTAAAATACTGATAATACAGCACATATACACATTTCATCTCTCAAAAATACTGAATTAAGATTCTAAATCAGACTCCTTTTAACCACCCACAGAGGGCCAGTTTTGCAGTTAAGAGCCCAGAACGTGGCCGGGGTGGCTGGCAGCACAGGACGAGCGGGGCTTTCCTCCCCTGCTCCCCCAGGATACCGTGATTTTTCGGAGGAAACATATTAATACTTTATCATTAATACGCCCATGGCTTAAAAGGAACAAAGATTGGTCATCCAATCGCACACAAATAAAGGATGTGCTTTATGTTTCCACTTTCTAACACCGGCCAGCCTCAGTATAAGCGTTTCCCAGCCCAGGTAGGCAGGAAAGCGTGCCTCCTGCCCGCGCAGGCAGCGCCAGGTCCCAGCCTCCTCCCTGATTCAGCTTCCAGCAACTATTAAAAAACAAAAGATTCCTCTCAATTAATCCCCAACATCCCCTTTCTTTATTCCTTTATTTGGTGGTTGTTATAAAGGCTACAAAAGTCACATACCACAGCACCTCTTCTATTTCGTGCGATGGAGAAGGCAAACCCCTGGGAAATGAGCCGGTAACACCAGCACCTGGAACCGCTCAGACGCTTCCCGAAACGACCCGACCTGTGGGCTGTGCCATACAGACCTGCACTCGCGGGCTGGACTTCTCCAAGAAGACCAGATTTTATCAATCTCTTTACATCTGTCCTCTCAGGGAAACCACAGACCCTCTTCATGCCCACTGACCAGCTAAACCTCTCCCAGCCACTGTTGTGTCTGGGAGCTGCTTCATCCAGAGCCCACCACGATCTATGGGGTGTATGAATCAGTGTCTTAGAGAAGCCACCTCTGGCTACATGCAAGCAGAAAACAGGAATGAAGACAGCACTTGCTGTAAAACACTGCATGTTCAATTAAAAGCACACATTTATCCCACTTTTATAGTATTTTAGGGGGTAGTTTCTCCGTTGGGGGTGTTTTTAATATTAAATTTTTCACTAATTGCCTCACTGGTGAAACCTTGAGGAATTGGAAAAAGCTTTTGTATTTAGGATTTTTCCACTATTTCAAAACATTGGAGAACTTCAAGCGTGCATCTATTATTTCTGGTTTTAAACAGTGATTACTCAATTAGTGGCTAATTACACTTCAGGGTGTTTAAAACAGAATATTCCACAGAGGTTTGCTTCAATCTTTCTTCCAACCTTGAGAAGACAGGTGAAGATTCATTAAGTGCTCTTTTTCTCTGCTATTTTCGTGTCAGTCCTCTAACTCACACTATCCCTGCCCCTTCCCAGAGATACCATAGCCATGGAGCCAAACAGGATCCTGGATACAAAGCGGCGGTTCACCGGACATCCAAAACAGGCTCCAAGAGCACAAACTTAAGATTTCAAAATTCTCAGAAAGTCATGTATTTTTTAAAAAATGCTTTCAAAGATAAAAATCACCCTACGTAAGCGAGGTCCGCTGCCCCTGCTGAATGGATACGTGCCAAAGCAAAGAGCAGCTTTCGTATATCCTGAAGAATTTAGTGTAGCCAAGTCATGGCATCTCAAATTTTTAACAACAGCGTTCACTGCCTGAACCCAGGAGAATCACACAGTTTATAACAAAGTAGTCCTTCCTACTACGAGCACAAATGAATCCTGCTAACAAGCACATCTTGTGTCTAACACTGAATAGTGGCAGTAGGGGAGAAGCGAGCATCGTCCGTCCAAGGGGGAGTCACAGCACGCACACTGCCCAGAAGGAGGCTTTCATGCTGCCGTAACATAGTGCTAAAATTACTCCATAGCTTCCTAATCACAGAGCAACGTGGGAGCGAAGGAAAATGCATCATTATGGTCTAAGTGCTGCCCCACATATAGGGAATACATTAACCTTTAAACACACAGCATGCTCTATCACAGGAAAAAATAAAAGACATTGTAAGTTTTATGGAGCAAGTTGGGGGGGGCGGGGTAATTTCCAAAAACACCGCACGCAACACAAGCCTGTGTTTTACAATAACCTCAGAGCACAGGAAAAACAGAACTGTTGTGAGTCCCAGACTCAGTATATTTGCTGCCCGGTAACAGTTTCTTCCACAAGAGATCACTACTAACATTATTTAAGTTCTACAATTTCACTGCGAACACACCTTTACCAAAAAAAAAAAAGAAAAAGAAAAAAAGCAACAATATAGCCAGGTGCTCTTCTGTGTGAAGCCTGTACCTACTTCAGCAATATAAATAAATAAATAAATAAAGTAGGAGTTGAAGCTTTAGCACAAAAAGAATATCAGAATTTTCAGACCGAACTTAAAGAGTACGTACAAACAAAGGCGTGTGCTTTGGTGGTCAGTACCGCAGCTCTATTAAAAAAAAAAAAAAAAAAGGAGAAAATCTTACACTACAAGTTCTAAATTAATTTTATGCCTGTGAGTACCAAACAAGCCCCATTGGCACAAACATGCTAAATTACTGGGAATACAGAACCAGGAGGTTTCAAGTTGCATTCATTTAAATACACTGTCTGAACAACCATTTGAGCATGAAAAAAAAATTATAAATAAATGGTGCCGTAATTATATTTGTAATGGAAATTTTTTATGTACTAACCAATATAAAGCATTCATTGCAAATGAAAGGAGTAGCCAGCTTTATTCCTCTGTTCATCGCCACGTGGACCAGTTTCTTACCACACAGCATGTTGGCTATAAATCCTAACAAGCAGTTTTAAATTGCTGCTATTATTGCTCATCAAGACTGAATAATCCTGGACGGCGTTCAGGGAAGCTTCTGCAATGTCTATCTCAAACAACTATTAATTCCTCATTTCCATAGGGATGAAATTTCAAGCAACAACCACCGACGCCTCCACTGTTTAAATGGGGGCCCACAGAAAAGATGCAAAGAGACTGCAAGACGGGAAATTTCAAGTATTTCCAAGGACAAACTCTTCCCTATGGGAGCGGTACAGCACTGGAGCCGTTTGTCCAGGGAGACACCTCCGCCCTCAGAGAGCTCCACAGCCCAGGAGGCTGTGGGCAACCCCATCCAGCTCCGACACTAACCCTGCTTTCAGCAAAAGGTTGGATAAGGTGACCTCCAGGAGTCCCTTCTAACCCAAATTTTAATAGAAAAAGCAGAGTTATCCTTGAGCGGTATGATTTTAGTATTTGATGCAGTCTAAGAAACAGTCTTTCTTGCGGAGATTTGAAATTCACAGTCAAAATAGAGGAGTGATTCACTAGCTATACAATTCCTACTAAACTGACTTTTTCCCTTTCCCATTACTATGACTTGTTTAGGAAAGGCTTTTGAATGAATAGCCCACTGAGATCGCTGCTTAACAGCACAAGATCTGGAAAGGATGGGGGAGGGAACACCACCTACCTCCTTTTCTCAAAAAAATAAGATAATGGCATAAGCTCAAAAAATAAGATCACTGAAAACAGCCTTAGCAGTACAGCTACACAAAGCCTAGTCCCTTTAAATTTTGATTTAACCTTCCTGTATTTACTGTAGACAGCTTTATACCTAGGGAAATATCTGCTTCACCTCAAAGCTGTATTTGCTACTAGCTAGAAACCCTCTTCCCAGTACTTAATATACAATCTGAAAGGTCTTTTATCGCTTCTCCCTTCAGACCTGTTAAAAGATTCTGTGTGGGCTCTCTCATAAAAAAACACAAGCACTGTTTATCATATTTGCACAATTTTACAGAGAGGTAAAACAGCAATCAAAAGACTGCTTACATGCTTTTATTCAATACTACACATTTAACCAGCTCTGCTTCCAAGGAACCAATTTAAATTCTGCTCAAAACCAATCTGACTTCTCCAAGCACTCTGCAATGTCTGTACTGCTCTGCTCGTTTTCCATCCCTCCCGGTGCCTGTATGAACACAGAATAGTTTTTCCATAGATATCCACTTAATTTGTTACCAGTTTTCAATCTAACTTGGGATCTCTCATTTGCATTTACCATTTGGTTATAAGGAAATATGCACATATATATATATAAAAATAATAAAAAAATGCAGATATATGACTGAAGAGTGAAAGAAATCTCCTGAACTTGCAAGAAATTCATGACTCATTCCGAGCCATTGAAGTCCTACAACACGTACGGCAGTCAGGTCTGCAAGTGCTCACCCTTAAGTGCTCCACTGTATTTCCATACCACATTTTTGTAGAGATGAGAGAACAAGTTTTCCATACCGCAGCAACGCTCGCCCGCGCGTTCATGCGTTCTCTTACCTGGGATGCACTGCAGGGTTCCATCCTCAGCCCTTATTGTAAAGGTTTCACCTGGATTAACTTGAACCAAAAAGACCTGCCGAAAGAAAAACACATTTGTCTCACCATGACCTTCAAAAATTAAATTTTCCCAACCCAGCAACTGTGTTATCTGTACTTTGGAAGAGAAATGGGGGCAGGGAGGGAACAGAGTGGTATACTACATCTTTGGGTGCCAGCAGGGTCCAAGAGCCAGTAGAGGTTTAAAGCCTACCTACTCATCTACATTTTCAGAGCTGAAATAAAGATGTAACTCAGTTCTGTGCAGGTGAGAATTATGGCTTAGGTTCCACCACCAAACTCTTGACAGTGCATTTAACTTGGCCAAACGCCGATAGCCAAGGACGTACATCTTTAGGCACATGAGAGCAGAGAGCACGTAATGAACTCCAGCACGCAGCACCAGGCCCCATCGGGGTTTCAAATGCACAGGAATAGAGGGTTTTTGCGGTATAAGGGGAGTCGATCCATTACATTTTTAAAAGTTTATCCTTCAGTCCTACACATAAGAGATCTCAGTTAAGCAAACTCCACAGACACACACACGGGTCAACAGTTGCACACAGAACCAGTAATAAACTATTCAGTCACAAATACAGTAATTTTTTTTTAATAATGGAAATACCACTCCAGTCTCCTGTTGCTGAATTCTGCAGATGGTGGGAATGCTACAAAGACCAGGGAGCATCAAAATGCTTCCCAGTTCAGTGTACGTTGTACTCACCTTTATTAATTTTCAGGAGTCTAAAATGATGAGTTTAGAAGTTGGGATTTAGATTTCTTTCTTTAATGGAGGCTTTCACTGGGAACTAGCGATCATTTACCCCATGCTCTTGCTGCTTGTGAAACTTTTTTCAAATACTTTGAGCACGCTTCTGTTAACTTTGCATTGTCAGAAATTCAATCAAAATCTGGATTAATCTTGGTGTAAATTGAAAATTTGTATTTCTGTCTTTTTAATGAAAACTCTGAATTTAGGTCTGGTCTTTATATGCTGGGACACCTGCATGCAGAGTTTAATTATTCAATCTGGAAAGTCAAAATTTGAATTAATGCTGTGTTTCTGAATTCCTTAAGCTAAATGCGAAAGATAATTATTGCCTAGATGACCTTTTGAATTACAGTAATCCTACAGAAACCCATTAGTCCAGCAATGTTTATAAAGCACAAGCTGGAAATGAGGAAAACGGCATATGAAAGTCATTATTTTTTTGTCTGCAACAATAATTTCTCAGCGAGCTCTGATCAGGGTGGATCTGATCCAGCATACAGAGCACAATAAATGGTTCAGGAAAGATAAGAGGCACAAAGCCATTCCATCCCTAATCACCAAACAATCAACATTTAAGTGACAGCATTTAAGTGCTCTTTTGCTATGAATAGGCATGGATTATCCACAACAGGATATGGGCATCAGGTCAAAAGAAGCGCAGAACAAAGCAGTGTCATTCAGCTTAGAAAGGAAAAAAAACCAACCAACAAACCAGAAACCTGAACACAAAGAGGCAAAGAATCATAAAAATATTTCGTTAGCTCATTTGAATTCCGTGTCTAAACCGACAGCTCTAGAGCTTGTTATTTATTAACACGCTTGATCGAAGTAAACCAGCCGCTCCAGCACACCACGGCACCTTGGGAAGAACTTGGTCCGGCTCCTCAGAACACACACCCTCCCTAGACTGATGTCTCGTACATGGAAAAACCTCTGTCTTGCTCCTGAAGCGGGGAGTTGAGTTTAATGGCAGATGTAAAACTGACTGTGAGAGAGGGTTCCTCTCACTACGCAAGGCGCACCTCTACCCCAGAGTTATCAGAAGGGTACGACTGACAAATTCCTTTTCAAGGAGTCCTTGCAAAAGGTCCATCACCGCGTGTCTGCATTAGCACCCCTGCAGTTGTGCTTTGAAAATAATGCCTCGGGTTTCCACATTAAAAAAAGATTATATCCCCAATAACAGCTGTTGCTTATGACGGTCAGAATGAAGTAGCTTTATCCTTGCCTAATTATGCAGGTTTTTAACACAAGCAAATGGTGCCATTAACAAATCTGTTTCCTGAAGGGCAGCAGCCGTCACGTCTTTGTTCCCACATCGAGCCTGTGGGGAGAGCCTGGGACTTACTATATAGTAGCTTCTATTAAATGTTACGTGTATTCATTATTGACAGTTCCCAGAGTTGAACAGCCTAAATACTTCATATATATTAAAAAAAAAAAAAAAACAAAAAAAAAAAACAAACAAACAAAAAACCAAAAAACAACCCTCCGCATTATTTACTGTCACAAAACATGGGATTAAGTTGGTCAGAAAGCAAAGTTTCCCATTGCATGCTGCAGGATAACAACCATCAACTCTCCTTGGCCTGTCTGGAGTAGGGGCTATACTATCTCAAATTTTAAGTACAGTCCAATAAAGACAAGAAACCATAAAGTATTTTCACCCAGGATCTTGTTTTGAGGTTAAATATCAAATACATTGTAAGGATAACATTTTTAAACTACTAGCTGGGCAATTAAGCCACAGGCCTTTTCAAAATTATACTGCTGCTGGGAAAAAAAGTGCTTTATTCTGCCAATCAATGATTTGCAGCAAGTTTCACCACAGTTTTCACCCAAGATCCAATAAAACTAATCCTGGTTTCCCAGGCTCTTGAATAAATTTTTCAGCTTCGGTGTTCATAAAATTATATTTGCGAAATGCGTACAATTTGTACCATCTCACCTCCTAACACTCCACAAAGCTGAGAGCCATAACCGATCTGGTTTTTTTGATAGTTGGGCACTTAAACATATACACAAGCACAAAGATTTTCAAAGGAGGTGAATGACCTTGACTTCTACTAAAATAGTTAGGTCTTTGTACCTAAAGATAGCAGCCCCACCAGATCTGCGCTCCCAGAGTAGGGGTGGGTTTTTTTGTGCCACAGAAGGAGGAACACCGATATTTGTGAAATTTATTCACTTCAGCAAAATTTCAGAAAAATTAAGATCCAAGGAGTGAGAAGAGAACCTGGGTCCCTGAGCCACCACGCTTTGTGTACAGCTGAAAAGGCCACCTCCAGCTATGCAGGGTTTCTCAGAACAGTGAAGAAATCATCCTCCAGCTATGGTGGCAGAGAAAAGCACGTGCTAAAACCAGTAACCATCAGTGCACATAATGGACTTAAAACTTGTACTGTAGGCATGAACTGCATCGGAGTAAAGTACTGTAGCTGTCGCTTCCAAAAACGTAAACACAGTAGTTAAGTTCTGAAATATTAGAAGACATCCTTCTGCACTGACGCCCAAATTAGCCACCTCTGGAGCAGAAGAAAGCACTTACGGGCTGTTGCTGGGCGAAGGCAGCTATATTGAGAGCAAACGGGAACAGCCGACGTGTGACTGGTGTGAGTCAACCCTGGAGCAAGGGCTGGGTGCAAAGGGAGGATGTTCAGCACATGTACCCCGTAACCCACCCCACCACCCAAACCCCTCTGCACCCACCCCATGCCGCGCAGAACCCCCTGAGAGCCTGCAATTGCAAAGCCCCGACTAACGAGCTGCAGGGTTGAGGTCAAACCATTAAAGCCAGCCCACCTCGAGTATTAGACGCTGGGCATTTTCCAGCCAACGCCCCCGATTTGTCCCAGTTGTCTGGGACAAATAATATCAAGGCACACTGCGACTTCTTTTGTTGAGACACACTAAATGTGTCAAACTAATTCAAAGATTTATTTTTCCTACATCCCAGACTGCAAAACCATATTCTGCAGCCTAGAAAGCAGCTTTTCTGCTTCCTCTCGACACAAGGGTTCTTCATGAGAACGCTTTGTTTCTGAAACCTAATTTAAAAATCTGAAAAAAAGCAATTTTAAAAAAAGCCTAAAAGTAACATCTTTATTTTAATGAAAACAAACACAGGCAATCTTTAACTGCCCTATGTATCTTCCAATATTCATCATGCCGAGCATGCACGTTTATGAGATGGCTGCAAGAGGAGAGAGAGCTTGAAAAGTCACTTTGAGCCCGCGCTGCTGCCCTGCGGCACCACGGGGGCGAGGTCCAAGGACGCTCCAGCCCAGTTTCAGGCCCCTGGCCTCCTCACATCACAAAACGCTGGAGCTTGTGACAGCTGTGAGTAGGGGGTCAGCAGCACAATCCCAAAGGCTTTTCCTTTTCCCTAAGGAGGTACTCAGATGTTTGCTTTAGCAGTTTAACCCACTCAGTGTTGAAATTCAACCTCACCTGCTGCATCCGCAGCCCTAATACTCTTTTTTTTTTTCTTTTTGATTTACGAATGTTATTAAACCTTATTTAAAGTTATGCTTGTTAAGACTGATCAGTGTAACTAAGCTGCATAGTTCCTGTCAATACTTAAAATCACACACACCCCCAATTTGGCAAGAATCGCTCTCTCTCCACACCAAGTTTTCATGACGAGCCAAACACATGTCGCTCATGTCCCCCTCATTCTTACTACCCGAGTCTCGTGCCTACTGGGAGCAGGAGAAGAGACTAACCTGCCACCAAATCCTACCACAGGCTTGAAGCTCAGGTTCAGGAATATAAAACTACATACGTTGCGGGTAAACAGTCTCATACAAAGACAAAAAAATGCTACCTGATAAAGACCAGGGGCATACGCTATTCCCTATTTTGTATAGTATTGATTGGTTTACTTATACAAGTGGTTTTTAAGCACACAGAAGAAAATTCACATTCAAGACAGGCCATCACCTCCAACTGCTTTGCCGCAGATCACCTGTGAGCGCAGGCGCAGCAGCGAGTAGGAAGACGTTCACTCGCACCCACATGATGCAACACAATCCAATGCTTGCTTTAAAATATTTCCACTTTATGAGAACCTTTTCCTTGCTAAGATCAAACAGCCAGTTGCACTGCTTTGACTTACGAAAACCCTGCCTCAAGCGTTTTCCAATCTGGCGAATTTTCCCTTCCCCATTTAGATATATCATGCTTCATACAGCTGGGGGGCACAGCACCACCTGGGATCCAGCCACAGGTTCCTCACAAATGCTTTAAGTTTTTAAAATCTACTGCATTTACAGTTTCTACAGTGCATGCCTTTTGGAATATATTACATCTTTGGAAGGGGGAAGGTGGGGAACCCAAAGAAACCCACCAAACCCCCCCAAAAATCAGAATAATCACTTGGGTCCATTCTCTGTTCTACTTTAAAAGACTGTGCCCCAGACCCTGACGGGTTTCTAGTTCCATCCCACAGGAAGGACCACAGAGTTCACACCATTCTGTGCCCAATATTCTTCTCAGGAATGCATTCCTCCTCAGCCACACAGGAGCGGGGAGGATAAATACTTTCAACCTCTCATCAATAAGAAAAATCAGGGAACGTGCTACATCATCTTAAGATAACAAAACAGTGGCTTTTAAAAATAATACTTTGATAATAGCGTTCTGGGCTTAACTATCCTTTTTTTTCCATAGGAGAGAAAATAGAAGCATGAAGTGATTCAGCCAGTTTACAATGAGTGCTATTGATAGCAAAGCCCACAAGCGACAGATCCTGAACAACCTAATTTATCACAAGTTAAACACGCTCCAAACAAGCAGTAAAAAAAAAAAAACCACACAGTACATCTGCGTAACAAATTGCTCTGATAACCAAGAAATTAAGAGTCACAAAGTTCTAGCGAATTTGTGTTTCACTGCATTCGCAAAGAAACTTACTTGCGAGAACAGTCTCAGAGTTTGCCCACCAACATCCTTCAGTTAAAATTCCTTCAGAAAAGAGAAAAGTTCATTCTAAAGACTTCTTAGATAACGAACACTGCCCATGGGCTAACTTTGCTAACGTCGTTCTAGTCCGAATGCCTATGACTACCAAATCGGCTTTAAAAGTCAGTCTATTTAAACAGAAGGAAATTTCATCATCCTTTTTCTGACAGCCATTTTTCACGGATTGCTGCTTCTCAGCTCAGGTGTCTTAGACATGTACCAGTTATAAACCTTTTTCTTCTTGAAACAAACCTCCCACGTGCAAGTATTCTTCCCTAAAGGAACATTTCTACGTGTAGAAAACCTTCAAGAAAATATGAAGAAATAACTCTAAGTTTTGGCACAAAGTTCATTCACTCAGCTCAGCTGCTGTTCAGGTACAGTATGAAACCCAGCTACACGCTTTCAAGCACTTGCAAGGTGCGCAGACTTGTGCTCCAAGAAGGTACCAAATCTTGTTCTGCACTCAGACGGACTCCATCTCCCTTATTCAAAGTGTGTGACCCTAAAAGACAAGAACAAGCACACACAGCACTACCTACAGTGCCTGGGCCCCAGCCAAACAGCAAAAAATCCTCAGGATTTGGTAAACACACCTTTACAAAGAGCAGGCCAGCAGAAAACTTGCTACGCCATTGCAGGTGCACTGAGTGAACCAAGCCAAAATAAGATTTCCCAAACTAAACAGCTTGGCATTCCGTACAGACGTGCTACGGCACAGCTAGCTGCCCCTCCACTTTATACTCCACGCTTTTGAGAGCTTGCAGTGGAGTACCTACCGGAAGCCATTGAAATTCTTGGACCAAAAGGTTAATTATCACTCCCCGAATCCCCACAGGAGTTACAAATGGATTAGAAGCAGAAACAGAGTATGCAGCAACTCTGGAAGGGACATGAAAGCATTAAATACAGTCAGCAGTAGTGGAAATTAAGTGTGGGAAACTTGAAAAAAAAAAAACCCAAAAGCTAGTGCTAGAAATGCCATTGGGTAGTGCAGAGAAGAGGGATTACTGTCAAGCAGGCAGAGACATTCCTAGCTGTGCCCTGTACAGCTCTGCAGCTCTTATCCCCAGCAACACAGACCAACTGAATGTTCCTATGCAATTGTCCTACAATGCAGGACTGTTTCCTGGCAGAATTGCCTTTTGCACCACGCTCCGTCTGGCTGCTGGTAAAGCTACGGTGTTTTACCAGCTCCAGGCTGCTCTTTTCTACACGTATAAGAACTGCTCTTTTGAGCAAAGCCTTTTCTCTGAAGCTCAGTGTTTCCAGGTCCAGCTCATAGCACAGCTCCACCATGGCTGAGGCTTCACATATCCAGTAACGCATAAGGGTGAGCAACAGCGGGCGCACCCAGAGCATCTCATCAGAGGTACCATCAGCTCCAGAGCACAAGGCACTGATCTGTGTCCTGGCCACACTGCAGCCTGTAAAACTCCCCACGTCTCAACTCCCACCAGCTCAGCTGTGATGCTTCCTTACTGCCAGATTCTAACAGACTGTAATTACACCCTGGAAAAGCACATGTCCTTCTAAAAGGAGCACCTACTTATGGAGTAATATAAACCATCCTTCTTAAGGAAGTCATTCTTACGTGCGTCTAATCTGAAGGCTGTTCCTGCCTTACAAGTAACTAAGATAAATCTCTTCCAACAAACACGTAGCATTTGCTTCTACATTACATAACAAATCACATTAAGAACAATTAACATAGTCCATTTGCTGCTACAACATACAAAGATCGAACAAAGCATCTATTGCAATTTCATTCCATTTTAGAATTGTACTTTTAAAAAGTGAAGACATCAACTAAAGCTTCAGAAATAGGATGAAAATGTTAAAGTGTTACTGCAGCTAAGCTTTGCAACGTATGTGGGCAGATCCAGACTAGAGGCCAATAAAATGTGTCACAGAAAGCTGCTATTCCAACTTAAAGACATACGGTGATGAGGTCTACAAGCATCATCCAACAAACGTTTAAGCAGAAAAGGAACCTGGCCCAGAACTGTCCTGCTGAGTCATATTTGCATAGCACAGCAAATGCAAGAAGTAATGCACTTCCAGTATATCAGCAATTCTTTTTACTCCAAAACATTAGATGGGAAGCCAGTTTAAAGGCAACGGAGGCATCTGCCAAGCAAGGCTGCTGAATCACCACTGATGGGGAAATTCAAAGACTGACTTAGGGCTCGGAAGACTTCATTTATTCTTTCTGTAATACAGAAGGACCAACTGGACAGTCTAACCTGATAAATGGCTTCCAGCAAGGAGGAAAGGGCATATTTAAAGAACAATTATCCTATCCAGTATCAACAAGATTGTTCCTTCACTTAAGCATATTAATATTGGATTTGGTAAATAGAGCCATTAAAAGCTTTTTTTTCTACTTTTTTTTTTTCAAGTTGAAGCACACTGTGCAGTAATTAATTTAAAAAAAAAAAATCACAGCAAAGTAAACCTGTATCATAATGAGAACCCAGAAAAGCAAAACAGACTGAGGAGCTTACAAGAAAAGCGGAAATTATTCTTCCTCTGGAGGTTGGTGTAGCTCAAAACACAGCTTCGAGGGAAGAACAAATGATCAAGGGAATGCAAAGTAACAAAACGACATTTTATATTGATTCATGAAGGACAGTTTATTTCTACATCAGTTAAATTACTTTGCTGAAATGTCTCAAATCGGGAGGGAACCAAATTAAGTAACACAGAAAAATTGTTAGGGTAGATGTTCTACAAAGAGAAAGATTAACCCAAGATGACAGGTTTGGGAACCTACCAACTATCAGCTTGAACCGCCAAGCCATATCCTGACATGGAGGTGGTGTTATGGATGAAGGTACCACTCTCCTACTCCTGATCAAGCTTATTAGAGAGCATCTCCCAGAAAAATATAAAAGCAACTACAAACTTGCCTTCCTTCAAAAGCCCACTCCAAATTAACTTCTGCTTCTTGTAATGAAGCACAGGGTAATACACAGGTCTGCCGGGATCAGCACGTTTAGGTAGGCAGGGAATAGCAGACATCACAGGACTCTGGCCTTCAATTCTCCACTTCTTTCTTTCTCTCCCTTCTTTACAATCTAAGCATTTTTAAGTTCTTAAAATCTCATCACAGATACCAGCAAGACGTCTGGACCACAGCTAGCACAAGTAAATAATGAGAGTAACTTTCTGCAAAGCCCTCAAATACATAGCATTTATAGCCATTATTTCCATCCCATTATAAACTTCAGTGAACACATGCAAATAATCACATTAAATTTAATGGTACACTTAAAGCATTGCTTTTAATGCCTTTCTAGTGTAAGGGCAGATTTCCACCTTCCAGGAAATACTCTGCCCTCCCTAGCGCTAGCAAAACCATCTGCCCCATCTTCAAAATCCCTTGGTGGCCCAGAAACCATTTATTTAAACCAGCCGTTTTCTGCAAAGCTCACTGACCTGCTGTGATCCATCGCCATTCACGATGTGAGGCATCATGGCTACCTCCCCGTTCAGCAACGGTGGCAGCTCCAGTGGAATTTGGTCGGTCATCATCATTGTGACGTACATTCATGGAGAATTTTCCTCAACGGGCTTCCTGCAAGAGAAGCATCAATTAAAGACCTTGGAAAACCCGCTTGTACTTTAGAAGGTCACCAGCATCCGCATGGATTTTGCCGTTAAGGTAGCAACGGAAAGCGGGACACCTGCTTTTGTAACGGGATGCATAGGGGAACTTGAGGGACTGAACGGAGGTTTTAACTGTTAGATCAGGAGCACATGGAGTCAAGTTTCCATGCAAGACTTCCAAAAACCAACTAGCCAGATTTCCACTCTTTCCCACAATTATAATCCCCAGCCCTCATCATACCACTGAAATAGGCAAGTTCCAAGATGCTTTGAGGGAGATTTGCTCTGTTTCTAAAAATCAGCACCCTGCTTGCTACACAGCTCTCGAGCTACACCATCCATGTGGTTAAGATGTGGTATCAGTTTCACCCGATATCCACAGCTCAAAGGCAAACACCTTTATTTTCTTTCTAGGGCCTTGTAAGCAGCGTGAACTGCCACATAGAACACAAAGAGCAGGCGCCTGGCTTCCACTTAATCATGATCCAAAGGATTAAGGTCTCTGCTTCAGCAGAGGGACAGCACTTCCCCATGCCCTGAACACCTTGTGCTGTACCAAGGGCAACAGAAGACCTCGCTTAAGGATTTGCGAAGAATCACACATCACTTCCAGCATACCCTCCCCCTTCATGGCTAATTGATACGACACATAAGCATCATGAAAATCACAGGGAGATTACTGTGTAAAAACAAGTCTCAATTCAGCATTAAGGGTACTGTCATGCTGTTTCATGAGGCAGTAATCCAGTTCTTTAGTGATTAAGATGGATGATGTAACCGCATAGCTTATCTAGACTTCTGCACAACTCCTAAGCAAAGCAACCCTACATGTCCAGTGCTGATCAGGCAGCCTCCTCAGTACCTTGCATGCCAGAGAATCCCAAAGTCTTCCCAAATAATTCAATATATATTACAAATTCAAGTTAGAAAAGAATATGCTGTGACTTAGGTGGCTGGTAACAGCCAGGTAATCAGCTGGCACAAGTCAATCGGAGTACAGAGTGTGGAATTGTTGGCAAGGGGCAACAGGGAAATCCCCGTTCACGAGGAAAGCGTTGTGGGATCTAGTATTTACATGGAGCACTTGACTACAGAGCCATAAACTGGGAGTTGAGTTCATCTGCTCCGGAGGGGATGAAAGGCTGGGCCAACCTCACCAGGGTTAGAGCATGTGGTTCCACAGATGCTGCAAACCTAACACCCCCATACCTGGTCTGCCCCAGGTGCTGCTAGGCTTTAAATTATTTATTCCCCCACCCCCAGTTTAACAACTAAACCAATAGGTTCATTGAAATACACTCTCTTCATCTCCATCACCCGGAGAGCGACCTGCTGATCAGAAACACCAGCCTGAGCAGGAGCTGGTACTCCAGCTCCTGAAGAGGACCACTTGTGCGATTTAGAAGTGATGGCCTGAATCACACCAATCCTTTCATCCTTATCACAGGGCCCCTTCACATCTAAGTCGCACCGGAAAACTAGAAGTGCATTTGTTTTTCAGAAGACGTGCAAACTTAGCCCTGTTACCTTCAGCCACACATCTCAAGACCAGCATTTTATTTTAACTCGGTACCAAATTTAGCGCGACTCTCACAGCTCTTTCCGATGTTCTTATCGGTGTGAAAACACCATTTTCTAATCATCACTTCACTGAAATATAAACGGAGGCAATCTATTTTCATCCACCTTTAAATGAAATCCTTCCTTTTGTTTGAGACTCAGCTACAGGGCAGAAGTTCTCAGCAAGCTTAAGACACAGTTGCCAGGAGGATAGTACATCCACAGCCGCGTTTCAAGTCCCATCTCTTGCCTGCACCAACTGCTTTGTCCCAGAGTCTGGCAGCGGTTTAGTCCTACTGTCACCACTACCCTGAATAACCTGCCCTGCAGTGCATGCACCCACCAAGTAGGGAATAAGGACACTTGCTAAACACTCCTGTGGCCCGCAGGGTCAAGCGCTCTGACCCGCATGGGTCTACCGGTGAGCAAAGCCTCCCTGGCGTCGTCATTCAAAGCTCTGACCCAACCACTGTTACATGAGCTCAGAAATCCATCCAACAGCCCAAAAGCTTTGCTCAACACGTTTTCCCCCCACTGAAGTTTTGCAATATTTGGAGCTTCTTCCTAATCCTTTTGCTTCTCATTACTTCAGCTTCAGATTTTGATTTTGAGAAAGATCCAAGTCCACAACCGATACTCATACATGCTGGGTTTTGGAGGTGGAGGGGAAAGAGTGGGGCCGTGTGAGTTGGTTTTTTTTGGGTTTTGTTGTTTAAAATTATGAGGAAGAGAGAACACGTGAGTTTTTGAACCATTTCTTAAATGCTTGGGATTAAGAAAAGGCCTGAAAAAGCCTAATGCTGAACACCAGTGAGAACATATGAGTTAGCAGCTTTCAATGGAAAACAGACTGATCTAGTCAAGTCAGTCGTAGCTCAAACTGCATTAGTCACACATGTAGTTAGGTATCTACATTTGTTGTGTTTGTATACATATATATTCATATATAAAGATTATTTTAAAAGAATGCAATGTTCATAGGAACTATTTTAAACCCATGTAAAAAAACATCCCCCGAATAAATGACACGTTCATCTAGCCCGAATCTGAAAGCCCCAGCTTTAACGGAGTTTAAGCGTCACGCCGATGCTATTTTCTTAAGGAAAAAAAGCCAGACTGTAGCTTGAAGCTACATATTTTCCTAGTAATGTTTCCATTCCAGGCACAACAACCAATATGTTGACATTTATTTGCTACATGTCATTATTTAAAGTTTTACAGCTGCATTCCTTTTGCTTTATTAATAGTTTGTCACTCCAGCCATGTCTACGCTTGCCTCACTTGGGCGGGGGGGGGGGGCAGCTGGAGAAAAAAGGCAAAAGAAATAAAAAGGGCCTCCTCTATTTGTCAGGTCTGGTATGGACCCCCCCCAGAGGTAATGCCAGCAACACACAGCTGGCCACAGGCATGATTTTTTTTTAACAGTATTTCACATGGATGTACTCCATGCAGAGTTAAATGAGACGAGGTAGAAACATCTACTTGAGACCAGCAGACTTCACACCAAAGCTAAAACCTTTGGAAATGGGCTTCACGCACGTTTTTGGCTTATTTGCTCATCCATCCTACTTAAAACAGATTTATTCACCATGCATTTGCGCCCCTCCTAAACCCAGCGTTCCCCCTACCTCAGGGTACGCTCATATAAGCAAACTCGATTAATACAAAAAAGGTGAGCTCTGCACACAAGCACTTTCTTTCTCCTGCAAATTCAGGACATCGATGGAAGAAAACCCCAGACAAGGACTCCAAGAGCCAGATCACATTTCAGGATATGAGAACTCTTCCTTAGCTAAAATATGAACTGCCAAATACTAACCCACAGCTTTTTTTTTTTTTTTTTTCAGGTACTAACTCAAATTTGGGGTTTTGTCTAGAAAGCTAACTATATTTAAATTTTAAAAAAAAAATAATATATATATATTTCCCATGCGTCTACATTCCCTAGGCTTGGCTGGGACAGACCACAGCAGCGCCAACATGGAGCGGGAGGCTGCATCTCCCTGTCTAGCTACCTCCAGGAACACGGGAAATCACAGCTTCCCATCTTGTTATAGAGCAAGGAAAAAGAAATAACCATCCAAGTTTGATATTTCTCTCCCCAAACCTAACTTCCAAACCTTGTGAAGTTTGCAGGTTACTGTTACAAACCTGATTTGCAATTGGGTATTGCAGTCTTCTACTGATCACCAAGATGACTCTGCTTCCTTAAATTAATTCAATATGTGAATTAGTAATACATAAACTAGTTGCACATGGCACCAGAAGGGAAATCAAAACATTCAGAAGAACAAAGTGTAACTATCTAAAAACCAATGTCCATGTATGGTGAATTAATATGACCCAACGGGTTACATCAGAGTTCTCCTGAAATTCCAAAAGCAGCATCAACCACACCAAGATACCCAAGTCCCACTTTTCCTAGAAGGTTTTAACCATGCTATTAATGGGACTGTAAGCCAAGAACATTTTTCTTTCTGTGATCTTTTTTTTCCACCTTCTGTCTTTTACAAAGAACCTCTTCCTGCTATGGCAGACAAATTCAGATAATCTGGCAAAAGCAAGAGCAGCTCTGAATATTCAGTCCTGTGACCGCTCTATGCAAAAGCTCAGTTTTTCTTTCCCTGCAGCAGACCATTAAAAGCTACTGAACAAAGTGTTCTGCTTTTTTATCAGAATCATCTGGAATTAGAAGAGTTATGCTACAAAGATGACAGACAGCTTTCCGATACCTACTAGAACACATATCCTGGTTTATTTAATATACAAGAACAATCCAGTACTAAAGGCACATTTGCACCCTTGCGGTGCTTACTTAGGGCTATTCTGCCTGCTTAGAAAAGAACATACTGCATAAAGAGTAAGAAGCGACACCACCTTCAATCCTAGTATTACTACAGAAAAGATTTGAAACACACACAGTATGAAATTTTAAGAGGAAGTATTTTCTCTTTCCAGCCTAAAAAAAAACACCTTACAATTTCAACACGATGAAGTTCATACATAGACCTCCCGAAGCAGCTGTGACCACAGCCCCTCCTGGCCACCAGCCGTGTCACTGAACGACAGCATCCATTTCTCAGACCGCTTTCCGTGAGATTAAGCTCAAATGCTACTCGGCAATAGCAACCATCAGAGAAGCCAGAGACATACTGGTGCTCAACCTTCCCTTCCTAAATTTAGGATAAATGTCTAATTGTCACAATCAGTACCCATAAGCCATCCTGCCTTTATACCAAGCCCCAGAAATTACATGGTATTGGCATGTACGGTACACACGCGTCCAGCCCCCCACAGAAGAAAATTAACCTAAAGCATTCCCTGTAAAGACAACTCAGACATTGAGAGTGGCTTCAAAGATGACAGAATCTATTCCCCAACAAGAAAGTAGTTTTCTTGAAATAGAAGTTTTCTCCACTAATTCTTCAAAACTGTAAAACACATCCCATTAAGGTTGGGGAGAAAAGGAGAGGCTTAGGTCAGAACTGTATATTTTACCTTTTTATTTTTTTTAAATATCAGGTTATACAGCCTTACAAGCTCCTTTCTATCATTATTTTTACATATATGTACATATTATATGAGCCCCTCTTCCACCATCCTGCTTAAAGCTGGATCAGGTGTGACATCAAAAGCCAAAGTCTTCTGACAATATAACTGATCTAATGACCAGCAGTCACTGAAAAGGTGACTGTTTCTCCCCAGTCTGGCATCTTCCCGGACTTATCCTGGGCAAACCAGGTTCTGCAATGAGAACGTTCAGAAATTGGCAGTTTTGTGACTGCAGAGGGAAGTATTTGTGATGTCTGATCTGCATCCTCCAAACCACATCCTAAGAGCACGACCAGCCCAAGCCCTCCACCACCATCTGCACGGTTAGTTTGAACGCAGACAGGTTCCCCCATCCGCCGCACCACACTGACCCTCAAATACTTGTGGTGGTGTAACTGGGACACGAGGAAGGGGGAGTTGGTTAGAATGGTTCTGCCATCGTTAAAAAAAAAGTACATATGGAATCACAGGCTTACGTCAGAGGGAGTCCCAGTTCGTACCACCGAGAAGTCAAACAGGGCTTTAGGAACACAGGCCCCGAAAACAGGGAAGACTCAAATATTTCTAGAAGAAATCTCACTTTTGGAAAGAAATACAGTAAAATGCAATGAGAATAGGAAAATCCTTTTGCATTCGCAGCAGCCATTACCTGCAGCACATGTTACTCTTCTATAAAAAGAAATATTCTTGGAACCTTTTGCTATTTTCCAGGAGCTTGTATGTGGAGTTGAAGAACCATATCAAAGCCTGGTATGCCAAATCATGTCGCTGCTGATCATTATGCAGTTGATGCTTTGAACAAACTCAAAAATAACTAGGAAGAAAAATAACTAGGAAAAGAATTGCTAGAATGTACAAACAGAATGTGTATACCCACCCGCACAGACTTATTTGTACACACACATACTCAGACACTAAGATTTTAAGATGAGTACAGGGCCCACTAGGAAGGCTCCGAATGAGAAGTGCTGGAGTTTGCACGCAGGAGATGAAAAATCCTACACACAACCCTGTTTTCCTATTGTATTTTGTACAGCACACACCAAAATTTAAGATTAATTAGAACATACATAACGCAATTATGTTTTCACTGAAAAGCAGAGCAGTAAATATAGCTGCTTTCAAAGCCTCCTGCCATGGCTTGCCACTTGAATTGAAAAAGGAGTGGTAATAATTGTTCATGTAGAAAAGCCTCTTGAGACATGAGCAGTACCTGGAGGTATGCGCACAGATGGTTGGTCAAGGCACAAACAGTCTGGAATTTGTCTTGTCTGAAGTGCGTTCATTAGTTTAGTTAAATCACATCCGTCTGAAGAGCGATTGAAACCTAAAAGCCTTCTTTCTGTGTTTAATTGCAAACACGGTAGATTAATCTGAAAGCATCCAAACAGACAGGCTTATTCGTAACAATTTTGAAGAAATGGATGCAATTTTAAAAATCCGTTGCGACAAAAGCAAACAGATGAGAGGGAATCCTTACCTACAAAGTAAAATGCTTGCCGCTTGTTCTCTGTCCCAGTTCACAGACAAGGGCACCAGTAGCTGTGTCCTATCTCCGGCAAGCTGAAGAGCGTAAACATCCTCTCAAAACTTAACCACTGTAATTAATCAGTGGGTTTATTCCCCTCCAGTTTATTTTTATTTTAAGTAACAACATATTTCCATGTCCATGGTACATTGCATCTCTAAAGATGGAATTATCAGCAGTATTCAATTCTACAGGGGATCAAGGAAAGTTAACGGTGTTTTTCCCCATGCTGGTGTCAGATTATTACGGCAGCTATCCAAAGGGTAATGATTTTCAGTAGTTTGCATTTATTTAGACCTAAAATTTGACCTCAAGTTTTCAAGACTTGAAACTACTATTTTAAAGAACAATTCTGCGACGCAAATAGCTGCACACCCCTCATAGGAAATGTTTGTAATTTAGGAACAGCAAACTATTAAAGAAAAACGGTCCCTAGCTCAACCTTGGGGTGAAATGGAATAACCAAGTAACTTCAAACACGTACCAGAACCGAGCATCAGGAGCGGGGAGGTCAGGCCAAAGAGCATCATGCAGGAGTGTCTTATTTCACAAGGCAAGTACAACTAATAAGCATATAATAGCTCTGATGAAATACCAGAAGAAAGCAAGCTGGTGCACAAAGGAGGCTTTTACCAAAGGAAAACTTCATGCCGCTAGGCATTTTTTTTTTTCCCCTAGTTTTTCCAGAGGGGAATCTTGTGAAAACCTGTGCAGCAAAAGCCAGCCTACCATCCTCCCACCGCATGCACATGCCCCAAACGCCATCATATTCGGGTGAAAACGTAATGGTGCTCGATTTAAGGGGATAAAATACACCAGAAGTAAAAAAGGTCTCCAAAAATTGTATTAGGCTTATATTACCTATGGCATAGCAGAAAGCCACAGGCAGACGAGCTAAGCCAACGGCTCCAAAGCATTCTCACTTCTGCAAATAATATTACAGCAGCAAATTCATCTGCTGCTGAAACTCAGCCTAAAACTTGCAAACGCCCCGCAGTTACGGCCTGCACCGCTGGCGTAAGAGCAAGCTACACATGGAGAAAACTTGCCTACAACTCACTCTCCCCATTTGGATTTTTCTGTGTTTTTTTTCTTCAATCTAAAAATAAGTTAGCCATTTTTGCTGCTTATAGTCCTTTCCTTCTTCCACGTCTTCACACCTTTCTTTCCTCACCTTCCTCCACATTAATCACAACAGAGAAAGGGGACTCACAAGGGATATAGCTGCAAAAATAGAGAAGCTTTCAGGCACACAATTCTCGCAGTATTTCACAGCACTTCTTCCACGCAGCAGCAGACTGAGGTTAACTTCTCTTGCACAACAGTGGCCAATTATTTTTTTCCATTATTTTTTGTATTCTTTCTTTACATTTTTTATTTGAATTTTTTACATTTAAAAAATGGCCAGTTGTAAAATTTGCTCTGACATAATTTGCTTTAAATAGCAGCTACTTTAAACATTTTATTTTTAAAAGCAAATTAATTCATGCAATTCCAAAAATACAAGCAGTAATGAACATTTCAAACTGATTTGCTCCCGCTCATCCACCCTCGCAGAAACATTTGAGTGAGGGTTCTGGGTGCTGATCAATCGGCAGCTGTACGATACCCCACCAAGTGCCCTCGGCATCTCTGTGCTATTCTAGAAGAGCGCAAGCTGCAGCAAACAGGACGGGCACGAAGCAGGACCTCTCTGTTTCATGGACATCCTCCTCCCCACTGGCCAGCAGGAGAGGACGGAGCTCTTCCAGCCGCGGTCCCCCCGCCACGTGCCGGAGCGAGGAGTGGAGGGTGACAGTGCCCCGACAGCTCTCCACCCCACAGCCCAAACCCGAATGGCAAAGAGCCATTTTGTGCAACAGAGACAACACCGCACGTTTCCGAATTAAACGATGATCCTTTGCTGGTTCTCCACACTCTATATTGCCTCTGACAAAAGCAATTTGTACATGAAATTCCCGATGTCACAAAAAATATTCAGTAAGCTTTAACACCACATCAAGCAAATACCAAGTTATTCCAACTATTTGCTTGAGGAGGAACAAAGCCCTTCAATGCAGACCTACACCTGTCCACAAATCGGGCCCCGATCCCGCAGACATCTGCGCTGGGGTGCGTCTTCATGCACTCTTAACAGTTTCATTAGCGGTGCACTTCAGCACTGAACTCCCCCGATCAGGGCTGCGACCCCGTGCCCGTGCCCAGGGACACGGGCGAAACCTCTACACGAAGAGAGGTTCTTGCACAGCGGTGCAAGTCAGGTAGGACGTACGCGTCATCTGTTTGCTTTCTTCTTCCATTTAATAGCCAAAGTATTAATCACGGTTCGAGGTTGATAAGCATAGCATTTGGCGATAAACACCCTCCCCTTCAACCCTGCTCTCTCAAATAATCATCTCCCTGCAATAACATCACAAAGACCTTGGTTATCTCTTCTAAAGTTCCTGTGCAGCGGAGAATCTACTGAAATCAATGGGGTGGGGGTTTTTTTACCACTAATTAAAAGGGGGGGGGGGGAAGATATCTATCATATCAATCTGCAGCGCTTGAAAAGCACGCATACCAAATTCCATTTACAACAAGGTTTCAGCACACCTTTGTGCAAGGCAAACTTTGTTGTTGTCGCCATTCACCGCTAACCTGACTCCAGGCTGACGCTGCGCTGACAAAGTGGCCCATTGTGTTTTTGTGGGAAACCGCTTCGGAGAGATCTCCCATTCAGCCCTGGGATTCAAGAACAGGCATTCACACGGAGCGGCCGCTGCAAGGGAGCACCTCTGGATGGCTGCCGGAGAGGTTGCTCATGGTGAAGGGAAGTTGAACCCATTATCATCATGGTGCTCACAGGATCTAAGTGCCTAAACTCCATGATTAACAACAAACCAACCCAAAACCCTCCACCCAAACCCCATCACTATAGAACTTTACAGCACCAGGAGAAAAAGCGGAAGTTTTATTTCACAATCCCTCACTTTCACAAAACATACAGTAAAATTTGCAAGAGTTTTTTCTTTTACTTTTCTGAACTGCTTCATGAAAATGAAGCTAGTATGCTACCCAAGGTTTCTCTTAATTTGAGATAGACAGGAATTTATATTTAATAAAAACAAACAAACAACAACAAACCACCAACAACCACCCAAAACCCACAAACAGAAAAGAACACACACACATAAAATCCTCAAATGAGTAATATTGGTATCTAGCACCTTACAAGGAAAGAAGCCTCTCCTACTCCAGGTATCTGACTTTTGTCTCCAGTGATACTAAAGCATCAAGGAATCAAAAACAGTGAATCTTTAAAGGTAGAGTACTGGCAGGTGTTGGTTTCTTTAAGGTGGGAAGACATAGGGTCTCTCTATCTAAACAGAAGATGTGGAATCTCCATCATGCTAAATATGCCAACTGATGGAGCTATAAAGCTCAGGTTAACTATTAAATGGTTTAAAAGGGAAAAGCTTTGGGTTTTGTTACCTGCCTGAAGTGGGGCACAGTCTGTAACACAACCTGGAGGAGAAACGAAGTTCTGTTGATACAGCGGAAGACAGGCCAGCGGGGTTACCACCACTCAGGCTGTCCGCATCCAATTAAATTGTGAATCCTCACCCTTCTAACTACGTTAATTCCCACTCTGCCAACTCATGCAGGCAACAGAAGGCTGAAAGTTATTCTCAATAAAAACAAATTTGTATTGTTCTTTGATAACAAGCAACACAATGAATTACTGGACAACTTGTATTATGAATTGGGAAACCAGCATCACTTAAAAAAAAATTACCCCGAACCCAGCAGTGCTGGTTGAAAGGCAGCCGCGTGGCTTGGTGCCAGGGAGACAGACGATCTCCCCCGCACCTGCCCTGGGTGCAGTCAAAAGGCAACAGCCCCAGTCCTGTAACCCCTGGTTATAGGAGTTACTCATTACTAAGTTATAAGTCTTTGTTAATTACAATTTCTTAATACTTCACCTATTGACTTTGATACTACAGCTTTCAGCCTTAGCAGAACATTAAGAGGTAAGAGCAGTACCGAAAGGTTATTAGGACACCTTACACTAATTATTTTTCATATAATGAAAAATTTCTGAGGATTGATGAGAATTCCTCTCAATCCTAGAACAAGCAGCGCACACCTTCCAGTTGACAGCACATTGCTAGCCAGGCTCCTTCAGGAATAAACCCTGAAAGAGTGAATCTAAAGGCAGCCTATTCTTTCTGGTTCTTTGGGGTTTTTTAATTAAGAAATATCACCAAAGATATCCTACCTTACTGCTTTTAGCTCCAAAACAGGAGAAAACGTTATGGCAGCTTGTTGTTCCTGTGAGCTTACGCTGAAAGGTAGAATAGAGGGGAAGAAAAGGAGAAAATGAAGGAAGAAAACAGGGCGTTCTTACACTAGGTCTGCAGATGGATACCCAGAGTTGCTTGTTTCCTAAAAACTCGGAAGACATAACTGTGACCGTCCAAGCCTACACAGACTCCACTTAGGATAAACCAGTTAGCATTAACCTGCAGGCTCCCATTAAAAAGTGAATCTTGATGGCGCTTTAGGAGACACAGCTGGACACCCATGCCTGCTGCGCAACCAAGGGAACGTCCCTGCCTGTTGGAGGCAAGGCATCACGCACTAGGAAGCTCACACAACTCTAGAGAAAGTAAAATTTTAAAGATAAAGAACAATTAAGGGGCCTCAAAGGCAGCAACAGGAAGTTGTTTTGGGAGTCAAGAGGCTCATGTACAGGACAATAATAAGAGCCAGAAGTTGAGCTGGGTAAAGGAAGGTAAACTTCCACAGTCACACTGCCACAAATTTTTAATGCAAACTTATTATTTAATCAAAACGGGGACAACACAACCAAGCATGACTTCCCTATTGAAACCACACACACCTCCAATGAAGTCAAACCCTTGAAACTAAAGTTAGCTTTCCACATCCTTTAAATGACACAATTCTAGTCAAGCAAAAAACTTAAATGGACAAGCTGCAGAGAGCAAACCAACTCTCCAGCTTCGTGCAACACACAACTCCAATTTCATTTTCCCTCATTACACTGGAGGAAATTTCATTTCCCTACCTGCATGTCAAACTTCAGAGGTACAGAAGTCTAGAGTCAATATTCAAATAAACTTAAGAAATCCCCAGAAAGGAAGTTGTACTCCATAGAGGTAAACAATGAGACGGTTGGTTGTCATCTTCTTAGTGAACATCTGTGGGTTTTTTAATCGAGAAGACCAAAGTTCCTGATTTAACAAGACAAATGCCCTTTTACTTCTGCTCTAAGTGAGATACCTGAGTACATCCCTCCCTCTCCCTGGCTCCATAACAGCATCCCCAGCCCTGTGGACACAATTCCAGCAGAACAGCGGGGAACCATAAACTGCCTGTTGCCGAAAGCCCGCTGCTGTCAAACCCCACGCTGAGAGCCCTTGCAGTCCAAAACGCTACCAAAAGCTATTTAGTCTGTGTTTGCCCCAGGAGCGTTTCACACCACCTCTGCGGACACACGTGGCCGCAATGAACAGAGATGTGTCTTGCATGGGCCAAGTGCAGGTGCGAGGAAGCCAACGCAGCCGTGCAGCGGGGTGGCCCCTCTTCCCATCCACCCGACGAGCTGTGCCACTGGAAGTCAGTACCACAGACCCCACCCAAAACACCTCTGTTCCTTCTCTGCTCCACTGATTTCCAGAAGGCAATCTTCATTCCTTTCCCAGCTTGGCAAAAACAACCCGCTTGCTACTTATAAACACAGGGTAGACCTGTTGTACAAGCCTCAGAGTAACTAGCTTTAAGTATGCAAAAATAAAATCATTGGTAACACAGCAGAGTTTATCTTTGGTTCCTTCTAAACAAAATAATTTTTACTTTTATGATGGCTCATGCTTATCCACCCAGTGATAAATCTCTAGCAACAACCATTCACAGCACTTCAGTTTTCTGGAAAGAAGCTTTTAAAAATAAATAAATAAATCAATACATAAATAAATAAACAAACAAACTTCAAAAAAGGCAACCACGTTATACCAAAAGTATTTCATTTGTAATTCTAGCTGGAATTCAAAAGTTAAAGTTTTTGGGAAAGGCAGAGAGAAAACTAGCTTCTTAAAGAGATGCAAACCTCAGTCCTGAGGAATGGACTTGGACTTGGTTTGCATATGGGGTGGGGAAAACAACCTTCAAACGGTAAGTGGTTTTGGAGGTTTGGGGAGAAGGTACAAACAATACAAAATTCACAGAATTCCAATAAACAGATAAGAAGAAACGTGCAAGTCACACAAACGTAAGAAAATCCCCTCAAAACTCTAGTTGGTGTCGTCCAAACTAGAAAAAGACTGAACCTACAAGACAGGGTAATTCTTTAAGAGTCAGTTTTCTACACTCTCTTGCATAAATATAAACCACTTCACCACCACATGTCCTGCCAGTCTTCAGTATTCAGCTTATCCTCAACATGCGCCTCACTTTGGTTATTGCAAGAGAAATTCATGCAAATCCTGATGGAGCAAAGAATGTTACATGACGTTTATGTACTTTTAGAATTAATCCCACAACAAATATAGAAGTATAGTATTTTTACATAAATAAAATTATATTTTTAAAATTAAAATGGGGGTTGACAGCATCTTATCTTTGACAGTGGAGGCAGAAACCTCAGAATATCAGCAAAACCGCGAGTTAGTCTGCAGAGCTACGCAGACAGCCTGACAGCATTAGCCCAGGAGCCAGCTCTC
The DNA here is from genome assembly GCF_963921805.1 of Phalacrocorax carbo. NCBI lineage: Eukaryota > Metazoa > Chordata > Aves > Suliformes > Phalacrocoracidae > Phalacrocorax > Phalacrocorax carbo. Next base: position 51,258,836 of record NC_087519.1, on the reverse strand, counting down.
CCCGTGAAATTTAGCTGCGCTCAATTTTACCCGAGTGATATAACTGACGCGTGATCCAACAAGATTTTATTCCACCGCTTTAACACCCAGGGGAGCACTATCGAGGCACACTTAGTTTGTGTGAATAAGCCTGAACACCCAGGCACTATCACCGAAAGTGCAGCACAACCTCCCTTCTTCAGTACTTACATTCTGACCCAGTTCAGTGACATTTTGGCAGGCAGAGCCCACACAGACACCTACCTTAATGATATGGTGCAGGGTTAATCAGTGACAAAAGCCTATCCATTAACCCCAGCTGTTCTTCCAGCAAAAAGCTTCAAGCCACTTGCATCTCTGAGACCTGGGCATTTATTCCCTAATTTCTAGGGGGAAGTGCATCCTTTTCTATCACCTTACATATCTGGTTTAAAAAAAAAATAAAACTGATTATTCTCTATATTCACAATAGCATACTCCTCTTGGGGCAGGGGAGGAAGGTGACATGCTCGTGCAACAATTTTATTAAAAACTCTCAATACTAATGGACCCGTGCAGGAAAAAAAAAAAAACAACACACCACCGCTCTCCCTCGGACATATTCCTCCTCCCCCTTCTCTCTCGAGTCCCTAATCATAACTCCGGGATGGTACAGAAAGCCAGTCTGGGTTCAGAGCTGCTTTAACCTGCTGATGAGTACGTAAGCAACAGAGCATGCTGCAGGACAACCTCCCAATACCACACAGCTGTTCAGCATTTCATCCTCCTCCTGATGCACACTGAGGAAATTCCCTCATCCTTAACAAATTCTGACTAATTTTTTCCATTGCCCCAGATGAAACTTCAGCCGCAAGATTTTTCTCTAACCTTGTTCTGTGCTCCTAGGTGTTGCTGCATCAGGCCCTGTTACGGATAATGTATATCACAGGCGGCTGGGCATACCTCCTCACCATCCCACAGGTGCCAGAGATACCTTACACTTCACAAAGCAACTGCCTAGAGCACAACATACATAAGTGAGTGCTACAGCTCTACACCAAGAAGTAATCATTGCCTGTTAGTTTTAGATACTCAAACTAGTACTTTGGAATTCAGCACCACAAGTCACTTGACCCTCAGCATCATCTCTGTTCGCAGAAGAGCAGAACAAGACTTAGTATCGTTTCGATCAGAAGCTCAATCTGCTACAACTTTTGTCTTTCTTTGTAGCTGAAGAGACTGCGGATACTCTGATTTTTCTCCTCCTCATCCATATACATCAGTGGCACAGAAATCTCAGGATAGTACCTGGTCAGAGGTAATGAATGAGATATTCATTCCCACCTAAAATGAACAGACTGTAATATGTTTATTATTAAGAACACACTGAGGTACATTAGTCTTGAAGGCTTTTTTTTTTTGAACACTTGAATTGATTACATTAAGGAAAGTCACTTTGTTACTAGCGAGTTCCTTCTTGTGACACACACGCGTGGGTTGAGCCTCCTATCTGTTAAACACGGAGAAAGTACTTCTGCTAATAATAAAGAGAAAGTGGTAGTACAATCACCGACTGCATTCTGCTTATAGCCTGAGTGCTGAGCATCATGGGGTTGTAGGAGGATAAAGAATTCCTCAAGATTAACAGGGAACTGATCAAAAGTGCAGAACCACGGCAGTATCTAACAGCAGAGCAACCTACACCTGGTAAAGCGGCAGAATTTTTAGATCAGCTAACAGACTGGAAACCCACTCCTTCTCTAGGAAGGATCACGATGGGAAAACATGACTTAGTGTAGTTTAACATTATATACCAGCTGTCAGATCAATAACGGATACTGTAACAGGGATCTATGTTTGTCACCAAGTGACTCAGCCGCTGGGAAACCGGTGGAGTTAAAGCAAGTGAGCTCCCTCTCCCAAATATAAATAAGTACAGCAGACAAAAGGATAAAGTCTTTGTTTTAGACTTTATGTTAAATTTAGCGTAATGCATAGTGAAACACAAGGTAGAGGTCACAAAAATATTTTTTTAAACCATATCCAAAAAACCCCATCGGTGGCAAGAAGATATAAAGATGTAGAACAGGTGCACAAAATTCACTGCTGGATCCAAACTTTAGCATTTAAGGGCATACCAGTGGCCCCAAAAACAAAACAAAAGAGGTGGGTTCTGTTCAGTACAGTTGTCAGGCCGCTGTTCATCAGTATAATAAATCTGGTAACCACTTTTACAGCTTCCCTTGGCAGCTTTATTTCTTGTAGGCTACATTTAGGGTCTCACTCTCCCATACCTCACCACAGAGGTTTGAGATCCTCATGTAAGTCGTGAGATACGTACATATACACACGTATATACCTGTTCATCCACATAATGAGTGTAATTACCTTCATTTATCTGAAGATCCTTAGAATACTTAAACCATGTTCAGAAATAAGCGAGTTCCAAGAATTACTGAAGACTCTAAAGCAAAGTGGTGAAGAGAAACATCCCAATTCTATTTATCCAACCCCTCTCGTTGTCCTGGATCTAACCTGCTGCAAAAACCCGCAGGCTGACAGCATGCCCTTCAGCCTTAAAGCACGGCGTGCCCGTACCCCAAAGCCTTACACACACTTGCTTCAAGAGAGCGGTGCACCGGGGAGCGCAGCTCCCGCCACTGGCACATACCAAAGATTCCAGATCATCTTTGCACCACGACTAAAACGCTCTCATCAACTTGGATTTCTGTTATAACATGTTACTCCAGCCTCAAAAAGTGCAATCTCAGCATGGTAAGTTCAGTGTTGTTTTAGGAAGCCTTCTCTTGAGTGCTGGGGATGCAGAGAAAATGGGTTAAGAAGTTTAATGCACACCATAGTCCTCATGTTTCCAAAGTCCAGCTATAAACCCTAAGAATGCTACACATCTACCAAATTCTTTTGTCTTTATTAGCACAGGGAAGACAGGAACAGGAGTACTTTGTGAATGCCTCACCTCTTCATTAGGCTGCCTTTTTTTCCTGTAAATTTTACTGAATTGCTGAATACCTGTTGCTAACTTTGAGATATGTCTACAGGCAAATGCATCCTTTATGAAAATACTTGTTGCTAGAAACACAAAAAAATATCCAGAAGGAAAAATTATGGTAAACAATAAATTCGCATTGTATTTAATAGTTGTAGGTCTTTGTTAGTAACAGCTATCCCAGAATATGCAGCCACATTCATGAGATGGAGTGAATTCTATCTGAAGTTTACAGAAGGAAGCAAATACAAACAGTCTTACAAAGGTATTTTCAGAGCAGGAAGCTACAGGCACTTACTTCTGTGCTGCTCCGGCGGCTGCTGACCCTGGCACACTGCAAACAAACCCTGCAGTCAATGGGGAGCAGGCAGCAGCAACGCTAAGTACACTTCACTTTCGCTACGGGATTAACCAGATCACAAATCACCAATTAAATCCTGCTTTATGATTTAGGCTTTAATTCATTACGAATGCAAAGGCAAAACATGCAATGGAGCCTGGTGGAAGTCAGGCTGGGGCCCTTTGCTCCGGCTATCCCTGTCCCAAGGCTCAGCCCTCCTTGGAGGTGAATTCCTTTTTAATGTTCAAAAGTCTCTTTTTCAAAGAATCTAATGGTTAATTGCTATACATTGCTGACAGTGATAAACACAAATCGCTGAACATTCAACGTGCAACTAGGCATGCTGGTGGTTTACCACTACATAAGGGGTGTGTATTTTTTTGTTCTCCAAAGCCTTCCTATTTCTTCGCTTAAAATGGGAAAACTAGGAACTTATCTTCTGCAGTGTGCAAGTTTCCCTCCCCCGCTTCCATTTTGTGGATTTTCTGCCAATAATATTGTTGAAAAATGAATTCCTGTGGACAGGAAATATCCTGTGCAAAAGATATCCAGCTTTATGATACTTAAAAACATTGTGCATTCCTCCTTATCTGTCATTGAGCAGGCGAGCTGTTGGTGTGCGAGCGAGCGTGTAACGCCTTCGGGCGGCCGGGAAGGGCCCCACGCATGCCTCCGCAGCGGTCACCCCCTCACACCTTCGGATAAACCGGCTCCTTCAGTTTTCCCTTTTCCCTGTACTCAACCCCAGCCGTGGCACCGCAGTCCAAAGAGAAGACGTAAGGCAGGCTATCAAGAGGACATCCTCTCCAGCCTCTCCTGATAAGGTGCTTTACGTTATGCCCACAACCTGTATCTCAATGGCCTATTCTGATGTAGGTGGCTTGGCCTTTCAAGCGATCCGTTTAATTTCCTCAACAACTCCACTCCACAAAAGCAAACATCCTGTCCCCTTTCCAGAGCCAGATCCCAGTTGCGGCAGGCAGCTGCCAGCAGCGCAGGCAGGGACAAGCAGCACGGCTCCAGCCCGCGCCGGGGAGCTCCGCCGGCCGCCCTCATTACGGAGCAGGTTCATTCACTGGAACAGACCAAAAGTTACGGGAACTGACACGTGGTTGTAAAAGAAAGTTTGACTGGTCTTCAAGCAGCTTGCAGGGTGTTGGGTGTAGCAGCCCTGGGTTTCTAATCCATCCCTAAGTTGGGCTCCCCGTGCAACCAACCAGTAGTCAAACGTACGCGTCCATAACTGGGCTTGTGGGGGTAATGGTGACTGTACAGAAATCTTAAGTCACCTAGTGCAGATATCGCGGGACAGTGATGTTATAACTTACTATGCAACTCTTCCCTGCTTGACCAGCCTCAAGCCCCATGAAACAATGGGGTTTGATTCACAAGTGGTTGATTCACATCTAACGCTTTCTCAGTAGCTTATGTTTCTTAACCAAAAAGCAGACAAATCTTAAAAAGCACTGAGGATTCAATCCCTTTTAAGGCACTCTGACGCTTCAGTAGCTTGCTCTCTCCTCCTGTGAGGAAGACAGCCAACATCCAAAGCTAAATGCAGAGGAGCAGTTGAGGTAAAGCCAAGGCTGCCATCCCTGGAATGAGGGCAGCCATTCAACAAAAGAAAGCAAGCATTTCAAGGAAGAAAAGCAAAAATTCTGACAGCACAAAATTGCAGCCATGATACTTGGATCTTTTAAAAATACATTTCTCTAAAGGTTTTTAAGTGCTATTTATTATTTTTCTAATAAACAGGCATCCAACTCCAGCCTTAGTAGTAAATAGTACTTCCACTTTACATCTTTGCTAGTCTCTAAAGAAAAGAGAGACTTAGAAGAATGCCAAATCACTGTGGCTTCGCTGGAAACAAGGGGCAGGTAACGCTTCATTTGCAGAAGACTTCAAAAAAACAAGAGAAACCTCCTGTACCTCCTCTTGCAGCAGAGCACCCCTAAAGATATTTACCTGACTATAGCCACAGATCCAGTTTTTATAAAAGTAAGTATTCCCTTTGAAAAACAGCTCCACAGAAAGAAGCATGGATCTTGTCCTAACACCAGGTGCTTGGAGACACTCAGGCTTCGGTCAGCACTGCAGCAACAAAACTAACACTGTAGTGTTTCTCCTCATTTCTGTTGGCTGCACCTTGTTAGCTGGCACAGATCAGATCCTGCTCGGTGCCTCGCATCAATAACTGATGTTCAAACTGAAATCCAAACAAACTCCATCTTGATCTGCTCACAAATCAGAGCATTTCATAATAAAGTCACGTTTATTCCAGAGCACTCAACACCTGGGGGAAACTTGCTTCTAGAAATATGACACTCAAATACTTTATAGCCACGGTGTTACTACTTTGATGTTCAATACCCACAACCACAATTTACTGAAATAGGCAACAGAGAGCATCACAACTGCCCACTCACCTCACGACAGCTCCCAGATGAAGCCTACTGGTTCCCAGGCATCGTTCACACCATTGGATTACACGATACCTTTGGGTCTCCGCTCCTTCAGGATCACGCTGCCGTCCCACCACCAATCCTCCAAAGTCACTGAACTCGTGGTTCTGAACATTCAAAAGCTGAGATCAAGCCGTTTCCAAGGGCGAGTACCTACGTTAGACATTGCCAACAAGCTCTGCATAGGCTGCAGGAGCGAGGAAGAGAATTTGGAGCGCACAGCGTCTGCTCTGACACATCTGCCCACAGGGCACGCAGGGAAGAGAGCCAGCAATGTAAGCAGAGAAGTCTTTGTCCTTAGGTGACACTGAGGCAATCTACACACGCCAGAACTGTTGTGCAATTAGTATGTTCTTAATTTTGTACCCTTAGAGAAGTAAGGAAGTGTACTTAATCAACTGAAAATAAAGAAATGCGAAATAAAGCAACCCAAGTAACTAATTAGTTAAAAGATGTCAAATGGAAGCAAAATGAAGTGTCTAATTATACACCATCACTTCAAGTGTACAACACAATACAGACCTATAAAGAAAACCTGCCACTTCCTAATTCAATCTGAACAATCCGACCAAACACCACTGCTGAGTAATACTGAACAGAAAAAAAGTTAAGAAACTAACACAATAGTTTAAATCTTTCTGGTGAGGTTCAATGAGATTTTTTCAGTCCACTGAAACTGATTGACAAACTCGAACCAAATTCACACAATTCAAGGCTTCCTCCAAGACAATTTTATGCAACAAAATTCATTTAGAGACACAACAACAAAAAAAAGAAGGTTTTTGAGTTTTCCTCCAATGTTTACATAAATTGTATAATCTCCTGTATCCTCAGCTTTCATTCTCAAGGCAGCATCTCAGTCTCCAAAATCATTAAGCCTAATGAGGAACTGGTGTGGACAGGTATTAATTCAGCAGGGGGAAATTTCCTCAAAAACCTCCATCCCCATTGTGGCATTTCTTTGTCCCTCAAAAGGTTCTCTAATGCTATCGGTTGACAATATCAGTCACGAATGTACAGTCTAAATGCAAGCCATTGAAGCTTATCAGATCACTGACAATGTCACTTTAACAGCTTTAAAAGCAGTTTTAGGGACAAATACCCTGAAAACAATGAAGCTATGCTGATGTGCTGACATGTCAAATTCCCATTTTTTTCCTAACCTGAATAATCTCTACGGAACATAAGCACCAGTAGGGAAGTGAGAAAGGGAAAAGATAATGGAGCATTTCAGAGGATATCAAGTCCCCTCAGACATTTTTCCAAATTCAGTTTCATAGCGCCCGAGTGGCAAATACAGTGAATGTTTCCAATGACCATCTACAAGAAGTTGATTTTGTTTATTTGCCTTCTAATTCTGTCACCATCACTATTTCAGTAACAAAACCGTAGCAGCCAAAATCTTTCTGTGTGTCCTGGAAACAGCAGCAGTACATTTTGCAGAGGAATGTTGCTGTAGCGTTTGCAAATATTGTCGAAATATGTTTTTCCTTATAAAATCAAACCAATCGTTAGGAAAAATAAGGCGTTTTTCACACAGAATACATGGCGCAGTAAAATTCAGTCCTTGAGTAGGAGAGCATAAATCTATTTGAATCAGACAGGATCAGGGCTCTTTTTTGTTAGGAGTAAAATAGATTCAGTGTTGGAGTATTTGCCAAAGTATTATCAGTGGTTTTGTGAAAATAATAAAGGTTAAAAGATTGAGCTTTTTTGCATTTTGTCTTAAGTACAATTATTTGCAATTCAAAAAGATTCTCAGGAAGACTTTAGAGAACCATTTTTAGATATAATCAAGAAACCTTAAGCTGCACTCAACATGCAAGTTCCCATCAAGCCACATTAGCAGTCCTCTAAAAAAGAGAATTAACCAAAAAGATGCTTGGAATTCTTTCTGCATTACACAGACCTCCCCATTCCCCATCTGGCATCCCAGCTCTCTCTCATGCCTACATTTAAACCAATTGCCCACCCTTCAGCAAGACAAAGCCTACTGCTGAAACCAAGTCTCCGATGATGCAAGTGAGGAACTACAGTGAGCGCAAAAGTAGCCACAGTGTAGGTGAACCTAAACTCACCTGAATTCAACTAAGTTAAGCCCATCGCTTTAAGGGAAGACCTTGAGATATATATATATATGCACACACATGTATAGGGAAACATGACCTAAGGGCCAGATTTTGGGTAGAAGACCCAGAAAGACTTAATTAAGCGTTGCTCCCTATCTCAGCATGCTTCCTTTTGGATGCATGCTAGTAGCTGAGATTTCCAACCAGGCTATTACTAAAAGGAGATGTTGTTAATAATCTAACAGTTCTGTATACCACCTGGAATCCAACACACAATATAGATACCTCTGTAGAGATACCTTTATATTATTCATTTGCACCTCGGTATTTCAGCATTAGAGCTGTGCTCGTGCTTCAAAGCTCGCTGTCGCTCCCCCTGGAAGGACAGAAGTCAAAGACCCATGGACAAGCACTTCACGTCAAACACACCCTCCACTGCTCCCGGCCTTAACATAAGCAGATTACAGCTCTGCTGTATTCTGTCTGAACTTCTCTTTATCTCTTTCCAATGCTACGCTAATTATCCCTGACAAAAGACAGACTTTAATTAAACAGACAATGACCAACCTTTTATCTATAAAGTCTTTCTTCCCATACAAGTTCTGCCTCTAACTATTAAATACCATATTTTAGCAGTGAGTAATTAGGAGATATTCCTACCATGCAGAGCTAATGCGGAATTCAAACAACGCAGGAGACACAGGTCGTGGGGGCTGCCAGGGACGCCCTGACCGCAGGAAAAGCCAGGATGCACCTCTGCCTGGGGGAGAGCCTTTCTACAGAGCGGGGATATTTGTGCTCTCGCAGCACACACTGTTCCAGGAAGGCTTAGGCAGCTGCTATTCAGTGCAACGCGCTTCGCAGTGAGTAAATACAAAGAAAGACAAGATCTCCGCCTCTAGCTGTTCAGAAGAGAAAGGGAAGATCTTTCCTGATGCCCTTTTGTACAGAGGACACGGAAGCCCGTCTCTTCAAATATGAGGGAGAAAGAGCAGGGGCAGTTTCAAAGAAGGAAGAAATTGAGGCATTGGGACAGGTAGCTGAAATGACACCGAAGGAAGGAGAACAACTAATTTAAATCAAAAGCAAGTAGTTGAGCTCTTCTTTTAACTGACACATCACTTGCTAAGGTGTACTACAGGAACTTTAACAGAAAGCTGCCCCACGCGTGCACGGCACTGAGGAGACCTGGAGATGTTCCCTGTAACACTTTTGCACTTACCTCTCTTAACCCTTTTTCTTTAGGGCGGGAGGTGGTGGTCAGGGGACAAGACTGGCGGACAGGGAGAACCACCACTGACGCTTTGATTTCAAACAGCACGAGTACTAGAAGACTAAAGCTGAAGTGAAATACACCATTTGCCCATTTAACAAGGACATTTCCCCCCCTCTCAGTGTACCTCAGCAGGAGCATCCCTGCCCGCTGGGGAAAGGTGCTGTCGTGGCTGGGAAGGCAACGTGGGACCGGGAAGCCATTCCCGGCTCGGATGCACCGCCAGGGCGGGAGGAGGGATCACACACCATGGTCAGCTTGGCTTGAAACCCACAGCCAGGTTTGAGCACAGGTTCAGGAAAGGCTGAAGCAAGCCCAACACCAGGCCAGCACCAGCAGAGCCACGCTGGACCCGCCGCTGCTGCCCCTCTACCTGCGCCAGGCCAGCACTGACCGGCGGCGAGGCAAGTCAGATCCAAGGGTAACTTCCAGACCAACTCAAGAGGTCTGGCTTGTTGAGCCAAAACAACAGAAGCAATAGGAACGAAGGGAGCTGGAGGCAGGACTGACCTTTCAGTAGCAGCACTAACTTAAGAGTTGTGTAATCAGGCCACGAACTCGCACTTTGATGTCCATCGGTAGTATTTCATCTATCAATATGCATGCGGAGCTGGATCACATCACCTCCTTTTTTAATATCATGATGTTTAACTACTTAACCGAGGTGATCCGTCAAGTTCAGTACGGCAAACACTTGAGAAACCATTTCCTTCCCCCACTGCCTTCGACATATTTGGAGAATTATTTGATTTACACCACAAAGGGAATTCAAACATAGCTCAAGAGTAAACAAAACTTCCCTACACCATACACACGTAATCTATACAAGATGTGTGAAAAAAACTCAGTGTTTTCCTACCCTTCTGGCTTCTGCACACTCAACACCCAACAGCAGGAAGCTTCACCTTCGCAGAACCAGTCTGGATCATCCCGTGACAGCTTTTGAATCACCACAGCAATCAAAGATTATTAGAGGGAGAGTAATTGGAGTTAGTACATGCAGTTTAGGTTTACAACAACACATGCTAATTTCCCCAAACTGATGAGAACTGAGAGGAGAAACTGACTTGAAAGAAAACTCAAGTTACAGCTGTAACATGGCAACCGGAATTCTCCCCCCCCCCTCTTTTTTTTTTTAAGAAAGGCAACTATGAAAGATCAAGTATGATCCCCTCATTTGAGAAAGGGGGAAACTTTGGTTAAAAACCTATCACAATTCAGTGGTAAAATGAAGATAATACAAACCTAATGCAATACAAAAAGGGAAAAATGGGTTGGGAAGGAGAACAGACGGTGATGGAAGCAAACTAGAACTACAGAAAATTGGTGAGTGAAACCAAGACTAAAGTCAAGACAAGTCAGAAAAAAAAAAGTAATCGTGACTTGCAGGACAACAGAAAATAAGCTGCTTTTTAAAATAAACTAGGAAGTATTGAAACCTAATAGTGGTATAAACCCACTGCACACACAAATGAAAATAGGGCAAATGACACAGGGAAAAAACATTTAATTTTTTCTACTCGGTATGTGGAAAGAAGCAAAAAAAATGCACTTGTACCAGACCGACTGATGAATTCTCTCAGTGACCAAGTCGGCCTCGAAATCTTGCGATTAAGTTTTGGTTCTAGCCTTCGAGGAAACACCTGACCTGCAGTCAACAAGATGCCCTGATGCAGCGGGACGGAGGGGAGATCGCGCTGGCCCCCAGGAGCTGGGAGGGAGGCAGAATGACCAATGCAATTACACCCCATTAGTAGGGCATAGCTTTCAGATAAAACAATCGAAAGTCAGCGTAGGATTCCAGTGATAAGGAATTCAAAGATACGAACGTAATCAGCATTGTTGTTCTATATAAAACAGGTCCTGTCCAACAAATCCAAGTGCTCCCTCCGACGAGATTACACCTTTGGTTGGGAAGATAGCTGTGTGAGCACATGCGTATTCCTTAGCCAGACTTAGTACCATGCGACACTGATAAAAGAGTTAGCACTGAACAATCAAAATGAAATATCTCCCGTGTATTAAGAGCTCGCCAGCTAACTGACCACGGCTTAATCTGTGAGCTGATAAGACTATTTGTGAATCAGCCATGATACGGGTGCGGGCATACCCAGCTGCTCGGTGCGTGGCACACCGGCAGGATTTACTAGGACTGCGCAAGATTTATTTACGTGGTCCCAGGATGTTAAAGACCAGTAAGAGCCAGTGAGAAGAAGCAGGAGGCAGGCAAAGCAGAGTTGGGCACAACATTAAAAAAACAAAAATCCAAAGATTAGCTACTGGACTAGATGGGATCAGCCAGGGGAAGTGAACAGTATTTCCCCCTCTTATGGAAATACGACTATGTGCTCACCAGAAATAAGAGTTACAAGTAAGCCAGGAGAACTTCATTCTTTTATAGAAAGAACTATAACCGTACTAAATTAAGCGTACATTGTACTGCTTACTGACAATTTTATTAGCCTGCAAAAAGTTAGTTGGCATTCGTAAGAAAACCGGTTTCGCCCCCCCTTACCCATAACAAGCCAGCCTTTTACAAAGATTTCCTACAGATACAACATACTAAACAGAAGACAAATGGTTATCGCCCTCTTGCCACATTAAGTTGTCAGCATTCCTCCTCTGGGAGAGACTTTTAGAGGTGCTCAAACCGCACACAGGCGCTGCCGGGAGGCTTGTCAAGTCTCGTGTTGGGGAGGGAAACCCCCAGACACACGCAGACCACTAATAGGATTTCTAGTCCAGCCTCAACTGGAGCAAACCCCAAACAAGTATCTCCAGTTATTTCACCTCCACGTCTTGTTTTCTCAGCTGTAAGATGGGGATAATGAAATGCATCACCTCTGTTAGGTGCTCTGGTATCTCCTGAGAGCAAAGGAACCATCGTGTTGGTTATTCACCAACGATTATTTAATGATTTCCTACTAAAATTGACAGCCTGTCCTGGCCAGTAATACTAATTGAAATTATCAGTTCACAGCATCTACTTGGCAGTCCACATTAACAACAACTTTACACTGAAGATTTTTCATACAGACCTTCCTAAATTAGGAAATGCTTAGCAGATCGTGGGTGGGACTGAAACTAAACCACACTACCCAGCCACCATTAAATAAAACCCACACACACCAATCACTGCTGCTGCCTGTGCTCAAGGTCCCACCAACGTGTAAAGCCCCGGGATGCTCCCTCTGCTCCGTCTTCCCCTTCCCAGCCAGGTTCTTCCAGCCAGCTCCTGCCCTTCCACCAGCACTTTCACCCCCTGAAACTGTGTTTCCTATTACCCAAATTAACCCTTCCCTCGCCATACTGAAATCCCATCAGAACAATAAAATCAACTCTGACATACTTTGCACCAACTCGACCGCGATTGAGCAAGTGGCCACAATGCAAGATGCGTTCCCAGTTGTTTCATTAACTCCCCAGCCACAGACGACTTCTTTTTTAATTAAAAAAAGAAAAACTTTTAAATGCAATGGCTTATTGTGATTTTTAATTAGTGACAGGATTTCAGATAGTGCACACCCAAGGCCCCGAAAGGGGGGCGAGGGGAGTACGTGTGCGTGCTTGTGAAACCATTGTTCCTCCGTCAATACAGCTCATCCTCCAGCCCATCCAAGTTCTCAGCTGCCCAGTCACACAACTGTAAAAGTCAACAGCTGGGCGTTTTATAACCCTGGAGACCTCGCAAGCCAATCCTTACGTCGCTGGCAAGGAGTCGTGGCCAGAGCCCGAGGACCCCACAGGGACCGTTCCTGCCCCACCACACTGCTTCACCTTCCTCCTTCAACCGGCCGCTAACCCAAGGCGAAGTCGGGGCTTAGAAGACGGGCAGACAGCTGTTTTGTAAGCACTTAAAATGACAGAGGCAGGCGTACTGGATTGTGTCGTCGGGCAGTGGCTGGGATCCAGGATCTCCAACCATCTGGAAGTTTGCTTGGCTTTTGTTTCAAGCCTCCAGCACTGATGGATGGAAACAAGCTCCCAGTTCTTCTGCATTAACATAAAAACAATTAAAACAATTCCCCCCCTCAAGTAGCTCAGAAATGAACGCACATCACACAAGCTAAATGAGACAGTGTTGATAAATATATTTAAGTAAAACCTGACTCTTTGGAACAAAAAAAAAATACCACCAAAACAAAACCTCAGTTCAGTCACACAAAACAGCTTTGTCAACAAGTTCCTGTGGCTCCTCATTGTAAGAGGAAAACACTCAGATGAAAGCCTGCAGAAGGACTCACTGCATCCTCCCCTCTCCAAGAAACATTAGCTACTGCCTGACAAAAGCATTTCTGCTGAGAAAGGGAACAACACAGGCCAGTATTAAAGCAATTTCAGTGTAGCTACCAAGCAATTAGCCAGATAATACCTTCACTACGTGCTGATTTTTCCTTTTCCAGAGTACTGGTGCAAGCATAACTAGTAATTTGTTGTTTGTACAGCCACTTCTGAAGTTACAGGTGACCCAATTTAGGTTTTCCTTTCCATATCACTGAAACTATTTCCACTTTGGCGTTGCGCATTTGTTCACTAATTTATTTCACTGTTGGTTTTTTTTTTAAGCTTTTACATTGTATTTCAGGGTAACTACCATCTTATATCAGCAAATATAAATTCAGACATTTTGATTTTTAAATATTTCAACTCACATTCGTGAAACGCTGATCTTGTTACTTTTTTCCCCCCTAAGCCAAAGCATAAACAAAGTTTAACTTGTGTTCTGATTTTGATTTGAAGCTGGTGGTTAGCACGTTCCTTCCTAGAGATTCTCGTTAGTGAGGTTTTGGACACAAACCTCTGGGCTTTACTCCGATAAATGATCCACCACTTTCACACAGCGGTTTTGGAAAGCACCTCTATTGTTTGACCTGATGTTCAAAGCTCTCTGGAAGCTGCCCATCTCCTTTCCTGAAGCTAGGTTACATCAGGACCTACTACAATAAGAGTATCAGTAACAGGATAGAGGAGTGAAATTCCACCATGATCGCAGCCGTATCAAAGTTTCAGCACCACGACCATGTAGCTCTGCACATACCTAACTTCAAGTGCCTTGAAAAAAGTATTATTATGCCGATTCATTAAAAAATAAGGATCAGGTTTATAAGTTTTGCTGTTGCAATGAACACTTCAAGTATTTTCCTCACAAAATATTCCAGGACAAAAGGTCCTTTTCTGTTCTCCCGCTTCCTTGAAATCAGTCTGCCACCTGTACGCTCCTCATTCATATATGAAAATACTACAACACATATTCTTTTGTAGCCTTGCATAAAGCTCTACATGTTAAAATTAGTTAGGTCTTTCTGCTTGCCATAAGGTGGCTCCTGTTCAGATAGCTGGGCTGGTTTTGGTCTAAGCTGTTTGAAAAAATTCTGAACAAGTTTTTATTTATTGACAGCTTGCATCCATGTGGTCATCTGCTGATGCTGGCTTTGGGCTTAAAACAGTCATTTACGCCTCCAGTGTTCACATCTCTGATGGACTTAGAGACAGTAAAGTTTTTTTAAACTTTTTTCCTGTTAAATATTTCTCCATTTCATCTTATGAGAAAGGCTTGTAACCCTCTTCTGCAACTCTACCACTTCAAATTTATCCATCTTTCCTGAACGTAGGCGATCAGAATGTATACTGTTTTCCAAAAGAAGTCCCAAAAGGACTTGCAAAATAGTATTCATGTCCCTTCCCATCTCTATTAAAAGCAAAATAAAAATCTACTCTTTGGTGCATGCCTCTTTTCATGGCTCTATCACCACTAACCGACCACGCTCACGCTATGGTCAAGCAGTCCCAGTGGTTACACAGCAAAGCCTGTATCGGCTTTAAAAAACCCTCCATGCTAATACTGAGCACAAAGGTCAGGAAGATTATGTTGGCAGAAAAACATATAGCAGCCACGCTAAATCTCCGTCTAATATACTAGGAAAGAATAGATAAAAATGGTATTTTTCTGTTTCTTCCGCCCAACTCTTTATTTCGCATATGACAAGAGAAGAGTCAGATTCGGTTGCTTCCCCCTTCCATCTACAAATCCCTTTGCATTTTTCAAAAATGCACAATTTGTTGGATGTTGTGAAACACTTTCTGAAAAACGTAGGGATGTGCAAAAATGCTAAAATCAGAGATACTTTATACAGTATATAGTTAATGTAAAATACTCATCAGAGAACCAGTCAAGCACTCTTCCAAATTTTTATGGGAAGTCAGCATGTCAGATTTTCGTTATTTAGATTGCCTCAATTTTGCATATAGCTCCCTGAAATTGCTTTGCGCTTGCCAGGCGATAAGCCCAGGCAGGCGAGCAGCGCCGGCAGGCCAGGGCAGGCAGCACCTCGCTGCCCTGCGCGGGGGCTCAGGCACCCCTGCCCGAGCAGCCACGAGCCAAGACAGCGGTCCTGCGGGCGGCTCTGCGTGTGCACGGCCGTTCGGGGAACCTCCACAAGATAGTTAAACCTCACTTGCTTTACAGAGCTGGGACACCAATACTTCTAAAACACTTTATTAAAAAAAATATATAGAGAGATATATATGTATAATTAATGGAAAATAACTCCTGAAGACAGAAGAGGAGGAAAATTGACAGATCCCATCTGCCATCCCCACACACTTTCCAACTTGAGCACAAAACCTCGTCTCGCCTTCTGAGGGTAAGTCCAGGCACGGGGCCAAAGCTTTGCCTTTCCCTCCGGCCGCGAAAGGACAGGTCTCCCGCTGCCACGTCGCTAGCCCACAGCCAGAAAGCAGCACCTCGGCCCGACCCCGCGCTGCCCACGCTTTTGCAGCTGCAGTAGAACCACCTCACTGCCTGTTACGAGGTCGTATCAAATTTGCTCAAAGGTGGTTATTATCACTGTTCAACTAAACTCCATCACGTAAGAGAGCATATTATTATATTTGTTTATATTTAATTTGGAGAACTCCACAGGATCTTAAATGATGGCAGGGCCACAAATAACACATTTGATCTACTTGCGAACTATTCCCTTCTTTATTATTTCCATTGTCTTCACATATCCTTATTTTCTACCCCCTACCTCTCACGTTTCAGAAGATACTACAACCATTCATCCACTCACCTTTATCCCCTTACACTAACCCAACAATTCAGGGTGAAATGAATATGTCGTAGTCTAGAAAAATCTAGGGAAAGAAGAAGGGAATAGAGAAATAAGGATTTATTAAGACAGATGAGAAAGGACCCAGATCTGCCAGCAGGGACAACACTGAATAGTCCAGAAGGTCTGAGAAGCTGAAAAACAATTTTACAGCAATTTTTTAGAGTATATCATCATCCTATTTGACTGCATGATCAAGGAAGTAAAACCACTGAAGTCTAACTTCAGTGTTTTATATCCACAAATATTGCCTTTACAGTAACGTAGCGGCTCTCTCACGTGCACTGAAGCAACCTATTCAGATGCATAAAAATTAAAGCGTAGCTGTCTCACGCTAAATAGATTGCGGTCACAGAAGTATCTGAATTACTCGACTCTCATGATCTATCCAGAAGCCAGAGGTGGCGGCTGTGGAAGAGATCAGAGACCCTTTTGGTTGCGCTCAGTAGGATTGCCTAATTTCCACCCCATCACCATTTCCTGCCCACGGAACAAGGCAGCTGGAACATCTGGACAAGCACGTCCAGCTGTTAACCAAGAGGCGAAAGGGTAAAGGTAAAGCACCACACACATGAGAGCTTGGAGAGAGAAGACACTTTAATTAGGTAACGCGACCATCCCTCTCCGATTCAGATATCCTAGCAGTCACGGGCGTGCAGCGCCCTGGCCGCTGCTTGCGATGCACGCTGACCTGAGGAATGGGCTTCAAGTCAGCAACAAGAAGTTTGTGCTTTATGTCTAATGAAGTCACAGAGGATGTTTACCATTTGTGCGGTCATTAAAAGCACCAGTGAACTTAATAAGCAATAATAAAGATCTGTTAGAACAGCATATGGAGTTGCAAAAATAAATACATGCTGAGCAGAATCAAACAAGTTAATTTTGCCACCAGCCGACATACAAGAAACTAGCATGAAGGCTGACTGTATGTAAGCGTGAGCAGTGTTAGCAACTTGGACCGCTTTTCTCCAATTTTAAGTCAAGTTCTGTGGAAGTTTTGCTTTGCTGAAAGCCTTGGGATTTGACCTTTTTTCCTCTTTAACTGTAAAATTTCTTGTGTATCTGTTCTGGTCAACTATAACAATGTAACCCATGTGTTTTGTACCAAATTCTGTAAGAGTGTGGCTCTAGGCCTTCACTAAGCAAAACTGGACAATGTTATATAGCAGCAAAGAACTCAATGAGCCATAAGCTGCTACCTAGTTATGGCACTTCACCTTCCCAGCATGGTAAGAACAGCTTAGTGCCACACAGTACTCTGCAAGACTCATGCAACAAGACATAACCCATGTCTCAGGCAAAATCCATAGGGTATTTCTGACTTCCAACCATAAGACACTCAACAACACCTGAAGTTAACCAGAACGTGAAATAGCAAGTCATGTTGGTTTCGTCCTTTAAGGTTTGTTTTGTTTGTTTGTTAGGTTTCTGTCTTTGTTTTGAGGCCCTGCTGAACTAAAATGCAACTTAGTTTTGTAACAAATAAACCCAGAGGACAACATACAAATAGAAAGTTACATAATGAGGCACCACAGGTATGAGCTTCGCTTTTGCTTATTCTGAGAAAAGAGTTCCTTTCGTCAGTATTACCCGAGACCAGGAGAGCATCTATAGTAACCTAAATCCCTAACTTCTGATGAGAGTGGGAAAAGTGCTATGTCAAACAAGCTACATTTATGAATATATTCAAGATATTCATTGAATTCCTACAAATTTAACCCTTTATCCTCAAAGCATCTAACATACATTTCCTGCTGGTACAAAACAGGCTTGAACTTTTCAGAGCAGAGCTGAACGCCTGCAAGGTCACGATGTGCAAAGCGAGCAGCGGATCACTCTTTCAGCTAGCAAGTCATTTTGCACTGATCCAGAATCTTAAATATTGTTCAGACTCCAGAGTTTATACAGAGAATTATTTGTGACACTGGTGCCATTTTCCCTCCTCCGCCGGATCACGTAAGGTCATTCATTTAAGAGGAGGCAACGTATATACATGCTTGGGTATCAACACAAACCTAGTGAAAGCACCGTTCTCTTAATGGGCTGAGAAGGTAGACTGAAAGTTACAATTTATTTCAAATTTAAGGATTTTATTTTTTAACCATCCCTTTTTCTTGCACGTAGACACCACCAACCTTCCTGCAGCTCAGCCTGCTCCCGGGTTAGTCTGCAAGTCTAAGCTCCCTATAGCCCGTTCAGAGTGCTGCAAGCCGCTCGCAGCGTACCTCCTTCCAACATTGCCACCTCTGTGTATTAACATTCCCTCTTACAAGTTATGTTCAAAGCACGAGGCCACCTCACTACATTTCCAATTTCTCATTTCCTTCCCTATCGCTCTTCATCCACGAACGCCCTTACCAAACAAGCCAGAAAACTTCTGACCCATTCCTCAAAACCAGCTTTGGAAAGGCACCCATGGATTTTCTCTCCCTGCATGGCCGGCTGGCAGGTACCATCAACAATGACTCAACTTAGGATCCTAAAGCAGCGCGCTGTGGTCTTGCCAGATCACACCACTTTGGCTCTTCCCAAGTACTCCAGGACCATACACCACAGCCTTCCTCTGTCATCTGCACCCACCTCCGAGCCAAGGCACAGCCACCTTGGCCGTAACGCTGGGCACACCCCCTCTACACATGTGGATGGACACGTTCCTCCCCTACAACAGCCTCGCGTCCACATGCCTGCATTTTTAGTCATGCGAAGGCCACACGTCACACCCACTGTGTGAACGTGAAGCAAAAGGGAAGAGGACAGAAGGGAATGCAGTGTGCCACAAACACACATCTGCAGCCCCTCCCTTGCCCACATCTGAAGCACTGAAGGAAAGCCAGCAAAGGGCAAACTTTGTGCCAAATTAAGCATTGTGTATCTAGTTGCCCAGTTCCCCGGGCACACAGACGGTCAGACGGCGTTGGCTGCTCGAGAGGGACACTTCTGCAACACCAAACGCCGCCCCCCAAGCCCCCGGTCTGGAGTGCTATGGCAGAAGTAACCTTGCTGCATGGCTGAGGATCACCTTTAACAACCGTGCAACCAACAGAAGAACATAAATCATACAGAGATATAATTAGAAGGAAAACCCTATCTTAGTATCAAAAACCATGGGCAGCTAATGAATAAGCGTGCTAAAGAAAGGGTGGGCAAGTGGGACACCAAGAGAAGCCCTACGAATAAGAACATTCATTAAAGCAGAAGCTAATTCTGTAAAAATTCAGAGTAAGAAAGAGTTGCCCTTTTTTTTTTTTTTTTTTGAGACATGACATCTTCTAATGCTTCCCAGCATTGGAAAACAAAGACTTGTAGCTCTCCCCTCCCCAAGGCAGGCTTTGAAAACAAATTTCCTAGTTAGCCTGCCAAAGCAGAAGATTTGACAGCAGCCGAGTGCCCCTCTGCCCAGCTCAGGGGATGACTCAGTGGAAACTAGCCCTCAAAAAGCATGTTGTCATCCTTCAGCCACTGCAACTGAATAGGAATAAATTTCTCACCTTTAAAGACAAAGCTTCCAAGGTAGCTACGATTAAAGGCAGCATTGTATACCAGAGGAACAGCACCAACAGGTTTTGGTGAAAAATGACAGCTTACTTTCTACCCCTTTTTTCAGTTTTTAACACAATTAATAAAAAGGTATCTACTGGAATTAGACTATAAAACCATTTCCTCGGAGCTTTAGAGTATCTCACAAAAGAGCAAGATATTAATATGTGTTAAGTAGAGCAGACTGAGAACTGGGGAAAACAAGACCAACATCTTAACTGTTCAAGCCAACCAAACACTCAGCTCGGAGTAAACACCAACCATGTAACCACCCTTCTGCTGCAAGGACAGAAGAACAGACACGTGCGCGTATTCAGCTGGGTCTCAAACCTGCACCCAGTGGAAACAGATCTAGAAGAATCAGGATTTTTTTTCCACTTTCCACTTCAATCTAAACCATTATTCCTGATACTAAAACATCAAATGAAAGGCAAAATACTCAAGTCAGGCAGTACAGCAACAGGCTTCACAAAGTAAGTCAAGCCCAAGCTGTGCTTTTGCTTTTCAACCTCACCACCTCTATCAGTACTTAGAGACAAAAGCCACTATTCAGGCTTTTGAGTTCAGGCGTTCCACACCCCAAATAATCCACAACCTCTGCAGTTCCGAATGTGTTACTTGTGCTCTGTTAATTTATTCTAATAAAGCGACGCTTCTGTTTGCAAGTAACGATACACCGAAAGCAATTCTTTCTCTTCTGTGAGTTGACATTACGTGAGTCTGTAAGAAATACCAGCTGACCAGCAGGAAACCTCTTCAATGCTCTCGTTATCCACAAATGCTATCATCTTCTTTTCTCTGCTGCATTATTCCACATCAATAAATAAATAACACGCACAGAGCAAATGGATGATACTTAATAACATACCTACATCAGCCCAAGTGTCAGCAAGCGTAAGGCCACTTATGTTACGTGAATTGCCATGGAATAGGCATATGTTTCCACAATAAAGGCAACTTATAAAGTGGAATAAACTCTAGTGACTAACTAATCTTACGCTAAAGAAAAACGGTGAGGTGATCCTGAAACAAATCAGGACAACTCTCTCCTCCCACACCGATTCTGCTACCAAGGTCCAAAATAATCGCACCACCTTCCTTCACTACAGTGTTGGGCTTGACTGAAGAATCATGCGGAAATACTCAGGGATTTAGATTAATAATGTTAGCGTTTTATTAGCGGGTGAGCAGGGAATGGAGCAACCATGTAAAATTGACACAGCTGCATAGAGGCCCAGAGAACTAGCTACACACTAAGCAGAACACATTCGATATTTTGCTAGTTTAGATTAAAAGCATGGGGAAATCTGTCCACAACATCCCAAGGATCTTTGGGGGTGGCAAGGGTCATCTAAAATTGTTGCTTGTTGAGGTTTTATTAACAGCCTCTTGAGAGCAATTTCTTTTTTCTCCTTTCAAAACATTCCATATGAAACATTCCTGAAAGCATGAAGTATATGTTTAAATACACAGAGACACACATTCTATTATTAGAGTCCTTTGCAAGGACCTAATAATAGGAATGTCCGTAATTACGTATAAGGCAATTATAAGAGACTTACATGTAAAGCATGCTTTAAGGTACATGCATTGCTGCCACAGCTATACACTAAGTCAGCACAGAGAAATCAGATAAACCTTCATCTCCAGAAAATTCGAGTGTTTGATTTTGGTTATCCTAAACCTAACAAAAAAAAAACCCTCATGAAAGCACAACAGCAGAAATTCCGCTCCTGAATCCATCTTGTCGCTCCACTGAGTAGCTTCTAGAAGAACTAGGAGCAGATGCCAGAATAAGCAAATGCCACGTATCAGTATTAGCTGCAATCTTGGTCCTCTTCAAAAGACTAATATAAAATATATACTTAATTACTTAGGAATTGCTTGTTGCTTCATATTACATAAATACCATTATACATAGCTGCAGTTTAATAAGCAGAGCAGCCAGACGTAACTTTCAGTGTATACCACCATTATAAACTGTCACCACTATAAATACAAATAAAGAATGTTTCTTATACAGTTGGTGGTGTAGCTGGCTTTTCCTCTGTTATCTGCTAACAAACAACACAATTTACTCATAAACAAAGGATTCCTTAGATCAAACGCAGAAGGCATGTCACTGGAGAAGCCGTGTGTTTTAACCTCTCAGCTCAAGGAAAGCCATCATTTCCCAATTAAAAGCACCGTGAAGATTTACTCAAAGCAGCACTACCTGGGACCTCCAGGGAATATTCCTGTTCAGGAACAGGCTTTTACACAGACTAGGCTTTTCTTGTGTACTTGCTCAACAGCACCGTCATTTTTCAGTCAGAGAAGAGCACAGATTTAACATCTGCAGCAGCATTTCAGAAAGGCAACTAATCTCTCCAACACTGTTACAAATTCCACAATAAATCATGTTTAATTAGTTTGTGCTTTTTTCCCCTGGCTGTCCGTAATCCAATTGAGAGGGGGCTTCTAACTTCAATTTTGCAAAGAGGTGCTTAGAATAAATTGGTAAAAACGCAAACCACCGCATCGCCACTGGAAACTGTTTGGCGAGTTATCTGCTCACTGAGACACCGACATTCCTGCCTGTAGATGGCCTGTTACCGTTGTGTACCCAGCGTCTCCTATTTCCACTGCCTTGTTTGAAGAACTTCCCTCTTCCCACATACCTTCCATCTCCAGGGACAGATCACACAGGGACACTAAACCTTAGCCATAAACAACACGACTTTTGATATTCCTGCTTCTAAAGGATCCCCCACCGCTCAGCTGCTGCCGTTCAGCAGCACAGAGAAGATCACCTAGGCACAAGTCCTCTGGGCAACACGTCTGAGAAACTCTCTGCCTCGCCGGTATTTTGCACAGCTGAGATTTACACAGGAGTCTGCTGGCTTCCTCTGCTATTTATTTTATTTGCTGTACGCTAAAGGCTGTTGCGAACAAACGGGACTTCGATAACTCGCAGCACATTGCACAAAACCATTCCGATCCATCAGGATGCTCAATTTCCAGACTACCACGGCATCCTTGGTGGAGAGAGAGGGGGATGCCCTGGGAGGGCACCCCAAACTGCCAGTCCTGCTGCTCCCCACAGATCACTCCATCTTCCCTCACACCTTTCCTTGTGAGGGGAGTGGCAAACTGCATTGAGAAGAAAAGCACTGTGGAGAGTAATTTGTTTTATCCAGCTGTACATGGGCTCTGGGACTTGTTTGCAATTATATGTATTTTGTAGGAATTAAGATCCTCTCACTACATTTATTCACACTGTAAACTTCGCTTCTGCACTAGCGCTCACCAGACCGAGAACCTACATTTTTGAAGGAAAAGCCAATTATACTAATTAGAAAGTTCACGAATACCACCGCACACACACAGAAGTTCACTGCACGATCCGTATATATTTTCTTGCACAGATTTATGAATTGTAAAGTTTAACTGCCCTTAACTGCTTCTCTCGCTCATCAGAGGACATAAAGGAATTTATAAAGTGAAAAGAAAAAAACATAAATTCTCTGCTAAGAAAGAGGTAGGACGCAGAAACCTTCCCGTTCACTAAACGCCCTATGTAAGGGGGGGGAAAAAAAAAGTGCCAGAATAAATGCACTTTGGATTGGTAGTTACAAACTTTTCCAAGAGTAAAGATAAAATGCTCGCAGAGTGGAGTTACGGCTCCAAGCTTCTTGGCTATAGTAGAGTATCAGCTTATTTTGGATGGTAACTTTCTTAATTTCTTATCCTTTGGCCAGCTATAGCCTCACAGTATGAAAAACCCCTCTCATCGCTGTCCCAGCGGTGACCTCAAACCCAAAGCAGATGAGTCCCGATAGTTCAAAAAAAAAAAAAAATATTAAAAGAAATTGTAAAATATATCAATTTCCACACAGACTCGTCTCTCAGCTACCTTATAAGCATAAACTAGCTAAAAGATACTGAACTGGGAAGCACAACCCACGACACTTGTGGGGCAGCAGCCATTTCTGTCACAGCGGGGTCCCGATATGACCACAAGGCACAACTGCTTTAGAACTAACGAGAGTGATCCACAAAGTCCTGAAGATTAGGAGAAAAGCACTAACAGACCGCTTCTGTGCGAGACCCGAAATGACCCCAGGAACACCGCCAAGAATCATTTTCTTACTGGTAGCACCGGCAGCGTGTTCTCTTACTGCTGAGGAAGGTACACGGGTGGTAGGTGGGCGAGGCCACCGGGGGACGGGGCGAGAGGAGCAAGATGCCTCCATCCATAGGAGACAGCCCATCGCTGAATCCTGTGGTTTATGGAAAGTGATGCCTTTATCTAGATTTCCAGCCAAGCACACATCATGTCATCCACGTCCAGACCAGCAGCTCCCCATCAGACTGGAGCAGAGCCCCAGACCAGCGCAGGCACCGAGGCACTGCCAGGCCTGGCAGTCTCAACCTTTTTTAAGCAAGCTCAGCTGCAGAAAAAGGTTGAGAAATAGCGTTCTAGACTTAAAAATGCATGCAAGTTTGAAATCCCATTACCTAGCACATTGTTAAGCTCGAGTTAGACTGGTTTGGCACCTTTCAGGAACGTACTGGTTGAGCCCTGGGTTCTGCAGGGTAAGCGGTTAGGGGATACAGCAATTAGGGCACGGGGAACTGGGATGTGGGAGTTCTGTTCTCACAAACCTAGCACTGAGTTCAAATAAAAATTAATAAAAAATAAAACCAACACCATACAACCAAAAAAAAAATCCAAAACGACTAAGAAACAAACAAGCAAGAAACTTCAATTTTTCCATATCTCAGTTTCCCCATCTGTGATGGGGCAATCAACACTTCAAGGAGTCAGGCCAGTCCTTTTAGGTACTCACACAAAGAAACGCAAATGAAATATAAAATCACCAATACGGAAAGGGGCAGGCTTGCCCCCCAACTTTTATTCTACAAATAGAGATGGGACAAACGGTTCATTACATTTAACTCCAAGCCGCAGTACCTTAGCCAAAACCTTATTTAAATAGAGAATTTCTGAGAACCGGGAGAGGCGGGGGGGTGGGGGGGGAATGCAGAGGGGCGGGATGCAGATGTGGTCTTAACCTAAGAGAGGTTAAGCTTTTAAAAAGAGTTTTTTCTCTTTTTTCATTCCGTCTCCTGGTAGCATGCCATTTTAAAAAGGTGTCTGGCAAGAAAAATAAAAAGTTTCCAGGGTTTTCCTTCGCGAAGCCGCCGAAGCCAAGAGCCGGGCGGGGAGGACGGCGGGCCGGGAGGAATCGCTCCCGCTTCTTCCCAGCTTTTTTCCTCCAACAAACCGCCCTGGATCCGGACATTTCGGGAGGGAGCCGGGGCCGAGGAGGAGCCCCCCCCGGTTCCCCACCTGCCCGGCATCCCCCGCCGGCCCCGGGGCGCGGAGCGGCACCCTCCCGCCCCACGGGCACGGCTCCCGGGGGGGGGGACAGGCACCGCCACCCACCCGCAAACACCCCGCATTTCTCCCCTCCCGGAGCCGCACCGGCCGTACCCGGGGGCGCAGGGCGGGGAAGGCGAGCGGGCGGAGGCGATGACAGCCGTCGCGCCGGCGGCCCCTCGGGGGTTACCGGGCGGTGCTGGAGGGCCCGTCCCGCCGCCGCCAGCCCCTCGCAGGGCCGCGGCGGGGCTGCCCCCGCCCGGCGCGGAGCTTGGGGAGCGGGGGGGGTGGGGGGGAGAGAGGCGGCGGGGCCGCCGCGACACGGCCCGGGCGAGGAGGAGGAGGAGGGAACGGCGACACCGAGAGAAACTTTCCGCCAAGCGCGGCCCCGTCCCGCCGCCCCGTCCCGTCCCGTCCCGCCGCGCCCCGTCCTCCCGCCCCGCCGCCGAACAAAAGAGCCGGGAGCGGCGCCTCGGGACGCGGCTCCCCGTGGGTGCCCACCCGGGAGCCCGCCTTCCCCCGCCGCGTCCTTACCTGGCGCAGGGCTGCGGGCGGCGGCGGGCCGGGCCGGGCGCGGCGGTGAGTCCCGGCTAGCTGGAGCGAGTGCCAGGAGGGCTCGGCGGGGATTCCGCCATGTCAGTGATGTCGGCACCACATGGGGCCCGCGGACGGCCCACGCTACCGCGCACTCTGGTGTAGAGGCTCCCGCCGAAAAGCCGGCTGAGGCGGGCGGTGGCGGCGGCGGTGGCGGCCGCCCTCCTGCTCCCGCCCCGCCGAGAAGCCGCTCCGCCCCGGGCCGGCCCCAAGCCTCCGCCCCGTCCCCGGGAGCCGCGCAGGGCGGGAGGGAGGCCGGGGCGGCTCCCGGCCGCGGCCCAGTCAGGCGGCGCCGCATCGCTGTGGGCTCTGCCCCGGGCCCGCCAGCCCTCCCCTCAGCCTCCCGGTTCTCCCCGTCCGCCCCCAGCGCCTCCCCATCCGTTACTTACTGCCAGGCATCACCCCTGGAACACAAACCACCCAGCCAGCCTTCCCCCTGCCCAGCCGGCGGCCGCCACCGCCGTGGCAGAGGTTGGTCCCTCTTGTCCCAAAAATGTCATTTCTGACTGGGGAAGTTTGAGAGCAGCCCTGCGGAGGGGGACTTGGGGGTGAAAAGCTGGACACGAGCCGGCAACGTGCGCTCGCAGCCCAGACCCCCAACCGTGCCCGGGGCTGCATCCCCAGCAGCGCGGGCAGCCGGGTGAGGGGGGGATCCTGCCCCTCTGCCCCGCTCTGTGAGACCCCCCTGCAGCGCCGCCTCCAGCTCGGGGCTCCTCGGCACAAGGACATGGAGCTGCTGGAGCGGGGCCAGAGGGGGCACAGAAATGCTCCGAGGGCTGGAGCCCCTCTGCTGCGAGGCCGGGCTGGGAGAGCTGGGGTTGTTCAGCCTGGGGAAGGGAAGGCTGCGGGGGGACCTTATTGCGGCCTTCCAGTGCTAAAAGGGGGGACTACAGGAAGGGGGCAACCTCCTTGGCAAGGCCTGTTGTGACAGGACAAGGGCTGATGGTTTTAAACTAAAGGAGGTTTAGACTGGATATAGGGAAAAATAATTTTACAATGAGGGCGGTGAAACCCTGGCCCCGGTTGCCCAGAGACGTGGTCGATGCCCCATCCCTGGAAACACCCCAGGCCAGGCTGGACGGGGCTCTGAGCAACCTGGTTTAGTGGAAGATGCCCCTGCTCACTGCAGGGGGTTGGACTGGATGGGCTCTAAAGGTCCCTCCCAACCCAAACCATTCTATGATTGATTCTATATGTCCCTCATCCACATTGTTTAAGGTTGGGATCTGTGTGCATCGCCTATGCTCTTCTATATGTCCTCCCCTGGACAGCTGCAGCGGGTGGCTGCAAAGGCAAGATACTGAATCGGAAGAACCCTCAGTCCCAACAGTGCAGTCATTCCTATGTTTCCATCGGTTGGGAGCGAGGAGAAGTTTTAGGCAATGTTTTTCCAAGCTTAAGAAATGCTTTGACTGAATTTGTTGCTGCCCAAAAGAAGAGAGGTTTATCCCCTGGCTCTGGAAGAGAGCCCTGAGGAACCACAGTGCTCATTTACCCCTCAGCACTGCATCCAGGTGATGTGCAAATCATGACTAGAGCTTTAATCTGGTCAGAGGAAAAGCTTAAAACAGGGCTTGGCCTCACCCACACCGCAGATCACAGCCATGCTATGAAAGGTCTTTTGATTTGGCCTTAGTCCTTTGTTAGCTAACCTTCCTCAGCAAAAGCTCATCACCCCCCCATGCTCTGCCTTCTCTCCATCGCTGTATTCTTCAACGTTATTTTTTCCTTACAGCTTTCCTTAGCAGTTGATCTGCTTTATCCACCAGAGCAAGGTTTCCTTGCAGAAACTAGAAAATCCCATGGAGTCAGGTGTGTTTATCAGCTTCCATTAAAATATCAACAGAAACAATTTTTGCCCCTTAGGGCTTCTTGATGTTCTACTTCTTGAAACTCATGCTAGTCTGGCACAGAAGGCGGGTAAAATCAAAACATTGTGCCCAACTAGGCTGGGTTTTTTTATATTTTTTTTTTTTAAGTGACCAAAACACAGAAATATGAAAATAACTTTATCTGAAATAGATAATTCCTAGGAAAAATAGCAAATCAGCATTTTCCCATGGGAAAGATTTTTCAATGTAAAACGGTCAGCAAGTGCCAAGTATTGTTCATCATTAACTGCAAAAACTTTTGTAATGAGTAAAATCTAAAAGTACAAAAATGTTGTGTTTTATTAGTGACCCAAAACACGCAGAGTTTTTGATGATCCTGGATCGAGTTAGAGTCAGATGAGATTAATTATTCACTAGGGTGGTAAAGCTTTTCCTTGGTCTTGGACTGTTTTGTGAAGGAAAAGATAGAGAAAAGGAACGGAGGGGGGGAAAGAAGGCAAGAGAGAATTTGTTGGTTTAGAAAGGAAAGGAAAAAAAAATCACTGACCTGAATTGGAAAATGACAGAAAAGGTAGAATTTCAATTGAAGAGTCAACAAGATCAAACGTGAAGAAAGCAAAATGAAAAGAAATAAAGAGGAAGGAAGTGAAACTACTAGCTTGATTTGTACCTTTTCCATCCAACAAGCCAGAGGAAGGCTAGGTCCTCATTTGGAGAGTCAAAAGAGAGGCCGCCAGCAAGGGACGTTTCCAGCCTCACCTGGGACTGCAGAAGTGGCCAGACTCAGAAAAAAAAATAGAGCAAAGCCAGCCTGGGTCTGGAGCAAACGTATACCTTCTCCTTGGGAGTGCTTTTTATTCAGCCACTCTGCTCTGATGAACTGGCAGAGCAGACACGGTTAACAGCCATGGTAAGGTGGGTCAATGGAAACTGGGCATGGCTTATAAACCAAGGAAGGGGACGGGGAGAGCGAAGCAAGGACTGCTTTTCCTCAGCAAGTTCCTACATAAATAACAGATAAAACTATTTCTTTAATGGTTTAGTCCCTGAGCCAGCTCATCTAGGAAGAACATTAATCAGACCAGGAGGAAACGTCTTTTGCCCCTGAAAAAGGAAGAGGACTAGGTTAAGTGGTGACGCAGCAGGGACAGACAAATTACTCTGGAGAAAATGACTGACCTGAACTGTCATAAAAATAAATACACACCAAAGCCATGAACTTATCTATTTTGATGAGTCTATGTTTTTGTGAGCCTGTGCTTTCAATAACATGCATATTTTTCTTTCATCATGGCAAGATCTTACTGTTTATTCAGGAAGCAAGCGGCGTCAGAAATGCAAGAGCGCATCTCTTGCGTCTCCCTTCCCATGCGCGCCTGTGGCAGAGGAGTGGGGTGAAGTGACAATGCCATTTCCTTCTTTGGCCTTTCTCTTGGATCCACGTCCCCAGGACCGCTGCAGATCCACCAGGACCAGACTGAAAGCCCTGATCCTTTCCAGCAGGGGTTTTTTAGCCATCACACAGTAACAATTTAGGCACTGTTGCCTGGGGCTGGATCCAAACCAATTCTAAATCCTGTATTCTGCCATCATCCCTGTCATCCATCCCCTGCTATTTGGTGACAAATCCCAGAGAGGGGCTCGTGAAAACTCTCTCCGTGCGATCAGGAGGTGGAACTGGAGATCAGACATCGTCATAAAGGCTGTGAAGATGGGCTTCATTCTCACAGGATACCTTCCCCTCACATTTCTGATGGGATTCAAGTTAAACTTTTACTATTCCCACAAGCTGCACGTTCTGTATTCTGGAGGGCAGGCAGGCTGAGATCTTGGCATCCGTCCTGTTTGACAGTATACAGAGAGTGATTTGATCAATTTATTTGCTGAGTACTGGTTTGTTTTGGTTTTTTCTTTTTTATTTACCTGGTGTGTACTACCCTCAGTTGTTTTCAATACCACATAGCACCGGCGCATAGGGTGGATGGTTCTGCTCCAACACCAGATGGACTGTGGCTGCAGGAGTTCTCTCCACGCGCATTATTACATCTCGGAGCAGCTGCAGGGCGGGTGGCTCAGAAGGTGCTGTCTAACGGGTTGCATTTACCCATGGCAAGAGCTCCAGGTTCAGACTCTTACTCCCAGGGCCAGCGGCAACTTGGATGGAGAAAAGGAGACGTACTCAGCAAGAAAACACCCTAGGTGACCCCTCAGCAGGCCGAGAGCGGGTGCTGCAGCATCCCTCGCTCTGCCAGGGGAAGGGCAGGAGGTATAAGGCAAGCAACTGAATGATCTCAGTACAAAAACACCTGGAATAGAACGATGTAGCACCTCTCCTCCGTCCCCACCGTGATCACATAACTTGCTCCTTCCACAGAAAAAAGATGGGACCATATAATCTGTTTTTTTTTTTTTTCATGCTAATAAACACTTTTTGGGGGCCTTGTCTTTTTACGTATCACAAACTGTTACAGTTAGTGCAATTTCAACAATTGGGTGCTCAAAATTGTGCGGTCCCATCTGGTCACGGTAGTCTTCTCTCACTCTTCTATCTGAAAAAAAAATGAAAGCTAAAGGCAGATTAGATTGTAAGGATTAAAACATATTGAATTCCTTCAACCTTTACAATGTTTTATTTTTGAGATAGCGCCCGGGGAGACGGGCACAAGCAAGAAGCTCTGGGTCGTAGTTCGTAACAGTCACTTTTACTGTGGGGAATCCAAAATTCTGCAGGACGCTCTTTTTAAATAACTAGGGCATGTAAACATTAGCACAAACCAGGACTTCTATCTGTACCTCTCTATTTAGAGGAAATGAATGCCAGTCATTCACTGAGCGTATATTCATGTTTTTGCATTCATGAACTGACGGAGTTTGGTGAGGAGTTTGTGTTAATTAGCAGATTTTTCCCTTTTTAGGGCATAGGTCAATATTTCTCACTCTTAATAACACATGCAGAAATTAAGCCTCAAAAATCTCATTCTTGGGATAAGATCAAAGGACTAAGCGCTGTAAGATTTGGAAATAAAAATTATCTGCCTCTCTCGTCATTGGGGTGCAGGGAAACTTTGCATTGCACAATCTGTGATAAAACCAGTTACCTACTGGTCATCTTTTTTATTACATTTAATAGGTAAATCCTTAATTTGGTCTTTGAATCTCTCAGGCTACTACTAAGCAATAAACACGCCCAGTCAAACTCTACTACAAGTCACAAGTGACCCAGGGGCTTCACTAGCATCTAGAAGAGGCCCTCTAAACACCAGGCCATTATTCTCAAGATGTGATTTCTGACACACCAGAAGTTGTTGTTTGTCAGGGATATTATTCTATTAGTTGTTTCTTAAGCTTTACAAAAGCATCATGGAAAGAAAATGTTCCTGTTGCCCTCCCTTGCATGAGAAGCACCACTGTCTTCATAATTCACCCGCTTGCAAGCTGAGGACTTACACAGGGCATTTTTAACATTTTTTTCATCTACGTTGGTTTTATAAGTTTAAATACGTTCCCATCTGCCAAGAGCTTCCAAAGAGCATTGGCGCTTCACCAATTCAAGAAGCTTGCCATGAAGATTACACACCAGTTGTGCTTATTCAAAACAATAACTTCTGACCGCTGCACCAGAATTAAATACTCTCATTTTTTGTCTCATAATCACACATCTCTGCAGTGTTAGTTCCACTTTTGCCAGCGAGAAGGATGTTCCTTTTGATATTTTATGAATATTTCAGCTAAATCTCCTTAACACTGTGCAGTTCTTTGGCTTGTTAGGTTTGCTTTGGTTTTGTTTTGTTGAAAGCTCTTGTTTCAGTTCAGGCTCTAAAGAAAACAAAGCAGTATTGCTTGCATTGTTAAAGCCAGAAGTAGGGCCACGGAACAACAGAAAAAAAGATGTTCTTGGACGATTTTGTAGATTGGTATTCATGAAGCAGCTGGAGATGAAACATACAGCACTAATCCTGTCCAGTTGCTCCTGGTCATGTTGCACATTCAGGAAATTCATAATTAGGTGGTTATATCCCCAGTGTTTCCCCTGCAGCACTCTTTACAACCAGCAATTTATCTTCTTTCTTGTCGTTAAAAAAAAAAAAAACCAACACCAACCCAACAAAACACACAACTACAAAGAAGTGGGGGAGAAAATACAAGCAGGAATAACTTAAAGTGCACTTAATAGTTTCTTCTTACCGTAAAAAAAAAAAAATCAAATGTTGTAATTTCTGCACATACCAGCAAACTTCTGCTGATCCATTGCCCTTTTCTATCACAGTACTTTTCCTCTGTGCTGTATCTCCTTCCTCTTCACAGTATTTATTTTGCCAGTTAATTTTTTCTTTTTCCTTGCCAGTCAGGCACCCGCTTTCCTGTAAAGGGCAGCCACACCTGACAATTTAGAAATAAACGCTTTAGTAAGTAAACATTTATTTTTCTTGCAGAATGGAAGCACTACACATGGAGGTTTTATTCCTAGCTCCCTCCAAGGTTTCTAGTGAATTCCTAAGTAGTTTCTGCTCTTTATTTGGACTTCTCTAGTGGTATCATGAAAGCCTTTCCCTGCACACTGGGAATCTTCATACTGCATGCTGGAATGGGGTTTTGTCAAAAATTCATTTTAAATCAGCCAGGGTACAACTTCAAAGGGTTTTTCTTCTTTTCATAGCCTTTAAATAGAAGAGCCTTATCGTCTATGTATATTATCTATATGTAGATTACATATGTATGTAATTAACAGTATTGTTAACATGATACGTGTGCAATGTGGAGATTTTTGTATGCAGGGCAATCAATAAGATTGCCAGCTTTGGACTTCAGCTGTCACCAGTGATTCAGCAGGTTTGCTCTGCAATAGCAAAGCATTAAATATAAGCTTTTTAAACAATCACTATTACTGTTTTTTCCCCCCAAAGTAGTTTAAAAAAGAAAAAAGCATCTGGGAAAACCAAAAAGAAGACTACTTAGATAACGCTGCTAGTTAAAGTTCAGGGCTTTCCGTGCCTGTGATTAGGAAGCTACAGCGGTGGCTCAGAAGTCTGGTTTTTCCAAGACAAAAAAAAAAAAAAAAAAAAGAAACAAACCCACAGCAATTTCATAATGCATACAGTGAATGCACAAATAACTTTAAAACAACAAAAGGGTCATAAACCCCTCTGGTGCTGGAACGGCAGTTCCGCCCCTAGATCACAAGATTACCATAAATCCCAGCAAGAGGTTAGGGAAGAGGCAGCCCTCATCCCAGCCTTCCTCCCGACGCTTCTTACCCAGGGGAACCTCAGCCACGTTGCTGTGCACTTGTGCTTTCCTCCTCCTTTCAGAATTTTGCTAAGTGTATTTTTAGTCAGAAATGCAGCAGAAACACACCTAGATAATGTCTATTTTTTTTCTAGCCATCAGCGAGCATCTGCAATTCCCTGGCAGCAGCGCGGAAGCAGAAGGCTCGCTGCTTTTGAATGGAGATGCCCAGTCACGCCCACGTACAAGTCCTCTCTGGAAACATCATGGAAAAGCATGAGGATTTTCAAAGAAGTGAGACAGATCTCCTCAAAAGTTCTATATATCTGCAATAAAACAAGATCTTTTATGCCAGGTGGGAGGGTATTATGAAAAAAGTCTCACCTGGTTTCAGCATATTATCTCAAAAAAAAAAACCCCAAACCAACCATTGAACAATTTAAGAAACTTTCCCATCAGATTCCTCTCCATCAACGACTCTTCCTAGAGCTACCCCAAAACTGCGTGGAAATACATAGAGTGTTACTTTGAAAATGCAGTCACATTTTAAAAATTATTTACCAAGGTGCTAACTTTTCCAGACCTAAAAGGTGATGCCTGAAATAATGTATCTCTTTCAGGTTGGTAAATAATTAAGTCTGGAATATAAATGTTTTGGTATGGCCTTAGAAAAATCTCTTCAGCTAACTGTGCCTCAGGCTAGAGTGATTTAAAAAATAATGCTTATTTTACAATTCTATTACTTCTTTTATCTACGATAAATAGCCAGGCTTAACCTCTCCATCATGTCTGTCGCACACAGTATCACACCCAAATTCTGCCCACCTTTTACATTTTTTTAACAACATGAAGATCTCCCAGCGTGCCCTAAAGATCACCAAAACCCGGCATTATTTTTTACTAAGGGAGGAGCAACAGCTACCACCGAGGCAACGTAGGCAGCGCGCTGTCTCAGCTCCTGTCTGACCGTGTGCGCCCTGGCAGACCGCAGCTGCGGTACGCAATGGTCTGAAACGGCGTCCGTGGGGGCCCCGAGCCACTCGACGGCTGACAGGTCAAAGATGAACTTACATCTCACTTGAAGGCTGACCACGGCTGATGCAGAGCTGGAGGAATGGTCATAGCATGTTAAAATAAGAGAGCAGGTGGATTCTTCACAGGTTTCTGCTGCTGCTTTTCTTTTAAGCCTTGAAGATTTGTGTGGTTTAAATCTTGAAATGTCAGGAGAACAAACAGAATAACTTTCATTACCCACACAGTGATTAGGTGAGGCTTAAGTGACGGGTATTTATAAATATGCTTTGTGATCTCCAGAAGAAAGTTGTAACAGAGAAAAGGTGCCATAAAACCGCCAATTATTCCTGTTATAACTCTTACGCCTTATACAATAAATATTAAAAATAATAGACTTTTTAGAAGGATTGACAAAGCTCTTAGATCTATTTCAGATGTTTTGTATTCCCCTCTCCCCATGTTACTTCAGCTTTAGGAAAGGAGCTGCGAAATAAAGAGCAATCTGCTTTGGGTTGCACTCTTCACCAGCTCCTCACCACGGAGCACGTATTTCTGTTTCCCTGAATTAGATTACCTGCAAGATTTGCAGAGCTGATTCGCAGTGCCCACGGCCAGTATTTGAAGCGGGACACAGGAATCCCCCTCCCACCCGTGACCCCCCAGCCCAGAGCCCAGGCACAGCGCCCAGCTGGAGGCAGGGCAGTGCCGTAGGCTCACCCCTGCCATGGCAGTAGACATGTCTGATGCTTCTCCTGTCCCTTGACTCAACTCTGTGCTACCCCAGAGGAGACGTCAGTCTCAAGTGAAGTTTCTACCCTTCCCTCTGGAGGGTTGTTAAATGCCTCCATTGAAAATAGCTTAACTCTAAAGGCCATCAGGCGGCAGGTAATGAGGTGTACGTGTCTGTGGTTGATGCTGCCTCGCCTGTGACAGCCACATGTCTCACGGGACAGTTTTGCAGCTCTCACAAGCGCCAGCCAGCCCCCAGCTGAGATCTCAGCCTCGCTGCGGCCAGGCAGCACTACAGTGCCTGGGTGTTGGTCAGGTGTTAGACACTTGGAAATGCTAGTAAGAGACCCAAACGAAGGGATTATCTCAAGATTTCCCCAGGAGTCCAGCTTCCTCTGCGTTCCCCTGCCACCTAGCACATCTTTCAAGCTGCCTTGGTCTCTCCCCATGCCTTCAGCAATCCACTTTGGTTCCCCAGTCCATTTTTACTACCCAGCCTTTTTTACTGTCCCAAATTCACAGACCTCCTCAGGGTCTCCCAGCCTGTGGTCCATCCCGTTTATAACTTCTCTGGTTTCTCCCAGCTCTGCTTGCTGCTGAACGAGGATGGGAAAGGGCAGAGATGCCCCAAGAGCCATGGTCTCCCTTACCACAGACCGCATCTCTTCTCAGCCGAGGTTGTAAAGCCATGGCTACGTGAGCAGTAACACTGGATCTGTGCGCTTCCAGATTTCTTCTCGGCTTATCTATCCCGGAGCGGGCTCATCTGTTGAATTTAACAGAGCACAAAAAACAGTTCATGTCAACACGACACCTTTCTACTAACCCCGCATCTGCTCTGGGATTCAACACATCGTTGGGATGGAAGTGATGGACAGTGCCTGATGCGGCATAAAGCCTGGCTGTTCAGAGTTAATCCATCAGAATTTTAAAAATAAACTGGAACTGGCAGAGTGACTTTAGCCAACATAAATACTTGGTCTCATATGGCAGCACTTTTTAATCCTGTCCTGTCCCTGTCCAAAAGATAAATTTATTGTGTCCACTCCCTTAGTCCTTTGGTGTTTCAGTTCTTCTGTAAGTATAAAATAGGGATCCTGGCATTTCTGTAATGGGATTCACATAAATTCCTCATGAAAGCACGCGCCTCCTTGGAAGCAACACTGAGCTGATATTGATAATTTCTTCTGATTGACAGTAAAATCCTTGGTGATTAACCCAAAAACACATCAATCCTTCAGAGTGCTGGGGGCAGGTATTTATATTTAACTCTACCCTAAGATTAACATATTCAAAATAGACTTGGCTGTTCATTATATGAGGCAGTTATGAGAATACTCTGAAGTATTCAGAATAATCAAGTAAGCACATGCAGGATCAGGGTCCAAGATGGAGTAGTGTGGAAAAAATACATAGTTCTGTCTGGCACAAAGAAATCCAGTGAAGAACAGAATGGTAATATCAAGAAATACTCAAGATACGCCCATTATCTTACTTCACATTTCTTGTATAATGGTATGCCTGTAAGAGAACGAGCGAGCTACGGTTCTTCTTGTTGAGGAAAGATTTGAGCTTCAGATAATTTTTTTAAGTTTTAGTAACTCATCTCTTTTTACAAGCTTGAACTTGATCCTGAAAACCGCTCAGCTCCATTCATCAATTGACTTTGTGACTCCATTTTAGTAATAAAAGATGGCACCTGAGCATTTTAAATATAATTTACTGAACTTAAAAGAGAAAATTCTTGCCATCTGTAAATTATGCGTCCAAAACTTACAAAAGCTTAGCTAAAAGTTAATCAGGGCATGGAAGAGACACATTTAAAGTGAGCTGATGCAAATGCTACATTTTAAAGAGCCAAAAGATATTGCTAAAGAAGGGAAAAACAAATACTTTTTTTTTGTGTGATAAATCAATTAAATGATCAACTGGTTTTTTCAACTGGGACACAGGTTAAGAGAGTGAAAACTAAGAAAGTGAGAGCAGAAGAAATTTTAGGTAGGGAAACTTTAAGAAAAGCTTGTTAACACCTGATTGCTTTCAAAGACTAACAGGCATTATTAGTGGGTTTTCTTTAAAGAAGCTGTCTTGCTATCACCTGTCGCTAAAAATAAGAGGCCATACGCTGCCCAGAACACACAGCATGTGGGAGAGGCTCGACAGGCCAGGGAAGACCAGACAAATGGGGTTTGAAATCTGGGATGAAACAAAGTGACCTTTTGCCATCTCCTGATTAATTACATTGGCAGAAACAAGCTGCTTAATAAGGTTTCTTTGGGTGAAAGAAGCAAACCTAAATTCGTGCCCCTTCATTCAAAGGCAGAGGTAAAAACCAGCTAAACCTGTGGTATCTCTGCATTGTTCACAATACAGATTGGGTTAGGCTGAGCTTTGTTCCCCAAACTGCAGCTCCAGCTATAGGTCCGTGACGCGGTGTCTTTGCGAGCAATTCAGACTTAAGCTATTGCTGCCCTCGCTGCTGGTCGGCACCTCGGTGCTCTGCCCTCTCGCTTGCGCTGGTCCTCCTGGTTTTTGCATGAGTGCTGTGAATCAGGTTGGGAAATTGATCTGGCTGAAAAACAGCATTCCTGGCAAAAAAAAAATCTGGGTTTTTTTGGGTTTGTTTTTTTTTTCCAGTTCCAGGCAGGTATCTCCATGATTGGTTTCACACAGCACAAGCAGCAGTGCCCCAAAGGCAGGGGTGGTGGGCTGCAGTACTGAGGCAGGCACGGATGGAAGGGGAGGACAGCTATGCGTTCACACAGCATCGTGACTTTGAACCGCATCTCACCCAGGCACATGTCCTGCCACCAAAGAGAGGCAAGTCTCCTTCAGCTCGAATGCAAGGGACTTGTGGTTTAGAACAGAAAAAGCTGTATTATTTCCTCTCTCTTGCTAAATGTTTCTGAGCAGCTATGGCATTTGCCCTGATGACAGACATGAAGCCCTACCTGGTCACTAATCCCTTACGTGCTCCTACGGATAATTGACTACTAAGCACAAACACTGCCTGCAGCATTTTCTGCTGGGAGGTAGCCCAGCTGCTGCAGAATGAAGATCCAAACTTGCTGATAACCCAGCAATACTGGGGTTATATTACCAATCTCGCCCACACCCGCCCGAGTCATGTGCCTGCCGCCTCAGTTCCTTCTTTTTGCTTCCCCGATGAGCACATGCATGCACTCACATGAATACGTGCACAAACCACACGCTGTGGGGTTCAGGAAGGCTTCCTGCATTCTGATTTATGCAGCCCAAATTCAACCTAAAGGAGCTTTCTAAGGCTTAAACACTTCTGGATGCTGAGATGTATCTAAAATAAAGCTAGGGATCTCAGTGGAGTCTAAGCAAGAAGAATCTGGTCATGGGGGTCTAGCTTGTTGTAGGTACAAAGTACAAATAGTTGCTCCCTTTGGACAGCAAAAGCCGCACATTTTTATGTACTTCGTAGAATCATCAAATGATTTGGGTTGGGAGGGACCTTTAGAGGCCATCTAGCCCAACCCCCCTGCAGTGAGCAGGGACATCTTCAACCAGGTCAGGTTGCTCAGAGCCCTGTCCAGCCTGGCCTTGGGTGTTTCCAGGGATGGGGCATCGACCACCTCCCCGAGCATCCTATGCCAGTGTTTTACTACCCTCATTGCCTTTGCGGCCTCTAGCTATTCTCTTTTTTTTTATGAGAACTCTGCTAGTTCCTCTGCTGCCTGTTAGCCCTCTACTCTGCTTAACTTCTTTATCCTCATACTTGGCGAATTCGTCGTCTGTCCATTACTCGCCCTGCCTCCAAACTCTCCCCCGTAGATGAAGGGTCAGTCTAATTATGAACCTCTCTTCTGGCAGCATCAATGACGCAGCTATTTTATGTTAACTGTCTTACATATTTGCGAACCCTACTGCACCTGGTACGCTGATGGCAGTACCGACTGGTGACAGAGCAGTGCCACAGCCAACTGCTCGGGGGTACGGTTGTGACCTAGGAGGGAAGGGTCCTGATTCCGCTGCTGTGAGCCAGCCAGTTCTCATCTCCTGCTCTGAAAGTTTAGTACTTCCGTCTCTTGGTATTGGGTTCCTGCTATCATGATCCTTATAACAAGGTCTTTTTAGGGTATGTAAAAAAAATATTTGCTTTCCACTGCTGTTTTCAGGAACATTCATTTGCATTTGCTTGCTTTTTCTGCATGCTGACACGCAAATATCCAGAACACCCTAACAGATCTCCATTCAGCATTGCTCAGTGTCGCAGAAGAAGCCGAGCATCTTTCACTTTGTATACAGTTCTCTTTCTTCTGCAAATAAAGCTGGAATTAATTCCTCATCAGGATAAATCCTTTGCAGGTGAAAGCTTTTCAGAACTCAAAACATCTGAGAAAATTAATACAGCAGCTTCCCTAAACATCCCAGAATCTTCAAGAAGAGTAAATATGAAGAAAAAAGCACTGAGAACAGCCAACGAATTTGAAAGAAAGCCCATGTGGAATGCTGGAAGAGTTTGGAAGTGAGACTTCCCTAGGGTGAAGAGTGTTGCTTAATGCAAGACTGTTTGAAATGACCTGCCTGTGCTTAAACTCCAGATTCAGTTTAGTGCTGTTCACCCAGGCACATTCATAGCCAACGTTAGTCAGAGCCAGCATACTGACTTCTCAGGAACTATTATTCTTTTCTTTTCCTTTTAATTGTGGAACTCGTTCCGAAATAGTTGTGTACTTAAAGCTGAAATTATAGATGACCAACAGCAATGAGGGACATGCCTTACTTCTCCAACATACACGCCTGTTTGAGCTGTTTCCCTCTGGGTAATGCAAGTTCCTAATGTAAGTTCTCCTTAACATCCAATACCAAGTTATTTGTTTATATATCTCAGTAGTTTCAGGAAGGGTAGAATCTGGCTACCATATTTTTCTGTGCTTTGTAAAAAAGCACAGAAAGAGAGAGAGGAAGATTTTTGCTTTCCTCAGATGGTAACGGTATCCTTTGGTACCTCTGGTCTTCCTAGGACTTCCTCATTTCATACCTAAACTCTTTTCTGGTGCACATGGGTTTTCCGAGGACCCCAGTCATCCCACCTGGAGGATGAAGTATGACTGGTCAGTGATTTGGAATGAGGCTTCAAGGCATCCCTCAGGCACTGGGAGGCTTTCAGGACACACCGTGCAAGCTCACCTCACTATCTCTGTTAGGATTTACAGAAGACAAAACAAGTCTCAGAAGCCAGAACAGTAGGAATGGAATGAACTTGGTAAAGTTATCAATAACAGACATGTTCAACCACCAGACAAGGAAGTCCTTTGACAGGCAAAAGTCAGTAAGCTTAGTTACGAAGGCAAAGAGAGAGGGCAAAATTGAGTTGCTCCTTTGTTTTTATTTTGTGGAACCAGAGGCAGAAGCCTTGATCAAAACAGGGCTTTCTCCTTCCTGCTCCAGAGGGTGGTTTAACAGATGAGCTTTCCTACAGAGCAGTGATCCTCCTAGGCCTTCCTCCTGCTTTCATTTCCAGCTTTTCTGACTCCTGAGGGTTTTTTTCCACAATTCAAGAGCCAAAAAACAGAAAAGGACATACAAAACCCTGCTTTTTTTACCCTTCTTCCCAAATTCCACCAGCTGGGTTAATTTTGTTGGTTTTGCTTTTATTGTGGTATTTTCCCTCAAGTTTCATGGATCCTAGCAGGCCCTTTACCTGTGATATTACCAAGACTCTTTATCAGGATCGTGTATATACAGAGCAGACATCTTTGATCATAGTCTACCTACTATGAAGAGCAACACACCCAAATCACTGGTGGTGTTTAGGCTCCCACTGGCTTGTTTGGGTGTCCCAATTCAAGGAAAATCTGCAAAAGCAAAGACAGCATTAGCAGAGTTCCTCTTGACCTTCCCTTATCTGCAGACAGAGACATGGGTCCATAAACTCAATGTTTAGTTAAAACATAACTGCTGGTACTGTTAAGTTCATAATGAGGAAAATGAAGCAGAGATCAAAAGATTCGCTTTTTTTTTTGTGGATTTCGTTTTCTTCCATGTCTTTGCACTTTGGTCGTAAACACTGCCGTTCCCCCTCTGCCCTCCTGTTCCATATACTGAAGATTAAGTTGGGAAATATTTTTAGAAAAGACATGAGTATACAGAAGGGAGTGTTAGACTGTGACCTTATAGCTGCTTTTGAAGTTTTTGAAGGCTACATGGCAAACATTCTCAATATTTCCAAATTCTGAGAAAAAGGAGATTCATAGATTGCTCTTCATTAATTTAAGTGTACTAACTAATTGGCCACATGTATGTTTACTCCCCCTCTCTCACGCATGCACACACAGAGCAAAAGCCAACACATATATTCCAAGAGGCCTGAAACAGATAAAGGAGCCACAGTATTGCCTCAATAGCTACTGGCATGGAACGAAAAGTAAACAGCAAAACAGGAAAAGGAAGGCTAAAACGAGATTAAACAGATTGCTGCATTCAAGAGTGTGCAGTCATCTGGGAACTTAATGAAAAAAAGAGTTGAAAGGAAAAGTTAAAACAAGTAACATACAGGCCTCTCTTGTATGTTTGAAAACCC
Organism: Phalacrocorax carbo; assembly: GCF_963921805.1. NCBI lineage: Eukaryota > Metazoa > Chordata > Aves > Suliformes > Phalacrocoracidae > Phalacrocorax > Phalacrocorax carbo. Next base: position 51,217,765 of record NC_087519.1, on the reverse strand, counting down.
CTCACCAGCTGTGTGGTAAAATGCCTTTAACAAATTAGCATGCAGTATAAAACTTAGATGTACAGAATTCACCTTTCATTCACTAAGGTAAGCAAAATACCATGATATTCCTCGTCAGTGGAATTCAAATTAGGCCCAGACTGTTTGACAGGAGCTGGAAGGAGGATGTCAGGGATCCAACAAAAGGAGCTTCTTTGTCTCTTTAACAGGGGAAAAGTGTAATTTCAAGAAAAAGACATGTTACCAATAGAAATTTATATTGCATATATGTAACACAATGTGGCTTCAATTATCTGTAAGAGGAGGTGTGCAAAAATCAAGGTGATTTGAAAACCTGGCCTATCCCCAAAGGCAGCTAGATTTCTCATTGTTTCTATCATTTGAAGCCAAAAATCTCCTGCTGAATACTCTAGTCCTTTTTAATCCTGCTTTGGATTTGAACTTGAACCTGGGTCCTAGAATAAATCAAACCCAGATCTTAACATGTTCTTTCCAGCCTATTTCTGATAACACAGCCTCTATAGAAAGAACCTGGCTTTGCTTCTGCAACAATTCCCAAGAGCTACAAGCAGGAATTTCACTATTTTCCTGACTGACTTCACAGACATACCTTTTCAGGTTAGCTGATCAAGCCAAAAAAACCCAAACCCTCCCAACCCTAGCCCTATTCACCACTGTTTTAGGTTTTTACATTTGGAAATACAGAAACTATCTTAGAATAAAAACTCTGTTGGGACAATCCGTCATGTCAATTAGGCAGTACTTTTCTCTCTTCTGTGATCTTCAGGAGAGGGTAATCAACTTGTCTGCAATATTTCTGAGTTCTGCCATAGCCCCATAAATTGAGCATGCTGCTGCCCACTGGACAGAAGGCACAGAAAGGGACTTTTCACCTAAGATAAGCAGAAATGCACCTGTTGTTGCCCTGATAGGAACACCTGTAACCAATCCCACAGACCATTTTCACCACAGAGTCTAGAAAGCAAGAAGATCTCCTATTATGCTACCAAGGGTATTAAGTTTGGGCAAATGCTGTCTTTCTGATGGCTTGTGTGACACAGGACACTTCTTCCTTAATCATTAAGTCTTCTGGTCCGGGCCAGAAAATATCTTTTCATTTGATTAGCCCAGCCCAGGCTAGTGAATCCCACAGGCTCACCTGCAAGTAGTTATGACTGAACTTGTTCAAGAGCCAGATGCCTCTCCTGAATTCAAACTCAGGTAGCAAAACCTACATTTCCAATGGTAGTTTACACAGGACGTTACTTGTTTATCCCTAACCAAAGTTGTACAGAAAGCATTTGTCTAACCTCTTTCTAAAAATCAGCTGTATTTCAGTTTCCAAGCAATGGAGATTCAGATAAATCTGTGTAGTCTCCATTCTTCTAAATGAAAGGTGTTATACCAAAATGCACATAGAATCTGGAAGGCAGTGATGGTCACTCTACTGTTAGCATCCATAGTCATTAAGAAAAAGGGGGTACTTGTAGAAGTGACCACTTCCCCTAACAAGGCAGGCTTACTGGTTTTATGTAGCAAAATATTTCTTATATAAAAGAAGCTCTTGATATATCCATCTTTATGAGTGATTTGACTGCTGAAAGCTGTTTACAGCATAAGTCTGGGTAGAAAATGCTAGTAAAGCAGAAAGTGGAATTGAAAACTCCCACGGAGCTCTGAGCTACTGTGAAGGGGGAGCAGGACCTCTCCCTACACCAAGAAAGCCCAGACTCCTCCGGACAACTTAGACTTACATTAGGCCCGACTCCTTAGAATCGGATCTTGTTTGGGAGCACTGACAAGCTAAGGTTAATGCTAAGGGTGGCTTGTACTGTAGATCTCTGAACTACATCTGACCTGTAAATGAACAGGAGATTAATTTCTAGTACAGCCAGTATCACAGCCTTCATCTGTACAAATATTTGTCCTGAAAAGTAGAAAACATTTTAGAAAAATACACACTATAAATGTGCATGTTGTATTTCCACCTGTATGAGCCATAGACACCGAAAATCATTCCACAGAACTAGAAATGTCCTGACTAGACATGAAGCCACAATAAGACAACAGAGGACTTGTTTATACAAGTAGGACATGGCTCCCTGGTTGCTATCATTTTATTTTATTTTTCTGAAGATTCCAGGTACTGGTACCATAGAAACAATATTAAGCTATAAAAACTCTAGGATGTAATGCTTATTGTTGTGTCTCTAGCACTAGGTATTAGCCTTCATGCATCACTGGTAATGCAGGGAACCGTGCCTGTTTTAGCAGCCACATCAGAGGATGAGCTTGCAGCTGGACTTGCCCCTTTCCTCCAGCTGCTTCCTCTGGTGCCTGATGGGTTTTCAGTCCCTGGATCATGGATCCTCCCACATTCCCCACCCCAGAAATGCTTAAAGATCTGAAAGTTTAGAAGGCATATTTTTCTCCTTGCAGCTGAAGGCTCAGCAGTGAGCACGATGCCTGCACCCGGTGGAATGCAGGTGGTAGACAGCAGTCATAATTGCTTCAAGGACTGCAAATAGAGCGGGGGGGGAAAAAGTACTCGGAGATTAAACCCTGGTCCAAATGGAATCAGAAGGAATTTAGCTGTTTACATGAATGGAGCCAGGATTACCCCTCTAGCCAAGATAAGACCCTGACGTTTATCTATACATTTACTCTTGTTTTCTGCCAGCAATAAACACAGTAAAAAGTAAGATAAAGATGTATCAAAGAAGCTGACTGTGCTACAAGGGATGTTTCTCCTAGCTTCAGGACACCAGATCATCTTGCACAAAGCAGTAAGTATGAAAGCCGTTGTGCAAACACTACACACCATTGTTTATTTTGTCGTATCACAGCTAATCATAAGCCTTTCAAAATGCTGAGCAGATATTACGGAAAGCACCACACTGTCATTACTGTGGAAGGTAATCACTGCTAGATTGGAGAGTTCACTTAAACCACTTCAGCTGTGGTTTATATGCATTGTTGGACAGGACTTCGCAACTCGTCTGCTCCTGAGAATGAGCATTGATTATGGGCAAGAGCTGTTCTGAATATGAACCTTGACATACTCCAGGATCAGACTTATTTACTATGCCATACATAATGCTACCATAGCTTTGATATACTCTTTCTCCAGACACTGGCAAGGGAAAAGGGCTTTGTCACACAGCTTTTCACAAGTGCTGCTATAAGCAGCGTTACCACCATGCTTTTCTACTGGAGGGCTCCATCGGAAAAACTGGGGATTTTAAGACATTACTGGTGACAGCTGTCTGTCCTGCTTAGGACAAACACTGTCACAGTTGATTGGGTGTATCCCAGAGGTGTACAACTCACTGCTTATGAGATAATGTAGAGGTGAAGCATCCACTTGTTTGTGGCTTTCTTTTACCTGGGATCATCCCAGCTCTGTCACCTAGAAATCCTAGAGAAATGACCATTTGGCCTCAACCAACCATTGGTGATTTACTGGTCCAAGACAATCATCACCAGGAGAAAGCAGCTGGAGCTGGGGAAACCACAAGGACTTGTGCTACCTTGCTGCTGTGGGCTGCCGCCTTTCCAGCAGAGCTGGCAGCTCGCCTGTCGGCACCGCGCAGCCTAAGGTCTGGCACGTTAACCGAGACCATCAGCAGTTTGCACTGAGACATTACACCGAGCTGCACAGGAGGATTCTGGCAAGGGGCAGGTGGCAAGAGCAGAGCCAGGGAGGACAGGAGAGCAGCTACAGATTTCAGCCCATTTTCCTTTGCAAGTATGATGTAGGGGCCATTGACTAGGTTTGTGCTCCTTTACTAGAAGGATGCTGACACGGGGAGTTGTTTCCCCCTTTTATCGCTGTAAAAACCACAATGACAGGTAAGGCTTTTCAAAAGCTTGCTCCATAATGAAATATTTAAACCATACTTGATTTCTTTCCAATTTTGATTTCTGCTTGTTGCAAGCACCACAGGTTTGAAGGCACCAAGAATAACATTCACAGATCCACCAGAGACTGAAAGGACATAAGCTTTCCTGGTCCTGATGGACCTGAAATGTTGCAGGGTTCTTCCTTCCCATCATATGGCCTGACACAAGGGGAAGAGACAGAATTATACCACTCTCCTCCCAGAGACCTCTCCCATGGACACAGTGCACCGGACACAGCCTGTGTGTCAGCAGGAGCCAGCCCTGTTTCCCTTCTCCTCCTTGCTGTGAGTAGTCTCCAGCTCATACCAGGCAGGAGTAGCTAAATGGAAAAAGTTACTTCTTTCTTTGTCCACCACCGGTAACAGAAGGTTTAATCATATATCCCCAGTCATTTAATGCCCTGGGGTCAGCCCCTGAAATTGTAGTACAAGTTCAGGGCTGTTCTCATCAGCATCCATTCGCTTTATTCAGTTCAGAAGGAGCTGAGCTTGTGCAAGCAGGGTCATTTTTCAAGCTCTTGCACTGTTCTTTGAGGCAGTCACTGCCCTTGCTTTTACGGCTACAAAGCCAGGCACCAGCATGTAAATCAGCCCACTTCTGTCTTGCAGAGTCTGCTAGACAAACTCCCAGCAGAGGTGTGAACTTCCCCAATTAATCTTAATGAAGTGTTAACTTCAAAGCTGAGCTGCAGCCATTTATAGGTTAACAGAACCTTACAGAAAAAAACCTCCCAGCTTGACTCGTTAAAAAACAGCTCCAAGGGGACAGGATTGGTCAAATTTGGGGGTTATTCTGGGATCTGGAAAAAATCCCACTTCACTGGCAGCCTTTGCTCATGCACCACTTCCATTGCAGCTGCATTGTTAGGAGACCAAAGGGTCAGGCAGCCAGACTGGAAAAACTGTACCATGAATGCATGCTAAAAATATCACTGGAATGGAGCAGATGGAGCAAGATAAGGAGGCCTGGATGATAAAGGCTGTAAGGAACTGTGCAAGCCTATTGAGCCAAATGATGACCTTGCCCATACTGTCTTTTACCTTATTCAGGTCAGTGAGATACAGAGCCAAATTCAAGTCCTGAGCCCAGATTTAATCTTTGTGTTTCCAGAATCCTCAGTTACCCAAGGATGCAGAGCTTTTACTCAGAAAACAATAAAGCATTTGCTTCAAATTGGTCTGTAGATGCTTGCAGCATTACTGTTGCAGCTTTTTGCTAGCACTGTCAGCCATTGCTGTATTAGTACATTTGGAAGTGTGAATCCACATCATTGACCCTAAATATAGGTCTCTTGGAAGAAGTCCTTCATTTGGAAGTCATTAATCTTATTCTCCTGATACAATGCCACACAAGTAGAGCCTTTGCAAGGAAATCTCCCCAACAGGTCTCTGCCTGATTTACAGCCAAGGAACCCACCTAAGATCTGGGGAAGCACAATGTAGTTTGGGGAACCAGACTATGACCCACCAGTATGTATTCACTTCCTATTCCCAGCATAAACTGGTTGATCTTTGTGCTTATTTGTTACTCTAAATGGGACAAATTTATTGAGCTGGTGTAGTTGCAGGGACCATACAGGCTGGTAGCACCCTGCTGGGGGGATGTGTCACCAGGTTAGACTTGCATGACTTACACACTCCAGCAAGTGAAAACTTGGACCTCATTTTTTACTGTCAAAGGCAATAGGAAAAGCATCTCCTCTGAAACAATTGCATGGATCTGTTTGACACAGCTCAAAAAGGCAAAGCCGCTGTGCTGAGCAATGCAGATTGCATTCCGGATACAAGAACTTAAATGTAAAAGAGGAAGATCCTCTTGGCACTTCATTACAAGCTCCCTTGAAGACCTCTGACTCAGCTGATTAGTAATTGCCAGAACATGCCCACATCTGCCTGTGTAAGCTTTTGGAATATAAAAGCTGAAGAAAGAGGTTAAATCAATTATTCCTATTTTGAGAAGTTCAAAAGTAATGGCTATGTTGCCATGGGTGCCGTTTTGTTTATAGTATTGGGTTTTTTCCCTCATTATTAGCTACAATTAACTAACAAGAAACAGGAGTTCACTTCCAGCACCATAACATAGCTCTGACCTCCGATGTACTGCCAGTGGCTGCGGTGGTACACAATGCTTAGAGTTTTGGTTTGGCTAACAGACAGATGTAGGTCAGATGATGCAGAAGCAAGCAATAGTCCTTCCCCATCCATGTTATTTTCTGCAGAATACCTCAAAACCAGCTATGTTCACGGGGGTCAGGAAGCAGTTATTGTCACATTGCAAAGTTATTTCATGCTAGCAGTTACTCGGTGTTCTTCTTTCTCTGAAGTGTCTCAGAGAAGACAGAGCAATAGTCTGAGCTTGGCAATGGCAGGCAGAGTCAGTAGCGGAGCAGGGTGAGAGGTCCCACTCCTTTCAAGCGCCATGGGTCATCACTGACGGGAGTAGGAAGCAGTTAACTGTGTAATCTAAAATAACTGAGAAAGTGGGGTCTTTCCACAGCCTCAGGCTGAGACCTGCTGCGCTGGTGTGACACACCTCAGTCATGAAACCAAATTCACAGTGGCCAGTGAACTCTTCCCTAAGTCAGGGAGGCTCTATTTTTCCCATTGGAATGGGAGCATTAGTGGGTATTTACTACGACACACGAGCTGCACAGGCTGACAGAGCTCTGCACCACCAGGAAGAGAGCCTTGTCCTTTGTCCCCGCCAGGAGCACGCTGCTGATTGCTAACCCACATCCCATCACCTCCTTCCCCATGCGTGTGTTCAGGTGGAACAGTGTGGGCTGCACAGGTGACACCATCTTTCTTAATCCTTTAAGGTCAAGCTCCAACAAGAGCTAAGCATGCCGCAGCTCCCAATGCAATAACTTTTCTCCAAACAAATCAGTACCCCTCCTGAAAGCCTGGGCTGTGCTGCATTCTCCAAAAAACTGACCTTGATGTATATAGGGAATGCAATGGAATAGCTGTACTTGAGCTGGATTGGTCAGATACAGTCTATACCTTTTTTAGTTTTAATTGCATACCCTGCGTGCTCTTTGCTTAGAGGACTTTGCAGAGACCAGAAACCAATTACCAGCAGAAATAATGATTCTACATTTTACAGATTATTAATATTTTAAAACTTTGAAAATAATTTAGAGAAGAAATAGCACACTTACATAGCAACAGGACGAAGGAACACTGCACCTCACTGCAGAACAGCCCTATTGACTGGGGAGAAACAGGTGCTTCCCTAAACGCTGCTCTGCAGGGCTGCCAAGACATCTGTAAGTTAGTTATGCTGTTGTGCTTTTCTCAGTCTGATTTGCATAACAGAGCTTGCAAGAGTTTAAACCCATACCAAGGAACATTTTCTTGGATACCAAATCACTAAAGCCATGGAGGCACAAGTTCTTGGGCATCCCTCCTCTCCGAATTAATTCCAGCACTAGTAAGCAGAAGGGTGTGTGCATATATGCTCATGCCTACATCCATGTCTGTACATAAACATGGAGTAACTAAGTAAACTACAACTCTTTAGCCACAGAAGATATGACTAAGAAAGGAGTACAGTAAAAGTCTTCAGTGTTAGCAACACAGAGAAGGCAAATAAAAACTGACTGTTCATATTCTATCACTGGAAGAAGCAATGGAGGTCATACAAAGCTGGAAGGTACCAGGTTCAAAACAAAGATGTTATTCATATCATATATTATACCACTGAACTCTATGCTACAGGTTTCCATGGGTTCAAGGGAAGACTGAAGAAATTCAGATAAGAGAAATTATAACTATAAATGCACCAGTTCTGGTTCACTGAGCTGCAAATAGAAGTTAAGGGAATACATTGGAGAAACATCACTTCATCAGCCTACACCCAACTCAACTACTCTTCCACTCTTCCATTAGTATTTACCTTTGGCTACTTGTCAGGGAGAAGCAAGGGCCTGCTGCTCCTTAAGGGATGGACACTGAGGGGGATGACACGGCCAGCAAGACAGGGGGACCTCTGCAGCCACAGCCCATTCCCACAGTACCTGAGCAAGGTGGGTAGGGCAGGTTCAGCCAAGCATCCAGACCATAACACAATACCAGAGTGGTGAGACTGGTCCAAGGTCAGTAAGTCAATCCATGTGCCAGGGCTAGGATCAGGTCCAGTGGTTACCAGGCAGGTCCATGACAGCAAGACAAGACTGAAGTCAAGGCAGGAGATCAGTCAGCAGATTGACGTCCAGACCCCTGAGCTCTACAAAGTGCTAGAGGCATTACTAAGCTGGAGACCAACACTCCTCTAAACAGCTCAAGCAGGAGCTGATAGCCCCTAGGCTGAGCTTAAATAGAGCTGCTGGGGCCATGGGTGTGGGTGGAGGTCCCAGGTGAGGCTGATCAGGGCCAACAAGGCTTACTAAAGCACTCATAGCCCCAGTGCCACTGCTGGAGAGCAGGATCTTTGCTCTTATTGTGGTGATTTTCCTATACCATCTAAGTCCATATCTGAACATATATGTTAACAACTCCCTGGTAGTGTGAAGCATCAACCTCACCAACTATTTCAACTGGAGGGACAACGATATGATGAGACCATTAGTATTTAAATAGATGAGGACCAAGCCCTGCAGATGAATACTTGGATCAGTAGACTGCAATCATAGCACCTGTAGGCAGGCATAGTTGCTAATTAACACTTTGCACAGGTCCGCATATTCATGCTTCTGAGATCCAATAAAAGGCTAATGCCTTGGCTTAAGTTGTGCTGTACAGCGTTAACCTCTTCCTGAACAGAAAATGTTCTGAGACCCAATGTCTTTTACTTTTCCTCCCACTGGTATGTTTCATGTTCTATTAAAAAGGCAGGAAAATATTGCATGATTCTTACATATAGATTCATGGAAAGGAGCCCAAGTTGCCTGTTACAGTTACAGAATATGTATTATATTAATGGTTTTTAGCATTCCATAACGTGGACTAGATTTTAACAGAAAATATGGAAAGCCAGTCTGAATGTGAATCATGGACAAGCATGTGAATCCCTTCCCCTTGCATTCTGGCAGAGGTGACAACAACATTTATGGAAAAAATAACGGCAGTTGTATCATTAATGTGTCAAGCTGCTGAAAATAAGAGCACCAACACCAAACCATCCATCTTCTCTCTGTGGACCACTGACGATATATTTACTGAGGTTGCTGAGCCATGGGAACATACAGTCCTGTACTTAATAGCATCATTCCAATGGAAATTGTCTACTCTGAAATTTTATTTGTTGAATTAAGAGCATTAAAAAAAAAATCTTTACTTGCTTTATGTTTTTTGTAACATCTTTCTTTTGAATATTACCTTTATCATATTTCCATTTCTAGAACCACAAAGGGTAACTGAAATAGTGAGTTCTACTTGCAAAAAAGGAAGGTTTATTGGCACACACCACATAACAAATTAAGAAAACAGGTCCTTTTCTTTTCTCCCACTGAGGCAGTAGTGAACTCTCTCCTTAATGAAAAGTGCCGTTGCCATAATGGCAGTCCAGGGTGTCGAGAGTTCTGCTGTATTATTAAGTTGGGTAAACAAAGTGTGTAGAAGGCTCTGAGGGCTGAGCATTCAAAGAAATGCCTGAGTTTCTATAACAATCAGCAGAAATGGATAATAATCATGGCACTGTGTATCCTACCATGACAAGCTGTCTGTAATAAAATGGATTTGGCCCATCAAATCCAGCACTTAATCTCCATTCTTAAAGTCTCTCAGAATGGGAAAGGAAAAAATGGGAGCAATGGACTGCAAGTGACAAACTGCAGAGGCAGTAATGACAGGGAGTCTAAAATATGCTACAGAAGACGTTGCTGTATTAGCAGCTCTTAGACGGAAACGGCAAGGCCAACAGCTAGCTAGAAATGGAAGACGTGTCTGGACAGAAAGAGAAATGACCTGAACTTCTACCCACGATTTGATCTGCAGCCAAAGCAAAAATGCAGTTTGTCATCGAAAGAGTCAGCGCCGTTCCTGCAGGGCGTTTGCTGTTCTCCGGGCTTTTGGTTCCAGGCTGGTGTTCCGATTCCATACAAAAAAGCACTGTACCTCTACAGACAATAAAAACCATGAAAGTACAGTTATAAATGAGCATGGCCATGGAACAGCTCTCATTCAACAGCTTCTTGAAGGCTTGCATACTGCCTTTCTTGATTGTTGCAGCTTCCTCCTCAGCCTGCCTTGGTTCCTGGAAGAATGCAGTGAAATGCAGCTAAGATTTTTATCCACGGCAGTTTCCAGCCCTCAGCTTGCTACCACCAGCTCACTCTGGCCGGCTTGAACATCTCAACTTATTTTCCTAATTCTGTACCGAAATGTCTGCACATGAAAACAAAGTGTATTATTTTAAGCTATTATAGTATATTAATAACTTTTATTATTATTATTATGGTCATTTTTCTTAGTGACACACACTACATCCAGACAGCTTTGCACGGGCCAGCATAACTGAAGAGAAATATGGTGGGCTGGTGGATGTGGGTGCTGTAGGGTGTTGTCTGTGTGGTCAGTGATGGTAGACCATGAAGATCACTCCCGATACACATCATTTTGTCTCTTGCATTCTCTCCAAGCTTACTCCTTCTGTCAATCGATAGTTCAGTCCTCTTTAGTACTGGCTCAATCAATACTCCTTCTGGAAATAGTTTTACACATCTTAGTAATATACCGCCCCTACTTCTTTTCCCTTTTTCCTCCACCACTTCCACCCATCAGCTCAGTGTTTTCTTCCAAACTCAACAGTTTCATAGACATTCAAAATACTGCTGCCCTGACATGCTCAAAGAACATAAACCTAAGCGACTCTGTTCTGGCTTTCCCAAAGCAAGCTTTTCCTGGTTTTCCTAATACACCTTGTCTTATTTGCATGAATCTCTCGGCTAGCGAGTTCATCAAGGAAGTGACATCTGATTTCTGTGTGGTTTAATCTCTGTGTCTTGGAGTGTGTCTCAGGGACCCTCAGGTTTGTGGCTGAGCCGAGGGATTTAGTTGGGATTAACGGGGTCGGATGGGAAGAGATCTGGGGCAGAGTGGCAGAGGATTGGGAACTGGGTTTTACCTTGTTAAATTGTGTTGCAAATATTAAAAAATAAAAGTCATTGATTTTACTATTTCCCGCCCGTATTAGATTTTGTATGAATTAAAGACATATAATACATGGTTTATATAAATATAAAGTAGTATCATCTTGATTTATCGTTTAAATATAGGCCCATCCAGTGGATCAAGTTCTGAAAGGGACCTCTTATTTTCCTGCTGAGAACTCAGTCCTTCTTCCAATTTAAAGCCTTTTTGTACGTTAGCTGCTATGGAAGTCAGTCTACAGGAGAGCTCGTCAGCGCAGCGGCACAGCTCACATAGAGCATCCGACATTCGTACTCTTTTTGTTCGCCGCGTTTCGCTGAACAAGGTAAAATATCTTTGCTTTAGCACCTTGTTACGTGATCCTGGTCTCCAATAACACCACCCTTGTTCCACCAGAGCTGGGTCAAGTCAAGAATTAAACATATCCTCTACAGGAACATTTTTCAAGGAAAGTGAAGATTGTATCTAGAAGGTTCATTTAAGGCGATAAACTCTGAAACTCGTTGCCTGCAAATACGGCTCAGCTGCTTCTGCTTTGCGTATTCTTACCATTTTACAAAATTATCTATAGAGATAGCCCTTGATTTCAGGAGATGGTGGGCCCGGATCAAGTACCCAAATCTGGGGTGAGACCATTAGAGACTCCTCAGCCCCAGCTCTGAGATGCGAGCAGCAGGGCTGTCCGGAGTATGAATAACTGGAATTTATATCAGGGTGATGGTGATGTAATTTGTACAGCTGGAACATCACATGAAAGCCAAAGAAAAATAAGAAACAACACATCGACAAACACAGACGCACACAGATTAGCGGGAAGTTTCACCTCAGGAAATCATTGTGGCTCCCTGTTCCTGTCAGTAATGTGTCTGCAAATGTCACCCAGCAGCAATGCATCATCCCATGAGCAGCCCCAGAATACAGAGGCAACCAAAAGGGTGATGAGAAAGACATTGCCAAATACTTTTGAAGCAAGTCAGGGATTGGACCCGTCGGGAGAAAAATTACGCAATAAAATAAACAGCCTTTGCCAAGAAAACCAAGACTCAGGGAGGAAGTTGCCTGTGCCAGTCCTGGCCACAGAGGAGAAAGCTGTTTCTCTGGGAAGGACAGCAAAGTCGGATTCAATATTTGCTTCTCCTCCTTGTCAACTTCCTTCTCTACTTAACGTCCCAGACAACTAAGTTTGTCCAAGCTGGTGCTCAGACACAAAGCTTCCCCGGTGAATGGTGTCTGGCTGCACACAGGCTGCATCTCTGTGTGAAACCACTGAACTAAATTTTAACAGCTATACATGGCTTGGGAGAATAATTTCTCTACTCCAGAGAAGCCCCATTTTCTTTGACCTCACCTTACAGCAAAGCTCTGTGATCTGCCATTAGAAGACAGAACTCTTTTATCTTTACTATAGACCAACAATTAAAGAAGGGAAAATCACAGGTCCAGCAAAACCTAATTCCGTTCTCTGCTCCCTGTGAGCACACCTCCACCGCTCACTAAAACGAGGAGAGGGTTGGTAGACCAAGCCGAAGGGCGCACCTTTAGATACACCTAACAAAGGACGCAGAGATGCACGGCCCTCCTACGAGAAACGAGAGCCTACACGGACCCATCGCTGCAAAAAGCCTCTGGAGTTTCATCTGCTGGTGTCCCGCTGTCGGTGTCCCGGCCTGGAGCCTTCATGCTGGAAAGCAGGCTTCGCTTGCGGGGCCCGCTCGCCCTCAGACGCTCTGCTGACATTACTGGCCAAGTTGCCAATCATGACGGTAATCACAAGTCTACGAGGAAATGAAGTCACAACAGTAACTGGAATAACTTCAGAAAAGCCTTCCATGAAGCAGCGGGGACTGAAAACCATTACCAACGTGGGCTGAATTAGAAACAGTGGAAAACTGTCTCATTACAAGTCACCACAATATACGGATTAAAAGGAATTAATCTGGGTGGTGGTGCCATATGCTGCTCCAGGTGGGCTGAAGAAGAAGGACTTGGCTTGGACGAGTACTCAGAGAGTTTTAACAGGTTAAAACTGGCAAGTTTATTTAATACACTGAGCTCAGTTCCTGTTGGCTAATGTTAATGTTGGCACAATTAGGCTGATGAAAACACTGTGCAGATGTCCTCTGGTGATCCAGTCCCTCCCCAACACTTGTAACTATCAGATAATAAACTCTTTTTGCATGGTTGCTCTGGTGGGTGATTCACTGAAGATTACTTACACTAGTCCTCTACTTCCTTTTGTAATGTGTCTGGGCATCTTACCTAATTCAGTACTTTCTTCTCAGCCGCTCTCATTGTTGGCCAGTCACCATTCCTCCGGGATTTCTTGCTGCTTGCAGAAAGCCGGACGGAGCTGGGAGCGCGGCAAGCCCACCGCCGCTGCCTCCCCGGCTGGGGCAGGGCTGTGCCGGGGGTGCGGGGGGTGAGCTGCAGAGCAGCAGCGGTGACTGGCACGCTTCTCATCTCACTCATTTACTTTAAATTGCTATAAATGCTTCAGCTTGCTGGATTTTTTTTTTTCTTTTTTCTTTCTTTTTTTTCTTCTTTAGGAGCTTCTGCTCCTAACTAAACTTGTCCTGCTCCTGTGTAACTGGCTTCCTGTTAATATTTACTAAATGCAACACTGAAGCATGATTGTGAGTTTAAGCTCCTGCCTTATTTAAGCCTCCATTTAGAATATTTAAAGCAAATATCAGTTTCCCTATTGGAGTTTAATTAATTTTTGTCCATCATTTTTGCTTCTACCAGGTAAATTTTGCTATCTTACTCGTACTTGTAATGATGCTCACCTTTTCCATAATCATTGCTAATGACAAACGAGAGTTAGGTGTTGAAAAAACAGCGGGCCCTTATAGGTGCTTGTTGTTCAATATTCAAGTAGAGGTATTAAAAAAGCAACCTGTAGAACAATTACTGGCTGTAAGAGCTTGAAGGCAAGAGGAACAAAGGCAAACCTTTGTTCCCTGAGGAGTGGTAGCATCACGTGCCGGGAACGCTCTTCTAGTTCTCTTGACAGCAACCTCTAGCACCAACACAAAGTCCAGAACGGGTTTTAGTTTCTCTGCTTGCCCCCATACCTGCTTTTTTTCCACCTCAGGAAGTTGTTCTGAGATTCTACAGCTTTTTAGCATCGTTCTGCAAAGTCCGGTATCTACTGGGTGGAAAGTAGACTGTAAAGGGATGTGCTGGAAGCTGTTTTAGTCCCCTGGCTATGCCGGGAAGGAGGAACGTGGGTGTCGTAGCATTCAGGCAGCTCCTCGGCCTGGGTGTGTTGCCTGCTTAGTGCCCGAGATCCAGGCTTTTCTCTGTATTTTCAATTTATAGGAAGGAAATTTGTATGTGTGGGCCACATTAAGGTATAATGTGGTGTAATTATTATGTGTGGTATCATCAGGTTCTGGGGGAGGATAATCAAGGACTGGGACTCCAGGACATCCAGTGGTATGTCCCCACAGCTCAGCTGAATTGTCGGTAGCAGTCCTCGCTGCCCGTGGGGGACAAAGCCCTTGATCTGATCTGCAGAAACCAGGCTGCTCCCGTGGTGCTGACTTTTCTCTTATTTTCAGCTGCTAGAGCATATTAAATCTGCCTTTTCCCAGTATTACTCTTCCATGCAAGCCCCTGCTTTAGTTGCCATAGGGATGGCTTGTGACTGCGGCTGGCAGGGATCTCAAGGCCATCTCTCTGGTGATGTGATGTCTGCTGTCAGTGAGTGAAAGCCCTTCCTCATTTGCATTTCACAGCTACAGTGATGTTTATTGCCAGCATCAGAGCAGAAGAAAAGAATGATTTGTTTTCCTTAATTTATTTTTTCTTGCAAGCCAGTTACAATTCCATTTTATATTCTCTTTTGATAGAAGTCAACATGAATCAAGCCTAGACACTCATCGTCTGAGGCAAGGAGTGCGGTGTTGACCTTATCTCCAATCTAAAGATGCCGTACAGATTTCCAAGAAACATAAAGCCTAAGGAATTGATCTGTGCATGGGGGGAATCAGAACTCATCTGTGCATGGTGGGTGGCAGTGGTCGACTGTGCGCTTCAAAAGGCATTCTCACAGAATGGCATTAGTCGTTTATATGCAATAGAAAATGAGGAAAGCGGCCTTTCTTCCACTGCATTGTTTTAGCTTGCAAAAGAGTATGTTGACAGCATTGTTTCTTAATTAAAAATATTGTGAGCGTGACACATGATAAATATAAACCTCCAAGAAGAGAAATAAAGCGAATACTGTAAGAATAATCCAGAGTATATGTGATTTATGTTTCAGCAAACAATTCTGGGGAATTTGTCCCAGTTCAGGGGAATTTTTTCTTATTTATTAAACAATGCTTTCTAGATAGAAAGATAAATGAAATATCCTACTTTTCTGTAACACTTTTCGCTATCACAACTCACCAGTGCTGCATCTGGTGCTCCAAGAGCCACGTACTTTCCAAAGGACCTCTGCTGTCTTCTCTTGCAGTAGGATAGGAAACAGGAGGTTTTGTTTTGGCAGTCTTGAGGAAGAGAATGAATTTCCCCTTGATGCCTCCTCCCCAAAAGTTAGCAGTTAAGTGGAATTTCCTTCTGCAGAGCCACTGCACACAGGAAGGGCAGGGACCGGGGACCAGATTGTGAGGCTGAAAAAGGAAAAACAGGGATCGGCTGGTTTAGCAGGCAGCAACCCTTCTTCACAGGACGAGGGAAGGGGCAGTGGACACATGCCTATATGCCCCGTGGCATCTCTCCAACACTGATTTTGTAGGCATTGTGAATGCGAGTGCAGGAGAAAGTAATGGATCTTAATAATGCCTAGCCCAGGGAAGGCTGAATGAGTTTTGTAGTTGAGTGGTTTTAGCTGAGCTCTTCCTGGAGGAAGAGGAGTGCAAATCCACATACGCTTTCGATTAGGAGTTCGTATTCCACATGAGTCTCTGAGATGATAGAGAGGACAAAGTGTAACTGGAAGAATGGATGTTATTAGTGATCTCTGAAATCTTCTTTCCATCTTCTCTCAGATTAATTCTCCAACTTAGCTTGGCAGAGGGGTAGGGCCACCTTCCATTTCTTGTCCATCTGAGTGTATTTAAGACAGGCCATGTCTAAACTACAGGACCAGCAGTGCTTTCTCATTGTGGATTACATCCAAGCATGCAACTTTCTACTCTCTTCCCCTATATTCTGGCCTCCACGGGAAGGAAATGCAGGCAATTACTCTCCATGCAGGTTTCCAACTGAGAAAGACTACATGAAAAATCTGTAAAGAATATTTTGCATGCGGTCTACATGTTACAGAGTCAGCACCGCCCCATCCCTCTTGTGAAAACAGTTGTCATCATGTCGCAGTCACTCCCTGCTGGTCTTAATCATTGTATTTCCCTTGTAGCTTTTCATTGCTTTCCTACTCCATTGCTATCTTCGCTTTTTGCTTTTCTCCATCAAACTTCACCTCCTGCTCCACCCTGCTTCCTCCCTTTCTCCTCTCAGTCTTTACCACGCTACTCCTCACGTGGGTGAAAAGTCCTAACTGAATAGGTAGGGCCCTGCCAAAGAGGTGGGAAGGACTGACGGAGAACAACTGGATGCACAGACAACTGCAGACTCTTACAGTGCTGCCTGTCAGTGAGTGGCAGGCGAACAGAGGCTGCGTCGCATGGCAGAGTAGAAAAATGGTGCTGCACCAACGCACCCGACACCCAGACTGCTAAGGCTGAGCTGAAGAGCTTCGGAACACCCACGCCACCAACAACGGGTCCCGGTGTTTGTTTTAGAAAGACAAAAAGCTTTCGGGCTTGACGAATCACAGTGTAACAGCTACATCCGTGAGACGTAACGCGGCTGCGTACAGTACTTGAAACTTCACGAGATGTGCTTGTCCCGCTCCTGGGATGTCTGCGTGTGCGACACGGTGAAAATGGTGAGGCCCTTGCGAAGCGGGAGGCATACAGTAGAATAAACATTTGTATAGAGTGTGACTCACATAGAAACAAAGCTGTCCTTGCAATTAAAGTCCAGGAAAGCACCCTAAGGCCCCTTTGACTTGAGCATCTTAGGATAGCCGGTGTATGCTCAGTAACTGATGCACGGCTGCTAGCCGCAGGCTCTGGGCTGCTTTCTGAATCCAGCTCGCACAGTGTTTGAATGGAAAACTTGGTAAAGGCATTACAACTTTCCATTGAGAGACTTCGCATCTCGCCGAGAGGCCAATTTACATTTTTAGCCCTACTGACTGTTGACGTATTTGCTCTAATAGTGTTCGCAGACAAACCTGGGAAGCTCTGTGGCTGATAGTGCCTCCCGATTTCACGTGGATTGCTGGCGCTTTGAGTAGGCATTTACCAGCAGCTGGGGGCTTGGAGATCCAGCATCTATTCTTCCCTTTCACATTTGCCTACAGAGCTGTAAATGTCAAAGCCTTTCAAGTGCCCCTCAAACAAAACGAGTTAGTAAATCAGCAAACGTGGCACCGCACACACTCATGCGGTGCATGTTAAGCTACTGTACTTCATTCACTTCTTTATCCCGTGGCTCCGTGAGAAAAGAGAGCGCGCTGAGGCGCCGAGATGCCTTAGTCATTTTGTTTGTTTTTTTCACATGGCTACTGTTCTTGTTTTGTTTTGTTTTTCTTTTTTTTTTTTTCTTTTTTCCAAAAGCTGCATCAGATGTGCTTAGCATTCAACTCAACCAGATACACTGGATGAAAAGGCTATTTTCTCTTCACTGATGAAATATAATTGAACCCACTTATAATGAACTCACATACCAAATAATGAAACTCCACTTGTGTGACCGGAGCTCTTTTCCGAACCCCACAATTCCCATTCCCCTAAGGGAATATTTTATGTGCGTTTCCACCAGTTTCACTGAGACCACAATTTGGCACATCAGCTTTGCTTGAAAACGTGAGTTCTTCATTGTCTCTACACAAGAGGGAAGCATGTTTGAAAAAAGAAAATATAAAGGGTAGGAGCAGTTTAATTAGCAATCAGCGTTGTTTGCAAAAAGCCCCAGTCTGGCTTTGCCGAAGGAACCATTTCTTTAGCACAGGGTTTTTCCCAGTCTTCTCTTCTGTTTTATTATTCCATTTCACTGCGACTCATGGTTTACTGGGTGTCTTCTTCACCTTCAACCTGTTCAAAGTTACCCACTGCAAATTCTCCAGGAAGCTGCCAGTTTTGGCACAGCCCTGCAATCTATTCCCTTGAAAGCCATAAGGGCCTTGTTAAGGAGCGAAACAGCGTAAGGCAAACATTCATATTGTGTCTTCGGGGCTCCTGCAGAGATAAAACTCTGCCTTTGGTTCAGATATGGGAAGATGTGCCCAACCTCCTTTACGCGCAAGTGTTGTGGACGCGCGGGGTGATCAGCCAAAAAGTCTCCGCCCGACCTCATGTGCGTATCTGGAGAATGTCAGAATGTCTCGCTGAAGATAAAGAAGAAGACTCGGCCCCAGACAGGGAAGATGTGGAAGGAAGGGTGGGCTACACTGTCTATACATGCTGGGTTTTAGGAACTAAATAAACTTATCATGCACTTAGTCAGATCTGCCTGCCTACAGCCAGGCATTTCTGTTCCTCTGAGCTCTGCCCCAGGGGAGCTGGAGTGCCAGAAAGTCAAACCCACAGAAGGGGGCTTAGTTTTTAAACTGAGTGATGCGCTTTTTCTGAGGTGGCATTAACCTGGGAAATTTGGGAACTCCGATAAACAAAAATCACTTAAATTCGACCACACTGCCACTGCCTGTTGCCAGCCCAGCACTTTTCATCAGCCAGGGTGAGTCTAATCTGGGAGCGGACTGCTCGCTATCAGAGACCCATGGTTCAGCAGAGCCATGGGACTTTAGCACAGGATCATTTTGGGAGAGGTTGTGATATGTGGCTGTTGTCTCTTTTGGTCGCACACCAGAATAAATCTGTATTTAAACCATATTTAAAATTAATATCACCAGCAGGTGTATGCGTCAGGGCCTCATGTGGGCTTAACGGCCCTGAGCAGCCTCACCTGGGACCTCACCCACACCCTGGCCATGGGCTCTGGACCCTATTTAAGCTCAGCCCAGGGCTTTTGTTTCTTGAGCTGTGCTGCAGGGGTGCTGGTTTGTAGCCTGGTAGGTAGCTGTCTTCTGGATGACCTCTTGCATGTGTGTTGTAGCTCATTTGGTCCTATCTCCTTTTGCTCCTGGCTGGGCTCCTTGAGGATGGCCCTGGACCTGTTCAGCCCTTGCTGGCTCTGGGGCTGTGCTCAGGCTCTGTGGGAGCAAGGCACTGCCCTTGGTTCCCTTCCCTCAGGGAGCAGCTGGAGCCCTTGCTGCAACAAAACTCAATCATCTTATTTGTTGTTTGTGGGTATTGTCCTTTCAGGAAATAAAGGGGATAAAAGGAAACCTTTTTCTTCATGAGCTGGGAGGTGAATCAGTGAGGGGTTCCCCCAGACTGTTGTGCTGATGGTAGCTCTACTCCTGGGAGTGCATCTCCTCATCATCCATGTGAGTCAGAGCACGTGAGCTGACCCTGTCTGCTTCAGACCCCAAGTTCTGAGAAAGGGCATCCATTCTTTGAGCTCTTTCTAAACCAAAGATAATACATAATAGCTTCTGACTTACATGGCACTTCTTTCCTGCTCTGAGATGGTTGTTCTGAAAAAGGGATGATACCTGAATACGTATTTCTGTAGCTGTCTCCAAAAAACCCAATGTTTACCCCTACCTAGCTGATATTTTTCAGTTACAAAAATTGCTCTTGACAAATATGTCACTTGTAGGCATAGGCTTTAACTTTTGGAGTGAACAAGTAATTTTAGTTTGGAGGAGATGATCACCTTACCAAGTGAAGCAGACAGCTATATGAGTAAATCCTCATTAAAACTGCACTGTGGGTCTAGATGGTGACAAACCATGTCTGTTAGACTGAAGACAAAAGTGGCTGTACCTTTGTTAAAGCACCGTGTAGGCTGAGGAGAGCTATTGTTAGTATATATATGCTAAACTGAGAATGAAGTTCAGATGGAGACAAAGAAAAGCTGGGAAGGTGTCTGGGATCTCCCCGCCCTTTCTGGCTGTAGTCTGGGAAAGCAGATTGGTGCTGGATGCTGCTTCCCCAACACCTGTGACCACAGGGGTGGCAGCACCAGGGAGGACCTGCAAGACACCCCTGACTTGTTTTTCTTAGGCTCCCTGGCTTTTCGGAAGTATTGGTTTATTGGTGCTGGTCTCTGATTGACCCCTCATCGTGTTGGGTTTCAGATCAGGTTGAGGCAGGTCAAGTCCCGTATCCCTCTTGTCTTCCCCTGGAGTTTGTTTAGAGATCAGAGTGGGTGAGCCAAGACCTGAATTCACTCTGGGACATGATTTATTACTAATATCCAGGAAAGGAGCACTTTGGAGGCCCTGCTGAGATGATACAAATGTAAATGGTGTACAAAATAAAGGTGGAAGATAGTAGCAATGCCTAGCAGTAAGCTGTTACCTCAGAGCAATAGTCCGGTGAGGTCTATGCCCAGGAGTTCCCTGGTTTCAGTGTTTTACTGCAGTTAAATAGAGCTTTACTAGAAATCCTGACAGCAGCTAGTGTAGCTTCAGGCAAGAGCAAGGCTGAGCTTCTTTCAATCAGTGCTAAAGAGGGGTATCAGCTGCAGATTATCAATCAGCAGAGAATTAAAGTGTGAGGGTGAATCATGAGGGTGAATAAATATTGCTTGCCTTTTAAGACAAATTAGTTGTCATGTCCTGCAGCCTGGCTACTGAAACCACCGGGAGCTGCAGACAGGCTTCCCCGCAGACATGCGGCTTCCCCCGCGCCTCGGCAGGGGCTGGGAATTAGAGTGGCAACTCTCACTTGAGTTTCAAAGAAAATTACATAGCACTTCAAACCGAGCATTGCGAGCAAGGATGAAGGGCTGTTACTGCCATGATGAAGCTAATCCAGTCCTAAGGAGGATAAAGGGTTGCTTAGCAATACTTTAGCAATGACTAACAATGCTTTACCAGGCCTTTACTGTTTACTAAGACTTTAATACTGGCTCAGTGGGGTTTTTTAGTGGAATGTTTTTACTATTTTTGTAATGGTCTCCCCTCTTGAGAAACTGTCAAACTCATCACATATAATGAACAGGCAGCAGTCAGCAAGCATTTGATTGCTGATCATGTGTTGATTTTTGGCCTGACCTCATTAAGATTCCTTATCTCTACCTTCTCTTTTCCTAGGAGTTCTTAAATTAGCTACAGAGATTAGATTATTTAAGTGCTTTTCATATAAATGCTTCCTGGTCTGTTTATTTTTCCTAAACCACCTCTTGTCCACGTGGGAGCTCATTTCTGGTACTTAAAGGAGAGGAGTACTGAGGAAGAGATTGTCTGAACCAGTGCAGAATCACATCTCACAGAGAACTTTATTGTGGTCTTCTGTAAACCCCTTTAACAGGGCAAGGTGTATATTGCTCCATTTAATATTGCTTACTAGCATAACTATTAAGAAAAGTTCCCTTCTTGATGGCAAGAGGCTACTATGTAGTATATTAATATAATATATGACTATATATAATATGCTGGACAGTATATTAATATAATTTCCATAAAATTATATATTGAGAACCGAGTGCTCTATTCATGTTTTCTGGTATTCACCTGAAAAATGCAAGCACACACCAAATAAACTGGTGGTCTTCTCTGCTGAGGTGTCCGAGTCATGGCTGTCACTAGAAAACGTAGAGTAATATTTTGGGGAAAGGAAAACACATTAAAGCTGAGGAGTGCCTCTGGACGGTTTAAGCATTCCCCTTGGGCCGTATCTACGCTTCGGAGCTGATGCTATCTGGGGACCCAGTAACAACATGGTAATCCCCAGCAAAACATAGCTCACATTTTAGCTGTGTCCAGAGACTACTGTGCAAGCAAGCGCCTCTGCGGGACATCATTACACAGCGCAGAGGAGCCCTGCGTGTCTCACCGCCCTGGCCGCTTGGTCCGGGCAGCCAGACCCCGTTAGCTGCCCTGCATGAGAGCCAGAGCCTTTCCGCTCCAGCTGGGAGCAGGGATCCCATTTAACAGAGGTGCGTGCAGTGAAGGAATTGTGGCAATACGGTGGGTTTCCTTATGTTTGCAGCTAGTGTTCATATAACAGCCATGTATGAGCTTTCACCTTGGGAGCTCTACAGAAAGCAGTGCTTGTGGTGTGAGAGCTGGGGGCTTTAACAAACCCACCTAGGTGGGATACTGCAGCCCCACAGAGGATGTGAAATTCTCAATTCTCCCTTGCTTTGCATACATTAAGCAGTCGTTACGTTGATTGCTATGAGGTGGGACGCATCTCTGGTCTCGTGAACACCAGTACAATTTCCAAGACTCTGGAGGACTCAGTGGGCCTCAGTCATTCAGCTCCCGTATCTGTGCAAATTGAAAATGAAGAGGAAATATAAACTGAATGCGTTACCAAGAGCTCCTGGTGCTTCCTCTGTGCTGAGATTCTGGTTTTAGTTGTCACAGGAATTTATGTATTATTCACCCAGGACCCTGATTTCTTTCAGCACTGCTAATTCCACTAATTTCTTGAATTTCAGCATACTTGGAGAAAGTGCTGAGCTCAGTGGGAGAAGGTAGCACAGTAGTCACCTTGGTTTGAGCTGTGGGGCTCAGCCTGGCGTGGTTTCATGGACCCGTGAAGAGGGCACGGGGGCTTAAGGCCTTCCCCTCTTGGATTCAGTGAGCTGAAACAGCGCTGCCGGTGTTCCCGGCGCTGTGCCAGCTGCCCTGTCACCCCTCTGTCATCGTGCTGAATCACCTGGGGAGGGTTTGGTGCCTAGATGCTGTGGGGCACCAAGTCAGCTCTGCTCTTTGATGTTCCTGGAGGGGAAATGAAGAAAACACGTCCTCTTCTGAGTTTTCTCTAAATTCATAGTCCAGCTGTAATCTCAATAGGGCTGACATGGAAAAGAAGAATGGGAATGGACTTTGAAGTTAAAATTCAGGGTTTAGTTGTTACCAGCTGTATTATGAACATTACCCCAAAACACAGTTACAAAACCCTCTGAATTTAGCAGGCATCACTTGAAATCTGAAGGTCATCCTTCAGATTACTTAGATAAATGTCATCTTTCATCCTTTATCAATGCTGTCAATTAAAGCCTGGAGGACAGCAAAGAATTAGTGGTGATATTTCTAGTGAGCTTTTAGCATCTGAGTCTCCCTAAGACTCCTTCAAGCTTTTTAAAACTGGAAAGACCTCTTCCAGTTGAGATTTAAACAAGAGAGTCACTTTACTACTAACCTCATAGCACTGTTACTTAACAATGTGAGCTCAGTGTATCAACACAGCCATTTCACTTGTATTTTATTGCTGGTATTTTTATAAGGTATTTGTCTAACTATCCGTGGGAATCCTTTAACACAGCTATTTCTGCATGTCTGCTTCTAGATAGCCTCATGGAATCGGTATTTTGGTGACTCCTTGCTATGTGCAGACTAATAAAATCCAATATATTTGTCTTTTCTACTCACTTTTTCCAAGCCTGTCCTTCTCAATGGCCCTCGGTGGGTACAGATGTCTGACACTGAAGGTTTATCTGAGGCTTTTCTAATACTCTCTGCTATATCTGGCTGCAATCAGACCATAATATTTATTACTTGAATGTAAGGCTTCCTGAGCTTAGTGGCTGTGAGAGGAAGGGAAAGCCACTCAATAGCAGCAATATGTGTGAGACTCGGCACATTCCCAGCAAAACCAAACCTCCACTTGGTAAGAAGGATGACAATGGCACACTCCATAAAAGAAAAGCAAATTTGGGATGGGTTTTCTGGTATGAGCCTCCTGTGATACTTCGGGAAGCCTCCCCTGGCTGAGCTCAGTAACAGGGGTGTCTGCAGCTGTGTCAAGCTCAAACTCCATTTGGGATCTGGGGCTTGTTTTTCTGTCTTCGCTCTCTCTAGAAATGTAAAGAGAAGAGAAACACCTGCACCTTGCACAGGGGTGACAAAAAGCATTGCTAACTGCTGGTGATTTGCCTGGGGGGGAACCCAGAGGCAAGGTGATGGAGGCTGCCTGAGGTTGGTGTAGGGGTGCCAGGCGTTGCCTGATGCTCCTCATTGAACCTTGCTGGCAAAAGGGTTGGGAGGCTGATTTTTTTTTTTTTAATAAAAAGGGGTTTTCTCCCTGGTAGACTTAGGAAAGGCGGGGGGGAAAGTGGTGGGGGCGACACACATGTCTTTTGAAGAAAAGAAAAGCAGGTAGGTGAGGGAGGAAGAGACAGGAATGCTCTTATAATGAATTATTCCTTTCTTACAGGGATCTTCTGCCTACACAGAGAGGAACAAGCTTCAGAGCAGAGGACTAGACATGCGGGAGGGAGGGATTTTAATCCCACAAAGATAGGAAAATGTGCTTGGGGTATGTATTGTTTGTCTAGCTTTTTATATTTCTTGTGCTAGCCGAGCTGCGTTTGTTTTGGAGCTGGTCCACCGGCTGTACGCGTGTCGCATACCTTTGCCCTGCGGCTCGGAGCGTGGGCAGGGCAGGAGCCCTCCCAAAGCACAGGGCTGAATAGTTTGGATGGTTTAGTGAGCTGAGTCATCTCACCGAGGGGTCAGACAGGCAAGGTGCAAGGAAATTGGTAGGAATATTTGGCTGGGACTGGCACTGCCTCTTTCGGCGACACTGAGCTGTTAATGTGACTCAGGTACCCCATGACACCTCACCCTTAGACACCAGCGCTGGGGTGAGGAACAGAGGGGAAGGACTAAGACAGTAGAGGGGCAGTTGCTGAGATGGGATTTAGTCTCAAAACCAGCAGACTTGTTGGGAAGTTATTGCACAGCACCCGTTTATCCGGTCACTTAAGACCTGCCCATCCCTAGGCATGCTTCAGCTATATTTGATGTTTTCCCATTCCATCATACAACTGTTCTGGGAATTTTACTGTAAAACCCAGTCAGTGAGGTAATCCAAGCTAAACTGTGCTCACTTCCACCTGTGCTTTGAGGCTCTTTTTCCTGGGGATTTTTTCAGACTGGAGTATTTCCGTATTGGTGCCACCAGCCCAGACGGCTGCGGACTGGGGCAGAGATCATTAAACTGGCTGTGCACTGGAGAAACCATTCTGTGTGATTATATTCTGGTCATAAGAGGTAGCTGGAACACTTCTGCTGAAGGTAAGTGTAAGTTCAACCAGGGCAGACATGCCAGCCTGAGGAATTTTCCTAGAGCTTCATGAGATCAATTCCTCTGTGCCCCCAATCATCCGGGAGGTAGATCCCTTCAGGGGTCAGCACATCCAAATTGTGGGTAGAAACGGGATTACTGGGGGTTTATTCAGCCTAGCTAGTCACTGGGCTGTGTGTAGGAAAAGAGATACAGTGCGTTAGTTCCACCGGGCAAAACCCCGACCCAGACAGCAGAGACCAACAGCAAGGCGACAGCTGATGCTGGTATTGTGGAAAAGCTTCTGTGTGTCTCTCCCTTTTGAAGCAATCCTGTAAGGATCTATTTAAGCCCTCTGAGATGGGCCTTAAGGAACTCCTCCCACATAAGAGCTAATTTTACTTACAGTTCTTGTTCCTGCTTGCCACCAGGCATCTTGTGATAAGAGAACCGGTGCCACAGTTCAGGTGGAAACTTCTCACCTTGCACCATTCTTGTGCTGAAGATAGTCATTACTGAGGCTGAGGGGAGGTTTCTGATGAGGACAGAGGTACCAAAGTCCCAAAATAGCCTTTCCTCCCTACTCTGTAAACAGAATTCAGCTGCTGCTGACAGCCTCCCCCTCCAAGAAATTGAAGGTCTAATACTTGCATTGCTCAGTTTCTTGGCTTTAGCCTCTAGCCCGTGGCGAACCTTGGCATCATCGGTCCCTCCTATGGCAACTAGGAGTTGCCCTGGAGTAGGTGCAGGTTTTTCTCCTTGAAGGCTATTCTCACAGTAGAGAAGTTACTGTAACTAAAAGCTTTCAGAAGACATGCATAATATTGCCGGGGTTTTGAAATTATTTTCTGAGGGTGCGCATATACCTTGTTTCAAAGGAACTTTACAAAGATCATCTTCATCAGACTCTGATTCATCAGTTGTTTCCTTCAAAGGAAGGGCATCTTGTTTTAAGAAAATGCAGCTATTAACTAATGCCTTTACTTTTCTTTGATCTTTCCCAGCAAAATTTCTTACTTGAAATTCTGCTGTAGTCTTTCTTCCATATACAGTTAGTGGCACGCTCGCTTATTTGTTCCTGGACTAGTTTCCAATTAATTATCAGTCAGTTACAAAAATTGCCATCCAATATGATAAAAAGGCAATTTTTCTGTAGACCTGTAAAATCAGGCAAACGCTGCCTCTTTTCATGTGGTTTGGCTTTAACCTAAACTGCCCCGAAGGTAAAGCACGAGATGAACTGCTCCTTACTTCTGACATTTGCAGTCAAGTGGGATGTTAAGAGAAAGCAGGAAGCGCTTTGTCGATAATAAATCAGGTGTCCTGAAGAGGAAAAGGTTGAGGGGGGGCCTCAATGATGTGGTCTTCTCTGTTATTAGTACCCGCACGGTAGGATTCATGTCCGATGTTTTCTGAGGCGAGTCAAACACAAAAGCTTGAGCTCGGAGGGGAACGTCAGGATTTGCTGAGCAGCCGGTGCCGCAGCCAGGCGGGCAGCGTGGCGCGGTGGTGAGACGCCCGCCCGTCCCCCCCAGCAGAACCAGGCGTGCTCTAAGCCGGCGTCGGGGAATGTGAACTCCTATAACCTCCCTGTGCACAAAGAAACACAATTGCAGTTCACATGCTTGAAAATGTTCCTTAGCTGCTAGCTTGTGGAGCCCACGTTTCCAAGCCTTCAGTAAAATCTGTAAGCACTGCATATTTGGTAACCACAGCTTCCTTAGTGTTTTTCCTGTACAAGGATTATTTGGCTTTGCTTATTTACATGATGTATTATTCGAATTAAACCCCTCCATCTGTGTGAGGAACAAGTGGTCTCAGGTCAGTTTTCTGCCTTGAACGTGTGTCACGGCGGTTGGATCCAGTCCTTCCCTTCACGAACCTTCATGCTGTTCTCGCCCTTCCCGCTCTACCATTTACAGCCATACAGTTTTGGGGGTATTTTGTTAGGCTGCTCAATCTCCTTTGCTCTGGTCAGAGCAAGAGGGGTTGACAGCACTTTCATTTTTGCTTTCCTGATTGCCCCCAGCAGTGGAGCTGCATGGGTGACCATGCTGGCAAGGTGTCCCTGGAGGTGTTTGAAAGCCGTGTAGATGTGGTGCTCAGGGACACGGTTTAGTGGTAGACTTGGCAGCCTCAGCTTTACTGTTGGACCCGATGATCTTAAAGGTCTCTTATAACCTAAACATTTCTACGATTCTATGATTTGAGGGGAAAAACACCAAAAGCAAACACAGCCCAGAGACATGAGGATGGCCTGTGGAAAGCTGGAGTGCTGCTGCTAATACTTTCCTCCTGACTTGATAAATGGCAGATTTTATTCTCTAGGATGATATATCTAGTGCTAGAGTTACTTTTTTTTTTTAAAACACAAGCAAAATAATCTGTGCCTCGGTGCTGTAGCCCTATCTAGCAGGACAGATCAGGATCGAAGGAGACATGTTTTTGAAGAGCTGGAAAAGGGTGACAGACTGGTGATATCACCTGGAGCTGCTGTAGCAAAATCTTACGTGGCGTCTTCATTAGAGCCCCTGCAGTATTAATTCCTCAAAAAAACCTCATTTGTGGGCAATGACAGTTCAATAAGGCAGCGTGCTGAACTGAAATAGAAATTATAACGCTTGCAGAGAAAATAGCTTTTGTATGTTGCTGCCCACACGAGCGGAGCTGCTGACTAGAAACCAAAGAGATTAAAAAGGTTATCAGGCAGGAGAGTGCTGATTACCTGCCATAAAGCACTTGATTCTGCCGAGCAGACCATCACCTGCTGTAATTTTGCCTGACTAATGATTATAGGTTTAGGCTTTAATTCTGCTCTGTGTGCAGGTGGACACCTGCACCGACTGCAGCCAGATGAGAGGAGGAACCTGTGCTCGGGGCTGCTTTTGTTTTCTGAAATACCTCACAAATTCTGCCTTTCTATTTTGGTAGAAGTGACTCTAAGCATCTCTCAGCTTTATCAAGTGAATGCCATAGTTCAAGACTGTGGTTAACCAAGACTACTGAAAACAGTGTCAGCGTTTCCAAAATCCAAGTAACATTAATGTTTCCATAAATACCATATAGCATTTCCACACAGTTTAGAAACTCTAGTTGAATTATGGAAAGTGAAATTGTAACAGGGGCTTACGTAGGTCATTAGCTATCAGGGTTGCCAGACTTCCCTCGTCTGGAAGAGATAGTATCTTGGCTTGAGCCATAGTTATTGTCTCTCTGGGCAGAAAGACCTTAGGAGGTAAGGTTGGCTGAAGCTGCAAGGAACTTTCCTTTCCATTTGTCGTTAGGAGCTAGTGGATGGAAAGCGTAAGCAGCAGGATAAAGGATTGCAGGATGATGCTGACCCTGAGCCACAGGTTGAAAAGCTGGGCGCGGAGTTGGGGAAAGGACGGTGATGGCTGTGCAGGGGACAGGTGGGGAGGCTGGGTGAATGGAGGTCGTGGGCTTTTTAACAGAAAATGACTCACAGTCAAGAGTGACCCACAATCAGGAACAATGTTTGGAGCAATGCTGAGTTGCAGGAGTCAAGGACACAAGTCCATGATTTCATGCCTGGAAGGTCAGTACTCAAATCTGTAGAAGCATCAAATGCGGGTCAGTGAGCTGGGACTCAGCTTGAGCGTGCGTGCCAGCCTGACTCACAAAGACAAAGGTTTTCTTAAAAATAATGCAACAACCCAAACAATCTTTCTACTTGGCTTTTATAAATTAAGGTATTTTCTGGGGCATAACCATAAGCCAGTGTCTGAGCAGGCAATGGAAAGGCCGTATGGTTTCATCACTAACCAAGCGATGTACTGACACTCACAGATTTAAAACGTGGCTTTACAGCATGGTTGTAATTCAGACCCCATCCAACTTGTAATGAATCCTGATTATCATAACTGTAGTTACAGCACTTGTGTCAGGCAGAGTTCAACAGCATTGCTTGCGTGTCTGCTGCTAGGTATGCGCTGAAGCGTTTTCTTGAGTCAGGGCCTTTATATGTTTCAGTATTTTTAGGTCAAACCTCTCGGTTTAGGTGTCAATGTTACCGTCCACTTTTACCTTTGCATATATGCGTGATGTAAGTTTGATGTCTCAGTAAAACGGATACCACCTATAGTCAGATTTAACTGCAGTGAAATCACAGCACTGCTCAGACTTAACACCCAAATAAACTTTTCTGGTTCTTGAGGGCTGCTGAGAACGCTTTATAACAGGGTGAGACACGACCCTGTGTGCGGCCTCTTATCCCAGGTTGTGGGTGAGGATTAATCCATCCATTTTGCATCAGATCCAACTGGAGGGACATGCAGGATTCAGAGAGGCGTTGCTGCCGGAGGACAGCTTACGTGGTGGAGGCAGGTGCCAAAGCCTGTATCTGGAGGCTCTATCAGCTACTACTGCTTTGATTTGAAAAATTTTTCCTTCTCAAGGGCAGATTCTTTAAATTTATGCTCTGTACAGTTGTCGCTGCAGCCAGCGCTGCCCTGTGCAGGTGTTAATGCTGACATTTGGCTTTGAGATTTCCTTCGTTGCTCGGCAATGCATGTTCTGCCATATCTTTCTGACGTAACCATTAAATTAACAGTTTCCTTTAAGTGTGCTGGAGGTTAACAGGATGTCAATACATAAAACAAATTTTCTTCATGTCAGCATAGAGCCTTTGTTATCCCTATAGTCACAGTGCCAAAACCAGAAAGGTGTTTCTGCTCACAGGGGATCCCATCCCCAAACCGGTGTAAATGGTCAACACCCTTCCACCGATTCCTGTGCCTTTGGGGTCAGCCCTTGAGTGTGGAACAGTTTAACCCTCCTGGGTAATCTAGAAATCATATTTAGAAAAGCTCTGTGTAGAGCTGATTCAATGGGGTTTTTTCTGGTGTTTTTAGTTACTGAGCAGATTAATACTGGTAAATATTAAATAGGGTCATCTGGAAAGGGATAAGCATTCTAGCATTTGCCAGCAAACCACTTAAGCACATGCTTAGAGATAAGCACACGTGTTAAGGTAAATGAGTTGCTTATAAGCTTGGTGTTGAGCATATGTTTAGAGTTTCTGGATTTGGAGGAACTCGTTGCTTGAAGTCATCAACTTTTCTCCTTAATGAACGGAAATTAGAGTCTAGTATGAGAAATAATTTTCATTAAACAAAAATTAAACTACTAAAAGGTAAAAAAGTCAGGATGGAAAAAGGAAATGATCTAATTTGAATGCCATAAAATGGCAGGAACATTATTTCAAGAAACATACCAAAATTTCTTTCCCATGTTCTAACCTGCTTTAAAACTTAGTCAGGCCCCCAGACCCCCTCGCAGGGTTGGCCCAGCACCCTGGGGAGCAGATCACCATGTGTGATGTCTCTAGTATCCCTGGTGATTGCCATGCTCAGGTCCAGCCAGTGCCGGGGAAGTCCACACTGGAGGAGGTAGGAAGGGCTCTCCCCTCACTGAACTGGCTGGAATAAGGTAAAAATAAGATTAAAATCCTTAGAGCAATGCCATTCATTAGGAAGCAATGATCTGCATGTAGTGAGCAGTTCTCTTATGCGCGCTCCAAAATCTCAGTTGGAGCTTAAAACATCCAAATTTAGAATTACAGACCTGCTTCGGACACTAAAAAACAATGTTTGAAGAGACAGCTCCTCAAGTTAAAGTATATCTGACCTTCTCCTACCAGGAATACTGCAGGAGTGTGCAAAAGCTGGTATGAAGAGGGTTTCTGGTTTAGCGTATACGCCTTTGTCCCCAAGACGAAGATAAATAAAATGGTAAGAAACACTCTGAATCTTGCTTTTCCCCTGAAGCACCATTGAAAATTTGCTGCTGTGCTGAAGTGTATCAGCATCAAAATGGCGGGAAGATTTTTTTCCAGAGAAATCCAGCACAAAATGAGAACTCCCACTATGCTCAGTGGGAAACTGTATAATCCTGGCCCCTCGTTTGGCAAGTGTTTGACTTTCTCATAGGGTGGAGTGTCCCCAGCGGGGGGGGGACGGGTGGTGCACGCTGGCATTTCCCTGTCAAGCAAAACTGGCGTTAAGAGAGGGGAAAATAAATTATTATCAGATCTTGGATGCAAATTCTTTTTAACATTAAAAATGGATAAGCTGCGCTCTGGAGATGAAGGCAGAGGAGGGAAGGGAAGCCAGGGAAGGGCTGACCCAGCAGTGGGTTGAGAAGCACTCCCATTAATAGCGATCTGCAGCATCAGGATTTTAACAAACTCATTAAAAGCTTGATTTGTGTTGTGCCTGGCGAAGGAGTGCCTCCTGTTTACCTACCCATGGTGATGGAGGAAAGGGCCTGCCCTGCTCCCGCATGTAAATGAGGATTTATATGGCTAGAGCTGAAATGTTGGCAAGTGAGCGCCTGAAATTTAAGGTTACCTGTAGGCAGCTGTTGCTCACCCTGTGGGTGTTTTATATGGCTATTTAATTGCATGTTGCTCAGTACTAAATGGGTATGACTTACGTGAATAACCACAGCAACGCAAATGCTGCTGCCTCTGAGATAAAGAACCTTATTTGAGAAACAAATGCTTAACTAATAATACCATAGGCCTCATGCACTTTTTAAACTGTACTTTATCTCTGACAAAAAGGAAAGAAATGGGTTAGTTTTTAAAAATAAAACAAAAAGCATTTTAAGGACTCTTCCCCTCCCCCCCTTTCCTATTCTTTTCCCAGGTTGCAAAAATAACATCCAATAATGAAATGAAAACAAGCTGAATAGTTACATCCAGTGGAGGAGGGAAGAGGTAGTCGCAGACAGCTGGAGCATGTCTGGGCCAGCGTCTCAGTTCTTTTCTTTCTGCTAGTTTAGTGCCACTCCAAGAATGCAGACAATGCTGGCTACGACTGTTTCATATTTGATTTCCACACTTAAATCTGCGCTTGTTAAATGAAACCCCATTGTCAGGTTGGCGTGCATTCACGCTGCCTCCTCAGGTCCCGCTTCAGAGCTTGCTGTCTGCGTTTGGGTGTCCTGCTCGTAACCCTCCAGTGAGGATCAGGTATGCAAAGCGCATTTTGCTGTTTCAGTGCCGCTTGCAGCATTGCAACACAAGCTTTTGGACTTTTTTTTGCAACCGCATCCATGGATAACCCTCATAAATCTTGGTCTGAGGGCAGACAGAAGTGCTGCAGGGAAGGGATGGGGTTTTGGAACAGCCTCAAGGGCGGAGGATCAATTGGGCACTCGGTTGGAGCTGGTCTCTGGGCAAGGTACTGGCTGTGCCGCCTGTGGGAGAAAATGCTTGGGCAAGCGGGGCCTGATTCTGCAAAGGGCCGATATCCTGCCCTGCTCGAGGAGAGGACTCCTCTGGAGATGCTTCTGGTCTCGGTGGGCCCTTTGCGTGCTTTGCTGGGTGGGGACCAGAGGGTTCAGCCGTTGCAGGGCCTTGCTGAAGGGGGGCAGGAGAAATGCTGTGTATCGGAAGCAAAGCAGTGACTGTGAATAACAAAGGAGCATTTCATAGTCTCTGCAAAATACCAGGGAGGATGTGAAAATTATCACAGAATCAAAGGTTGGAAGGGACCTCAGGGATCATCTAGTCCAACCTTTCTGGGAAGAGCCCAGCCTAGACAAGATGCCCCAGCACCCTGTCCAGACGGCTCTTGAAGGTGTCCAACGTGGCCGAGCCAACCCCTTCCCTGGGGAGATTATTCCAATTATGAATCTTATTAATAAAGCGTAGGGGATTACAAAACCCGAAAGCTGTCCAGTCCTTAGGCTGCAGACCCTTTTGGTCCTTCTACCCCCCTGTAAGCTGATATGGTCTGGATACCTGCTCGTACATCACTGTGCGGTGTGACATACCAGGCAGTAAATGCCCATAGTACCAAAGCAGGCAGAGCTCTGCCCAAAGTCATTTGCCATCTTACTTCAGCATGAGGGGAGGGAGAGGCGATAGGATGGGGCCGTGGTACCCTGGGGTGTGATGCTGGAGCAGGGGGAAGCTGTGTTTTCATTCTTCAGATGCCCAGAGGAGTCCACCGCTGGGCTGTTGCCATGGATACACCGTTATTTTCATGGATTCAAGACTGGCTCCAAACAAAGGTTAAAGGGACAAAAATCTAAGGGATCAGATGCACAGAAAATGAGATTTTCCTCAGCACAGCAAAGTTTCATAGAATCATAGAATGGCCTGGGTTGGAAGGAACTTTGAAAAATCATCTGGTCCAACCTTTCCTGGGAAAGGGAGCCTTGATGAAATTATCCAGCACCCTGTCCAATCCCATCTTGAAAATGGGGACTCTACCACATCCCTGGGGAGCTTGTTCCAGCACTCAGCACTGTTACTAATAAAAGCAAGTAATTACTAAGGGAAAGGTGTCTTATAGATGCAAAGATTGACAGCTTCAGATCACTCCTTTTTTTCTTGCTATATGAGAACATTAAACCTGCTAAAAATTCATTGAAGCATTTTATTCTGAAGCATCACATTTCTCCTTTAGTCAGAGCAATGCCTAAAGTGAGAGCACATCCCAGGTTTTAAGATTTTTCACTTTGAAAATATGGGAACAAACAGTATCAGACTATGTATAGCGAAATTCCTTTCAAAATATTCGATGTAGCGAATGTCTGAACGAGCTGTGAGTCCTTCAAGGCGTGTGGGCAGGAGGTACGTCAGGGCTGGAAATTGATGCTGTGCCTCATGCGGGAGCCGGCCGGGAGCGCGGTGTTTGGGCTCTGGCTGTGCTCCGGGTCACCCCAAGGCCTGTTCCTCCTCCTCATACTGCTCCTGCCCTCACCTCTCATCCTCCCAGCCCGTCGAGGTGCTGCTGCCTAAGGCTCTACCCGGAGCAGAGATACCTGCTGGGTGGCAGTTATTTTTGACACTTCTTTTGCTGGCCAGGTAATAGATCTATGTCTGCGCAGGTTTAACGGCTCTGCGCTTTAATGGCAGTGCAGCATTCACAGTCTAAGGAACAGCAGAAAGGCAAATCTTCAGATTCTGCTTTCCGTAATGCCAAAAGCAAATTGTATGATTTCCATAAAATCTTGCCCAGCCTTTAAATTCAGAGGCCCAGGTGACGTATGCTAACAATGTGTCCCTCCAGACACTTTTCAACCCAGTACTATTTCAACTAAAGGGCCAAATTACTATTTAGTAAAGTGAATTTAAACCTGGAACGAGGCATATGGCTTCAGGGACGCTACTGAAGCACAAATGCAGTGCAAATGCATTCAGGATCTGTCTGTCCTTGCACGGCTGTGCTGCCCTCCTGGCTGCTATTGCGGCATTACAGGCAGGAATCCACCTTCCCCTCCACGACTGATGCTCGGGTTTAAATGTCCCAACTGGACATCTCACAAAAGTCATCACAAAACCCAAAGATGCACCAAATATGGCCAAACTCGAGCACAGGTCTAGTCCTTGCAGGGTGAGGTGGTACCGCTGACAACGCGATGGGTTTTTGCAGAGAAAGGGGGACAGGACACTCAAAGAATGGGTAGACGTGGCACTTCAGGGCATGGTTTAGGAGACCTGGGGGTGTTGGGTTGGTGGTTGGACTTGATGATCCTGGAGGGCTTTTCCAACCTTAATGATTCTATGATTCTGTGATTCTAGGACTGCGTAGCCCAGGCTGTTGGTCCCAGTGATCCCAGCGAGCGAGCAGCAGCGGTATGGGCCAAGGGGAGGAGATGCAGTGGCAGCAGCAAATCACACTGAGGTGCCCATGATGCTCAGTATGCCGAAAGCAAAACCAGCCTCCCACTGAAATGGAGACAAAAGCATTTTATCACTTGTCTGACCTGCTGAGAGATTTTTTTTTTTCTAAAAAAAAACAACTTTAAAACTAAAGAGCCCAGTATTTTTGTGTTTCTTCGTTTCCAACTTGGAAAAAAAAACCCCAAACCTGCTTTTTATATTCAGTCTCCTTTATTCTGTGTCCAAAAAGGGATGTGATGGTAAGAAAAATTAGTAGCTTGAATGTCATGAATTTATTAAAGAAAAATGTGGATTTTTTTTTCTTTTACAGGGGAGACAAAGTCATTGAAACCATATTTTACTAAAAATACTAAAAGAATAAATTGGAATAGGTATACCTATGCAGTTTGTCATATAGCATGTAAGTACAGTGGGTGGCCTTTAAAATTTAAACTGCATACTTGAATGCTAACAAAGTTCCTCATTATGAAACAGAAAATGTGATAGGAACTGGCAGAACTACTGTGCTGGTGGGGCATTTAATGTGCACCCTCTGTAAGCCCTGCACAGCACATCTGATCCATGATATTAGCAAGAAAAGCGCTTTTCTCTTTGACTGCATCGCCCAGATTAACTCTGCCCTTCCCTTGCCGCCTCCTGCGTGTGACACCATACAGACTCCTGGACTTGCCCCCCCGACTGATGGCACCTTGCACCGAGTTACCGCCTGCCCCTGCCCTCAGCAGCTCCACGCAGTGGGATTTTGAGGAGGGTGGAGAGCTTTGCTGCTGGAGCCAGCACGGGCTGTCTCGGTGCTGGGTGCTCAGCCCTCTCCTCCCCTGCTCTCGTGCATCCTTCTTGTCCCGGCGCATCCCTGCCCCAGGGGGGTTTGCTGTGGAGCCAGCTCCATCCTTTGTGCCAGCTGAGAGGCTTTTCCATGCTGGGGGAAGCCTCAGAAGAGCTTTTTGGAATAATTTATATTTCCTTTGATCCAGGAACTTTGCAGGTACAGAACTAAGGCTATTAGAGCAAGCAATAACTAGCTGCTGCACGTGAGTCTCCTGGGGAGGGGAGCAGGCTCTTCTCTTCCAGGCTGGAATAACTGCCCTGTGTTCCCCCTGGTCCAGTGCACAGAGAAGAGCTTTAAAAGGGGTTGGATCATACACAGCAGAGGCAGGAGCAGTGCCATGCCGGTGTGCATTCAAGGCCAGTTGGGCTTGTCCTGGAGGAGAAGTTAAAATTCACCTTTTGTGGACTCAGGCATAACGTCTCATCCTTTTTGTGCCCAGCGTGGCCAGAGGCAGGCGGTGGTTACTGTTGGTTGCCAAAAGGCCAATGAAAACTGTTCTGTGCATCTCCTGCGTGTGTTATTCTTGTGCTCCTGAGCGACCTTGGGGCGGTTGGAGGGACACAGCCATCCCCAACGGGGGATGCCGGCCAAGCCCCCACGCTGGCACTGACCACCGCTGCCTAGTGACTTCAGTCAGGTCTCTCCTGCTGACAAACGGGGAGCAGGGGAGAAACCCAGGGCTCTACTGATGGGTGCGCCTGAAGGAAACCCCAGGCAGAGCAGAAAGGAGGGTTATTAAGGATATTTTGGTGTCTGCTTCATGCTGCTTTCATCACTCTGGGCAAGGAAAGAGTTTGGGTTTGGTTATTCTTCCAAAGTGCTGTCAAAAGCGCAGCAGACGCTTGCGTTATTCACCAGGTCCCCATCAGGGCAGGGTACATTTCGTCACTGTCCTTATTTCAGAACCAGTTTTGACTGGGAGGGTATCTGTGATGCTGATGGGGAGCTGACACACACAGGCACATTTTCATTCATTTAACTACACCAGCAGTGACTCTGGTTTGTGGTGAGTAATCTTTTTTTCCAGTGTAAGCATCTTGGACCCACATGTATCGTTGCTCCTGACTTCAGGCTGGTGAATGGAAAGACGAGCTGAAGATATGCTAAAGGCAAGAGTCCGTGTCCAAGGACATGGAAAATGGCACAATCTGGGCTGTAATTTCTGGTGCGATGTAGGAGACTATTTCAACACAGACCCAGAACCTTGAGCAATTCTGTCCTGTGGTTTGATTTCCATTCTGGCATGCTAAATGCAGCAAGACCCAGGTTTTTCGTGGCACTTTCCATTTTTGATTTAGGGAATTTGAAAAATACTTGTCTTGAGGCTGAGCCTGAAGTTATAATCTTGGCATATCCGTACCATAAAATTCCCGTGGATACAAGCAGAAACATCTGGATTCATGAGTGGATGTTGGCTAAATCCACCAGAGGGAAAAAAAAAGCCTTCAAGGGATCCTAGAGGGTTTTATCCAGAATAAATAATACAACAAAATAAGAGAGCTATTAAGAGTAATTGTAATACTGAAGCTGAATTATAAGATGAGGGCCAAGCCCTTTTCACAATCTGCTTTTCCAGCTAAGAGCCCTTCAATTTACACTTAACACACATGTGGCTGATGGAACAAAGGAAAAAAAATTGAAGAAGGATGAAAGCAGTGCAGAGATTATTCAGCCTTGCTGGTTTAGCTCCAGGCACATCGTTTAAACGAGCAGATGATCATTTTCCAGTTTGTTTTAAATTCTCTGGCAAGAAATTTTATACCCTATCCCAAAGTTGGATGTGCTTAAAACTTTTTTTTTAAAGGCTCTGCCATTTTGTTTTATTTCTTAAGGCAAGACTCTGAAAGCGCTCTGCAGGAGTCACCTGAGTGCTGGGACCGGAGGGGCGGTGTCCCTGCTCCCAACCCATGGGGACACTGGGACTGGGGAACAGTTGCTCCTTTTCTTCCTTACCCCTGAGAGGCTGAGCCCTGCCTTGCTGAGCCAGATGTTATATCTAAGCTCAGCAGCACCCAAAGTCAAGGGAAGCGGCCAAAACCACTGTGTCCCACAGACTTGCAGCCTCTTTGGCCGCACCACCCCTTTGACCGCTAGTGAAAGGGGAAAGGTTGATGTCGGTTGATGCCTCTTGCATCTCCTCTTGGTGTTTTGGGGGTTAAGAGCTGCTGCACATCCCCTCACCACCCGGCCCCTCCTGCACGGGTCTCCTCCGCCAGCCTTGCGCCAGGTCTCCAAAGCCGCCACGAGCACCAGGTCATGCAGGATGTCTTCCCCTGCTGTGACGGGGTGAACTTACACCCACAGCCAGGTGATTAAAAATTTGTAGGTGGCTGAAAATGCCCTTAATGCACCATCCCTCCCCAACAGATGTAGTCAGCATTTCTCATGACCTGTACTTTGTCCACGCAGGTCTGCGTTACCGACCCTCACTGACCTTGCACGTTGTGCTTCCCGATTCCTGGAAAGCCTCGGGCGTTTGTCTACTCTGTAACTTTCAGCCAACACAATTTGGGGTGATTTGCTTCCTTGTAGAATAAAAACCCTGTCAGTCAGGCCTTGTCCTGTCCTGTCTCCTTGTTGCCCCTGTCTTCCCTGTTCTCCTGAAGGAGCTGGTTTGTTGATACCACTCTTGTAGGTCCTCCTCCATGGAGAGACTTTAGGTTGTTCTCCACGGAGATGCTTCCTGTGATGCACTACCAATGCTTAATGCCCTCTGAGGACTGCCACCAGGCTCTGAACAGTGGGATACGCGTTTGGGGTGAGGCAATACTTGAAGTATGACTGGAAATACCAATGATACATAAACGGTGACATCTGCACTGCTTTATGTTCCGTACAAGAATAGCCCTGTTTATACTCGTAAGGAGTAGGAGTTCAATTGGCCTTAAAATAGCCTCAAGACTTCTAGGAAATCCATAAAAAAGGATGCTCCAGTATTTCTTAGGACATTATTTTCAGCAGATCTTGTTATTTAATTAATTTGCTGCCAATATCTGTAATTTCCTCCACTGTGTATTGCCCAGCACCCACGGCCTGGGTCTGAACCTGTGCAGCCCCCCGGGCCACTCTGGGGTCCCAGGATAAGCCCTGTTGTGCCGTCACCTTGGTCATAACGACTCGGGTGCCAGGCGATCTCTGTCCACGCCTGGGCCATCTGCTCCCTGACTTGTGCACCAGAATTGTGGCCAGAATGTAAAATAGGGACCAAAGCCAACCATCCCGACCCTATAACCAGCGATCCAAGAGGGAGACCCTTTGAACTCTCCAGGACCGCCGCAGGCGGTGTGACCCTGTATCTGCCCCCGGGCTGGGACGCCTCTCAGGGTAGGTTCCACGAGGATTGAAAGATCTTCTGCTGACGATTTCACAAGGACTCAAAGGCCTGATTTTGCGAGGTTCACCATCCGTGCATTGATGAATTGCAGCACATAAAAGCGAGTAATTCATGAAACTCGCAAAAAGGGAACTTTTACTTACAGGTTAACCTCGGGGTGTGTGTGCAATTTAACTGTATATATATCCCTATTCACATAAGCCATTGACCAAGTCTGAGACTAAGATTGGACCGAGCTGCACCTAGACTCCTCTCTGAAAGGAGTTTAGAAAGCACAGGGCTCTATTCTGAACCTTGTGATTTAACGGGAAGGTCCTCCTTACCCTCTGCATCCACGATCCCTCTGTGAATCATTCTAACTCGAGCGTAACTGCATTTTCCCCTGTCCACTTCTTCTAAGTAAGTAATAGGGTGAACCTTGCCATTCTCAAATCTTTAAGTTGCTGTTGATTGTAAAAAATTCCATCACGTTGCTGTTTTAAATTGGCTCATGCTGTTAAGAATTGTACAACCTAATACTGTGATCTATCTCAAAAATACCAATAGTCTTAAACTGCTAAGCGAAGCCGCGTAACAAATCGTATTCACAACAAATTGGTGTAGTTGGCCATATCCTCAAACTTGTATTTGCAACGATTTGGCGTAGTTGGCAACATCCACAAGGTTTTGTGACAGAACCAAAAGCTCACAGGACCTGATGCAGAGAATTCAGAGTGCTGCTCTCTGTTTGCATTGTCTAGCATCTCCGCCGTCACAGTGAAACGAGGAAATACATCTCCTCATAGATGTTACAGACTATTTGGTTTAGATTAGCTGCTATCACTGCCACTGCCCCCGTTTGCAGCAGCGTTCTTCCACCCAACTTGAAGCTGAAGGCAGGAGGACGGTCTGCTGATATTGCAGGGCTCTTTTGGGAAAAAATAGTTTGAGAAGCTGAGGAATGAGAGATGAAGCAGAGCTAAATTTAGAATCCCAGATAAGAAAATATCTGTATCTTCAGTGCTGTGTGGTTTTATTTTGCTCTACACAAAGCACACCTTGGTTTTGCATGGCTGTTTGTAGGATTTACCAGCTCAAAGAAGGCTTGTGGAGAGAAAAAGGCTTTGATGTCTTCAGTAAACAAATAGCAGTGTTAAAAGATTTTCAGTTCTTGTTAGCATGCTGCAAACAGCTATGTTCGAAGGAAAATAAACATCCCAAGGTTGATGGAAGGGTAGGAAAGCCATAAAGTGCTGTAGTCAGATCCTTGGTATGAGGACATCGGAAATGACAGTGCCATGAAAAAAAAACCTCTATTTTCTCTCCTTTGGGATTAAAAAGGGCAACCTGGCACATGACTTACCAGCCATGCGGTGGGAGTACATGGGTATAAAACCCCATGGCTAAATCATTAGCACCCAGATTACAAGCGTACTGTCAAGTCCACCAGAAAACCAAAGGTAGGAGTCCCCTGGAGATCTCCCCCTCTGACACTGGGGGGAGGGGAAGAAGGCTTGCCCTTCCTCCATCCCCCTTTAACTCAGCTTCCTCAGTGCTTCACCCACTGCCACAGGGCCACCAGCACCTCTTAACCCTCGCAGCTACAGGACCTCGTCCCGAAATCCCAGCTGGTTTCTGTGAAGGGGCACCAAGACCAGCAGTAGCAGAATAGCTGTTCTGCTCTTGGTGAGGAGGATGAGGATTTCAGGGCTGCGTGCCTGCCTGAGCTTTGCGCTGTAAAGCTTGCTGTACCTGTCTCATTGCGTCACGTACAAGACCCTTTAGAAATGCAAAAGCTTAGGAAATGAACCAAAGAAAAGAGCTAAAGAATTATCTCAATTACAACAGCATAACCCTGGGGAAGTTAATTTACATTTACATCCTTTTAACAATCCAAATTTGGTTCAGAACAAGGAAGTTTGGGTTTTCTCTGTAAAGGGAAATTAAAAATCAGCAGGTCAGGATAATAATCAATATACCAATATTTACTGCTAATTTGAATCTTATAAAGAGCCTCTAAGGAGCCTCTCGCTTTAGTTTCATGTAATTCCAAGCATTCCTCTGCTTAGAGAGAGCCCACAGGAGCTAGGAAATAATTCAGACATAGTTGGCTTTTTAAAGTCTCTGTAGCATCACTAACATCTTTCCTTTGATAACACTTCTGCCTTCCAAAGCTCCGTTCCAAATGGGACTGATGAGGCAAACGCTCCGTCCAACAAACCGGGGCTTATAAGAAAAAAACAGGAAAAAGCAAAAATTCTGGAAAAAAAAATTCTTACAATCCCAAAGGTAGTAAGTATTCCTCTGGTAACGTCATACAAGCTCTTTGCTTTCATTGTGAGCCTCTCCCTGTTGGATTCGCAGCGAGGGTTTGTAGCTAAAGCTGAGGCAGAGATGGTTCATGATAAACAGAAGCTCCTTAGAGACCGTAGCCATGGCATGTGAGAGCTGTTTACCTGGCACGATGAAGCACTATTCTGTTTATCTTCAGATGTTCCTACAGGAACAGAAGGTATTACCGTAGTAAATAAGGCCCCTTCACCCCCAGGAATATGGTTGGGTTTTATTTTTCCAGACTCGTTGCCCTTCACTTTGAGCTGCAGAAAGCCCAGCCTGTGATTTCTGAATTACTCCTTCATCCATCTTCCCACGAGGACAGACGCTTCCCAGTGCAGAGAGAGCCAGAAACTTGCTGACAGCAACTGGGGTTGTTGTTTCCAAAGCTGACCTACCCATCGCAGCCAGAATGAAGCCGGCACCCTCGGTGCCAGCAGCGTCTGCAGGACACTGATGCCTTCTCCAGAGCAGGACCACCTTCTCCCCAGGGAGAATTGTTGTTGGCGTAACATGTTTGTAGCAGCAAAATTTAGAGGGAGGAGGCTCTAGCCTGCTGCTTGAAGTCTAGTGTACCGCACAGCTAACGCTGTTGGTGTCTTTGATTGCCTCAGACGTGAAAGATAAGGTCACTGAGAGCTCTGGGAGGCGCTTTGGGGGCTGGAGGTCGCTCCTAGGATCTGTTCCTGGGCTCGGCGGGGGAAAGGCCTTTGATTTCAATGAGATTAGGGCTGGGTGCCTCCCACTGCTCATCACACCGGAGCCCTGTTTCTCCCTACCTGCCACAGCAAATATTTTGATTGCAAGAGCCAAAGCAATTGTGTTGTGTACTTTATCATATGCAATCCCCGAGGCACACTGCTGATAACCATCAAACTCATTTCAGACCTGTGGTCCTGTCCCATCCATCCTCCCCCCTGCTCCTGCTGGAGTGCTGCCACCAGCCAGGGTGGCACTGGGTACCACCATGTGCCCCTGCTCCTCCTAAAGGAGACTCGAATGGGACAAGCTGGCTTACTCCGCGCTCCGGAGTAAACCGGCTTGCGTGGTGGTGGCTCCCAGGCCGCTGCAGTGACAACGTCCCCTCCGCATGGCGGGGGAAAGCGAAGTGGCACTTTTAAGAAGTGGTAATTTTACCACTGAATTTACGCCTTTGAAG
This sequence comes from Phalacrocorax carbo, assembly GCF_963921805.1. Classification (NCBI taxonomy): domain Eukaryota; kingdom Metazoa; phylum Chordata; class Aves; order Suliformes; family Phalacrocoracidae; genus Phalacrocorax; species Phalacrocorax carbo. The sequence goes on along the minus strand of NC_087519.1, from coordinate 51,175,373 downwards.
ATCCCATAATACCTAATTCACCCCGTCGGGTGGGATTCAGCGCTGAACTGATTTACGGTGTAGCGCGGCGGGCTGTGTGGAGCGTGTGTATTCAAATAACATCAGCCCTCTGTATCAAACACCATTCCACTTCTGTTTAATTAAAACACAATTAGCAGGGCTTGCAATTTTCTTAAATGTGCCCAATCTTCTATGAAATGAATATTAATCTCTGTTCAGTGTGCAAGTCAGTAAAGTGACACGTGGAAAATTACACGTTCTTGACTCAGGAATGCAAATCGGAGAATGACTTCATGTTCCTGAATGCGAAGATCGGCGTGCCAGCTGCGCTGAGTGCCTGACCCCGGTAAAGATCACGCATAACTTTAAATTGTCATTTCATGCATGCAGACGGAAGAAAGGGAGCCCGATAGCTTTATGTTGCTTAGCTTCCCATTTAATTCGGTTAGGGCGGTGCGAGTATCTTAATAACATGAAGCAGAGCTCTGATCTCTGTTCTGGCTGCGTGTTTCCAATAGACACCCTAATGCCTTTCTCATGGCCGGAGTGGTTAACAATCCGTATTTTCTTGCTATTAATTAGGAGTTGTATTTCATTCCCTGGTAAAGGGCGAGCCTCGCAGTGTAGCTGACAAGTTTGCAGTCCTAGCTTTGAATCATGCACTGGATTTTATCGAATTGCTTTATCTGGAGATAAAAGCAACAAACGTGAGTATAGAATGAATACTTTTTTTTTTTTTTTTAAATTGCAATTGTATTTTTAGGTCACAAAAATGAGGTGGCATTCAGTCTTTCCTGCTCTTACCATTTCCTCTGCTATTGACTTGAATGTCCTTTCTTTTCCCTTGCCCAACTGCTTGCTCCCAAAATCCTGCTGAAAAGTATCTGGAGAGTGAACCAGGGTCTCCGTATTTGATAAGCGTGTCCCCACAGCGAATTATATAACAGCATTTTGTACACTTGTATTTTTCCTCTCCCCCAGTGCATTCCACACACCTACACAGTCATGCTAATTAGATCATGTAACAAACTTATACGTGGCAAAAAAAAATCTGTTCACAGGGTGTTGCAAGACAGAGCTGGATTTGGAAAGCAGCCATTCATGAATTTTGTTTTGTTTGAGAAAACCCAAAGGATGTTATTTTACTGAAGATGAAGCAAACCCCGTGTAATAGGAGCTGTTAATCTAAGGAGATGAATTATTTAAGTAGTCCTCAGAGAGCCCTGATTGAAGGGCTTGCTTACATGAGGAAAAAAAAAAGTTGAGAGTTTAACAGAGTCACTAAAAAAACAAACTAATGTTAAGTTAAACTTGATTAGTTCAGTTAAACTTAACTGATCAGTTTAAACTGAAGTGTGTTATCGACATTATTTTCATACTAAGTCCAAAGCACAGCACTACAGTCAAGAAAATTAACTCTATCCTAGCTAAAACCATGACTAATCAAAACTATTTTAATCTATAATATATACCTACAAAGGAGCTAAGTAGCAAGGAACTTTGAGCATCAGGTGTCTTTTAAATGCAAAGAAGTGCCTACCTGGAAATGGTGATAGGGTCAAAATGCGCCTCAATTCTTTTTTTTCCTGGATGGTCTTAAACTGTGCACAGCACCGTAACCCCGGGGTTCACGGGGTAATACAGGAGGGTGGCAACGCAGCCTCCTCCGACATACCACCTCAGCGCTGCAGCCTTATGCCTGTGTGCTCATTTCTAGGGAGCAGAGTCATCCTGAGCGCTCTACGCATTCGACAGCAATGTTTAACCGGTCCTGGGTTTTACGATGCTGTTGGCAACGTGAACAGCGGTCAGGTAGGGATCGCTTCCTAACTGCAGTTCAGGTGCTGAACGGTTCGCCCACCGTCGCGCTGAATCGCATTTAAACCTGTACATCTATCGAGTCGGCTCTTAAACATAACCACAGTCATTTTCATAATGGTCTAGGCAGGCCGAGAGCGTTACCAGGTGAGAGCACTTCTGCAAAGCTAACGAAGGCAGCGACGTGGGGCGTGAAAACCCGACATGTTGTGAAACGCACGGGCGAAGGAGCTGAGGTCGTGGCGGGGTGGTGGTGCGGTGGTCCGGGCAACCCCAGATTGCATCCAACTGCCATTAATGAAGTATGACGATAACTTTCAGCTATATCCCCGATCGACACTAGATGTTGCTATGCTGCTACTCATATAAGCTATACATTAGCGAGGCTTTTAAACTGTATTTACCGCAATTTCCTCTTTCCTGTTTCTGTTATTCACTGTATTGTGAACACTGGGTGAGCTGCCACTTTAATTTACTTTATTTTTTGAAGTTTCGATTTTATTTGTATAATATCAAGTTTATAACCCCCTCGAATGTACGCATAAAACTTTACAAGCAACAGAGACTCTTATAAGTGATAACATGAAGCAATTCCTATATGAATGTCAAATATTTACTTAAACTCTGCTTCTGGATTTTTTGCAATCCAAGGGGAATGACATTGTTAACGGGACGATTCCGGGAACAGACTGACAGCTGCAAGGCCACGGAGGGAAGTTTGTTTATAAGGGGGGAAAAAAAATACATAAAAAAATTTTAAAAACAACTGTTTAGCCCTGCTGGGTTTCAGGCTTTCTACTCCCACATGTTTGAGTGGGAGAAAGGACAAATCTTAGGACGTTGATTTCCCCATAGCAACAGAAAACGGAAATTACTTTAACCCCATCTAGTGACAGATGACTCATTGCTCAGCCTGCTGCTATTTTCCAAGCACTAAAACAATACAGCTGCAAAGAAAAGGCCAGCCTATATTATCTCATAGGCTGAGCGCTGGGGCTCGTGGGAGAGGGCAATTCTCTGGCTGCCTTTTTATTGAAGACAGAGCAGGGGCCTTTTGTTGATTCTTTTATTGAATAGGGTAAATGTGCCCGCTTGTTCTCCGTCCCCGCGCCGCTGGAGGGCAAACCCGGAGCGTCCCTGGGGTGGGGCTGACGCAGCACCCGTGGGGGGAGCTGCTGATGGGTGTCCTACTGCTTGGGCCTCCTTGCCCTGCACCCGGTGGTCCCACGGGGCACTTCCATGCTTTCGGTTTAAACAACACCCCCCTCCTTGAATTACGTGCAATGAACTGTGCGTGCAACCGGGGAACGATTCGTTCGCGAACGCAGCCCGGTGAGGGGACGGCAGGTACGAGCGGGGCTTCCAGGCCCCTACATGTGAAATAGCTGCCTGATGGCAGAAGTGCATTTCTGTATTGCTGGGGAAGTCATAGCAAGATCCCACGGGAGAGGCTGAAACAGAAATATTCAGCTTTTGAAAGCTTAATTATCCCAGGTGAAAGGGTAATTAGGGAGAGGGGTTTCTGAGCAAGGAGGGTTTAAGGACTCCCAGGGTGATGAGGTGTTGCTGTGAAAGACCAGCTTCAGCCCAACTTGTAGGGTGAAGAGGTAAGGTCTGTGCTTAGGTCAGCCTTAACAGCCATATCTATCTTCTCGCACCTTGCAGCGGAGCTGCACGGAGCTACCAGCTCATCTGAGGAGCGCCTCTGTTGAGCATCTCCAGCACCTAGACAACGACTCTTGCTCAACACCTTCTGGACATGGCAGAGAAGGGCTGTTTTGGAGAGGAGCTGGTTCGAGCTCATGGATTCGAGGGTGGTTCTTCATCTGCCTCTTTCCACCAGCAGCTCAGCGCTGCTATAAACTCTGGTTTTCGCAAATCCTGGTAAGGATTTAGTAAGGCTCAGAAGTAAGGCTAGTAAGGCTTACTGAGCCTCAGATGCATTTTGCACGTAAAATATTGCACCACTGAATGGAGAAGGTATTAATGCTATCACTGAGATGATATACTGAATAACTGGCCAGTCAGCACCACTTTATTCACCACAAACTGGGAGCAGACATCACAGTGTTGGGAAATTCAGGACCCCAGGAAAACTACATGCCGGGATGGTGTCACGGGATATGTCAAACATTTTCGTTCTGGGAAAGACAGGCTGAACTGCTGTTACAATAGCTGAGTCTTTGCTCAGTCTTGTCATTTGTTTGCTGGTATGATTAATTTTCCGCTTCCTAACAGCGGAAAATCAGATCCATAAGTTTCTGTTCGGGTAGTGCGATTAACAAAAAGAATAACTCTTACCAGGTTGTTCTGGAAAACAGACGCTGGGCTGCATCAACGGCGCAAAGATTACCTTCGTGCAGGAATCGACACATACCAACGCAAACAGAGGGCTTTCTGGGCTCAAACCCAGACCTTGAACAGGGCGCTCTGGGCTGTGCGGCGCGCTGCTATCTGTGCCTCGGTGTGGGCTTGTTATCTGGGAACACCCCAGGCTTGGCTACAGCTGTCCCAAAGCCACAGTTTCAACAGCAGCTCAAGCGGGGTGCTCAGAGCTGCTGCCCCTGCCTCGCCCTGTCCCTCTCGGCTGCTGCTTCAGCCCCAGCCCTTTGTGACCAGCTCTGACTTCTGGAGAAAGAAAAGGGATGCTTCAGTCAGGAGGTGCTTCTGGGCTCTGTGCTGTTATCACATTGCTCTTCCTTCTTCTGATCCTTTCCTTACAGCTTTGTTCAGTGCTGTCCTATACTGCAGAATGTCCCCCTCTCAAAAGTGCAAGAGCCCTGCGAACCTGCCGGCTGTGGGGAAGGAGAACCAGAGATCACAACAGCTTATTCTTGAAATAGAAAATATGACTTTTACCATCTACACTTACGCCAGCCTGGTAGATCCAGAGAAGGATGTGGGGATTCAGATTAAACTCCATCTTTTGAGAATTCATCCATCAGCATCCTGGTTTAGAAGCCCATGAATTACGGCACTAAACAAAAAGATTGCTCCTTTCAGAGGAGAAGCAATTGCTAAAATGTCCGTGTAGAAAATGAGATTATCAGTTTTAATTCAGGCATGCTTTTTTGCTTTAGTGTTCTCTCCATTTCTTCAACTAGGAAATGTCTACATTACCTGGAAAAATATCTTTGTATTGTGCTGCTTGAGGGGAAAAGAGCTAATTATATTTGTAAAAGTGGGAAATAATGTCTAAGAGGTCTTTGTAAGGCCGTGATTCTGACTGCTGGTGTCAGCTTTACTGCCAATAAGTGCAGATGGTAACGAATGAGCTACCACCAACCATCCTTTATTGTCCTAGGGCCCCACTCAGCTCATAAATGTCTTCATTGGTTATTTTTTCCAGTTATTTAGTGTTTGGTTTGTAAGTGCAACACTCCCGTTGATGCTGTACCCCAAACCAGGAGAGCAGGGTAAGTAATGGCAGTTTCTCAGGCAGCTCTGTGTGTGCCGAGCCCAGAGAGGCTGCAGAGGACACGCTGCAGCAGCCACAAGTGAACCAACATCAGTAATGAAACCAAAACCTCCACAGTCGGGTTGCTTGCACAGAAATACAGCTTTGCAGCAAGAACCTGTCCTGCTGGGACCTGTGTAGCGCAGGGCCAAGACCAGGCATGGACCAAAGGGTCTGGGTTTGCAGGGCTGGCGGCTGTGCAGGTGAGTTTGAGCAAGGTAATGAAAGGCGGTTCTTCACCCAGTGACTTCTAGGTAATGCATTCAGACTTTCCAGAGAACATATTGGAATAATCTCCCCAGGGAAGGGGTTGGCTCGGCCACGTTGGACACCTTCAAGAGTCGTCTGGGCAGGGCGCTGGGCCGTCTTGTCTAGGCTGGGCTCTTCCCAGAAATGTTGGACTAGATGATCCCTGAGGTCCCTTCCAACCTGGGATTCTGGGATTCTGTGATATTGCACTGATTTTTGCATAGCCAGAGGACAGCGTTTCTTCTTATAGTCAAGGACATAATAGTCTTTTCCATAAGAATATAAACTCTTTCCCCCAAAATAGTATTTGAAGCTTTGGGCAAAGGTAGTGTCCACCCTTTGATTTATCAGCCTGACTCCTGTGCTGTGTTCGGTCCTTCACAGTCATCCTTAGAAACACTTCCTCCGCCTCTTTCAGCATTTGAACCCTGCGGTAACTTACGTAAACCACAAACAACTGCCGTACACTTTTTATCAGTAATTCTTAGTTCATACCAACAGGTTCTTGTTTTAGCAGCATCCTCAATTTCTGTTTAACAGCTCTGCAGCGTGCATTGCCCCAAAGCCTCATCCTTGGGCAAAAGCAGCAGGCAGAGGAGCCCTTCGCTGCCGCCGGGCAGGTGGAGGCTGGGGTCCAAACCCTCCATCTCCTTTTTACAAAGCTACTTTCTTAAACTCTGCCAGGATTTCATCCCCCTTAAGCCACAAGGGCTTAGCTGTGCCTAGTTCTCTGGCCAGCCAATGCTCTCTCCTTAAGTAGCCTTTATACTTCCTAGTGAACCTCAAGGCTAGTTTCCCTTTGACTGCAGAGTCCAAGAAATACCACCCCTTTCTGATTCTTATCAAAGCAAAAAGAGTTTCTTCCTTGGTGACTAATTCTCCTAAGCACATTCGAGTTTTCCTACCGCAGCCTGCTAACTTCCAAGCAGAGTTGCCTATAAAAATTTCCTTCTCTTAATTTCAACACGTTTTTCCCTTAACCAGAGCAATGAAAACGGTCGCAGGCGGCTGGCTTTCCTGGCTCGCCTTTCAAGGAAGGCTGCAAATTCATGTTTCCCAAGAACTACAGTTCCCAGAAGACATCTTATCTTCCCCCGAACCAGGAACTGGTGCCCGCTGGCTCTGTCACATCTTTCGAAAGGCTTCCTCCTCCCCACACAGCGATGACCACCGAGGAAGGGACGAGGCCTCCTGGAGCAAGCTGCCCAGCGCGGGCAGGCTGGGCAGGAGGGGAGCGTGGATGGGGAGAGGCAGGTCCTGCCGCCGCCGGTCTGCATCCATCTCAGCACAGCCTCTGCTCGTTCAGAGCCCCGCGCAAAGTCAGCGGGAGAGCATCGTAAGGTCACCGAAGGCACCGCTCCCGCTTACGTAGAACTACAAAATCCCAAGCAAAAAGCATGGTGTTTAAAGGGCTGGCTGGTGTTAAATGACATGTTTTAGGGACCGCGTGAGAATGGAAGAAGTGCCCTCCTCAGCTGTGTGTCTCCACTAAAGTAATCTTTCAGTGTGTCTGTTAGGAGTGCACAAAATCCTCTTCTTTAGCCCCTGATCAGACCTTTGTGGTACCGCTTGAACGGCATGCTGCAACGCCGGACGCCTCGCTGGCTCCCTCCTCCCGCGGGAACAGTCTTAGGAAAGATTTTAAGAGGAAGGACTTAACTCCATGGCCCTGAGCAGTCGCTGTACCATTTCATGTGATGTGACTCGGTGCCATGCTTGGTCACTTAACGAGCCTTAGGGCTCCTAATTAAAACCAGTCCTTGCCCAGCCTCTCGCTGCGCGAGTGCTGTCTCAGTCAGCAAAGCCATTACCAGCTGGTACCACCCTAAAAACCTACTTGCACAGGGGCTGTAATCTCCTGAAGTCGTCTCTGCATTTTGCAATCAGAAGTCAAAAGCGTTCCTTTTATGACATCCTTCTAAAGTCTGCTTTTCAAAACGCTGAACGCTCAGGACTCTGCCTGGAGTCGCGAGCAGCCTCACGAAAAGCAGATAGCAGAGGACATCATCGGCAGCTTAAAAGGCCCGAGGCTGGTATTTGCATTGCAGAAAGGTTAGGCTCAGCTTCCAGCAAGCCCCAGGAGCTGGGTAATGGGCAGCATCATTTCTTCAGTGCTTTAAAAATGCAGTGGGATTTGGGGTGCACGTGCGAAAAATCAGTCTGGCGTTTCAAGAATTCCACGCTTTTCCCCATCTAGGCAAGACAGGAGGACTTAGCTGCTCACCGATAGCCATAGGTTACAGAAATAAATACTGACCTTCAAACAAATACTACTAATAATATAAATACAGACAGAAATGCAATAAATCTAACTCTTGTCTGATTTTTTTCCCCCTGGAATGTACTCTTTTTCCACAGGGTTTTTGCTCAGGTCTCTCCCGGGGAATCTCAGCATCCCATTTCATCACTAAATGAAGCCTCAGGAGAGATTTGCTGTGTGGGTTCAGCCTGAACCACCAGCCTGACAAAAGCTGCTGTGTCAGGAACTAGAAGATGGAAAGGAAAGTGATTCAGAGCGAAGACGAGACCACTTTTCAGAAACCCTGAATCAAGCACTTCTGAAGCGTTTACAAGAAATATCCCCACTTGCCAAAAGTAAACCTGTGAAAGGTATCGCACCCCTTCCACTTGTGACATTTCCTTGTCCCCCAGAGGAGGAAAATAACAAAATACAGTTGCCGCAGAGAGCAATCGGAAACCGCTCGTTTCTAATTGCTGCTGGCAGGGAAGCCTTGTTGTGCTCCAATTTTGGTGAAGCAAGTTTTAGTTGCTGGACCACCAAGACTGCACAAACCTTTGCTACCTCAGCCCCAAAAGGCTGTCGTTTCAGTCAACGTCGTTTCAGTCAACCTCGTATGTGATGCTGGTGTTTACACCAAACAACTAGCCAGCTGGCTGCGAGTAGCTGTGCACCGCGGCATATGGTGGCTGGGTGACATGCACCCAAGGAAAGGCACGGAGGGGCCGTGCAAGCAGGGCTATTTGCAAGAAAAATCAATATTTGGACACCTAAATATGCCGCAAGCATCTTACCTGATGATCGTGGGGAAGGAGTGTGCTGCGTCCCGGGTTTATTCTTAGAAAGCCTCCTGGGCCCCCCACGGGACCGGGATGCTGTATGTGCCCGGCTCCCCTGATACCGGATGGGCAGCAGAAGAAAAGCAGAGCTACCCTGGCAAGGTATTTTAGCTAATTTGAAATAGCCGAGTGGTTTCACCCTGGGCAAGCGTGCTCTATCGGGGACCAGGCGTTTTGAGCCAGAACTTGCAATCCTGAAGCAGCTTTTCCTCTGCTGTCACTGCGGAGCTCCTCTCTTCCCTGCCTCTGTTTACCTGTTTGTAAAGCAGTGAGAGTACCCTCACAGCACAGACCTGTTAAAAATCGTGGTGAGAGTGGCTGGCCAGAGCCCTAGTTTTGCCTGTATTTTCTGAAAACTGCAGGGGATTTTTCCTTTCCTTTTAATGTGATCAGATGCAGGCATATTACACATTTTCTTTTTTTCCCACTGCTCTGAGATAAAAAGTCACTTCTTCCCACCTTTAAAGCGTTAAAAATTGAACCAGGTAATTAAAAAAGGAGGGGGAAAAAGGCCCTGAACCGCTTGCTTTTTGGTTCTTCATTGTAACGCTAAAGTGACGTCAGAAAGAGGAAACACCTCAGAGCCGGAGCGGCAACAAGCGATCCCGCACTGCTGCTGGCGTGTCTTCACTCATCCCTTAACTTCACCCATCTTGCGGGTCAGCTGCCTTCCAGAGGTGCTACGGTTCTCCCTGCAGGCTCCAGAGGGGCTCCAGAAGTAGCTGCCTCTACGGCGCAGTGCTGGAATTTCACACCGCTGGGCTGCAACCCACGGATTAAGGCCGGAGCACGGTGTGTTGCATCGTTTCTGGGGACTTTGCAGTGAATTTAGTTCAGACCCAGGTAAGCGCCGGCTGGCTGGAGCGGGAGTTTGCTGGGGCTGGCTCAGCGGGGCACTTGTTGGCGTGAGGTTTTGGGAATGCCACTAACAGCAGGAGAAACTGATGTGAAATCGTCCTCTCCCTCATCAACCTAACTCCATTCCTGACTCCAAAGCCTGGTTTTGCTTTAAATGCAGGACTAACAGGGCTGGCAGGAGATAAGGGTGTTTGGATCTGGGATGGTCAGTTTGCTCACCATTACTTAAGTCAATACTAAACACAGAAGCGCAGCTCTGAATTACACCCAGCTGCAACCTTCACTCCCATAAACCAGCCTGGGGATGTTTGGTTACTGGGACAACCCAAAGATTGGGAAACAGGTGTCTTCTGAAGCAGCGTTTCTGTTCTGACATCAATGTAAATTCCAAGTAAATGCTGGTTGTTTGCATATAGATATGCCTGGAGAGATGCCAGTCATGATGCCGTGAGCCCAAATAAACGCCACCCCTTCTTGTATGAGCACAGAAACCTCCCGTGTCCTCGGCTGGAAATGGGGGCTGTAGCTGTGGAGCAGGTGCCGACCAAACACCTCGCACTCGTGTCGTTCGTCTACGTGCGGGAGAGCCAGGAAACTCCCAGCAATGACCTTCCTCCAGCTGATCTGGGATAACTGGGTATCCAGGTACCCATTAGGGACCGGCAGAAAGTCAAAAATCAAAGAAAGTTAAAAAATAAAGAAAGCAAAAACCAAGTGGCCCATCTCTGGGTGTGTGTTACAGGCTGCTGTACGTGGTACTTATAATTAAACTGCTGAAGAACCGGTTCTGGTTTAGGTTTATGTTCCCTCTGTAAGTGTGGCAGAGGGTAAAATAGGGTAATTCGGAGCTTCGCGGCCACTTTCGTTTAAAGGTTTAATAATGACTGACACCTCTAAGGCTGCATGCCACCGGCTGCTCGGTTTGTTAGTGTTCTTTATATATTTGTTATTAATTTTCAGAAATCTGTAACGGGACACCGATTGCCAGCTGAGAGAGCGCAAAAACTGGATGAAATGAAAAAAAATTTCAATGCTTTTCCTTTAACATTTTCCTCTATTGAAAGAGGACCTGATGGATTAGCCAGGCAAATAGGCGGTGTGGTACACGTAGGTAAATACCGTGCTGTGCAGCACACGGATCCCAAACCTCAGATAAACCCTTGTGTCCAGTTATTTCCCTGAAAAGAGACTTCCACGTGAAGGCGACTCATCGCGTATCGTACCCGTGGGTATCTGTGTCTGCTGAGCGTGCTGGGATTTGTAATACTCTGGTCTTCCCAGATTTATGGATGGAAGGTGAGAATATACCCCTAGCAGGGCTCTCCTGAGGTCTGTGCAGCTCGTGTAGGGGAGTATAGAAATGATTGCACGGGCTCTCCTGGGCTTTGGCCTGCAAGGTTTATGTTTTTCTTTAACTGGGTGGGTTGTTTTGGGGTTTCCCTACTTGTTCTTCCTTTTTCGGTTTTCATCCTATGGCAAAGGCTGGTTTTGTGTGTTTTGCTTGGACTGTGCAAAATGACTGGGAGTCTGAAAAAGAAAGAGGAATGGAGACTTCAGCAATTGGTTTTACTGGAGGCTTGAGCCCACTGGGGGCAGAGTACTGGGGGACTGGGACTGATGGCAGCTTTGAGTTTGGTTCAAACTCAGGAAAGGCAGTGCGCAGCATTTCTTATTGCCTTTTTGCATGTGTGCTTGTCAAAGAGTAAAATAACCTTTTTTGAGACTAGCTTTATGCTACCTGATAGTTTTTTTCCAAAGGAAAAATAAAACCTTTCCAGCATGCCTTCTGTTGGGGGGGTGGCATCTGTTCCAGCCTGCGTTTTCCTCCCGTGTGTCCGCACCGCTGTGCTGTGGAGTGCTGCAGGGTGTTATGGGTCCCTTCCAACTTGAGATATGCTACTGTGATTTTGTGTCTGGTCCTTCTCTGGGGGACTCGCTGGTCACCTCAGACCACTGCATTCAGCTGTGCCAGCTGCTGCTCCTGCCTCCCCTGCAGAGCCTCTGGGTTTTTCCAGCTCATGGTGTCAAAACCTTCGTTAGTTGTTCAACCCCCTTTTTTCTTTTGTCTTGCGGCCCATCCAAGGGACCACGACATGAGCATCCTCTTGCCTCCAGCCACCCTGCCCGTGGGCAGCCAGCGAGCTGGTGTGGGGGGGACACGCAGGACACGGGGCGGGGGCAGGAGGGGACAGGGCCACCCTGGCTGTGAAGCTGCACGGCCCCGGCACCGCACGGGGCCTTCTGAGGAAGCACTCGCCTCTGAGCAGCACATTAAGGAGCAAAGTCCAGCTGCCTCCAGCTTGGCACTGTCTTCTCTTCTCTGGAGCACTGAACAAACTCCTCTGAGTGAGTCACCTTCTGATTTACCTGAGTCAGAAGCCGGGGAGATACTAATGCAACAATGATCGCTGTAAAACCCTGGCTCTCCATCGCCAGGAGGATGGAGGTGAAGTGGTATGAGAAGTATTAGGCCAGTTTTCTAACAAAGTTTTGAAAGTTGCAACGGGGTTCAGATAAAAAGGAAAACAAAGCAAAAGCAGCTGCGTTACTAGTTGCTGTGGGGGAAGTGGGTGTCTCAGCAGGGCTGTAGGCGAATTCAGAGCATTTGAGATCAGAAGCAGCAACTGCCTTATCTTGGCTGACCACCTCTCTGCCAGATGTGGTTGCAGTTTGCCCGGCTATTTCTAAGTTTTTAATTATGAATGCTGGAATAAACTATTCTGATCATCTGGTCTGACCTGCAGCGACAGGCCAGCCCCAGGATTAAAGTTTTCTTTGGAAGGAAAAAAAACCTCCAGTCTTTAATAAAGGTATTTTTAATGATGGTGGTTCTACTTGAACTGCTGATGGACCGTTTCACTGGCTGGACTTGTGTCAAATCCATTTTGACTAGTTCAGATTCTGACATTCAGGTGACATCCAAGAAAGCATTTTCACTTCACTAGAGTAGCTTTCCAATAGTATAAACGAGGATCTGAGGAACCAGGAAATCAGCATATTGCAAAAGCGTGCAAAGAAATCCGAGTCATGTGATAATCAAAAATTAAAGCGATGAGCTGATTTTGAACATTTTTGTAGCACGAATGAACAAAGCCAGAGTTTAAATTAAAATATTCAGAACTAATACTGCCTGCCAGAGCTGTTTTAGATGCAGAACATAACTGGAATACACAGAGCTAGCACCAAGCAAAAATGAGAATATAGAGAAAAATACACTATTTTTTAAAATTCACCTATAGAAAGATACCTGTGCTACAGAGAGATTTTGCAGTGCCCTCGCTCCATGGGACCATATGCAATCAGAACAGCAATAAAGAGACAATGGTGTTTACTAAAGCTAACAAGGAAAAGAAACTCAGGAGGAACAGCATGAAACGTTGTGAAAGAAGCAAACAGTGGCTCAGAGGATGAGATTTTTGCATATACTTAATTAGAACAGAGGGGAAAAGGAAAATAAAGTGGGAAGGTTGGGGCAGTGCTGGATCCAGAGTCACAAGAGCAACAAAGAGTTAGGGATGCACTGCAGAGCCCAGGATATCTCAGCCCTATGCGAGAAAAGAGAGATTTTCACCAGATAAAATCAACCTAAGATTATGCAATGGCTAGCACACTTCCTATCCCCCCCGCTTAAAGCCTACTTTAAAAATAAAGCATTAGGAGGAACTTCAACCCAGAAATGGTTGCTTTTAATTTAAGCAAGTGAACATGTGCACCTAGTGATACAAAACCAGGGAAAAATTATTCAGAGAGTAGGCACATACGCAGGACAATGTTATGTCTAGAACAGATAAAGAACTTGCACTAAAACTGGAAAAAATGCAGTCGCTTTAGTTCCAGCACGCCCGCCTAGCCCTGCAATGAATAAACCACATGTTGCAGAGGCATCAACCAGCCTCACCTCTGGCTGATCCATCCTCAGCTGGGCTGAGTCACAGGTATAAATGCCAGCGAAGGGCTTGTCTGGGGAGAAGGGTGGAGTGGTGGCTCTCGCCTGGTCGAGGGGGTGGAGAGGGTTGCAGGAAGCCTGGAGGCTTCAGGGGAAGGAAGTCTGGGGATGAGTGACTGGGGGATCTGTGCGAAAGCGAGAAGATGCTGGGGAGGAAGGGTTGGCCGAGACCTGGAAACTGTTTCTGGTGAAGAAACAGGCTGGCGAGCAGCGAAGGGGGAAGGAGGTGCCGGCCGCGTGGCGATGGCGCCGCGAGCTGGGGTGGCACCGTGAGTATCTGCCAGGGCAGCGAGGCCGATGGAGCAAGCTCGGGCTGCCTGTGGGGTGGGAGAGCTCGGGCTGCAGGGCTCGGGGGTTTTCATGCAGCCCCAGGAAGGGCTCCCTGACGCTGAGCTGTTTTGGGAAGTGCTAAACCGGTCTCGGGGCTTGAGCGGCGAGGGTGCAGGTTGGCGGCAGCTCTGGGGACCTGGGCTCTGTGGAGGGGCCTGGGTGCAGCCAGCGCGATGCAGCAGGAGGGGTGCCGGGGTGATGGCCGCTGATGCCAATGCCTGCCTGCAAGGGGCTGGGAAGAAATACAGAGCCGAAGAGGCGTTAGGCAGAGCTGTGGCGGGCCGTAAGGCTGAGTGGGGGCGGTTGCTGCTCCCTCGAGGACGGAGACATCGCTGTGAGAACCGTCGGGGGTGGTTTCGTTGGCTGAGGCGGTCGTGAGAAGATCCCATTAAATATGTGAAATTCTGAGATGCCAAATGATGAAAAGGACCACCCCGTTCCCCAGAGCGGTGCATCGGGGTGGTACCACGCACCCGCAGGGGTGGTGGGTCGTAGACCCCTACCCTGGCAGGGCAGGAATCCTGTGCAAGAGGGGAGATGCCCAAAGCCCTCCATTGTCAGGAGGCTAAAGATCTTTCAGGCTTGTGCTGCGATCATCTATTTCCTCGAGGAAAATCCTGCATCCCAGAGTAAGCTGCAAGGAGGTGTCTTAGGATTTTTCTAAGAGAGGTGTTGTTCTTCCACGACAACACCAGGAAAGCCCCTGACGAGCATCCCGTAGTTTGGCAAGCGAGTTACAGCTGGTGTGGGTTGAGTCACAGGAACAGAGAGTTTTGACATTGCTAACTGAAAAAAAAAAAGGTGCCTACTGACAGGAAAGGCTTGCTCCTTTCAGCAGCTTGGTGCTGCAAAATACGCTTTATACAAGACAAAGATCTCCTCTCAGGGGTTTGAACGGCTGTCCTTAGCTGTTGACAAGCTTGGAGTTAGCAAAATAGGTTCTTCTTTCTTTTCTATAAGCATAATAAACATAAATGTACTATGATAGAGTCAATGGAATATAATACATCCCTACACAAGTAAATTTATTTCATTTTGTTCCCAGACAGCAGCGACAAAGGGATGCTGCCGCGAACGCCTCGCAGTGACAGAGTTTAAGTAGGGAGGGGAAATTAGATCCTGTTTCTGAAAAGGAAGAGAGAGTGAGGCTTTGTGAATGAAGAACAAATCTGAAAGATGCTGCTGCTTCCCTCTGTTTATGCTCAAATGTCAATACAGGGAATACCAGTGGAAGCTGCAGCTGGAGAGGGCACTAGGGGTCACCACCGTCTTACCTATGTTGTCTGGATTTAATTCTGCAGTAAGATAAATAACATGATAGAAACCAAAGCCAGGCTATTCTGATTTTTTTTTTGGTGGGCCAGACAGCTTCCATTTCATTTCTTCATTCTCTCCTCCCGCCTGCCTTCTGTCTGTCTCTCCCTTAAAACAAACCCCAGGGAAGCCTGTGGGATACAGCCAGGGACGATGCTCTAGGAGCAGGGAGCTTGCATCAAAATTCCCTCTGTGCAGCTCCCATTTATTTAGAGCAAAGTTTAGGCAAATCACAAACGCTAGGTCAGGCAGGCAGAATCGCGTAGCAGCCTTCGCATGTTTCTGCAAGCACCACAGAGCAAACCGATTACTGAAATGAATAGCACCCTTGTAGTCCAGAGCGTAACTCCTGATGCGTTTTGCTCTGCCCGGCCGCCAATCCCGTGTCTGAAGATGTTTCTCCCCTTATTTTTCCCCCAACCGGGTAAATATCCCTGATGTCTCATGAAACTGCATCTGATACCTGCATTAGGAGGAGGACTGGGTGTCTGGGTTGCGAGGAGAATTGCAAAGCCTCTTCTCTAGGACTTTTTTTGACCTCGAGTCTAGGAAATAACCACTTGTGTGGGCTGAATCTATCGTCTGAGTGTTGGAATTGTGCATTTTAAGGTAGGACAGAAGGAGTCTATGGAGAAAAGGTATTTTTTTTACTGAGATGATTTGTCTAGAGACAGATAGACAGGCTTTCGGGCATAGAGAGCTGATGAAGAGGTTGCACCCCCTGACAGCCTGCCTTTTTTAGCTATAGTACTCGACCTTGCAGGACACAGATTCTCTTTTCTCCACAGATAAATTATCTTATGGTACATTGTGGTGTTTCTTGTTTCATGCTATTGCAGAATTTGAAAGATCGTGTGAAGTCAAAACCTGACTGGGCAATTAATTTATTAAACAAAAGAGCTGCCACGTGCTGTAAAAGTGCAAAGATAGCGCTTCTGGCTCGGAAGCTCCCTGGCTTGCAAACCCCTGGAGAGAGCGAGAGCCGCGGAGACGCTTCCCCATAACCTGATTGCGTGCTCCTTCCTAGGCATCGGTTATAACTCGCTCGGGACAGCACCCTGGGATCAGTCGGCGCTCAGCCTGACCTGGCACACAAGAATATGCTCTTTGATCATCCCAGCGATGATAAAGCTGCTTGGAACGTGTTACTGTACAGGCTGTTTCTGGGGAAGCGTGCGGGCAAATCCAGACTCGTAGCCCGAGCTAGAGCCTAAGCACACGCGGGACACGTCGGTCCGTGCCGTCTGCCTCCGCCAGCTCCGGGCCTGGCCGTCAGCTGCGCGTCAGCTCGGAGCGGGTTCGGTGTCGGCTCAGGTATTTGTGTGCTTCCATCCCAAGGTGGGGGAGTTCTCCGGCTCCCTATTTCAGGGTTTTATGTAACATCCAGCTTATATAAGCCTTTGTCTGTTAACAAAATGGGTGGAGTGTGTCTTGCTTGGATTCCTCGCTAAAGAAACGCTCATTACTTAACTCTTACTCAAGTGCTCATTACATACTTTAAGAATATTTTAGTTCCTTTCCTGTTGCCAATAATATACCGACTTGACAACCTGTTATGGACAAATGATGAAATGTGTAATTTGCCATTTAATGAGCTACATCTTAGAAACTGTGCTGTTGAGGAAGATGAGGGAAAACCGAGGCACACCCCAAATCCTGGCCCCGGGGTCACACCTTGCTTTCTCCTTGCCTGCTCTTGCCAGGCGACAGTTTGGGGGTGCCGGTAGGGGATGGAGGATGGTTTGGTCTTGCCAGGGTGGCTTGGCCTGCGGGACGTGCCTGGGTACCCGGTGTTGCCAGCAAAACCCTCATCATCAGCACGGCCAGGGGTGCCCCCAGCACCACTCCTGGGCGGGCGGTTCGCGGTGCCAGCAGAAGGAGAGGGGAGGGGGCAGCAGCACTGAGCACCCTGCGGGCTGGTGTCCCCATCCCAAAGCTGCTTTGGACCCCAGGGAGGTCACACCGGCCTCTGGGGTTAACTAAATGCCTTTCCAGACCCGGGCTTCAGCTCTCCAGCAGGTAAAGGTGGGTTGTATCCTGCTGCGTGGGAATGGCGAGGCAATGAAAGCTGCCAGGTGCCCAGATCCTCTGGTAAGGAGGACCACGCAAATTGTTTTCCAATGGACTTGTTGAGCTCACGCAAACCTGGCATTCATGTTACTGTAGGGCTTTAAATAGAAATAGCGTGTGTCTTAGCTTAACACCATAAGGAGACGGTTTGCACTCTCTCCTTCCTCCAGATACTGTGCTTCATACACTGACGTGCTTGGCATTCCTTTGAGTTTTGTGAATTGCTGCAAGAAAAAAAAAACTCTCTTTTTTTCTCCCCTCTTTTTTTTCTTAAAGGTATGCATTGCCCTGCAGCCCTGTCCCGGCCCCCCTGCTGCCTCTGGCATCTGTGGATGATGTGCCAGGGAGCAAACGGGTGGGAGGGTTTGGGCTTGGGTTTTTTCTTTTTCCTGCCCAAAAGCAAGTTTGCAATAAGAAAAATAGCGTATTATTTTAGCTCTGAGGCCCGTTTCTGTCCCCTGAGGCTCTTAAGGGGTGAGACAGATCAGAGCTGCGCCGCCGCAGGGAAGATCAAGCTAGAAGCGGCATCTCATCTTTTATTCCATGCGTTTTTAAAATATTTTTTAAAATGTTTTTTTCATTTACCAATTTCATTCACACACACCCCCCTCGAGAGGAGGAAAAAAAAAACCCAACCAAACCCAAACAGTGAGAGCTTTGTTTTTGTTTCCATGGGAATTCTGTAAGAGGGGGAGGGTGTGAAAGAAAACTGAAGTATTCTGGCCAAACCTGATCAGGTTTGGATTCCGAGCAGCCCCTGGGCTGTCTCGTAGCAACTCAAGTCCAGGGGTCCCGCTGTGCCCTGGCCGCGCAGGCGGGGAGGGCTGGGATGGGGCTGCCGCTGTGTCGTAGGGAGCGTTAGGGAGCTGCGCCAGAAAAAGCGATTTGGGTGGGAAAAGATATGACTACAACTCCCAGGAGGCACCGTGGCTGGGTCAGGCCGTCGTGTTTAAGTGCCTTTCACCAAAACTTCCTCTGCCTCTTCCTCCAAAGTTAGGAGGACAATTGCAGTCTTTGAAGGGGGGAGGAAAACAAAAAATAAAAATACTGGACAATGTGTTTTTGCAAACACCCTCCCTTTTCCTTTTGGAAAACTGGTCTTACAGGACAAAAACAATAAAAATCATGTTTTTGTGCCTGGACGTGGCTTAAGGCCAGCTGGCCCACGTTCAGCGGGCTCTGGGCTGCTCTGTCCCTGGCAGCATCACCGGTGCCTGCCGCAGCCTCGACCCCGCGGGTTTTTCCCGGGGCATCCGCGGGGCTCCATCGCCTGCCGCGGGTGTTGTGGTGGTCTCGGTAGTTGGAGCTGAGCACCGTTCTGCCCCATCCCTCTGTGCACCTCGCGGGAGCACGTTCAGGCCCTTCCTCGTTGCACTGCTCTGAAACGGCTGCAGCAAGACACGTTTCCAGTTCATAGTGGGGTGACACAGGGTACACCAGCCCCGCTGCCCCAAAGAGCTGCCGAGTCGCTGCGTTATGTGGAAATGATTGTTTGAATGTGGAATGATTGTTTGAAAACCTGGCAGAGGAGGGGTGGCTCCACCAGCACTCGCAGAGCTGTTGCTCTACAGGCAGTAGGGCTTCAGCAGAGGTTTGGGACAGGGTGCAGGAGCAGGAGGCACGGTGGTGTCCCTCGCTGGAGCTTGCAAGCCTCGCGCGATGCTAAAGCCAGCCCTTGTCTCACTGTTGGGCGATGCAGCCAGTTCCTCCTTCCCCTGGGGCTCTGCAGGCTCCTTCTCAAATGGGACCCAACCAGGGGAAAAAACACTCACCAGTTTTCCCCCTAGTTCCCCTTCAGCCCCCATGGCTTTGCAGAGGCACCAGCATCACCCGTGCGCGGGGCCGGGGAGCATCTGTGCGGCTGAAGGGGAAATATAAGGAGGAAAGGGGCTCTGTGGGTTAGCTGTAGACAGGAAAGGCAGGCAGAAAACAGCTTGACTCAAGTACCTGATGGTTTGTTTGTTTGTTTCTGCCATCTCTAATACTTCGCCTAACCACGAATGTGTCAGTTGCTGTGAACGGTGTCAGCTGAAGCGTGGCAGTTCAGCAGCACCGGGCTGGGGAATGGCCTGTTATTCCTGACGCTGTAAGTAATGCAGCGCTGGAGTTTGTAGGAGTATAGCTGTGCTCATTTAACACGGGGAAAGCAACCCAGGGAGAAAAACTCTGTAGGTAAAACCCTGTATTTAGGTGACATCTGTGTTCAGTACATCAGGCGGATCCCTGCTGTGGCTCGGCTGAAACCACCGAGGGCCCTCCAGTGCTCCAGCCCTTGGGCAAAACTGCTCTTTGCCATAGAGCGAAAGGGGAAGGGGCTTTTCTGGATGCGAGAAAATGGTTTGAGAGGCTTGGAGAAGTTGATGGCTTCTTTGTGCTGTCTCATGCTCACTCCCAGCTGCTCTGAGGCCATGGTTTGGTATTTTTCTAGTGTCTAGCCTCTGCTGTCCCTCTGCTCCTCCCCTGTCCCTATGTTTGTGATGCCAGCTGGTGACCAAGATTGGGGATGAAGTCTGTATTTAAAAGAAAAAACATACCCTTTTTCTTTTCCTGTGTTATCTTTCAGCTGAGGGCTGGGTATGGTGTTCAGCAGCAAAGGCTCTTAGTCCTCAAAAAGCCCTTCTGCAGGTGTCTCCGTACACGTATCCTCGCTTTTGGCCAGCTCATTAGGCATGGCAATGAAAAATTTCAAAGAGAAGGAAAAACATTAATAAAGTGCAACTAATATATTTTAAAAAAAGATTCCTAATGTTCGCACCTTGGTTTTGCAGACCGCAGCAGCAGCAATCCCTGTGTCACTTGTGTTAAATAACAAAACGTCGCACTCCCTGTGACAGCAGTAAGTGTCCTCCGAGGGATGTGTGGAAGTTCCTGAGGATCAAAAAGCAGGTGGGAGCAGAGAACCAAAGAAACCCCCAACAGACAACACTGTGTTTCTTCAGAGCTTGAGATATTTTTTGAAGATGGGCCAAGTAGCCACTTTATGAATTGCCTGTGGGGCAGGGAAGGTTACGGGAAGCGTAGCAAATCACTGATGGACACGGGCACAGCGGCCTTTCTCCTGTAAAAGGTGATGGCTGTGGCTGAAGACCCTGTCCTGTTGTGGTGCTCAGTAGAGGGAATTGTGCTATGTAGATGTCAAAGTGCTCATGGAGAGCGTCTGCTCTCTTCTGCTGCTGCTCTAGCCCTGCTCACAGCGGCTGCCAAAACAAACCTAGCAGCAGAGAAATTAAACATCCATTAACTGAGCTAAGGTTCATGGATTTGTAAAGATTTGCCAGAATTCAGCCAGCCAGGTGCATAGGTGATGGGCGCTGAAATGAGTGCAGGGCAGGGGTTTGCCTGCGGGGAGAGTCGTTCTGCTCTGTGTCTGAGATGTCCCTCCTCTGCACCAACGTGCGTGGAGAGGTGCACGGAGGTGGGAGGTGGTGGGGCCCCCCGCAGCCCGCTGGCCGCCGGCCCGAGGAAGCTGCGGGGTTAGCAGAGGTGGGGCTGGAGAGGAAGGATGGCAGAGATGGGGCACTCCGGGCAGGCGGGTGCCTGGAAGGACGCTCCCCGTGCCGTCTGTCCGCCGATTCCCATCCCCTATGTTGGCGTTAGCATGAAACCTCTCTGCAGCACAGGGTAGCGTATCCTGCTCAAGCATGGCTTTGCTTTGGGGTGATGCCAGTGACATAGGGTGACTTTTCTTATTTCCCATTGCCCCTCTTCTTAGCTGCAGAATTCCACCCTGATTTCCTCTGTTGCTTTGTTCTCTCGTGACACTGAGTGCTAGAAATGTCTGTGCTTTTTCCTTGCTCGATACGGACAGCACTGGTGAGCCACCCTGACTCACAGCTCTCCGTAGCTGCTGAGTGTAGCAGTGTTTGAGCTCAACACCGTGAGCAGAGAGAAGCCGTGTAGCAATGCTCTTGGGAACGCACCTGAGATTTCTCAGTTTGATTTTAAACGAGAAGCACATCACTCACACTGGATTTAGGGAGCCGATGGCAAGCCAAGTCATAGTAAACCCAGTGTAAACGAGCTGAGTGGATGTGCTGCAGGTGTGCCCATAACCAAAGCAGGTATTGTTCTGGTGGAGAAGGTGGAGATGCTTCAATATTGCCCTGCCAGAACAGGGGTTGGGTTAGTTATCTCACGTAGATTTGAGGGCCACGGTTCAGTTCCTCGCTATTTAAAAAAAATCCTTTAAGGGAGAGAAATATCACAACAACCATATTGAAATTTTGCTGTAGAGGCAGAAGCGGGAACACTGAATTCCCTGGGAAAAGTCACCAAGATGTCCCCCGTACAGCTCTAGCACCGCAGACAGCTTTCAGGCATTTTACCAGCATGCCAGTATGCAAGACTGCGTTATAGACATTTAACGTATGGAGGATTTTTGCTTCTCTGCTTGTCAGTTCAGCGCTTCTATAAGCACAAAAATTTTCTCTCCCTCTCGCTAAAAAGTCTGTTTCTTTGCATATTAAAAAGGGCGTATGGGAAGTAACACGAGAAACGCAGCATGTGCAGACGAGTACTGCTCAGCTACAAACAATATGTGACCATAATTATTAGGTTGTCTTACGCTAAAAATAACATTACTTGTGTACTTAATTCATTGTAAATTTGCACTGACTTTTCCATTTGTTCCCCTCGCCAAATGTAATTTCTTGGCGGCAGCAGGGGAAAAACTGACTTCTCCCTGTCGAAGGAATCGGGCTTTTGCAAGAAGAGCAGAAAAGGGGAAAAATTGTGCTCCCTATGAAGGCTGCGTTTGCATGAGAGCGGAGCAAATCACTTTTGAGTCCTTGCACTTGCAGGTCTGCGAGGTTAAAATAAAAAATGCTGTTAATGGATTACTTGATTTTTTTTTTATTATTATTATTTTTTCTCTCTAATAAGAAGCACCCACCATAAAAAAGGGGGGTAAAGCACCCTACCCTGTTCCCTTCCAGCCTCCCTACCACTCTCCCAATATTCTCCTTAGCTCGCTGGGAGTGGTTTCCTCTTAATTAGCAAGTGCTCATAGGCTGGAGCGCCTTGTGGGCTGGGTCGGGCTTCCCTCGCCTTCGGGGAGCCAGCCTGGATGCGGGATCCCGGGGAGCGGGGCGGCTCCTCCGGCTGCGGGGCCGCCGCGTCCTTGGGAAAACGCCTTAAAACACCACCATGAGGGATCCGTTTCCACGGGGGCTGGAGGTTGGTAGAGGGGGGGGAAAAAAAATAAATAAATCCCGAGTTCCCGGGTGTTTGCGGAGCGGGTCGGTTCCCGTCGGCGGGCGAGGGGGAGGTTGATGCGCTCCCCGGGCTGCCCCCGGCGGGGGGGAGGGGAGGGCTGGCTTTGGGGCAATTTGGGGGGAGAAAAAGCTATCCACTCCAACACAGGATGCTTCTTTTCTCAAGTTAATTCCCTGCTTGAGTTCTTTACTAAGGCTGGGCTGCAAACTTTGCCAATGGGAGGTGTTTATCAGCCTTGCAGGACATACTTGGGATGACATACTAATTTTTCATGCTTTGAAATGGGCAAGGTTTGGATGCAGCGAGGCTGGAGAGCCCTACGCCAGGCTGGAGGCAGCCAGGGGGGCTCTGGACAGGGGGATTCAGAGATGGTAGTTCTACGTTTGCTGTGGATCTCAGTGTTTCCGAGATTTATTCGGCTGGTGCTTCTCCAAAGCTGGTGAAACTGCGTCCCTGCCCTGTCCCTTTTAGCAGCTGCTGTTTCGGGATGCGGGGAAAAAAACCTGAGAGTTTCCTGACGTGCTGGCAGCTGGCCAACACGACCCGTTCTGCTGAGCTGCCGGCTCGACTTCTAGCAATTTAAAGCCTTTTCTGCCTGTTGCTATATTTCTTTATTTGGCACGATGCTCTTTCTTGGTATAGGACGCTGCTCTTTTGAAATCTTCAGCCCCAAAATGCCTCCGATCTGGCCTGGGTAATGATTCAAGCCGGTGCAGGTCCCTTGACGTTAGGAGTGCTTCGCCCGCGCGGCCGGGGCTGGCGCGGGCTCTCTGTACACAGCAGGACAAGAAGTATTATGTGCCCAGGTCTATGTGGTCTCCAGGTTCCCTCCTTTAAGTAAATCTGCACGATGCCTCGGAATTCGGTAGAGTTACGTGGCTGTTTGGGGGACAGACCCGGATGGTTTAATCGGGCGGACGAAGCTCTGCTGGTTTGGCATTCGGTTGAAGATTGTAAGTAATGGGATGTCACGGCGAGGCTGGTGCGCCCGTGGCCCTGGGGCAAGTGCTCTCTGCTTGCATGCGGCGTTGTGTTTCGTAGCTGCCCGTGTTTGCAGCTCGGGGGGGTGGGAACTCTGTTCTGAGTGTCTTTAATCGCTCAAGAATTCGTGTTTTCCCTTCCATGCTGTCCCTGGCATTTGACAGCGTGAGCCGGAGGCTCACAGGTAACCGGGGCACTTAATTTCTGACCGCCTCTTCTCTCATGCCCACAGGAGTGTTAGCTCTGTGGCTTGGGCCTTGCGGCCAGATCCTGCCCAGCTTTGCCAGAAGCTGGGAAGCTCCAAGTTTAAGCCCTCGGGCCCTGGGCTACCCTTCCTTTCCAGCTTGCCATCAGTCGGCACCGTATTTACTGTGAACGTGCAGAAAGCCCCTTCCTTCAGGGTAGGTGTTACCATGTGATGCTGAGTGCTGCCCAAGGATGCTGGATTCCCTGATCCCTGATGGGCGCTGAGCGCCAGTGTGGGATGGCAGCTGCCAGCCCCCCTCGTGCAACCGCCCTGTCCTCGCCTGCAGCTGAAAGGGGCCCTTCCTCCTCTCTTTTTGCTATGAGATACCACCAAACCTGTAAAATCAGGTTTGGTAGGTTTTTTTTGCTCTGGGAAAGTCTATCTGGCCTTCCCCAGGGCTGAGGGCAGAGCACGTGGGAGACCTGCGATGCCTGCACTGCCACCGCTTCCCCATCGCCCATCTTTGTGCAGGGTTTAGCAGGCTGGGAAAACCCCAGGTCACTCTGAAAAAACTTATTAAAATTTACAGATATTCCTGCAGGCTGTGGTTCAGCCAATAAAATTAAAACTTATTGAGAGGTACATCTGTGTTTGGTTTTTTTTTTTTTTCCCAAGATTTAACTTTCCCACTTAGAGAAAATCAAAGGGTCTTACTTAAATAGCCATTTCCATATCTAATTTTGTCCAGATGCAAAACATCCTCCTCCTCAGGATTATTGAAAATCAGTGCTGAGGTTCTGGTCTTACTGGAAAATACTAGAAAGTGACTTCTCCTGGGGGACGCGATGCTCCCTTTATTTTGAGAGGCTTGAACTTCTACCACAAATAAGGCTGTTGCTGGCAGGTGTCTCCTGAGCGCTCACAGCTGAGGAAGAGTTTGCTGGGATCAGAACTGCACCTTCTTTAAACTGCTGAAAATACAGTTTTAAATATATTTACCCAGCTAGCGCTTGTAATTTTATTTAGTCTTTGCTGGTGAAATCATTCTTTCATGAAGCGGGCTGAAATCCTGTGCCTCACCCATAAATTTTTACTACTTTTCTTAGTAGTAGCAAAGTGTAAAGGCTTGTGTCAACTTGACATTGTTACCCCCTGTAATTTACAAAGTGCTCTTTAGACTGCAGGTGTGTCTGCAGTAAAGGAAAGATCCTGTGTTTACAGTGGGTCTGCTCTCGAGCAGTGATTTGAGAAATCTCTTCCTTTGAGAAACCATGCAAAGACGTGCAGTTGTGCCTCCTCTAGCTGTTCGTTACAATCGGAACTTGGGTTTTTTGCAGTTATTCCTTCTCTGGTAATTGATTTAAAGCAAGTTAGCAGATCTTCAGGGAAAGAAACATCAGGGGATTGCACTTACTGCCAGCGTTGCCACAAATCTTATTTCCTTGAAATGAAATAATAAAGAAGACATCTGTTACTAATGTTCATACAGGCTTCTAGATTTATCTTCTCTGTCTCTACCTAATGAACACACTGAAGGAGAAACTTGGTCTCTGGAATAACTGAAGCCCCGGGGTACTGCCACCATGCTCGGTTGTGAGAAACTCCCTTCACCTGCTGACTTTGTTGCAAACAGGTGATTCCTTAATTTCACATGGGAAGAGCTATTTTCTAGCATGTCATTTTAAAAAGTAATAATAAAATAGAAGCTTGAGTGGGAGCAAGCATTGTACAGTGGCCCTAAATCTATGTATAATAGAGCTGAGGAAGCGATTTGATTGTCTTCTGGGTGTTGAGTTGCTGGAGTGTCTCGTGTAGGTAAGCACCTGGCCTAAGCTGAGGAGGGCGAGAGCGAACGCTTCGTGCCTCTTCCTCCTATTGTCCGGCTGATAATGGATGATGTGTTTTTAACTCGCTCTCACATACCCTGTACCCTGGAAACTCTCCTGCAGGGACTGGGATTGATTCGGTCATGGCCGTGGGCTTAGTGGAAGTTGTGGTTGGCTTCTTTTTTTCTTTTCTGTCACAAAACCTTGGGCAGCTTTTTTTTTTTTTTTCCCTTCCCAGAAAGAAGGGGGGTTTTTAATCCTCATTCAGGTACTGCTTGCCATGCTTTTTCTCTGCTCTGAGATGTGGGATGTGTGAGTAGCTGGCACACAGCCTGGCTTCTTTACAGCCAGCTATGCAGGGCCAGACCTTGGCCCTGCTGAGCTGCAGGATGGTGATATGTATATGTTATATTATCAATTTATATAGACATATAAACAAAAAAACTTAAATTTTTAAAAACATATATTTAGCCATTTGCCCCTGCCCTGCCACTCGCTTTCATGGGCTTGTGAGCATCTGCCAGATGAACATACCAGCTCCATGTTTTCAGACGCCCTGGAAAGCAGAGGGTGGTGGAGGGATTGGGGAAAACAAGGCTTTGCTTGCCAACTTTTCTCTCCAAAATATTTGCTGTGCTGCTTCCCTGCTTGCTTGGTGCAGGGTGTCCAGAGTGGCAGGGGCAGCCGTGGCCCTTGGGGCAGGGTCACGCACCCTTATCCTGGCTCCTGTGCCTGGGCGGGGAGGAAACAGGAGGGAAACGTGGATTTGCAGATCATGAGTTTTGTGTGTGTGTGTGTGTATATACGTGTGTATATATATAATTTGTGTCTTCAGGATTCAGAGTGTTCTCTGTTTCCATTTGATAACAGTGGGAGGTATCTAATCGCCGGGGTTGCATCGCGTGCCATCACCACTGCCCTGGGCGCTTCACACATCCCTCGCTCCTCGTGCCCACGTGCTGCGGTGGCATTTAGTGCTTTCGAGATCCTTAAAGCAGATAAACGCCGCTGCAGCCCTGGGGGTTTACGTAACCAAGCGGGAGCGGGGCTCGTGTCTGTCAGGCCACTCGCCTGCGCTGGGGTGCCGTGTCCCCCGGGCACCCATCTGCTGGTGCGGGGATGGGGGGAGAAGCTGTCTGGTGACTGCTGCTCCCACGCTGGAGAGCCGGCACCCCGAAAGGAGCTGGGACAGGGCCAGGCATCCCCCCCCGGCACGTGCTGCCTCCTTGCCAGGGGAGGAGAGGAGGCCACGCGTCCTCCGTCAAAGTCAGCTTTGCCTCTGAGAATAAAAACCTGTGATTTAAAATCAGCTCTGGTTCGCACGAGTCTAAATAGACACAAATGAGGCAAAAACGTGCTAAAAAGGGGTCAGGGAGGGCAATGGAGCAACTACCAGAAGGACTCACCGCCGCTCGGGTGGCGAGCGTGGGGGCCTGGCACGGCAGGCAGGGTGACAACACAGCATGTGGTCAGCTCTTATTGCTAGAAAGGGATGTAAGATTTCAGTATTATGGTAATCATCATGACAGGGCAATCTTATCAGGCTAATGCACTTGCTTTGTTGCCAAGAAAACGTATCTGAGAGTGGGGCCAGGTGGGAATGATCCCAGCAGCGTCTCCTTGGCACGCGCCCGCTCGACCGCGGCGAGTTGGCACCGAAGCCGGCCACAGTGCAGCGCTTGCACCTCTGTGCTCTTTGGTTGATCGTGTTTCTGTGACTGTTTTACCTTAAAATTTCTCCTTCGCGCTCTGGGGATGTGGTGCTGACCATGCTGAGCTCCAGCAAATAAAATAGTGCAACACCTGTAGTAGGATTTGACAGCAAAGTAGCCTGTTTGCATTAGTAGTCAGTGTAATAACGTTGCCTGTTCCTCCTCTAGCCCCTTTTTTCTGGCAGTGAAGACACAAATAAAATAAGAAGTGGTCCTCTGCCCTGAGGAACTGTCTCCCTAGGGAGAAGGGATGTAACAAAAAGGCCATTTTTTTGAGCAGTGACGGGGTCGGTATTTTGCAGAAGAGAAAGAGCATCGCTCCATTGCCCGCCTGGGCAAGGGGGCGCGGGGTGCGGGAAGCCTCTGAGAGAGAAGGTACAGAGCTGAGGATGAAAAACCTCATTGCTATTTGCAGGGTTACTCAACAGAAAAAGACTTCTTCCCCTGGATGTTGGACTCCCATTTACGCTCTGACAGCAGAATTCAGAATATTCATGGCGTTGGGAGTTATTTTTCTGGTTTACACCTCTGTTGGTGGAAGAAGTATTAAATCTTCATTTCCTCTATTGCATTTTCCAGGTCAAGCTGTGAGTGGGCCTGATTCCTCTCTTGGATTTTTATTTCTGCCAGTGCAATGAGCCCTCACGTGCGCAGCCATCACATAAGGGCTTTCTTTGGGGTTTGTTTTTTTTTTTTTATCAAATAAAGTCAACCCGCTGATAAATGCCTGGTGCTCTCCTGGGCTCCCCCAGGGCCGGCAGCAGGCGCGGGGTGATGCCGGTGCTGCTCCGCAGCACTGGGGGCTGTTTGCAGCTGCCTCCCTACGGCCGGGGAAGGTGGTCCGGGCACAGAGGAACCGCTCTTCTCGGGGACGAGCGTCCCAGCGCGCAGAGACAACAGGCAGTGTCAGGCAGACAACGTCCCTCTGAGCAGCGCTGGGATGGCCTCTGTCCAAGCCTGTGCAAGCGGGTGATTCACAGCCGGTTGGTGTTTCTGGGTGTCTTGCTGTGCAGCAACTTGCTTCTCGGCTCTTCTCCCATCGGGGCGGCGTGCCCCGGGGCTCCTCCGTGCCACCGGTGCTGATGCATCACCAAGCTGCTTCCCAGAGACTTCTCCCATTTTACCAGCCAGACTTTTGGGGGGATTTTAAAAAAAATCAAAATCCTCGTTTCTTGCTCAAGTTTTTATTTCCCCACCCAGAACACACCGCCCCGCGAGCACACACTGCTAGCTGCATTGCTCTCGGGCCAGATGCGCCTCAGCGCGGGCTGGCTCCTACTTGCAGCCTCCAGGGGTCCCCGGGGTAAAAATAAACCAGCTGTGGTAACTGATTGCACGTTTCCAGCACTTTCAGTAACCTGGGGGGTTGTGGCCATGGCAGGAGCTCGTAACTGCACCCACTACCTGGCTAAAGGCAACCCCACTTTTTTTTCCCCCATTTAAAAAACAAGTTTTTCTGTCTCAACAAACTTTGAATGTGATGCACAAGCGGTAAAACAAGTAGATATTTTGGGCCTACTTTTTCCTCTTTTAATTCAAGAGAAATACAGTCACATGATGCAGTTGGCTTTTCCACATAAGGAACACAAATCTGCCTTGTTTGGTGTTTTCTTGGGCGTGGTGAGAAGCACCCATGGGCGTTGGGGTCTCCCAGGAAGCTGAGCCATCCTCTCCCTGTCACAGCTAAAGGGCGACTGAAACGGTTTGGAAAGCGGGCAGCGTGTCATGTAGTCTTTTTGGAGAGAAATGCTTTGGTCTCTCATTCTTCGTTTTCTAAATGTCTATTTATGTAGTTCTCATGAGACGTTCTGGGGCGTATTTTTCCATGACAAAGGTTTCCTGCAAATTTATATTTATTTTTTTTCCTCAAGGGTCCCACCCAGCATTATGTCCTACCAAGAAAGATTAGTAGATGACTCATGGTGGCTTGGAAGTTTCTGTGGTTAGACCTGATCTCGCTGAGTTTTGGCAGCAATTATGGCAAACGAGCCATTTTGTTCAGTGGGAGAAAGAACCAGTGAGATGGGAACTGCTGTCTGAGACTCCTCAGGTTTTTTTCTTTCCCAAAGCTATCGATTTTCTTTCTGTCAAACAGCTTTTTTTGGTACATGTAGAAAACTGTCTGCAGACACCTTTCCGAGCAGCACCGCTCCAGAAGGTCGTGGCAGTTGAGGGGAAAAATAATATTAAATATTTGGCCCATCGTGTGCAGCTGCCCATCTTGTGCTGAGGTCTGGAGGGTTAAGCTTGTAAGCCATAACCTTCATGCTCTGATTTCCTCTAGGAACGTGTGGAAAAACATATACAGGAGGTTTCACAAAACCAGAAAGAGCTGCAGGGTGTCTCTGGTTTGTCCAGACACCCGTGTTGCTTGTAGGGTGCTGGAGGTCTGGGTACGTGGGTAAGGGAGGGGAGCGAGGAGGCAGCTGAGGCTCGATTTGAGTTTAGACACGAGCATCATCTTTCGCTGCCTGCCATCGGTGTGCTTCTGTGCCGGCTTGATGGAGGCTTTTTTCTTTCTCCTCTGGGAAAGAAGGGGGGAAAAAATATATCCGAGGCATCTATTTTGTTCTAAGGAAGCTGTCAGTATTGTCAATGTGTGTAAATGAGCTATTTTGCATAAATTTGCAGGTGTTAAGTTGTATTTAAGCAAGAAACACAGGAAAGCTATTCTGTTTCTGCAAGTTACATCTTTATAACAAGCAATTTTCTATTGAATTTGCCTAGTTTTGGTCTTTGTTCAGCAGGTACCGAGCAAACCTCAGCCCTTCCTCCAGGGTTACTTGTGAAATCGGAACCGAACTTCTGCTTTATTTGCTCATGCTTAATTCTGATAATGAATCAAAGACTTCTTGGTATAGAAAAAAAGAATTTTTCAGTAAATGGAGTACCCCGTGTCCTGAGTGCTGCTTGTGATCCCGTGGAGGGAGTCCTTGCGGAAAGGCTGATTCACAAAGCCACCTGAAGCTCTCTGTGAAGTCTTGGGGACCAAGTCACCTTTGCCCCCTGAGCCCAGCTCGTAGCTTCTCCTACAGTTACCTCTGGGACTTCCCCAAGCCAACTGTTTTCTTGTGTACTAGAGGTTCTCAAATATTTATTTTAGCTGGCCAGAGAAATGGGAGGCCTTAATATTATCCTGGATCCATAGACGAAGCTGTTCGTGAGCTGGCAGGAGGCTCCTGGGTGTGAAAGGGAGGCCGAGGGCTGATGTTTGCCCGTGTCGGTGCTTGCTGTTGGCTGTGGCTGAGGACAAGCAGCTGTTTTTGGAAATGCAGAACACCAGCAGGCGTTCGCCGGCCTGTCGGCTCCTCTGGCACGTGTGGTTGCTCTTTGGGCACGATGCCTTACTGGACAATGGGCGTGTGGTGCGGGGCGTCCTGGCCCCGTGGTGGGGGCTGAGGCTGCTGAGCGCTGTAGCTTTATGGGTAGACTAAAGAATGGAATTTGGCTGAGGATGGAGTCATCAAATTCTTGTGGAG
Source organism: Phalacrocorax carbo (assembly GCF_963921805.1). NCBI lineage: Eukaryota > Metazoa > Chordata > Aves > Suliformes > Phalacrocoracidae > Phalacrocorax > Phalacrocorax carbo. The sequence continues at coordinate 51,144,854 of NC_087519.1, read as the reverse complement.
TTCGTTAGCCAGAATGCATGAAAAGTCTTTAAAAGCATTGCTCAAAAAAATAATCATTAGGGAGATTCAGTGTGGGAAGGTGCTAAACCCAGGCAGGGGTACGGGAGCGCTTTGGGGCGACGCGAGCGGCTGCACCATGTCATGGGGCTTTGCAGCAGCGGCTCCAGCCTGTGCCTGCCCTGGGTGGGACAGCGGGTGACAGCGCTCTCGAGGTGGTGCAGGGCCCCGTTTGGGGTGGGGAGGCAGCGAGGAGGTGCTGGCCAAGGACAGGGAGAGGAGCTGTGACATACCCTCGCTGGGATGGCTGGAGGTGCGTGGTGTCCCCAGGGCGGCACGGCTCCTCCCGCTCCCGTGAACCTGACGTTCAACCCATGCTTTGGGTTTACCAAAGTACATCCCTGCCACGTGCGCGGTGGCGTGCAGATTCACGCCACCAGGAAGTATCAGCACGGGACATGGGACGGCACCGTGCGATCGCCCGCACGGACCCGGGGGACGCCCGGCCGGGTGGACGTGCGGCAGCGTCGGTACTGCGTGGGGGTCCCAGCCGCGCGCCCTGCGCTTGGGGGCTTTCTGTAAGAGGGACAAAAGCAGCAACAAAACCGAGGTAGGGGTCACCCTGCGGTGGTTGTCCGACCCTGCGGCGGTTGTCTGTGAAGCTGGCGGTGCCGTGGGGAAGCTGCCCTGGGAGATGAGCCTGTGCCTTAAACCCCCAGGCAGGGGAGGGAGCTGGACTTGGCTGCCGCTCGCACGGGAGCGCTCCGAGTCCTGCTCTGTGGTGCTACCTTCCTGCTCCACCGCGGCCTTCTGCTCATGCCAACTGGTGTTTTTTCCAGTGAAAATCATTTGTGGAATTATGTTAAAACAAAAAAAAAATAGAGGGAAAAAATCAAGACAACAGAAACTGCATTTTATTAAAGCAATACACTATTAGTAAAAAAATACACAGTCTCAATCTGCTACTCCTTGTTGCTGTGATACCCACAGAAATCTCTCATTTCTTTGAGCAAGTCACGTAAAAGGTCAACAAAAAGTTACTACCTTCACACGCTTTCGTGTGTTGTTTTTAACAGCGGGAGGAGAAAAGAAAAAAAAAAAAATCATGTTTCCACTTAATGGAAACTTGGCAATAAGGAGCAGGGTTGCATCTGGAGCAGAGGTGGTGACCTCCTGACATGTACCTGGGCTCTCTGCCTTGATACGGAGCAGCAGCCGCTGGGAACGAGCGCCTGCGTAGGGAGGGAGAGCGGAGCGATGGCAGAGAGATCCCGTTTTGGTCACCCAAATCCCTTCCCCGAGCACAGGGTTTAGCTTGGCTGGCGAGAGTTATGTGAGGATCTGTAAGTGTTTGCGTTTATCAGCTGCCACCTAACCCCGCTGTGGGATGGAGGTGCTGGGCTGCCTTCCAGTGCTCCCGCTCGGCTCCGAGCCGCCGACGTTCCCTGCGGAAATGTGGCTTGGCAGGCGGTGGTCGCTGGAGGAGGCGTGGCACCGGGGGACACCAGAATAGCATTGAGGGATGTACAGGACATCACCCTTGTAGACATCTATACGTTTAGATCATGAAAGTATGTCCTGTATTTATATGACATGTTCAACTATATATAAGAGCAGCAGCAATGCTTTCCATCCCGTGGGCACCGCCGTGGTCCTTGTCACCTCTGGTTGCTGTGGGGATGGTCGGTCCAGGAGTCCTTTGCATTACGCTGTCACCTTGGCAAGCTTCTTGGTTTTAGGATCTGATATAAAGCTTTTATGGCCACGCTGTTTGTGTCTGCCAGCACGCTGAAGTGCTGCGTCCTTTGACCTTCCTACTGTTTGTGCTCCTTGAAGCAGGTACTTTTTCCAGCCCCTCTCTTCCCTCAGCTCAGGATTCCCTTTGCCACCTTCTGAGTGGGGTCTGGTGATGCCGAGATGGTGCTGACAGCAAGGTGTTGTCAACCGGTTCCCTTCGCCCTCTGCAGCTACAGCGCTAGCGGGTCTCTGGGGGTAGATAACCAGGTGCCAGAGGCTCTGGGCATCCCCTGTCCTGGCTTTCAAGGGTGTTTTGTGCAGCGCTCCTGGGTTTAGGGGTGCAGAGTGTGGGCCGTGACCACGCTGGAGAGCGGAGGGTTCATGGTGACCCAGGAGTTGAGCACAGCTCCCCGGAGGATGCATGACACGAGGTACTTAAGCACTCTGTCTTAAACGCACTGTTTGTGCCCAAGGAATCCAGAAAATGGTTATGAATATGTGAAGGGCTGACATTAATCGCTGATAAGTACCGAACGATCGGCTTCCCGGGGGAGGCTGCGCGCCCCGTGGCAATCCGGGGAGCAGGCGCTGTGCTCCGGCTGCGCTGCTGGGCAGGAGGGGGCTGGAGCTGGAACAACCAGCACGTCAGCGTGAGATCAGCGGCCCATGCTCATCTGTGCGTGTTTATGTTTTTCCTTCCATGTCACTGTTCCGTAAAGCAAATAAAATGAGTCCTTGGGAAGGGCCTGATGGTTAGGCTGGTCCTGGGCGTGGGGGAAAACGCAACACAGAGGGGGTTTCAGACTGCAGCAGTGGGTTAGTCACTGCGTAATGACAACGCTGCCCATCACGATGACCAGTACCTTACCTCATAGTTTCCCTTGACCTGCCCAGTTTTTCAGTTGTCTCCTCTCTAGCACGAACGCTGTGGGACCGATGCTGCAGGACCCAGTGCAGGGACAGAAAGGGCTCTGCCCCGGTACAGATAGCGCAGCAGGGACCTCCATAAGCTTACCTGTTATTTCCAGGAAATCCCAGTCTGGAAGCGTCTCGTCCCCCATTGCAAACAGGCCACGTGGATTCCCATGACTTGGCTTTTCCTCCGGGTAGGGTGGTGGCTTGGCAGGAAGCCTCACGTGGGAAGGACTATGGAAATCAATAAAGCAGAAACAGGGAGCTGTGCTGCGGTCGTTAAAGTGGGAAGCGCTAATTGCTTCCTGCTTTTAGAGGTCTACTATTAAATGTAGGAACTTTATGAGAATAATTGTTTTGGAAACGGTGTTTTAAAATATTTTATCAGGATTGGGCCAAAGATAGGAAATTTAGGTCAGGATGATGTCTGAACATGACGTTTATTGTTGCTTCGGTTTCATATTTCAGTTCTTCTTCAGCTCCAGATCTTTCCAGGATGGGACCAATGATTTATTTATTATTAAAGGGTTGTTTTGTGTGTGTTGTTTTTTTTTTTTTTTTTAGAAAATAAACCCTAATTCTCTTGTTCTGTCCCTGTAGTATGAGCATCCAGAAGGGCAGATTTTCAGGAGGCGTCTCCATGTGCCATGCTGGCCTCTTTTTCATCTGGCTAAATAGCTTCCATGTACTGAACTTTAAGGTCAGGGTTAAGTCACTGCTGAGCGCTTTTGAACCCCCTTGACTTTTAATCCCATACCTTGGGAATGTAACATGCAACCTAGCATCTACAAAAGCCCTTGGATTTTGATTAAGTAGTGGGGGAGGGTATACTAGAAAATGAAAAAAGTGCATGTACTTTTTGCTTTGTATGTGGATTACCTGGGCTGGAAAAGCAGGATCTTCTCCACAAGTGGGAACCCTGAGCCCAGGGGTCGTTTTCTGGCTGCTCAGCAGAGGTCTGACACCTGCCAAGGACTGTGGAAGGAAGGTGTGCGAGGGTGTAAATCTGGGGCTGGTGACAAGCCTGGCTCCTCCTGGGGGATGCGAATAACTCCTCAGAAAGGGCTCTTCTCAGCCAAGGGTATCTCTCTATGAAGGAGTGGTCCAAAGCTAATTTTAGGTTTCAAATGTGAGGAATCGGGGAAATATTTGCATGGAAAAGCTTTATCACCAGCAGGCAGGGCAAGCAGCTGTGGAGGGCATCGTGTGTAGGATTTCCTTGGCATCTCGTCTGGGCTCTCAGTGCCTGTATGGCACTCGGGCTCCTGGCAGCAGCAGGAGGAGAGAGGAAATTCATGGCTCAAGTCATTTGGGTTTTGTTTTGGGTTTTGGTTAGTGTTTTGGGTTTTTTCCTTCTTTTTTTTTTTTTTTTCCTTTTTAAAAACAGCGACTCATGGCCCTGTTTTAGCCCGAGCCTGTGTGTTTTGAACAGTGGCACCAGGGAGGCTCACGCGGGTCCCACCACCAGCGCTGCCTGCGGGACAAACCCAAGTATGGGAACAGAGGTTGCCTGTCACAGCCCTTGCCAAAAGGTCGCTGTACTGGGAGAGATGTCATGAGAACTGGAATGAGGGTGATTTTCAGGGCTTATAGTGTTTCTCGCCATGGGGATGGGAGTTGCAGAGCATCAAACCCTGGGAGGCATGAGCAGGAAATGTTTGTTTTTACTGGATGTATTTTCTCTTCCCTCTTCCCCTCTTTCCCAGATGGAGGCTTCCTTGGTTTCATAGCTCTGCCAGGGCTTGTCAGCATCATAACCTTCCTGGGGAGCAGTGGTTACCTGAGCTTTTTGCGGATCTGCTACGGTACATCCAAGAGAATAAACTTGGGCTGAGCAAATTTTAGGTAGCCTCTACTATTAGCAGCTGCGTACGTTTTCACATCAGGTCTTAAACGTCTTCAAACCACAGAACAGTTCATGAATACTTATTAAAATATGCATTTTTCTGCCTTCCAATTTCCATGCCTTTAAAGCCGTGTTTTTGTTGTCCAATGCAACAAGTAGAAAAACACCGTTTCTTTAGCAAAGGCTGAGGTAGTCATATGATCCCCTAAGTAATAACTCGGGGTTAAGGCATAAACAAAATGGCAAATAACAAAAATAGATATTGGGCTTGCAAAGTTGCAGGGTTGAGCTATGGGTTTGCAATACAGTCAAAAGGGCTCAGGGGTTAATAGAGTTCATTTTGATCTTTATAGTTGTTTTTCTTGTAGTAGAAACCTTGTTTCTTGGTGCAGTCACTATTTCCAATGTATATATTTTACCAGTTCAAGAGGTTTGGGGCCTGTGTGCTGTGGGGACAGCCGGGCAAAGGGAGGCAGAGAGCTGAAGTTGTGCTTGGAAGAGGAAATAATTTGAAAACTGGGCTGGACAAACATGGTGTCAGCAGCGTTTGTGGGGGTTTTTTTAGTATGTTTTTTCCCTTCTTTCAATTTTTTACCATTTCCCTTTTTCTGTGCTTGTTCATTCTTACCAAAGTTTTTGTTCACTGCTGACCTTTTTTTTTTTTATTGGTTTTTCCTCCTTGCTGCTTTCGCCCAGGCAGACTTTAAGCCGGATAAAGCCAGAGCAGCGCCTTCCCTCTGTTAATATGCAGGTTGCCGCGCCGGCTCGTGGCTGCCCAGGCAGCAGGTTTGGGTGCTGGGGCTCTCCGGGGGGAGCCGGGGCGGCTCTTCCTCTTCCGCTGCCCCGGGAAGGTCAGTAAGGGCAGCCTGCCCTTGCAGACCTCCAGCCCTGGGGACCCTGGAAACCCCTTCTTGCGCAGTCCCGTGCCTTTGCATGGCAAAGACGGGGTTTTTCCTCCCAGTCTCTGCTTTAAATCTGCAATTCAGAGCAATTATCTCTTGCCCATGCGGCTCACGGCCATCTTCTACACCCTTGCAGGCTGCTGTCGTGTTCCGTCCAAGTCTCTTCCTTCTCTCAGCCTTGACACTGTTCTCACAGGTCAAGTGCTTTAGATCTGATCCCTCCAATCTTTTGCACCCTGTCTTCCTTTTTGGCTTCCAGGCAGTAGCCTTGTTTGTGCATCTTGGCACAGGTTGTGCCTTTGTTCACATTGCTGGTTCTTGACCCACGGAAACCCTGGTCAGCCTTTTTGGTCTTGTTTTTCTTTTTTTTATTTTTCCCTCTAACAAACTGCTGCTTATTTTCTGTCCTGGACACTAACAGCCAAATACTGAAATGTAGCATTTGTTTCTAATAAATCTCATCCTATTATTTCCACCCTCCTGCAATTCGCCACTAACATTTGAGTTCTCTCTCTGCCCTTCACGTAACTGCAGCCTCCAAAGCTGGCAATATCAGCAAGTTTTATAAGCCCGTTCTGTAGTCCTTCATTAGTGCGAGCAGTGAGTGGCACTGGATAGACAGGGCCTTCTTGACGCAGCCCTTCTGTTTGGCTGCTGGATCCCAGATAACCGTGCTTGGCACGTGTTTGCACCCAGCGTGTTGCAGACTAACACGGGCGCATTCCTCAGCTTGCCCGTGGGAATGCAGACAGTGTCCGCCTGGAAACTCTGGCCAAGAGGTTAAATAGTTCTTGCTGAGCAGAGCCGTATAAAGCAATTTGCAGAAGCTTTCTGAGGATCGTGGTATGGCTCGTCTTTCCAGCTGACCCCTGTGCTGGCCTCCCTGCCCGGGGCTGGGTTTGCCCGGTGCCCCCCAGCTCTGCGGCAGCCGGCTGCGATGGGGAGCGCAGCCGCTGTCCGGGTCTCTGGGGCGTCTGGCTGGGCCGTACCAAGTCACGTTTTCCCCCTCGAGCCCGTAATCTGGCTCTAATCTTGACAGGGGTAATTTTTCTGCTGGGACTGACTCAGGGTCAAATGCATTTGGACTCTGCTTTATTCCAGGCCTTGTCTGTGCCAGCTGTGAAAGCAGCTTTAGTTTAAAAAAAAAAACCCAACTCCTGAGTTATGCAGCCCTGCTGTGGTTCTTAGCAAATAATCATTGCATACACTGGTTAATTGTTTATCCATTAACCAACCGTGTCAATTAATCCAACAAGCGGAGCCTGGCCGTACCTGGCACGGCGGGGAGGGGAGGAGGAGGGAGGATGCACATCCTTTGCTTCATGGCTCCTGTCCACGTGCTCTTCCTCCAGCCCTGCTGATGTGGTATTTGTCTGCTGGTTTCCTTCAAGTGTAATTGGCATGGCACGTAAAAAGCGTGTTCTATGTATGGCGTGTGTTCTCTTCGGCTGTGAAAACCTCTCTTTTGGAAAGTGCATTAAGTTTCCATGAAGCAAGAGCATCTCTTCAGACTAAAAAAATAAAAACGAAACTATGTTTTGTTTCTAAATGTGAAAACAGACAGAAGAAATACAAACCAAGATGCTGCTTTATTTCCAGCCAGAGATGGCAAAAATAAAAGTTCTTTGCGTGGAGTGACGAGTGGGAAATAAAATAGGATTTTATTGTACGTGTCGGCGCAGAGCGGGGAAGCGCTGCCGCCCGGCGTGGGGCAGCTCTGGGCTTCCCACCACCGCTCCCAGGGCTATCTGGGAAAGCCTGGTGGTGTGGTGTGGCCTCCCTCCTGGGAATGCTATTTATTTACGCCTGCTTTCTAGGGAGAAAATCAAACCTCTGAAGCCAGCCTATATCTGGTGGAATGGCTTCACTGTTAAAAGAAAACAAAAATGAACCTTATGCTCCTGGAGTGATTGAAGTCCCCTGCAGCGTATTGGTAGGAATAGGTAAGGGGCAAGGCTTCTGGTGGAGAGCTGCCTTTCCATCGAGCTGCGATGAGGGAGGAGCGGGACGGCGCTAATGCCGAATTCCCACCGCACGGAGGCTGCGCGAACCGGGTGGAGCAGTGGGTAGCAGCGCTGGCTGGGTTGTCCCACGCGGCAGCGTAGCTCCATCTGCGAGGGTTAACGCAAATGCCTTCTGGCATCCCCCGGACAGAGGGGAATGAAGTACCTGGGGTACGTGTGTGCGTTTGTGTAGGAGCTATTCAGATGGATCTCCTGGAGTGACGTGCTGGTCCGGCCTTTAGACTTTAAGACTCTGGAGTCTGGCTTTAGAACTTTAGTCTGGTCCTGAAGCCTTCTGTGCTGTCGTGGCATTCCCAGCCGCGGGTGGAGGGTGGCAGAGCCACCAAGTCCCTCAGAGCCCTCGCTTGCAAGACGAAGCTGTTGATTCTGTATTTACTTTGGTATAAGAGAAGAGATTGTCCCAGTTTTTCTTGATTCAAGCCTGTGTCCATATAGATTTTTTTTTTTTTCTGCAGGCAACTGTTTTTGACATGTCTTTGGGCTTGCATGACATCAGCCTCTTGTAGCAATAAAATTATGTGCTTGTTTCAAGAGGAAACGATAATAAAGAATATTCCTTCAAAAGCAGCTAAACACATGAATTATTAAAATGTTAAATTATTTCCAAATTACAGCATATCCAGCTCTTTCTACAGAGCTCACTCAGGAATAATCACACAGTGTTCTCTGCAGAATTTAACATCAGAAATGCCACACTTTTTTCTTTTTGAAACATTCTTTCACACAGTGTAAGAGCTTCCATGGTTATTAATGGGCATCCTTGTATTGGCTTCTGTAAAATGTTGCATGTTTGTCCAGTCCGTAATTTTTCAGCGTAGCTGTCAAGCTGTGACATTTATTGCAGAGCAGAACAAAGATTGAAAGGGACCTTTTTATCACATAGATGCCCAGGAGGTGAAGCTTGGCTACGTGCAGGGGCCAGCAGCTGGGTCTGCAGCCCCACGATGAGTTGCAGAGCCTGGAGGAGTAGGAAGAAGCAGCTTTGCAAATACTCATAAGCGCTGAAACATTGCATCAGTGTTAGTGGACATGCCTTTCATCTTGATTTTTATTTTTTTTTTTAAATTTTTGTTTTCTTCTTCCTTCCCCGTTTTTGTCCTGACTAAGGCTCCTGGAATGGGTGGGTGGGGATAAATGTGGGAAGTGCCCAAACATCTCCAGGTGCCACCATCTGACTGCCCTGAGCACACAACAGCCTTCCCCGCACTCGCTGCCCGCTGGTCCCCTGCAGCCCCTGGGGCTGTGTAAGGGGTGCGAGCTCCCTGGGGGGCTGTTGGAGGGGTGAGGGCAAGCTTGCAGCATCCACCCGTGTTGCTCCCAGGCTTTTTGTGGGCATCGGGGTGCTCCAGCCACGCTCTGCTCCCTGGACAGGAGCCCTCGCAGCTGTGACTTTTGAGCCTTCTAAGAGGATGGAGCCGTGGGAAGGCACGAGGCACACGGATACCATGGGCAGTCGTGTAAGGTGCATAGAAATAGAGGAAATCTTAATGATGCCAGGAATTTGTCACTAGTTCAGTCAAAGGAAAAACGCTTAAATTGCCTACTGATTTTTCTGGCTGAGCTTTTCTTCCGTGCAGCCTAACCTGGCAAACAGTGTCGTGTGAATTAGGTCTAGGATTTGGCCAGGCATTAATGCAGTTTGTGCTTTTTCTGGTGCATTGTTGTTATCATGGAGAGAGCTGAGGTGACCAGGCGAGTTGATGCAGAAGCTTCCTTGCTCTCCCTTTGAAATCAATATGTGAAGGTTCTGTAAGCCACAACCAACCCCCTGCAGGTTTTTTTAGCTAGGAAGTGAAATATTATGGATTTTCCATTCTAAAGTACAACCGGAGCGTGCAAGTCCTGTGGTCACTGGCATCGCTGGGAAATGTTCTCTTGCAGCCTGAAGCTACCTGTGCTTTTTCACTGTTCCCACTGCTCTGGGCAGAGGTTTGCTGTAGCTGCAGGGCTGGGCGTTTGCATCGCGTGTGTAGGATGGGGACAGTTGGGAGGAATGTTGGTAAGGGGCTGGAGGGAAGACGGGGCCATGTGCTGCCGGGGGGTTTCGCTCGGCCCCGCTGTGCTGGTGTTGCAGAGGGACTGATGACAGCCCTGCTCCTTCCTCTTCCCCAGCCCCCTGTCGCTCCGGTGTGCGGGTTCCTGAGATGTCACTGAGGGCAGAAAGCCATGCAGCTGCGTCGACGCTGAAGAAGATCGCTGCAGACATGAGCATCATCATCGAGAGCCTGGATACCAGGGAGCTCCACTTCGAGGGGGAGGAGGTTGACTCAGAGGTGCTAAATGACCCAAAAGGCACCGGTGAGTTGGCGCCTGTATGTTCTCACCCCGCGTCCCGCCTGGATTTAATAACTGATAATCTGCTGACAGACAGGGTACAACCACAGCGCTTTTACCAAGCCCAGCTGTTGGCCCTGTTTTATGGCCAGGAGGCATTACTCTTAGCACTTGAGCGCTTCAAGTCAAGTCCCTTCTGTGAAAGCTTGTCTTTCAGCTCTCTTAAATAAAACCTGGCATGTTTTAGTGGAATTACTCCCGGTGTGTAAATGCTCCTGTGTTAAAGTATTGCAACGATTTGCTGGCTTTCACGCCCTCCTTGATGGTTACAAGGCTGTTGAGCTAACGGGGTTTGTGGTCCTTCCAGCGTGCATTCCCTTCTCTGCTATCTATCACACCTGTGGGTTCAAAGAGCCGGACATGCAGGTGTACCTCACGGGATGTCCTGTTCGAGTGCGTGTGTTGGAAGTGGAACGCTTTACTTCCACAAAGAAGGTCAGAACTTCCAGAGATTTCATTTAATTTCTGTAGAACTGTATTAAAAAGCTGTTTGTGGGTTCATTTTGCACGTGCTTGTTCATGGGCTGAGGAAGAAGGGATGCCTGTGTCTCAGAAAATGCTTAAGATAGAGGGTTATCTGTCCGCTTATAAAAACTAATAAAGCGGAACAAGAAATTGTGAGACAGAATGATCCTTAGGTAAAATTGAGTGAGGGCTCTGTAGATGATCAGCTGCAGGAAAATGACTTATTTCAACGCTGCATCCCTCGTGGCGGTGTTCTCGGCAGGTACCGAGCCCCAACGTTTACACCATCGAGCTGACCCATGGCGAGTTCACCTGGCAGGTGAAAAGGAAATTCAAGCACTTCCAGGAGCTTCACAGGGAGCTGCTGAGGTACAAAGCCTTCGTGCGCATCCCTATCCCTACCAGGAGGTGAGTGTGCAGCCTGTGGATGCGCTGGGCTTTGGGAAGGTGTGATCTTGTCTCTTTTAATAGCATATCTGTTGGGCTTCACTGATCCCATTTGCTTTGCTGTAAGGAGGAGAGGGCAGAAGGATTTAGTCTCTACAAATATTTAGCAGCTATAATAAAAATATCTAATCTCTCTGTATTTAGCAGCCATAATCTAAGTGGTGCAAGCATCTCTCTGCTGACGCAGAAAGTACGTTGGGTCCCAGGTCATTGGCTTTTGAGATGGATTTGCCTTGAACTTGGGGAAGGGTTATGCAGATGGAAATTGTTGGTGCATAGGGCTGGATGTGGGAGGTAGGGGGGTCCCTGGCGTGGGTGGTCAGCCCTGCCCAGGCTGGCCTAGGGGCTCGGGATGGCTGGAAGCATAAGGGGAGACAGGAGAGAAATGGTGTAGGTCAGCAAGAGCTTCCTGATGTGGAGAAAGGGGGGGGAGAAGATATTAGGAAAGGTGAAATTATGAGGGGTTAAGGGCTGGGGGAAGATAATGGCCTAAAAATAGGCTCCCTTTCCTTATAAGGGCAAAAGGGGGCCCTCAGAAATCAAACTCTGGTACTCATGTTGTATTTTTGTTTGTGAGCCAGTTAGAGCACACTGGTTTCCTAAGTGAATCCACGCTTGCTTTTTTTCTGCTCTCCTGCCCACCCATCTCAGTTTTTAAGAGCTTGGATAGGAAAAATAAAAGCATTGCAGAAGAAGGGTTACGTGTCGAGGCACGCATGCACTCGCAGCACTCAGACTTGATATTGGGGCTTTTTCTTTCCAGTCACACGGTGAGAAGACAATCCATCAAAAGGGGAGAACCGAGGCAGGTGCCGAGTCTGCCGCACACCGCGGAGAGCACGGTGCGGGAAGAGCACTTCTCCAGCAGGAGGGTAAGCACCCAGCTTGGTGTGTGGGGGCCAGAGGGATGCTCTGGGGGGGCTTCTGAGGTGCAGAGACTCCAGGCAGGTTGCTTGTAAAGCCACCCTTGTTTTATTACCATTCAAGTCTTTTGCTTGACAAACTTAGGCTCTGACAAGTCTAGATTTAACGCCAAATTCTCCTCTGTGCAAAGAGGAGGATGCTGCTCCTGGGCTTCATATGGCTGAAGCTTTCCTCTGCAGCTGAGGAAAACCACAATGCCGAGAGTGACTGTTTCCCTCCTCCCACCTGCTCCGATTTAAAGATAGAATAGGCAGTTCACAGAGTCAAGTTGCGTGATGGAGGCAGCCCCGCGGCCATCAAAATCTGAGAGATTTCAGTCCTGTCCTCCTCTGAAAGAGGAGATGACAGTCAGGCTCTTGATGCTGGAGTAGGTAATTTTAGCCAAGGCACACATGTTCTGTGTAACTTCATCAGATGTTAACAGATGGGCCCTTCTATGACGAGGGTGGATGTCTTCCTACCTCTTCATTGCAGCTTTGCTGTTTGCAAAGGGGAAAAAGAGTCTGTAAAAATCCATGTTTGTTCACCCTGTGCTTATTGTTCTCCTCCTGCTGTTCACTCCCTCCCTGGGCTTCTGCCGCTGAAGCCTCAAGTCCCAAAAGGTTATGTCTGTGCGGGAAGCTCCAGGAGAGAGGTGGTTTAAAAAAAGGAAGAGAAATGGTTTTTAGATCCCTCCCCTCCCTTGGTTTTCTTGTGGGAATCCCGCAGCTTTCACCATGGGGTCATACGCCCCCGCTGCCCAGCTGGGCAGCTCAGCGCTGTGATGCGAACGCCGAGAAGGGCAAAAGTCCCAGTGACATTTCTTTTCGGTTCGTTTTGTGTCCTATAGGACTCTGCCCGGTTTCCCATGCCCGAACAGCTCAATCGCTTCTTTGCCCAGTTACCAGGATGGGAAGATGTTCTCCCTCCTGTGATGGTTTCTTCTCTTCCCTGCTCTCGGCTGGGGAGGAGAGCCTCCCCAGTGCCTGGTGGCCCAGCCACTGCCCTCTCCGTGGCTCTGGGACAGGGCAGCGTGGTCGCCATGCTCCTCACCCCGTGAACCTAGTGTTTTGGTTAAATAAGCTCTATCAGTTGAGTCTGAGGCTGTGTTTTAACACGAAGCTAATTCGTGTGGGTCAAAAACAGCGGGGACTGACTTTTCTATTTAGAATTTTTATGAAACTTGGGTTCCGTCAAGAAAAATGACCGCTAAAATGAGAGTGCCAAGCAACAGGTCTGCTGGTAAAAGGTACAAACACAAATCTGTGAACAGTAAACAACCTGTGATTGAACTGTTTACGCTGCTGAGCTGTAACCCTCCATAAGCACATAATAATGTATTTATTTATCCATTTGAGCTGAAAAGCGTGTTTGATTTCTTGATTGCTTCCTAATACCAGACAGTTGGAATGTAGGTTTTTTTAATCTTGAATTCCTACATCTTATCTGAAGTTTTGATGTTTTAATTGTAGAAACAGCTGGAAGACTACTTGACAAAGATCCTAAAAATGCCAATGTACAGGAACTACCATGGAACAGTAAGTAGAAATTAGTTTGCTTAAATGCCTAAAGAATGCTCACTTTACAAATGTTGAATTCATTGGAAGAAGGCATGCAGCTTATATGAGAAACATTTTACAGCTGTTTTGCAAGCATTTGGGCATAGCTGATTTCTTCAACACAGATGCAATATGATTAAAACCAAAGAAAGAGGGTGAATGGCTCGCTCTTGGAGGTCACTGTTATAACACAGTGGTGACCACCTCAAGGCAGCCCAGTCCAGACAGCTGATTCTACACGGGTGATGTAGTGGGTTTCTGTTTAATTCTGGGCAGTGTTTAAGATGATAAATTGAAGTTTTAAATACTTAAATAATCGGGGTCCAGACCATACCCCTTCAGTTTGGGCTTTGCGTGTGTGGTCCTGGGTGCAAATTTGTCTCGGGTTCCTATTCTGTGCAGTTTCACTGGACTTCGGTGTCACTAAGTTTGTACGAGTGATACCCGTTCACCCCTGAGGGTGTTTTGTGACTTCCAAAGGGAGACGGTAATTGGCTTATTTCCCCAAATCGATAGTCTTTTTGAAATGAGGAGAAATGTCAAATCCAACTTCAGGCTTATTTTAAGCAAAAATATTTCCTTTGGAAGCCATCCTCAAATGTTTCTTCAGTAGTCCTCACCTGTCAGCTGCAGCTGTAACATCTCCCTGGGATGGTAGTTTATTTCCCCTTTCTTTGGCTGCGTGATGACTGTGTTACTCCATCTTTTGTCTATCAGCAAAACCTGATGCATGCGTTGAGCAGCTGCAGAGCTTAGTGACGTTTCTGAGCAAGGGGCGATAACTGGGAACGCTTGGTTTTCAAACAAGGCAGAAATGTAGGCTAAACTTAGGGTGTAGCAGCCAGTTCTTCTCTTCTACTTTTGTTGTTTCGCAGGAATTCTGCTCTTCTGCAGGATTTCAGGTGTGTAGAGGTGTTGGGTGGCTCGTAGCTGGATGTAATGCCCCAAAGCATCGTGCGCTCCCGTTGCAGAGCTCGGTGTGTTGAGCACCGTTCGTTACGTGGGACAAAGCGTTCATCCAGTGTTGGCCATCGTGCCTTGGGTTGGCCAGGGTGCTTTGGGTTACAAGAATTCTTCAGATCTGGCCTGAAAGGACCTGTGTTTCTTTAGAGTGTTTCTTTCGGGGCCAGGATGTGGAGCTTAAGTCCACCGCAGTCAAGAGCTGTATTACTCTGCAGGTGGAAAAGAGTCATCTTTTGTTCTAAAGGCGAGATTGGGATAACTTGGCAATTTTGATCAGTAGCATATGCAAAGTGGGGGAGAGTTATTTTACAGTGCAGATCCATCTTGTCACTCATAGGCAGGCGTTGCTGCATTTTTTCTTTTTGTTTTGAGAATTCTTGTTCATGTAAGAACGTGGGTGATCTTTTGACCAGCCTGTAGCTTGAGGCAGGCTGCTGTGATGGGGGCCGGGCGAGGAGATGGGCGGTCCTGCCTTGCTCGGGCAGCTGCGGGGTGCGCTCCTCCTCCTGTGCTGAATTGCCCTTCTGTCCCCGGCCTCCGGAGCCAGATGTCACTTTGCACATAAATTTTCTGTTTATTGTTGGCTTTTGCTGGATTTGGCCGCAGCGGAGTGTTCAGTGAGGACTTTGCCACTAATGGCGGTGTCGCTAAGCGCAGCGGGTTCTGCAGGCGGTGCTGGAAGAAAACACGGGGAGAAAAATGTTTCCTTTAAAAAAAACAAAAAACAACCCCCACTCCTCTCAGAGTAGAGACTGAAGCGAAGATTTCTGGCGTTTTCCTTGGAACTGTATTTGTCATTCTTAGAACAAAATGAGGGCTTTGCTCCTCCTGTGGTTGAGAAGCTTTTTGCCTGGACGCTGATGAATGCTGCAACTGTCTTAATCTTGGAGCACATTTTGACTCTTATATGTTCCTCTCATCAAACCTATGCACTGAGGTTTTGGTTTTTATTTTGGTTTGGGTTTTTTTTTTTTAATCCAAAATTCTTTGTAAAGACAGACCTGGAGTTGCAATGGCAAGCTGCGACCTGCCTGGTGTGTAATTCCTGGTCCTTGTGAGGAGCCTGCTTGGGTCAATTGCATCTCCTTGGCCGTGTTTTTACATCTGACCTGCACAATTTAATTGACTTGCTTTTTTTACTTCTTTTATTTTGCATTTGTTCTTAATTTATTTGTCAGTAAGAGGGTCACCACGTTATAAGCTGTCTGGAGGATGTGCCATGCGCTGGGAGGGTCAAGCCTGCAAGTCGAGCTTGTAGCGGCTTTGCAGACCTCGGGTCCCCGGCGGGTTGAGGATCAGGGCCGCGGTGACCTCGTGCCATTGCAGAGGCTGGACATCCTCTAGCCTTTCTAGGTGACACTCCTGCAGGCTGTGGAGGGAGAACCTACTGAAGCATCAACATTTAGAGATGTACCAAGTGTCCTTTGCTTTGACTAGTTACCTCTGACTGATAAAATTTACAGCTTTATCGCATTTCCCTTAATTTCTTGGCATTCATTGTACCAGAGTATTTTATGTGGAGCTTACAAATAAGTTGGAAGATGCATTGTATTTTGTGATCAGACCCCAGACTTCATGGCCTGCCTTTATTTTATTCTTTTTTTTCTTTCTGGCTGTGTGACTTATGATTAAATGTAATGTTTTCTAGGCCTTTTGAAAACCTTTCTATAGTACTTCTGGGCTGAAGCGCTTCAAGACAATTACTGCTAAAATGAATGTTGTGGGAATCGGTGTGTTAATTGTCCACGCTTCTTTCTAGGAAAATGGAAATGGGGGAATATAGCCCCAAAACATTAGGAAACCAGGCCCGTGGGCTTGATTGTATTCCCTATTAAAAATGTATTAATTGGACCTTTGCATCGCTTATTTCATGTGAGTTGCAGTTGCTGAAAGATGCCTAAGCAAAATATAAAATAAGATTTGGTTGAACCAAAGCATGTGTGTCTTACATTTTGCATGAGCTTTAGTAACTGAGCGTAAAAACCATGTCTTAAGTGACAGCAGTACAATGTAAGAACAACTTGGATACATGAGAGTGGCTGCTCTTGTACCTCCGATATGGCACTTGTATCTGCAGACCGTTGCAAAGGTCCCCGCCCAACCCTTCAGTATTTTTAGCTATTGCACTTGAACTTTAGTATGTTTAGTTGTTTTATATGGGTTTAATATAAGCCAATTTTATGTGTAAGAAATAGCTGGCATCTTGCTCAAAAATGTTACTCTGAATGGTGGTGTAATTTCATTTTATTGCTAGCCACTGTTGCTAATCAACTCTTTATGGTGGGGTTGTTTTTTTTTAACCCACTAAATTAAAAACAAAAGTCAAAATGAAAACACGGTGTGGAGCTGCTGAATTCTTTCTGAAATACAGATGCTCTATGAAATCTTTGCTTACATAAATCACACGTGCTCAACATTGCTGGCAGAACGGGGCAGTTTAAAACCGTGCCTTGTGCACCTTGCAGCTGGTTCTCCACCTTTCATAGCTTGTCTTTCTGCAGCTGATCACTCCCGTCTGTTTTCTTTTTTTCTTTTTATTGCTACAACAATGTCATTGAAACTGCATTCCCTAGGCCCGTATCTCATACTTAAAATATTCTGCTGTGGATTGCTCTGAAACCGGAGCGGGATGCCGGCTCCCCGGGGAGGCAGCTGGGCAGTGCAGGAATTCAGATGTGGAGGAGATGAAAGTGCCTCGCTGCTCCGCGTTCCCCTCTCGGCTCTTCTGCGAATGACGAGCACCTCGGATGAAAGGTGCTATAACAGTAAAAATAGCTAATGCAGCAGTAATCATAATAATAAATCATTCAATCAGATATTTCCACTGCACTGAGGAATTTTCCTTGTAACTGGTGGAATATATTTCCGCTGTTTTTACAAACCAACGCTCCTAAGAGTTGCTGCTTGATCAACGTGTTGGACGGGCTTCTGTCGCTGTTGTCGCCGCTTCAAAGACTCCTTGGCTGAAGAGCAGGTTGCTGCGCTGCCAGACGGCCTTTCTTTCATTTTTTAGGTAGTAATAGTTCTGTCTCTGCAAGTAATTTTTCCTCCTGATTTTTCTTCTTGCTTCTTCAAGGACAATTATTTCTCTGCAGCCAGTGCTCCTCAGATTGCTGCCAGCTTTTTGGCCGCAGCCAACGCTTTCAAAGGGATTTGACATTTGTGTGCGCTGGTTTTTGTGCGCCTGCTGTGACAGAGGGGTCTGGGTTTCTGCTGTGTCTGATGGGGAGTGCCAGCCCTTTTCTGAAGAAATGGAAATAAGATGCAGGGCAAAGAACCGGCCTGAAGTTTTGCTTGGGACTCTGATAAGAGGTTTAGGATACGCTGGGTTTTCAGATGCTCCTTGTGTCACCGCAGAAACAGCTGGAACACTTGTAGGTCACTGCTGGTGCTTTTCCAGAACGTGTAGTGAGAGCAGCGATAGCAAGGTTGTTAGTAAAAGCGTGGAGTAACTTGTTCTAGCCACTTTCTGGAAACAGGCTGAAATCACCCAGAAATGAGGGCGTTAAATTTGCCTCTACTGAATAGAGGTTACTTTATGTCCTTGAGCTACTCGGAGGAGAACAACAGACCCTTTGTTCTTCTCCATGGCCTTATTGATGTGAGAAGTTTGGGAAGGAGCAGCAGAGCAGGAGGAGGATGAAGAATCTTCTGTCCTGTTGCTGTCTGTGGGGCAAAATTGATGATGTTGGGAAGGAAGCCCGAGCCGGCCTCGCCATAAGTGCAAGGTAGACTTTTGCCCCAAATTTCCTGATGTTCTTTGTTATGCTCAGTGTTGGAAAATACCTCCGAGTTTTATGGGTCCACCCATGTAATTCCTGTGCGAAGTTGGATTTTGCCAGTGAGGGCGCTGAGGTTGGTTTGCCAAAGAACAGGTGACAGTGGCCACCTTGGAGGAGAGCCCTCCCTTGGGTGCTGGCACCTGAGCTGCTGCGGGGCATGGGTGGGCATAGCCAGAAGACAGCCCCGAGGCTGTCTCACGTCCCAGCTACGGTCAGGAGCATGGGTTGAGCCCTGGGCTTTGCTCCCAGCAGGCTTCATTGCCAAGAGATGTGGTTAGAGGGTTCCCTCTGGCTTGCTGCCTGACCAAAGGGGAGAGCAGCTCCTGCCCTCACCCTGCCCCGAGCACCTCTCTGCATACAATTGCCCAAGTGCAATAATAAATTAAAGTTGCCTGGGTGCAGACAAGCCTCTGCCATGCAGGGCAGCTCCTTTGCAAAGCTGCCCATGCCCAAGCCCTGTCCTGCACGGGACGCCTGGGGCAGGTGTTTCTCCCTGCTAATTGGGCCCAGGGCTTATAACCAGCAGACTGCCAGGAATGTCCCGCTGTGCCAAGAAAAGCCTGCTTGGTCAAAATCGCCTGGTGTCCTATTTTTAGAGATGAACGTAATTGTGCTGCGCTTTCTCACCGGCTTTGCTTGTCGTTACGTTCCTCTGCAATCTCCGCTGAAGCGCGAGGAGCCCCGAGGAGGCAGGCTGCCTGAATTTGAGCTATGCTGGTAAATTTGGTAGTATGGCAGGTGGGTTTCCCAGGCTGTGCCTGCTGTGGAGCTCTGTGCAGACCGGCAGAAGTCATAGGGAGCGTGCTTGAACTTGCTCTCCTTCTGCCCCACTGTGGCTCTCCTGTGGGTTTTTGGCTCCTGGGGCCAGATGGGGCAGTGGGTTGTGTACAGCGCTGAGCGGGAGCGACCTGGTGTGATGGTCTTGGAGGATGCTTGTGAGCTGAGGGGCTGAATCCCCACGTGGTGTGTCTCCATGGGGTAGGGGACTCAAAGGGAAGAGGTTGCCCCCAGCCCTGGGTATGTGTATTCATTCCCTTTCCAGCCTTTCTGTGAGGCTCACTGGAGGAAGGAGAGGATACAGGCAGCCAGCCAAGTTCAAGCAAGCCCCCAAACAGTGTCAAACTTGAGTCCTCGTTGCAGCCAGTGATCCAGGAGGGAGGATACCAGTGGGTCCCTATGATACATCTAATCTTGATTGTCCTGGTTGCCTGAAATGTGTTCTCCAAAGTACGTTTAAAAGAAACAAACAAGCAAACAAACAAAAAACCCCAACCAAACTACTTTTCTTGGCCTTCTTGAAGGTGCTTAAGCAATGGTGGGTAACTTCTGCTCAGGATCTTCTGTAGCTTCTGTCTTTATGACAAGCCACTCTGATGAAGCGAAGTATTTTGTGGATTTCAGAGTGTGAAAGATGGGGGAATCTTTTTCTCTTTCCCCAGATGGAGTTCATTGGAGTAAGCCAGCTGTCATTCATCCATGACCTGGGACCGAAGGGCATGTGAGTTGTGAGCTGTGTCTTTGTGAGTTATGGCTCACCAAGAGGAAGGCCTTATAAATAATCTTCAGATTGATAGTTTTTCTTTCTCACAAGTAACTGACTGGGGAATATTTTGCCATCCGGATGGAAAAAGTTATGAATGTTGAGGCAGAAATGCCACAACTTTGGAAAACAGTTTTGAGAGTGGGCTGCTTTGCATGATGTGGGCTGCAGCTCACAGGCTAGCTCATGGGCTTTCTCCCCTTCCCTCCCTGCAACGTGTTGACTTGCTCATTCTTGTGCTTGTGCTATAAAACAGGGCCCTGCGTTTCTTAAATCTGCATTATTTCCTTTTGCGGCGTTATTTTTGCCCTTTCCAGCCCTCAGGGCAGTGGCACAGAGGCTGCTTGAGTGTGGCTGGAGGCACCAGGAGTCATCCCTGGGAGCAGGGGTTGGTTCAGCAGGCATCCTCCACCCAAGACCTGCCCTGTGCCTCCGGGAGAGCCGTGCTGCCTGTCCTGACAGTGTTTGTTTCTGTCCTTGCAGAGAAGGGTTGATCATGAAGCGCTCCGGGGGCCACCGCATACCTGGTCTGAACTGCTGCGGCCAAGGAAGGATGTGTTACCGATGGTCCAAAAGGTACTGCTGGGCAGGCAAACAAAAATCCTCATTTTTTTTCATCCCAAATAATCTGTGAGGGGAATTCTTCATATATATATATATATACACACACACTTTTAATTATTTTTTTTTTTTTACAATAGCCACAGATTTTCAGGTCCGCAGGTTATTCCCCTCTCATTGTCCTATGTGGAAGGTGGTGAGTTTTATAGACTCATAGAATCATTAAGGTTGGAAAAGACCTCCAGGATCATCAAGTCCAACCACCAACCCAACACCCCCAGGCCTCCTAAACCAGGCCCTGAAGTGCCACGTCTACACATTGTTTGAAACCCCCCCAGGGACGGTGACTCCCCCACCTCTCTGGGCAGCCTGTGCCAGGGCCTGACCGCTCTGTCAGGGAAGAAAAATTTCCCAATATCCAATGTAAACCTCCCCTGGCACAGCTTGAGGCCATTTCCTCTCGTCCTGTCGCTACTAACTTTGCACTGGAGTTCATAAGTTCATAGCAGGAGGCATTTGTTACTCCAGAGGAAAACTGGGATTTCCTACAGCCCCGAGCTTGCAGAAACGGCAATAATCCCCTGGTCTGTGCCCAGCTTTCCCTGCTGTGGGAGTACCTGGGGCTCTGTGCCCTTTGGGAGGGGATGTGGCTGGTGAGACCACTCCAGCCAGATTTCAGCCTCAATTTACCAAAAAAAAAAAAATTAAAAAATTGGTTAATTGAAACACTACCTGGGCTGCTTTGGAGCTGGATTGAATCAGACGTGACCTGCAGCGGTAAGGAGCTCTGTTTGGTGCAATTAACCTTGGAAATAAATACGTCACCTCTTCCATATTACTGCATGTGCTTAAATGCCGGTGTTTTCATGGGAATTTTCACAAGCCACCTTGTTCCCATGTCCCTTCCTGCTGCAGACAGGCATAACTTACTGTCCCCATCCCTTTACCTTCTGTGTTAGATCTTGGTGTTTCCTGGGGCTGCAGCACAGGGAGGCTTGTGCTATGGAGGAGTAGCTGTGTTCCCAGCTGGCACCCAAAAAAATGCAAGGGGTATTTCCTGGAGTTTGCCCTTCTGGGCAAATCTTTCCTTTTGAAAGTCCAAATAGCATTGATCTGCCTTGTAGAAACAATTATTTGGTTTGTGAGATCTTCCCCAAGCGTTATCTACCTTTGGATTTCAGCATCACCAATGGGCTGTCGTTAGTTTATCTTAAAAATTTCTTTTTTCCAACAAAATCTTTCTGCATTCTTGTGAAGAAAAGGTCCTCTTTCTTCATAGGCTTTCCAACATTTCTTAATGTAGTTTTACAGAACATCTCTATAACAAGTGCACGAGGAGAGGAAGATGTGACCTTCTTTCAGGTCAAATCATTAAATTGTCTCCAATTCTTTTTTCCTTTTTATGGGGGGGGAAAAAAGTGCCTTTTCCAGAGTTAACTCTTCCCTGTGTTATGCAAAGCTCAAGCTTTAGTGGGGACAGTAGCATATACAGCTCCGATGGATCTCAATTTTCCTTTAGAGCCTAAAAAGGGGATGGGAGAAGTGTTTGAGTGGGATTACGTGCAGAGTAACACCAGAGGGTACCAAGTCCTTGCCATGACCTACTGGGACAGACAGCATGTGCATCAATAAATAAGCAAATAAGAGTAATATTTCTCAGCGAGGGTTATTTAAGTGAAGGGTTTTAGGACACGTCAAACTGGGGGCAGAGCTCCCCCTGAGCACAGCGCAGACTGAGGCCATCCTTTTCCCACAACAGTTTTGCCGTAGACCTTGGAGTTTTATACCCCAAATTCATTTCAATTATTATAGTAGGCTGGGTGTGTTATGGCCCACGGGGGTTGTGGAAAGGGACAGGGAGAAGAGTGGTGGGGTGATGCCATGAACAAGTACAGGCAGGACTTCTCAGGCATGCGGAATGCTTGAAAATGTACTTTGTGGGTATGTTTGGGAGTGAAATTAGGGGCCAAATGATGGGGGGAGGTATTTTGGCACCAAATGAGGGGAGATGCTGGGATGACTCTTTCAGGGCCCTGAAAGAAAAGAAAAATTATGGGATCTGGAAGAAGATGAGGAGCCAGGGCTGTTACTAAAGATACAAGAATGAACAGATTTTTGCAGTATTTTCTGTTGCTTTGTGCCTTTCTGACTGTGCAGAAGAATGAGGAGAAGGTCTGGTGGTGGAGACCTGTGTGGGACAGAGAGGGTCGGTTACCCCAGCTACGCCGCCAGGGGAGAAAAAATTAGAAATGTCATTCACAGTAAAACATGTGGGTTTTTTCCCAGAGTTGCCTTCAGGCTATGGTATTTATGTAAAACCTGCCGGTCATCTCTCATCATGTGTTTCCAACAGGGTGCTTGTTGCTTGGCAATAAAAGCTTTCCAAAATGCCTCACTCATGTATTTTGATAGGAGTGAAAGTGATCCTAGCATCATAATTGATGTTAGAAATGTCAGGTAATTCCCATATTGCCTCTAGGTGTAACATACAAGCTGAATAAAAATCTGGGACATTGCACCTTGCCCGGTGCTGGGGCACCTGGCTGGGAGGTTGGTGGGCAGGGAGGTTCTCCTTGATTTTGTAAGACATGAGAACCTATCTTTTCAAAGACTTCTGTAAAAAGGAGTCACGCAAATAACTCTAAAAGTCTTATATTGAATTCAAAGTCATTACCCAAGTTCATAAAATAGGCACTTTTCTGCTCAAGAAAACCATACCTTGGACTAGCCCCTGAAAAGAAACTTTACCTTTTAGTCGAACGCTTTCCTTTCCCTGATAAATGATTTGCACTTGTTCTGAAGGAAACACCTTTTCACTTTACTCTTGTATGGCTCATGTGTTGAAGCCCGGCATGGGTGAAATACAAGTTACCTGCTTGCTGTGCCCGTACAGGTGGCTGGTGGTGAAGGACTCTTTCCTGCTGTACATGAAGCCAGACTCGGGGGCCATTGCCTTTGTCCTGCTGGTAGATAAAGAATTCAACATTAAGATAGGCCAGAAAGAAACAGAAACTAAGTATGGGCTGCAGATCGACAATCTCTCCAGGTAAGAAATACAGTCTTTATTTAGACCCGTTCTTCTCTTTGCTTATGTTTTTTTTAAGGAAGAATCTATGCTCCTCTCCAGGAGGAGTTAACAAGGTGTGCTGGGCTGACGTGGTGCAGCTCAGCTTCCCGCAGGGCCCAGCGCCCGGGCAGCTGCTGGTGTTTTTATACCTGCTGGGGACTTGGCCTGTGTAATGCTGATCATTTCCAATGTCTTAATGAGGCATTTGGAGCCTCAGCCACCACTCGTCCATCCTTGTGGTTATTGCTCAGGCCTGAGGGCACCGTGCGTGTCGAGTTGCACAGTCTGTTTTTTGCAGCGGTTGATTACAGTGGTGATCTAGGCGCTCTGTTCCGCTATGCTGCAAGCAGGGACACGGTCCTCTACAGCCCAACTGGAGTATTACCCAAAAGACGTGCTAGGTGGGATAGTTAACATTTTTTCTGATAGCATACAGTATAAATTAATCTTTTAAAATAATACATTAGCTAGGTCCAACTCTCCTCTGAGTTAAGCTGATGCTATTAATATAAATCCGGGGTGGTTTTTTGTTTTCATTTTTTTAATGCTTGGCAATGCAGTACTGTGGTAGTCACTCGGAGCAGCTCAGCGCTAATGTGGTCATTTGCAAACAAAACAACAAAGCAAAGTCCTTACGTCTTGATTAAACGTGACTGGTAGAGGTGCATTTATCAATGCGGGTAGGCAGCGAGGAGCAGCCTAATTAAACGTACATGGCTTCAGCCCCCTGCCCCATGCGTCGTCTGTTTTACAGGTCGCTGATTTTGAAGTGTAACAGCTACAGACATGCCCAGTGGTGGAGGCAGGGCATAGACGAGTTCATTCGGAAGCACGGCAAGGACTTCCTCACGGCCCACCGCTTCGGCTCGTACGCCGCCGTGCAGGAGAACACGCTGGCCAAGTGGTGAGGACCGCGGCGAGGCTGCGGCTGGATGGCGGTGCCTTGGGCACCGCTACCCGCAGCAGCGGTGGCACACACCTGCCTGTGTTAGCCCGGGTCTGATGGATATAGCTGTTTGCGTTCGGTAGCTGTGGGGATAGACGATAATTAGAGAAGTTGCAAAAAAATGAGGCTTTCTTCACTGGGAACAGAATAGTAGTACTGGTGACAGGAGTGCTGTGATCACAGCCAATAGCACTTTGGATCACCAAGTTTCATTTGAATTTGAACATGTTGGGTATTTGTTATCGTAATGATAAAAATGGTGTTTTGATGCACATACAATTGGCAGGATGTCTAGGAATTAAACACAGAGCTGCTCTTTCATTAAGATATTCCTGGCTTCAATTTTATCCCGGTTTCTGATTCTGTAAATGCTCTTCCCTAAGGTTTTAGGTCTTGGGGCTCTGGGTTGTAAGCCCACAGTAATGCAGGTGCTATTGAAAACGTCTGCTTCTTTGGCTACTCCCTTCTCCATAGCTCCCTCCCAAAACAGCAGTGCTGCAGCCTGTCCTGCCCATGCTGCTCTGCACCGATGGTCTGCTTACATCCCTCATGCTCTGAAATGCAAGATATGTCCCGCTCACCGCATTTGCAAGGCTGATTCTCATCCTGTAGCACAGCATTACCCTTCCAGGCAGCACGGGATGCGTTCAGGGGCAAACGTCACTCATCTGGTTGAAGGGCAGCATCAGATTCAGGCCTTGCAGATTGTCTTTGCAATGAAAGAGAATCAGCAAATGCAAGTTTGGGTACTGCAGCAAATGCAAGTAAGGGTGACTGGGCTTTATGCACACAGCAGTCCCACGAGGAATTCTCCCGTCTGTAGTGTAACCTGATTGCACTAAGCCGTTCCCAGAAGCACCTAAAAAAAAATGATTCTAGCTGGAAGCAAACCCTCTTAGTGCTCTCTTCTGCCTCGCAGCAACCACTGCCCGAATAGTTTCCATAAATCAAAGTAAACACCACTCCGCCATCCTTTTCTGAGAGCCAAAACTAGCTCATGCATCAAGCAAAACCCACGAATATCGCGTGTGGTTGGCAGAAGTGCCAAGCGGCACTTAATGAAACAGCACAATAAGAGATTATTAAGCTACTAATAGCAGCATGAAATTCTCCCTGCGTGTTGCCCTAATTCTTGAAATTAGGGGGTTTTTTTGTTTGCTTTTGAGAAGAAAATATAAATGGCATTAACACAGAACCCTGCTGGTCTTCAGCTATGGACTTTGTTTAATGAAGGGGGAGGAAACCTAAACCTATGCGCTGTGTTTGCTTTTACAGGTATGTAAATGCTAAGTGGTACTTTGAGGATGTCGCAAACGCCATGGAAGCTGCTAAGGAAGAAATTTTCATCACAGATTGGTGGTTCGTACTTAAATATTTGGATGTTGACCGGCCGTCTCTCTTGGGATGTTCCCAACAATGCGGCACTGTTTGGAGGCCCTACAGTATGGCAACTAGCCGTGCAGCCAGATGGTTTGGCAGCACACCCAAACGTCTCCTTGTGTTGTATTCAAAGGCCTTTTCAGGAGGGTTGGCAGCAAAAGCACATGCTTGAAATCAACAGCTTGGTTGTCTCCTTCCAAGGAAAAGCCTGAAACTACTTGTAGGCACCACCTGAATTGCAAATGTTATGGCTTGAGGTGCTCATCAGGGGTGTAAATCGCTGCAAACCCAAGGGATAAGAATGTTTTTCAGTGTGTAAGGGAACACGGGCACTTGAACACCTCTGAAGGTGCTCTTCCCATGTAATCTGACATGGGACCCTCCTTTCAGCTGCTTCTCGCTGTTTTTGGAAGCCTTGTGCCAGCGATGAGGGCATCTTGGGGGGGGGCATAATTTTGCTCTGCTCTTCAATGGGCCAGACAAAGGAGGGCAAGTTTTGTCGGCCCTTCCCTGAGCAGCGTGACTGCCGAAGGACCTGGCTTCTGCCCGCTTCTTAGCTAGTACTTCAATATGTTCATGCAATGCTCTGGTTCCTGTTTGAGGCAGAAAAAAGGATGCTCTCACAGACTCGGGGCAGAGTTCCCTGGCTGGATGCTGGTCGTGGCTGCCTGTGTCTTGCTTTTGTGGAGGTTAATCCGGCTGAGCCAGCCTGGATGTTGGGGACAGGACAGTAGGGCAGGTTCCCAAGCCATGGCTCAGAGGTCCCTTTAACCTTGGGCACATCTCTGTGCTCCTTTCTCCATCCATAAAATGAACGTCTTGCCACTAATCCACTGCCCACAGGAACCAGGAGGATTAATTCGTAGGTGGCAATTATGAGAAAAATAAACAAGATGTTAGCATTTACTGGTGTAAACCTGTTTCCTGGCAGGACCACAGATAAACCCAATGCTCCTGGATCTCACATGCAACACCAGGTAGCAGTGCAAGAGCATCACATTGCAGACTTGTTTCATAACATTTTATTCAGACGATTGTAAATGTCTCTTGGAATTGCAAAACTTATCTGAAACTTGGAGTTTCAGATAAAAATGCTGTTGTCAGAAGAATGCTTTTAGGATGTAGCAATATGCTTTAATCAGACACAAGTTCCCATGCTCGGTGCGAAAGTAAAAGAATGAAATTCTGTCACATTCCTTTGCAGGAGTTAGATGAGATGGCTTAATTATTCCTTGTAATCCTTAAAGCTTTGAATCAATAAAATGCCCTGCCGAGAGATCATATTGCTTTGTCTTTAGGCAGCAAGGAAAATCCAGCACAAATCTATGCTACTCAGATAGCCTGAGTATTAGGAGAACTAAAATCCCACTCTTACTTGTATTTTTTTTTTTAATGTCTACACATTTCTTTCAAA
Organism: Phalacrocorax carbo; assembly: GCF_963921805.1. Lineage (NCBI taxonomy): Eukaryota > Metazoa > Chordata > Aves > Suliformes > Phalacrocoracidae > Phalacrocorax > Phalacrocorax carbo. Next base: position 51,118,075 of record NC_087519.1, on the reverse strand, counting down.
TATACCTTGGGGTTTTCTTCTGTTGCATTTTTCTTTCATAGAGTCCAGGTTTCCCCATTTATACATGACTCTTAAGCTTGGTCTCATGGCTTGTTGAGTACCAAGGTGCGTGCGCTGGACGCATCCCCTGCCCTCTGTAGTGCTCCGTTATTAAAAAACAAAGAGCATGACATTGGAGAATGCATCACTCCGGGATGTGAGCCTTCACATCCGCCTTATATAAAGTGCATTATTTTTCTACTTACCGAGTTGATTATTTAGGCCAATGCTTTGTTTGCAGAGTACACATGCTGTGTTTTTTCCACCCCTTTATTTTCTTAGGCTGAGCCCAGAAATCTTCATGAAACGACCCGTTGTGGAAGGAAATCGCTGGCGGCTGGACTGCATCCTCAAGCGGAAAGCGGTAAGCGAGCTCCAGCTGCAACCTTCACCCTGCAGAAAACCCCTTGTGCCCACCTAGTTACAGGGTCGTACAGGGACTGGAGTGTTTGCACCGTTTATTTTGCTAGGGATGAGAGTTAAAGCTGGCCAAACCTTATTTTGGGTGGCCTCAGAAAACTACATGTTTTGATTTGCTCCCCCGGTTTGTGTTTGGAAGAGCTCGGAGGCGGAAGGGTAGACCCTCTGATTGCCCCTTTAAGTCCTCAGGTTTGGGTCACTTCAGCCTTGCGTTACAACTGCCCCAGCTCCTGGTGGGGTCAAAGAGCAGTTGCCGTCCAGTGCTGTCCTTGTGGCATAGGTAATCTATAGGTACAGGAAAGACTAGGCACTTTGGCTCTTGGTAGGTGGTCTGTACGTTACTGCGTTGTGCAGATCCTGTCTGTCATTACCGCGTGTTGGGTCTCTGTGCTGCAGCTTTCAGAGGTGAAGCTGTGAAAGGTACCATCACTCTGCCAAGACAACCAGGATGTCATTAGCAAAGAGTCTCTCGGTATCATCCGGAGGTTTATGCTAGCTAACTATAGCCTTCTCATCTGGTTCTCCGTACTTGATACGTGCATAGGTCCTTGCTGCAGCTAAACACTGAAGAGCTGATGTTCTTGCTGTTCACCTCTCATTCTTTGCTATAGTAAAAGAGTGCCTGTTGGCATTAAACATCATCCTGGTGTCCCGCAGCCCCATTACTCCTGGTGGAGTCCCTCTTGCTTTCATCCTGCCCAGACCAAGCTGCCCAAAGCTCTTCTTGCTGTAGCTTTTTCACAGCTGCTACCATTGGTAATAACGAATTTTAGTGGAGCGTAAGAAAGGCCAAAGCCTTGAAAAGGTTCTGTGGGTTTTTTATTATTATTCTTATTATTTCCAAGGGTAACTTATATTATTAAAGACGACTATTTTTTTGGAGCTGCCACTTACTACCTGTACGTCTCCTGGTTTCCTTTGTTCCTACCCATCCCTTTCTCTGTTCTCATGGTTTTTGTGGCCACTAAGAGGAGGAAGATCAGCTGTGCCCTCTGTACCTGTCCCTTCTCAGGTGGAGACTCTAGTCATGAGGATCCTGGTGCATTGCTGTGGAAAAGGAATGTGGGGAAAGTGTTTCAGCAAACCATGAAAAAAAGTGTGCAAGCACAAGCAGCATCACATTCCCCAGAGCTGGGCTGAGCATGACTCAGAGACTTGGACTCCTATTTGCATTGCCATGTTATCTGAGTTAATAAATGCTCGTGTTCAGTAAGCAAATGTTTATATAAACTTGATAAGGCTTTTCCCCTTCTGTTTTAATTTCTCCTTCTCTGCTGTTCCTCCTGAAGAGAAAAACTCAGACATGCTGTTGACCTGGTGCCTTTCCTGGCCCTCCAGGTCAGCATTGCCGTGCAAAGCTCTGGGCTGTTGTGCACGCTCCTTTCTTATGCAGCACTTGGAGGTATGAGCAAACAACCACAACTACTGGCTCTGTTTTTCCTTAACCATTTTTATCTCAGTAAACAGTTTATTTTGTGGCTGGTTGTACTCTGCTTTCCAATAACAAGTCTGGATCCTGACTATAGAGAACATGTTTCTTGGAGCCAAGCGAGGCAGACAGAGAAGCAGAGTGTGAGGTGTTGATGCTTGTGGGCTGTACTTCAGTTGTTCACCCAACCCATGATAACACCAGGGCTAGAAATGGTAGTTTGCCCCATGGTGAGCAGTGAGTCAGGGAGGGAAGCGTGGCCGGGGAACTCTGTTGTACTCGTGACGTGGTAGAAGGGCAGGAGTCCAGGTGGACGTGCTGAAGTAGTCTTTGACTCCCTCCTCTTCCAAACCAATTGTCATCACAGTCCTCACCCCTCCACATGCCTATGAAAAAAATAGGGGTTTGTGTCTAACTGTTGTTGATTTGGAAGTAGTTTTATTTTCTGGAAGATGAACCGTGGCCACGGGGCATGCCCACTGGAAGAATTTGGCTTTATTTGTCATATTGACATAGATTTTCCTATGGCTATAATTACCTTGTAAGAGTGAGGAGTGTTTTAAGGCTAGTTCCTGGAAATACTTGCCTGCTCTCTCACTTGTGGCATTTCTTTGATTCGGCAGGGCGGTCGGCAAGCTGGTGTGTAGAGATAGGGGTAAGGCTGCCCTTTATGTATGTACAGTGCTGCCTTGGACTTCTCTGGGTGCAGTGGGGAGCAGAATATCATCCACAATCTTGGAGACTGCTCAAGCTATCAGTAGCAGCTTTATGGAAATAGAAGCTTAGAAGGCAGTGGCAAGTTTAGGTCACAAGTTTAAGCTCCACTGCAAGATTTGAAGCTGCGCTGACTTATGGCAGTGAGTGGCCAGCATCTGCTGAGGTTTGGGAAGTACTTGGAAGTTTAGAAACGGCTTTAACAAGTGTCCTTAGAAACCTTCCTGTGGGTACCTTTCTACTAAAGAAAAGCACCATCCTTTGGGCACTTCTCATTGTATTCCAGGAGCTTGTTTAACTCTACAGCAGAAAGAACATGTTTGCTGGCGTTGGGTTGGTTGCATCCCCTTTAGGAGAGGGATGTCTGCATGACCACACCGGTATCGTTGTCCTGCAGATGCTTGTAACTGTAGGCAAACCTCCGGGCAACATGAAACAGCAGAAAACTGAACTTCAGTGGATATGTGCAGCATTATTACCTGTGGAGTGGATCACATTGGCAAAATTTTGCCTCAAAGGATGTTTAAAAGGGGCCTCTGTAAGAGTGACCTGTTGATGGGCTTTGGCGTAGCTCAGCTCTTCACCCACGAATCCAGGTCCTGAGCCCTTCTCTGGAAGCTGGAGAGTTTTCCTGAGCAGTGCAGGTCCTTGCATGAAGTTGGGGTCACCATGGTGGATCTGGAAGACTATAATCAAGAACAAGTAACCTCAGCCTGCATTTCTGTCTGCAGGCACAACATGCGTACTGCCTCTTGGCTTTTCCTCCCTTCAGACATGGGCTGTATCCAGTGAAATACCTGCATACCATGTGTTTCTTTTTATTTCTGACAGCAACAAGGAGTGAGAATTTTTGTTATGCTGTACAAAGAGGTGGAGCTTGCCCTAGGGATTAACAGTGAATATAGCAAGCGGACGCTCATGCACCTCCATCCAAACATTAAGGTAATTGCGCGTTGGGCAGTCGGATGAAGGACATTTGCATTCATTTGCTCTCAGGTAGCTAGTGTTGACCCTCAGGGTATTTGGGAGTGAACCAGAACAACAGTGTTTGCCACTGTTACAGAGGGAATAGTCTGAGAAGACATATCCATACAGTGACTCCCACATCTGGCAACTTCCTTTCTTTAGGTTATAATTGAACATAAAATCGCTTAGTTTAGACTTGCCAAAGCAATTATTCATCTAATTCACAAGAAACATATTTCATGTGACAAGTTAATAGGGTTACATCAAATGATACGTCTTACAGCTCGAGAACGTTGTCTCACTTCAGCATTTCTGTTCATACGTAGATGACGAGAGTCAACGCTGGATGTTTATGTTTCCACCATAAATGAACAGCATTGCACTGTCCTGTGCTGTTCTGCTGCTGCTCTGCCACCGAGCCGAATATGAGTGGTGGCACACGAACCAGTAGATAAGGCTAGATACAGTCTCTTGAAATTCGAGACATATACATTTTAATGAACAATAAGATACGTTATGCATGAGGGTGACTAACAAAGTGCTAGAGTAATAGATTTATTGTCACTTGACCAGTTGTCACGTTGAAGGGAAGCACCCATTTGCCATCATCTTCTCAGTGAGACTGGAAGGTGTAACTGGAGGATATGTGCTATGTGTATAACAGGTTTTGGGAGCTGCCAGGTGAAACTCTAGCTTTTCCTCCAGGAAGCTGGTCTAATGGCTCTCCTTTAACATAAAAAAAAAAAAAAGAAAGAAAAAGAATTAAACTATATCCTGAATGCTTAGATATAGAAATTACTGTGCCATAAACACCTGTCAAAAAGAATCTCATAAATGTCAAACAATTTGCTGATTTTATATGGGGAAAAAAACCAGCCAACTCTCATTTCACTTATGTAGTGGCAGCAACCAAAGAAGTGAGTCAGATCCCCAATATGTTGTTTTCTTTTAGAGCAGGCTCTGTGTTTGAAAGCTCAGCTATCATAGCTCTACTGAAAGCATGATTTTATTTGTTGAAACTGTTTCCTTGACTATAGTCCTCTTACGAACACAGTTGTAAGTGTGACCTATCCCAACATCAGTAATTCTTGCTGCTTGGGAATACCCATATGGTGGGGCAACACCTGCCTGCCTGTAAGGCTGAGCCCAACTTGGGGGGAATTGCATAGCTTCAGTTATTGCAGCAGTCTGTGTGGAGGCATCTTCTAAAAACTCCAGTGTTTTTCCCATCATTCTGCGCAGCCAAAAAGAAAAAAAGCTGGGCTGGAGGGATGGGCAATGACGCTGAGCTTGAGTGCTGGTTCTCTCCCCAGGTGATGAGACACCCAGACCATGTGTCATCCTCCGTGTACCTCTGGGCCCACCACGAGAAGCTCGTCGTCATTGATCAGTCCGTGGCGTTTGTGGGGGGCATCGACTTGGCGTACGGCAGGTGGGATGATGACGAGCATCGCCTGACCGACGTGGGCAGTGTCAAACGAATGGTAGCAGTGAAGTCGGTGTCGACGACCAACCTGGCAGTAAGTGAGCTCGCTCCAGCTGGTGGCCACCTTCAACATCGGTGTGTCAGGTTTGCGGTGGGGATGAATAAGCAGTGTCCGCCCCTAAGCATAGGGTTGGGTTTATGGAGGATTAAAAAGGAATAGTAATGGGAAGGCGGAAGTATCTGAGTATTGAATGACTTTTTAGGGCTAGATCCTGACCAGCCCTTGCTGGGGTGTGGAGATAGACAGCTGGGTTTCCCCTGGAGACTGGAGCAGCAGTCACAATTTGGAGTCTATGTTCTTAATAAAATTTAGCCAGAAATGCACAGTAGGCACTTACAGAGTGCTCCAAACTTCTGGATGCTCAGGCCCTGAGCAGGTGCCTTGCTTGCCAAGCTTTCTGCTAACCTGGGTCTGTATGCACCCAGAGATCTCTAAAAATTCAAAGGAGGGTAAATTTATGAGAATTTCAAGGGGAGTAATAATCCAGAGTAAATTTATGGGACTGAAGAATGTACTGCTAGCTTTAATGGGTTTTTCTGTCGAGTGCCTCCTCGGTACAGACTCTCTCCCCCAAAGGCACTCGTAGTTTCCACTGAGGTCTGTCTTTGTCACGGAGCAAAGTTTGGTTGGTAGCTGTTCCTGAGCATTGATACGCGTGCTAATCTGCCATTAAAGGGGAACCTGTCCGTACATCACCTGCAACAACGTCCTGTGTCTTTTAAGTCTGCAGCGGAGTTGTCTGAACACATCTCGCTGCACTCCCAAGCTCTGTCCCCAGAAAGCCACTCATTCGAGAGAAATGCTGATGATGCCCCAGACACATCAAAAATGAAAGGAGTGGGAAAAACCAAGAAGTTTTCAAGGTTTAGTATTTACAAGCATCTCCATAAACACAGCATGCACCGTGCCGACAGCGTGAGCAGCGTAGACAGTGAATCGAGTAAGTAACTTTTTTCAACTAAACAACACATAAAGCGTGTGTGGAGGTGGGTGGGTGTCCATGCAGATTCACATCATTTCTAGGGTAATGTGTTCTTTGTAAGGAAGGAAAGTTGACGAATTTCTCAACTATCAGAATAATAACTATGTGTGGTCAATACGTAAATTTGCTTCACGGCAAAATATGCAAGAAAAGTTTTAAGTGATTTGCATTTAGTTAATTGGCAATTGTCACGAGCCATCAGATGACGTGATGCGGCGTGCAGGATGCCTAATGTTTATATTGTTGGAAAAATTTTGTTCCCACAAGGGAGAATTGGGTTTTTTATTTTTCGACTCGTATTTATTACAACAAGCAAAAAAGTTTCTGAATGTGATTATCCCCTCTCATAGGCTAGTGTTACTGAGCTATAGGTTTAAATCAGTTCACTTAAACGGAAATGTTCCCGATTCACCCACTTCCTAGAGAGGAGAGACTATTCAACTGTTGAATATTTGAGTGCAGCTTTTAATTCCCCACATGCAAACCAGCTTCAAACCTAACCTTACAAGGATCGGCTTGACGTTTGTTCTAGCACGGAATCCTTCCTGAAAACCATTCCTGACGTCTTCGGCTCCTGAAGCTGGGTATTGCTCATGGTGGGGACTTATCTGAGTTTCCATCGCTCCCTGTAGATCTTATTCCTGCCCCCGGCCAGAGGAAGCCTTGCAGGAGCATCGTTTGTCTTGGCTGCACTCAGCTCGGGACATAGCCATGACTTTGCGACTTCATCTGTTTGGTTTAAAACGAGCTGGGTCTTGAATTTAGCCCTTTGCCTGTTGGTCACTTGTAGTTTCAGCAAATTCATGTCTCGTTCGAGCTCCTGTCATGCAAGGTGTCTTCAGACAGGATCGGGCACCAGCGTGGTAGAAGTGGACGTGCGTTTTTGCCGTAAATAGAGCATCTTGACTTTCTGCAGGTTACTGTAACCCCACTAGAAGTCAACCAAATATAATCCAGAGTTTAAAGCCCCATCTGAAAATGTTCCATCACCACAGTGAATCCAAACAGGGGCTCGCTGAGCTTCGGGAGGGTAAGTGGAGGAAGGCAGAGGTGCAGACCCCTTCAGGCTTTAGCTGCTGATCTTTTTGCATTGTAATGATGGTGAGAGTTAGGTTGGGTGCCAGGATCAGCCTTCGCTGCTTGGGGTTCTTCCAGCATCCTTAGCACCACTCTGAGGATGTCCTGGCAGAAGAGCCTTCTCCAGAAGCTACAAAAATTTCAGCATAAATAATAATTAAAAAAGAAAAAAAAACCAAACAACAAATTTGCAATAACGACAACAGGGAACAGTTGAGGAAATAACCCTGATTCTGGTATATGATGATTTCAGCAGCTCTCATCCTGCAAAGGAAAGGGGCTCATTACTGGAATTGGGAACTTCTGCATTGGGTACTTTACATATTTATAGATATTCCTGATGCAGGAAGATATGCAAACAGAGAGAGGAAACAGCAAAGTGGCTGCTGCCAGACCTATGTTTCAAAGAAGACTTGGGGCCTCCCTTTTGCCCCTTATTAAAATCAATGGAAGCATACTCGATTGAAAAAGGAGTTGGGTGGTTGTAAGCGCTGAGCTGTTCTGATCTCTCGACCAATGTTGAAAGGGCCTGTTTCAGTATGGTACCTCACTGAGCTGCCTTTGAGTTCTGGTACAGGGTGAGGAGCAGTTCTTCAACATCTTCCTCTTCCTAATGTCTTCCTCTACGGCACTAATTGCCAGTTATAATATATTGGTTATGAAGTAGTGGCAGGCAACAAGGAAGAGATGCATTTGCTTCATGGAAATGAAGTGCCATCTCCCCTGTGGTCACCTCATGCTCATTCATGAGTCGGCGTGCAGTCATCAAAGTTCACTACATGAAGTGTGTTTTGGCCGGGTAGCGTGTCCCACCCGTTCCCATTCGAGCATGCAGAGTCAGCGATTCCCCAGCTCCACCTGGACTCTCACTAGAAACTCATGCTTCCCGAAGCAGCTGCGGTGCATGCCTGCTGCATGGCAGTTTTGGCATGGCTTGGCTCGGCTCGCCGGGGTTACAGCAGTGCTGGCGAGGCTTGCTTCGTGTAAACCGGCCCCGCTGCGCCGCTGCCGACCTGTGTTTTGTTCGCTGTTGAAAGTGAGTGTTTTTGTGCCGAGGGGTTTTCATGGTTACCTGGCGATGTGGTCAGGTTAGGAGAAGGTTTCTGCTGCTGGCATATTACTGTGTAATTGCTGCACTAGTATTTGGTACGGTAGATGAAGGCTGCTCGCAGGGTCAGGAAATAACGCTAGTTATTCATGGTCTAGGCCAACAGCTTTGGTTTTCTTAACAGTGAGGAAAAAGAATTCACTCTGCACCAAAATATACGCTCTAGAAAAGGGATCCTGTCAGGAGGGAATATCCTGGTCTACAATATTTTAGACCATTTTAATCACCATCAATCTGGACTTCAGGGTCCATTTGCTCAACATGTAAAATTGTATCAAAAGGTGACATTTTTATTTGGAAAAACAAAATAAAACAAATAAACCCCACAATACTTAATGAGGGAACATGAGCTTTTTAATCACCTCATTCTAGTAAATAAAGACTAGCTTCTGTTGGAGGAAATACACCCTGATATAGAGGCAAAATCATAAAACCCTCTGGCAGAGAAGTTGGAATTAGTTCATTAGTATTGTAAAATATATTAAGTAGATGATATATGTGATGTTCCTGTACATATATCCACTCAGGTCAGTCGTAGCTGGGAGTGGACTGCCACATGGTAATACTTAGGTATCATAGGACTGTGGAAAGACAAATGATTATACGGTGTTTTCTATTTTTTTTTTAGTCCAATGTAGAGAGAATTCAGCATCTGCTTTGTATTTCCAAACAGACTCCTATATATTACCTGTCCTGGTTGTATAACAAATATTAAAATAGGGAAGAAAAAATACTAATATGCATGCTTTGAAGGCAACAGGGAGACAACAGCTTCAGCCACCTGGCACGGGCGAGTCCCACCAATGCTTTTCCATGGCAGAGAGTCCCTCGCCGGTGGTGAGCGATGGACAGCTGTGACTTTGGAGCGTGTGTTATTGCTACCTTGTTTCCCTGTGACAGATAAAGGATCCATCCACAGCTTGAAGACGGGTGTTGGTGAGCTGCTTGGGGAAACCAGGTTCTGGCATGGAAAAGACTACTGCAACTTTGTCTTTAAAGACTGGGTTCAACTTGACAAACCTTTTGCTGGTAGGTACCTTTGTACCCTGGCAGTCATTACTTTCCCCCAAACCCTGTTCTGCATCTTCATGGTCTCAAACTGTATTTTTTTCCTGCTTCTGAGCCAGAGGTAATGAGGCAATTTTGGTTTGGCTGCTCAGAAGAAGCAGCAAAACTCCCTTTGAGAGGTTTGAGGGCCAATTGTGCCATTACAGTCCATGAACTTGGACTGCAGGCGATTGCATGATAATTCATCTGCACAGCCCTTGGTGCTGTGTCCCAGAAACTTCAGTCTGAGGAGGGGACTCTCTGCGTTTCCACATTCATGTCCTGTGTCTGAGGAGGTCCAAATGCACTTTCCTGTCCTGTAGACTTCATTGACAGATACACCACCCCGAGGATGCCCTGGCACGACATCTCCTCCGTGGTGCATGGCAAAGCTGCGCGTGATATCGCCCGACACTTCATCCAGCGCTGGAACTTCACCAAGGTGGGGTGTGGGCATCGCTGCTGGGGGCACGGAAATAAATACACACCCTGCCTCATCCCCATGCCCGCCCTAGGCATGCCTTTTATTATTTCTTATGTTATTCTACTATATTGCAATCTCTTCAAGGATTTTTGTTTTTCTGTTTTTCCCCGGGGCAGATTATGAAGCCCAAATACCGATCCCTGTCCTACCCATTCCTGCTGCCAAAATCTCAGCAAACTGCTAACGAGTTGAACTATCAGGTGCCCGAGGCTGTTCGTGCCACAGTCCAGGTGGGTGTTGATGGTGTCCTGCTCACCTACTCCTAAAAGAGCTTGTTTTGGATCTTTCCAGCAGGGAGTGTCGATGCCTGACAGACCCTCTGCAGAACTTGAAAACATAAAATGAAAAAACTCTTACTTAATTTAGCTCACAGCATAGATGGTTGGATCCTCAATTACAGTAAAATAATGCAACTCCTTCAGAAAAGATGTATTAATTTATACCTCTGCCTTTGAGTTAAAAGGGCTGAGCTGTATGCAGCACTCAAGTTGTAGGAACACCGTGACTTTGTATAGCTGTGTAATTTTCTGTTTTGTTTTCTGCTGCTCTTCTAATGCCTAATGTTTGGGTTTTAGGTTTTGGGAAGCCCTGATGGGTTGAGGTTGCCCACTGAGTATTTATCCCAGATCTCAGAGCCGTCTACCAGGCCTCTGATGCCTTGCTCGGATGCAGAGCGGTCAGCCAGAGCCCAGCCTTAAGTGGAGTCTCAGGGCTGTTGCTTTCTGCATTGAACTTCATCTGCATTTTATTATGCAGCCACTCAGCCCCGTGGGTCCTCTGCAGTTCTGCACAGTCAGCCCACAGTCTCGTTTGTGACAATCATCCTCAGGCATAATTGCCAAGATACTTATATTTAAAACCCTATAGCTATATTGAGGTAGCTGTATTGAGTGCATATATTGAATACTACTGTTACCCGGCAGAAACATGGACTTGTTGAGAAATACAAAGTCAAAATAGTTATGCTGAAGCAGCAAAACAATTGTGTGTCTCTGTGGATGAAAGATGTATGAAATAAGAGCAATTAGTCCAAAACCAGGAAAAATGCATGCCTTTGCTCTTTGTAAGGAGTGGTCCACCCAGATGACAGCAACACTTGGGGAAGTTGAGTGTAACAAGCTGCATTTTTCTGGGTTTGCGGGTTGCCAGGGCATTGTGTGCTCCTCCCCGTGTGGTGTGAGAGCAGGCCAGCACGGGGGTCTTGTGTTACGGATCTCGGGCATTTGCATCAGCCACCAAAACAATGCTCACAGCTTGTTGAGAAATAGTCTCACTTCAGGCATCATCATGCTTCTCTGAGGCTGTAAATGCCTCCCCAGCTGTGTCTGACACCAGCTGTTTGGGAAATTTTGTTCTCATGGAAGTGAGGGGCCTTGCATCCCCTGAGCGCGCTCGAACTGCAAGATAAGCCTCAATTTCTAAATCGTGGGTTTGCTCTAGCAAAAAGTTAAGCTTTTCTGATTACAGAACGAGAAGCAGTTCCCTCCCAAAGGATCAACTAAATTGAGCACAGCCTAGGTCCAGCTTCCCTTCAGTCCATACTGCAGAGCTGCTGGCTCAGGCCAGGGGCCCGTGGGAGAGGAGGGTAAGCTCAGACGGTGACTGCTAAATGCCGCATACACCAGTGCTGAGCGAGGGGTGAGCTGTTTGAAATCTAGCCCCAGCACGACGTTGTTGGGGCATTGCAAATAGCTGATACATTCCAGGAAATGAGGGGCTGTTCTCAGTCATGCCATAAACAGCAAAAAGCAAGCAGGTTTGTCTTTTCAAATTAATAATTTACACTACTGTGCTCATTTCTAATTTATGTCGTACTGCAGCTTTTAGAGACCGGTCAAGGTAGCCCAGCCCTGCATATAGCCAAAGAAGTAAAACTATATAATATTAGGCTGAAAATGTTGCCCTGCAACGTACCAGCCTTCCCAGTATGAGGGAAGACTGTAGGGAAAGAGCATTTGCAGCACCAAGCACAGTGGAAGCAGTGAGGGTGGCTTCTCTGCCCAGGCTGGTGGACCCTGCCTGGGTGCAGGTCCCCTGGCCCTGGGCTGCTGGCAGCTGGGTTATGATCGCTGGATGATCTCCTCGAGCTCCACGGCACTGTTTTGCATGCACACATTGTAGGTTTGGCCACCTTCTCCATAACGCTCACTCTGGCCTGGTTTCCATCCACCCCTGGATGACACAAGTGCCCTGAGCATCCCTGAAGTCCCTGCTGCGGGTCAGCGCGTGGCTCGGGCTCTACGCCTGATGAAGGTTTCAGATTTGGCCGCTGCAGGAGGTGGGGAGAGGGGAGGACACCTGCAGCCTGGATCTGAACCCTTTTCCTCCCAGTTGCCTGTTTTGGGGTTCCTTGGGGCATGTATTGGGGTGTCCCCGCATGGCTCCTCCTTTCCTGCAGTCACGAGAATATCACCCTCTTGCCTGCCCAACATATTTGTTCCAGACCACTGTCTCCTTTCAGTGGTACAGTCCAGCACAGAAATAAGCAGATACCCTAAAATCTTTCACCAACTTTTTTATCCAGAAAAATGAGAGCAATATTGTTGTTCTGGATAGGGAATCCTCTGGCTGGCCAACAGCCAATCCTGTGTTATCCCCGTTTTGGTGCTGTATAGGGACTTAATAGGCAGAAGTTACTGCCCAGAGGTAAAAACCAGCATCCAGCGACTGTCCGTGGCTGTGGGGTGACTGAATAAAGTCTGGCTGCCAGTTTTCTTGTTTCTGAGCTTGCCTGCAAACCTGTCTTCAATTGTGGGCAGATCAGAGGAAGGGAGAACACAAAGGATCTGTGGGGATTGCAACGTTGCTGCAAGCCCGAGCCGCTGACCTGTCAGCGACAGATTTTGACCTCGTTGTACCATCTGGTTTTGCTCTCCTTTGTCAGAGGAGAGGAGCAGGAAAGTGTTTTTGGGAGGGTGGGGTTAGCAGGAGCGGCCCTGACAGGGGCTTTCCCCTGGGCAGGGAGGATGAATGCAGCGTGCATGGGAAACAATGTGGGTGTACAGGCTGGGAAGGAGGAAAGGAGCCTGTCAGCTCCTCGGGTTTCTCATCATCTCTCATCGTCTTTTGTACAAACTTCTGGGCTTTGCTCACAATACCAACGTGATTGCACGTTGCAAGAGTCACAGTTGCCTGCCAAAGGCAGTGCCAGGTTTTCTCCATCTCTCTATTTCCATTCCAGAGTTTGCAGTTATCAGCCAAAGCCAGCGCTGCAAAAGGTGTGACGTGGTGAGGCAATATCCAGTTCCTGATGTAAATGCAATGAAAATTTAATGCTCTGGCAACAGCTAATGCCCTTACCTCTTTGAATTCTGTGAGAGCTTGCATTGTTCAGGATACAGGCACTAGCACAGAGCAAACAAAATTTATTACTATGGTATCGGTTGAAGAGGTGATAAGCCTGGCAGAGCGCTCAGTACTGCTATGGAGAGGTTTCAGGGGGAGGAGAGGAAGGAGCACGGAGACACCAGCTCTGGTTGGTAGGTGCTGTGCTGGACAGCGTGCGGCCTTTTCTCCCTAGGAAAACAGGTTGGGTTTGGCGACTTTAAGCACCTTGACGGGAAAGGAGAGGTGTCCAGAAGTGTGACATGAAACATCAGCGATCAGGGAAAGCCTGTGTAGGAACCTTCGAGGGGTGTGTTTGTCTTTGGGTGCCCCAGGCGTGTTTGCCGCATCCAAGCGATGCTGGTGGCTGCAGAGCCACCAAAGTTGGTGGCCTTGTCCTGCCACCTCACCTGTCGCTGTGGCTGCAGAGCTGCGCCGTGCCCAGAGCGATCCAGGTTAAAAACAACTTTTATTCTGAGGAGTGCCAAGCTGGAACACCTCACACCTGTTCTGCTGCCCCAGCCAGCACCTTCTGAGACCTCTTCTTCCCTCCATGCATGGATTTGAGGTTATACCTGACCTAAGCTTTTTGGGCGAGGCTGAGCCAGCTTTTTAGGATGAGCCACGACGCGTTGTTCTGGGGTGCGGGCAGAGGGATGATGGCCCTGGAGCAGCGGGCAGCCTGGGGTGCGGGGGGAGCTGGGGTGCCAACGTATGGAGGGGTGAAGAAGGTGGCAGGAAAGGGCAGGTGGATGATGTGCTGGGAAGCCATGGTGCTGGAAAGCGATGGTCCTGAGTGATGGTTCCATTGCATCAGGTGGCACCCCTGGTTTGGAATAAACTTGTCTCCAGAAGTAAAGTTGTCTTTCAAAGCAAGGGGCTTTGGTGCTATCAAGCTCCCGGTTCAGAAAAGGACATTTATTCCTTGTCCCCAGCCGTTTCAGCTATTGCTGCTGTAAATGAGGCTGTGGAAGTTACTTTGTTCAGTGCAGGGCTCAGCAGCTTGTCTTGAAAAGAGAAGCAGCTCTTCGGAGCACAGACAAAGCTAACTAGCAAAAAAAAAAAAGAAAAGGATTAAATATCAGTATTTAAATACTAGTCTGCAGCTTAATAAAGTGTAATTCCAGACTGTGATTGCTGGAGGTCCCCAGCCCACAGGGGTGTGCTTTGTGGCCCCAGGTTTTCACCGCAGCAGGACAAAAGGCAGGGAAGGGGCAGCATGGCTGCTCATCGCTGGCTGTGAAGGTAGAAGGGCTGCGAGCTCCTGTCCAGGCTGCAGCCCGAGCTGTGTGTACAGAAGAATTAGCCTGCTTTCTACACAGAAAAGCTGGGGTTTTGTCCTTATTAATGAAAACGGTGGAATTTTGTTCAGGAGCTCTGTCTGCCGTGGCGCATAGTGGTGTTTCAGCAGTGCCCAGCCCGGGGCATGTGGGAGCACGCAGCATTGACTTTGCAAACAAAATGGGTGATTAAAAACCACACAGGCATGAGCAGCATCACCTTGCAGAGATTTATGCAAGCAAAGGGCAGCTGTTTGGGCCTGGTAGAGGCTGTGGTGGCCCTTGCATTCAGGCTGGCTCCCTCACTCAAGCATCCTTGACACCCATGTTCAGCTGGGGAGGCTGCAGAGTGCTCCCTCCTGTTGGCCAAGCGAGAAGCCAGATAGGATAGTTGCAGGATCTGTTTCTCTGTGACCTGTTGGGGAAAGTTCCTTCTGTCCAGGTGAAGGAATAAGCTCAGGAGTCGTGTGCTATGTAGCAGCAATGCCCCTCAGTGCCACCTCCAGAGAAGCTCTGGAGACAAGAGGATCGGTTTGGTTCAGGCATGCAGCACCCGGGCCAAAGGGCCAAATCCTTATCTACTGCTGTGCTCCTGGTAATTAATTAGCCCTCAGAAGTCCTCAGCCATGCCACGGCCAGCAGCCTGTGTTGCTGGTGGAAGGTGGTGACAAGGTGAGAGCAGAGCTCAGGGTATCAGGGATGTTGGGGACACAAGGAGAGTAACATGGAGCAAAGCAGAAGCTGGACACGGAGAATTAAAAGAAATCCATGGGAGGGATTTCCAGGGAAAAATGTTGTTGAGCCCCTAAAGAGATCAGGATTTCGCATGTACTGACACACACATTCCAGAGATCCTCAGCGTTTGGAACTTGTCCTCTGCGTGACTGGCCCTGAGTACTGGTATAATGGCTGTACCGAGATATTTTAAGGCTATTGCTTTAATGGTTTTGTCTTGACAATGTTTAAAGACAGAGGCTAATCATGAGTAATTATTTCCTCTGAGCACGTACCTTGCCAACACTTAATTAAAAACTATATTTCCCTCTAGGAAAATGCCACTCAGGGCATAGCATGGCTGCTTCTTGACTCAGAGCTCAGGAGTGGGAGATGCCACGGCATCTCTGGCTGTTGGGGATGGGAAGCTGCCTGCCACGGGGATTGCTCAGCCTGGCTGAGAGCAGGAACAAAGGTTGTTTCTCATGTTGGTTTGGCGCTCTTGCACAAGAACTGCAGGAGGCAGAGGGAGAACATGCCCCCGGGGTCTTGCAGTATCTACTTTAAATGTGGATTTCCAGTAAAAATTAATAAATAAGTGTGGGCAGCTGAACTCTATGAATTTTAAAAGTTGTATCATCACAAATCAGATGGCTTGTGCAAGAACTTGGCAGAGGAAATAAATGACCTCGAGTGCTCAGGACAAAGACGTGGCCTGTGCTATCAAACTCACTGTACGATGATGTACCACCTGTTTGTGGGAAAAACACATTGCCCCAGCTGGAGACAGCTTTAAATATTGCTGAAGAGGAGATCACTGCTTTGATGCGCAGCCCTAAAGCTTGGAAATTCAGGTTGTTTTAAAAGCAGTTTATCATAAGACCTTAAGTAAGAGCAGAACTTCTGTGCTGCTTCTATTCCACCTAAAACTGCTCAGGGGGGAGAGGGCAGTAATGCAGCAACAGGACAGGGCACTTTTTGGTTAAAAACATGTTAAGCATTAATACTATTTTTGAGCATCCTTTCTTCTTATTACAGATGCAGCATGAATGGTGAATGTTGTACGTGTTGCCTGGTGCCAGCAAAGAGCATTGCCTTTTAAATAATTCAGTTGCGATGCTGTACCGTCCTGGCTGGGAGAGAGCTGAAGGTGTTAATCTCTTGCTTTCCAGGTGATCCGTTCTGCTGCTGACTGGTCAGCCGGCATTAAATACCACGAGGATTCCATCCACGAAGCCTACCTCCACGTGATAAATCACAGCAAGCACTACATATATATAGAAGTGAGTGGCAATGAGGGAAAGCAGGAGGGTCCTGGTGCTCTGGGCATGGCTCACAGCCATCAGGAGGGTACTTCTTGAGGCTTGGTCTTAATTTTTTATTAATTTAGATGCACATGGATATTAATACAGCATTTTTAGGGCTGTTTCTATTGACTGCAGTGATCTTCAGAGCATGCTGATGGGTATGTACCCTGACAGCCTTCTGATCATGAGGTGGAAGAAAGTAGACTTCTTTATAAGCCTCTTTGCAAAACTACCAGCAACTTTCATGGCCTATGCAATAGTCCTCCTGTCCCCTCCATGGCTTTGCAGTGTCCCCTGTGCATGCCTCCTGTGCACAGGGCTGGTCTGGCACCCGTACAGCCTGGAGCTGCAGGAATCTCCTGTGTCAGAGCCACTCTCATCAATGCCTGAATGGAGACGCTTATTCTAGCCGCTTTTGTCTTTTTTTTTTTTTTTTTTTGGGGGGGGCCTCTTGTTACGTTGCTCTTTACGTCAACTTTCTAAGGAGTGATTAATAAGAACTATTTCATTCCCTGAGTGAGCACAGACACACATCATTTAATAACAATTAAAAAAAAACCCAACGCATCAACTCAAACGACACACAAAACCCAGCTCTCTTTAGCTGCTCTTGGTCAGAAATAAAGCATGCAGGTGTTTTTTTGGTTGGCCGCTGGCAGCGTCTGACAGTAGCTTTTCTTGCTTTTCCTGCAGAACCAGTTTTTTATTAGCTGTGCTGATGGCAAAGTTGTCTGTAACAAGATCGGCGATGCAATTGCTCAGAGGATTCTTAAAGCTCACAGGTAACCAGTTCTTAACAAGGCAATGAAAGTCTTCCAGGTGCATCTATATGGTGTGGTGCAAAACAATATCTTAATGGATACAACTGTACAATAGCTTCTCCAATGCAGAACAGATGTGGTCAAATATCTGCTTGTGTTTGCAGCAATGAGGCTCTTTAGTGGTTTCTTTGCAGCCAGAAAGTGATTTTCTGGACTTACCCTCACGTAAATATATATTTAATTATGGAACTTGTTTAAAAGCGACCCCTTCATACTCCGGTTCAGTGACACCTTTGCTTCGTAGCCAGCCAGTCCTGAATTGTGTGGTAAGGCAAGTTAGTGGGCGAAAGGGTTGAACTGGGATTTGGGCTTATTTAAATTATCTATGGAGAGGACTGGCTTCAAACGGGAAGCAAACACATTTCAGGCATTTGACTGCAGGGTTCAGGTATTGTTTGAACAACTTTCTTCTGGTAAAGGCTGGAGGGTGTGCACAACCCCCAGCCATTGCAAGGGGGACCGTCGTTTGTGCCCAGATAGGTCAAATCCAACCGTGTTTTAGGCACTCTTTCTACCTGGGTAGAAAGTTTCTACCTAACCCTGTGTTAACATTGATACCACAGGTAGTGGCTTGTCTTCGCTTTGGTCCTGGGCAGCCTTGCTTAAGGTTGCTCTCCTGGAGTCTCTCTTGAAGATATATATATATGTCGTAGTCTGAAAATGTATCCTGGTCTTGCTAGGCTGACGCTCAGAAAACCTTCCAAACGTCTTCCTTTCATCTCATGTGCTTTTTTTACCATGAGTCATGAAGTTTCTTGCAATGATTATTCTTCCCCATATTGTAGTTATCTAGAGCCATGCAGGGACTGCTTTCCCAGACGTGCTCTCTCCAGAGTTGTAGAAATTCATCTCCTTGGCACTTGACCTTGGAAGTTCCCACTTGGGTAAAGGCAACCAAGCAGAGACAGACAGTGGCTCCTGCCTCGCAGACCCTGAGGTGCGGGTAATATCTGCAAGGCCACAGGAGCTGCCATAAGACTGGCTTTGTTCAGAGGCACTGTGGAAAGAGGAGCACTATTCGAACCGGGAGAGTGTGGGTGTTATCTGCTATGCCATTAACAACAAGGCAGAGTAACAGGGTGGAGCTCCTTGTAATGTGAGAGCTGCAATGCATAGCCCCAATAACTGCAATTAGCTAAGCACGAAAAGATAGAGTAGATTTTTCTCACCCGGGGTAAATGAGGAGTGGTGCCAGTGCTGCTGGAAATGGTGTTGCTGGTGTTTGCATTGCAACCTCGAGGCTTGCAGGCAGCCGGATGCAATGTCCTCCTGGAAGCTGCTCCGGATTGCCTTTCCTGCCTTCGGGAACTGATTGCCACAGGCCCTTTCCATCGGTTGCCTGCTTCTAGCTATGCTACTGAGGTAGCAGCAAATTCTCCAGGTAATCTGTTAAGATTTTCCTGTTATATAAAGTTTATATAAAGGGTGTCATTCTCTCCAGACATCAAAAATTCTAGCACAAAAGGGAGTTGCACAAATTCTTCAGTGACCCATTTTCAGATGCGATGCTTGGTTCACCTCTGTATTACTGCAATTTCATGCCAATATTGTTCCAGCTTAATGTCAGTGATTCCTAACTGAATATAAGATTCAAATTCTGCACACTCCATAGTGCTTGGAATTGCCTAAGATTAAAAGTAAATTGAGACCTAAATGGTTTGTATCAAATGCTCATGTTCCAAACCGCCCCAGGAAAACAGCGTAGGTGACACACAGATGTTTAATTGTAAATTAAGTTCTTTAGTTAAGCTTGTACGCTTCTCACTCTTCTAGACTAAATAGTTTCCACTGATGTAATTAATAACAATCTTTTCTTGGTTTCCTCTGTTTTCATGGATGGCTCTCTAACTAGTTTAATAAACACTGGGCTTAGACAAACAAGCTGCTTTTTTGGGAATGCTTTTGTTGGTAGATCTTTTTCATGATACAAACAGGCCTTGTTTCAAAGTCTCTTGCTGTGTACCAGTAAGACCTCATTAGCTGTCTCTGAGGTCTGCTGTCAGACTAAAGCTAGTATATAGTCCATAGCACAGCTATAAACTGGTTGAAATTAAAGAAACGCAGGTCCTCAATGTCTCCCTCCCAGCTCAGACGAGAGCCCAGTTCTTCACAGTTCCTGTGCTCTTTAATCCACAGGCACGACTTGCTTGAGGAAGGAGTACTTCTAACAAGCTGCAGGCTGGCTCATCTTCCGACTGCTCCTGAAATGGTTTTGTCCTGATTAAACTGTGTTTGCCATCTAGTGGCGGCCCCCTTCAGGAGCATCCTCCTCCTCCGGAGTGCAGGCCTAGGGATTGCCAACATCCAGGGGCGCCTGGGAAGAGCTGGCAGAACAGATGTGCCTGGCATTTGTCAGTAAAGAAAACCGAAAGGTGGGCTTTAAGGAAAGCCCTAGGCAGTGCTGCGATCGTAGCTTTGGTAATCCTGGGTCAGATCACAGTTAGGGTGTGGCTTAGTTTGTGGATGTCCAGTGGAACTGAGTTTTTGTAGGTTGTGATACATTGATCAAACACTCGCCTTCCCGAATGATCAGTGTTTTGCTTGTCCCAGAGGTTTTTCCACCTGTTGTGATGTTTCTGACTTCTAACAACCAGGACATAGTGGGAACATCAGGTTAGATTCTGGCTTTCTGCCTGTGGTAGCTTTGTAATCTTTGCTGTGCTCGGCTAGGCAGTCGTGCACACCAGTCTGCACCAGCATCTGTGTGACTGGGCTGTCCAGGTGCTCAAACAAGCTTTTATAGTAGCAGACACATCTGCAAAATAATTAGCCTGCCCTTGAACTTCAGCGAAAATGTGTTTCTTTTCCTTTAGCTTCTTTTGTTGTCTGCTGAGAATAAATTATTCCTCTCCCCCTGAAAGTCTGAGCACTCACTGAAGTACTGATGACAGGGACCTGGGCAGGCTGGATCCATGGGCCGAGGCCAGCTGTAGGGGGTTTAACAAGGCCCAGTGCCGGGTCCTGCCCTTGGGTCACACCAACCCCAGGCAGCGCCCCAGGCCTGGGGCAGAGGGGCTGGGAAGTGCTCGGCGGAGAAGGCCCTGGGGGTGCTGGCTGACAGCCGGCTGGGCATGAGCCAGCAGTGCCCGGGTGGCCAAGGAGGCCACCAGCCCCCGGGCTTGTGTCAGCACTGGTGTGGCCAGCAGGAGCCGGGCAGGGATGGGGCCCCTGTGCTCGGCCCTGGGGAGGCCCCACCTCGAGTGCTGGGCTCAGGTTTGGGCCCCTCGGGACAAGAAGGGCCTTGAGGGGCTGGAGCGTGTCCAGAGAAGGGCAGCGGGGCTGGGGCAGGGTCTGGAGCACAAGTGTGCTGGGGGGCGGCTGAGGGGGCTGGGGGGGTTTAGCCTGGAGAAGGGGGGGCTGAGGGGAGCCCTTCTCGCTCTCTGCAGCTGCCTGAGGGGAGTGGGAGTGAGGGGGGGGCTGGTCTCTGCTCCCAAGTTACTAGTTGTCAGGACAAGAGGGAACGGCCTCAGGCTGCGTCAGGGGAGGTTTAGGTTGGATATTAGGAAGAATTTCTTCGCTGACAGAGTGGTCAGGCCCTGGCACAGGCTGCCCAGAGAGGTGGGGGAGTCACCATCCCTGGGGAGGTTCAAAAAACATGTAGACGCGGCACTTCAGGGCATGGTTTAGGAGACCTGGTAGTGTTGGGTTGGTGGTTGGACTTGATGATCCTGGAGGTCTTTTCCAACCTTAATGATTCTGTGAAACTGGAAATACACTTCACACTTTGCTCCCTTAACATTTATGTAGCAGCCTTGTTGGAAACCAAGTCGGTCAACACAGAGAAAGAGGAACCAAGGGGACTCACCTTGTACAAAGTTGTAACATTTGCAGGCTAATATTACTCCAAACTATCATTTCAGGGAAAACAAGCGTTTCCGAGTATATGTGGTGATCCCACTGCTGCCTGGGTTTGAAGGAGACATTTCAACCGGCGGGGGGAACGCGCTGCAGGCCATAATGCACTTCAACTACAGGTACGGCAGGCAGCCCCACTGCGGGCAGGGCTGTCGGGGACACCCCTGGTCACCTCCGCCTGCTGCCAGTGGTACCCAAGGCTCCAGCTGCCGTCGGTGTGGCGTCACGCTAGGTGTTATCCACACCAGCATGTGGTGATTGGAAAAGGAGAAGAAAACTGTGTAGTACTTAATACTTTAGCTCATTTATTTGCTAGCCTAGGGGTTTGCGTTAGGGGGTGAGGCGATGCTAACCAAGCAGGGAAGTGGTGGGTAAAGCCCGGTACTCTCTGTGGGGAAATCCCTGCCTCCACCCTGGCACAGCGGGTCCCCAGATCCCTTACACAACCCCCCCAGTTCCTGACTCTCAGATGCTTTCCTTTCGGCTCATCAAACCAGGACTTACTAACCCTGATGTCTCTACCTTCCCGCTCAACAGCCATGCTCTTCTTTAGGCATTACTGTGGCTTTTACTGTGGTTCCTCCCAGCAGCATCCCCATCACCGCTGCAGATGGGAGGGAGTATGCAGCCCTGCAGGTTTGCTAGCTCAAGGGATCCACACCTGCTCTGTCAGTTAGAAGTGCTGGGCTTTGTCTCCAAAAACGCCTTTTCAGCCAATGCTTTGCCTGGCTCTGCCTGTCAGCCCCGCAAAGGCAACAGCATCTACCCCAGTGGTGTTCCTCTGCTCCAGGATGGATGTTTTGGGGGGCACTTACAACACAGCAGGTCTCATGGGAGGGACTTACATGCAGTGGCGCCATGCACTGGGAATGGGATGCAGAGGAAGGCAAAATGGCCCAAGACAAGGTGGTTTTACCGGAAAACCGCTGTGCTATGGTATGGCCAGGGCACAGTCAGTCTGCAAAGACTGCTGCTACCTCCAGAGTGAAACCTTGCTGTCTGCTGGTCTGCAGGGGTCCTACTGCACCTCCATAGGGATGAGTGGGGCAGGAGATGCAAGCAGAAGGAAAGCAGCATGTCTCCCTGACCAGGTCCTTCTGTCTGCAAGGGCAACCATAGGCCTTTAGAAATTGCCTATGGGTTGGTTTGGGTTTTTATTTGAATGAGATGCCAGCTGTGGCTTTTGCAGCCCAGCAGTAACGATGCAATCTCCCTGACCTGGTGTTCTATAGGTGTTGACTTTCTTGGTGTCACTTCATGTTCAGACCTGCAGCACAGCTGATTGCAGCAGCCCTGTTTCTAACATGTTTATCATCATTGCGGTGTGCTCTAGAAGACAGAAATGCTCCCCAGCTCCTATGTGGATTGGTATGAGCTCCTTTAGGAAATGAGCAGTCCTTGATATACCAACACCCGTTTGGGAAAAATGTGTGCTCTGGAAGCGCCATGTTTCTTCTGCTTGCACGGGGTATTTAAGAGGCATCTGTGTTTGTGATTTACCTCGCCCGGTTCTGCTTCAGCATATGCTGTTGCCTCGAGTCGCGGTGGTGCTGACAGCTGCCTACCTTCTTTCCAGGACTATGTGCCGAGGAGAAAACTCAATCCTGGGCCAGCTGAAGACAGAGGGTAAGAGCTTTATTACTCTCCTCTATGTTGCTTAGTCTTGGTTGGGGTGCTGCTGTTCGATGGATACATCTATAACACAGAAATCAGATTGTCCAGCTTCTTATTAATGTGGGCATGGTGTGGGTGAGGGGGTTCAGGCGTGGACTGGGGCATCTCACAGTAACGTGTGCTACGGGCTCGTGGGGCTGGGGAGCGACATCCTCTGCCGTCATCCTATGGTGAGGTCTGTCAGGTCACACAAGCCATGGCCAGTTGTCAGATTTTGCACTTGGATGCAGCCCTGATTCGGAGGAGGAGGAGGAGGGGAAGACCCCAGGGAGGAGCACAGTGAAATTGCAGCTGCTCAGGATCCTGTTATTTGGAAAATGTCCTGAGCAGGGTCACGCTTCTGGGAGCGATGAGCCCTCAGCCTCCCCCGTGAATCCCAGCCTGGGTTTGTTTCTGGCTGTTGTTGAACACAGAGAGAAAAAACCTGCCTAAGCAGGACACTGTTTCTGAGTTGTTTCCTCACCATGAGGACGCCCACTTGAATTTGCTCTGCTGGGAATCGGAGCACCATGAAAACCCACGTATCACAAATACTAGGGGCGTACATAATGCCGTATTTGTTCTAGGTCTTTATGTAAATCTGAACTGCAGACAAGTACATTAGGATGTATTTTCCATACTGTGCATGGACAAAACACCTGCTTCCAGCCTCTTTTCTGCAGGATCTGCAGAAGGACAGTCGCAGAATCCAGCTATTTTAAGATATTTGGATCAACTGTGAGCACTTGCGTGCTGCGCAAGGGAGATTGGGGTAATTTCTCACCAAAGTGGAAGTATCTGAGCAGGCAATGGACCAGAGCAGCACAGAGTGCCCACAGGCAGCTTTTAAAGTCTATTTTTAAAGAAGCTTATTTCCATTATCTATTATTTTTTTTTAAAGTCAGAAGTGAACTGTATTCATATGGGTCTTTATATAAAAAGGGTCTTTTCTCTTTCTTCTCTCTTCCACCTCCCTCATCCCATGGGTTTTGTTCTCTTAATTTTCAGTTGGAGATAAGTGGATAAACTACATATCGTTCTGTGGACTTCGAACATATGCAGAGTTGGAAGGAAAACTAGTCACGGAGCTCATCTATGTTCACAGCAAACTGCTTATTGCTGATGACAACACGGTTATAATCGGTGAGCAGGGGGCTTGTGGGAGGCGTTTGGACCACTCGATTATACCTGGACTAGTCCGTTTTCTTCTCTGCCCTGTACTCCGCGCACGCTGTGGCACCGTGTGCTTTTCTATGTTGTGATTTCTGTCTTGGGAAATACTTTTCTACTTTAAAAAAAAAAAAAAGACAAACTCATAAATTCATCAGGAGGGTAGGTAGGAGGGAGGAAAGGATGGGGATGGGGAGGGCTGTCATTTAATTTGTTTTTCTAAAATGGTTTTAAATCTCTGTGTAATAGTGAAGAGAATCCCAGCGCAGGGAATATTGTCCATCTGTCTTGTATCAAACTCTGCTCTAGCAGGAAGACTTGTGAGACTTGTCATCTGTTCCTTAAAGAACAGAATGTGCCGTAAAATTTGGAAGGTTTGGACAACATGTGTCATTTATCGGCTCCATTTCCTAAGAATGGGGAAATATGTTATAAAGAGCAATAGTTATAACTTCATCCCTTTCTCTTACCATATTTATTATGAGATCATGAAGTAAAGACAAGAGAATTCTGGCTCGGAATTCTATATCACAGCAGAAAAGCAGAATTTTACCCTGTTTCTTTAAAGAAACCCTTTTTGATCTGTTACATCAGCAACAAAAACTTTGCTATAGAGTAACTTAATACCAGATTTTGCAAGGCTCAGAATACCCCACTCCTTGAAAGCAGCAGTTCAGCCTGTAGTCTCGGATGACCTGTGGTTAGGTTTGCTCCTCTGTTACCTTCCCAGGGCTCAGATCCCACCTCCAGTATGCAGAGCAGCCTGGAGGGGGTTTTAACATTACAGCAGGAGCACTGCTGTTGGAACTGTGATCATCTGGGGGCCTGAGACAGCTCTTAATTCCTATTTTCTGTACCTGTAAGCCTGAGGATGGATTCTTATACAGCACGTGCATCGGTGCCAGCTGGTGAGGTGATGGGGGGCCAGTGTCATCCATCCCTTTTCCACTCAAGAAAGAGATGGTACATGGAAATGAAATGCTAATGGGGCCACCGTGTAGGAGAGGGAGGTGAAAGGATGGAGAGGGGCTTAGCTCATTTTTCCACAGGCGGTGTTAGCTCCCCTTGTGTTAATTCAGTCACTGGGAAAGTTAAATGGCAAACTAGTGACTGGGGTCTATTATGGAGCTGGGGTCTGTGTCTGCAGCTTTGGGGTCTTTTTTGTGGTTTGGCCATTTCTGTGGGTTAATGACCTGATGACTCCCCTATCGCTGGCCGCACGTTGCTGTTCTGTCGGAGCCAAGAAGTGCTGTGGTGTCCCCCATCCCTTGCCTTCTGATGGCTGCATGGGACAGAGAAACCTGTTTGGGGGGATAAAGCCTCAGCTGGTCTCGAGCAATGCTGCGTGTGTCAGAGCCCGCATGGCACCTGCGGCTGGGGAGCTCCCACCGCAGTGCGGAGTCAGGGCTGGAGCTACGTACCCAAACCCTTACGTGCGTGGCGGGGTGCATTTTGGAGAGGGACTCACTTCCTAGAAGGCCCAGCCAGAGCCATGCAGTAGAACTGTAACCGGGGGGAAACTTCTGCTGCCCTCCAGCAGTTTTGCTGGGGATGGAAGTGCTTGTTTTGCAGGGTGCGAGTGGGGAGCTGTGCACAGGACACCCGTGAGTCCCACAGCCGGGGAAGGCATCTCCCCAGCACCCCTCTCCTTTCTGGGGTTTGGGTTTTACACAGCATGCAGTAGCGCTGCAGCAAGCACAGGGGGAGGAGTAGAGAAGAAACATTTTCTGTGGGCAGAAAGTTCCCCAGAGCCCTGGGGTCTGCTGCCGCTTTGCTGCGTGAGCAGGGATGGTGCTTGAGCTCTTGCGTCTGTGGATGCAAAAGTATGGTCCTGGCAGGATAGGAAGGTCTGGGTGTTGGTTACCCACAGCAAGGAGATGACATCCTTCCTCCTAGATCCCCTTCTGAAAAACTCCTACCTCCCAAATGGAAATGGAAATCTCCCCCTCTTGACACTACTAAAGATAAGAGTGGAGCCCATCCTGCGTCAGGTAACTTGGTATCCAAACCAAGCACAGTAAAGACCTTTGAAACCTGTGGCATCTGTCAGCAAAAGCATCTGGGAAGTTACAGAGGGAGTGAACTTTTGAAAGTGTTGGCCTGGGCTTGGCTCTGATTTAACCTTCTTCCAAGCCTGGAGCTTTAGAAGCCTGCAAAAATTAGGATTTTTTTTTTTTTGGCTTCCCCCTCATCCTGGTTCTTGGGATCTGTGGTCCTATAAGGACACCTCCTTCTTGGGGTTTTACCTAGCAAAGCCATAGCTGGTCTGCCGTGGAGACGAGGGATGCAGAGGGCCTGGGGGGCGGCGAGTGGTGATGGAGGGCGTGCAGGAGCATCTCAAGCGGCAGGTGATGTATTGCCGGTGCTTTGTTTTCCCCCTCGCCAGGCTCTGCCAACATCAACGATCGCAGCATGCTGGGGAAGCGGGACAGCGAGATGGCCATCATCGTACAGGACACCGAGACCGTCCCCTCCGTGATGGATGGGGAGGATTACAGTGCTGGGAAGTTTGCCCAGTCCCTCCGGCTGCGGTGCTTCAGGTGGGATGTGGGAAGCTGGCTGAGCACGGGCAGCGAGCGGGGTCGCAGGCAGGGCTTGCTCAGGCTTATGCATGCCCACAGCCTTTCAAACCACCGTGGCTGCTGCTGCCTGCTCAGATTAGCATTGCCTGGCCTGGATTTAACCCAGAGTTTTGCTGCAGTTTCACTGGCGTTAGCCTTTCTCACGCCACTCCTGTCCTCAGCTCGGCAGCTTGACTTACATATCATTTTGCTTAAAGATTTCACTAGGAAATCCCATAAACAAGACAGTGATATTTTTCCTCCAGATCCTGTTTTTACACTCTCTTAATTTTGGGTGGTGGTGTCTCTTTCTAATGGAAGCTTCCTCACTTGGAGCAGCCATCTGTCCCACAACATGGCTGTTTTTTCATTAAGATTTTTCCTTCTTTTTCCTTTCCCCCTACCCCCCAACCCGCCCTGTTTCCCATCTGGGCAGTTCTTGCACAATAGAAAAAAAAAAAGGAGAAACTTGGGCAGCATTAAGGCTGATGGACTCTTGCAGGGGACAGGAGCGGGAGGGCACTGGGAGCACGCAGGGTTTGGCAAGTCCCAAGGAAATTTTTCCTCCCCTGGCATTTCTCAAGAGAGGGAGCACCCAGTGCTTCAGCCTCCATGAGCATCGATCCCTTTATCTTTTCAGGGTTATCCTTGGTGGCTCCGATCTCAGTCCGGAACACCAGGATCCCGTCTGCGACAAATTCTTCAAGGAGGTGTGGATTTCCACAGCTGCTCGCAATGCCACCATCTTTGATAAGGTGAGGATGCGGTGCCTTTCCCCTCCCTCCTTCCCACGCGATGGCAGCAGATGCTAACAGGAGAAGCAGCATGGGGAGGGCAAGGGCAGCAGGTCCAGCTCCTGGGGTTAGTCCTTCAGAGATGCTTTGAAGGAATGGGTAGTGTCAGATGCAAGAGCTGTGAACGCAAAACTGGAGCTTGTGCATCCTCAAAGCGTGACAGCAGCCCAAGAAGGTGATGGTTCTGATTCCTCCTATTATTTGTATCTGCTGTAGCTCCAGTGAATTGCCATGGTGTACTTACTGCTTCTAGTTGGCCATAGCCTAACTGGAGTAGAAGCAAATGGTATCTCTCACTTCTAGTGAGCTTTTGCAGTGATCAGAAAAAGCCCTGGAGCTTCCCCTCTGCCTGCCCTAGCTGTATCACAGATAGGTGCATACTTCTTCCCTCCCCATGCTCCAGGCTGTTCATTAAGCCAGTCCCATCCCGAGGAATTTGTATTGAATGTTTTGATCTTTCTCGGGAACTCCGCATTTCGGTATTTCCCCCACCCTAACACGCCAATTCTTCCTTCTGTTTTGACCAGGTTTTTCGATGCCTTCCCAGTGACCAGGTGAATAATTTAACCCAACTGCGTGATTTCATCAACAAGCCCAAATTAGCGAATGATGATCCTGTGAAAGCAGCGGAAGAATTAAAAAAGATTCGTGGGTTTTTAGTACAATTCCCCTTCCGTTTTCTGGAGGAAGAGTACTTGCTTCCCTCCGTCGGAACAAAGGAGTCCATGGTACCCATGGAGGTTTGGACTTAAGAAGATGCAGAGTGCTTTACGTTTTAAAGTCTGGTTCTCTAGAGACAAGCTGATGAACAATATGGCTTTTCAGAAAGCTTTTTATTGCTAAGGGAGGTGAAAAATTTCTCCACCAAGCTAATGTGCCTTTCTTAAGCATTTTGGTGGAGGAACTTCAAGTAAATCGACACTAGCAAAGGAGAGGAGCAGAAAGACTTGGAAATTATGGCAAATAAGAAGTTTAACCTCCGAAGGAGTTACTACTTAAGACGTGTTCTGAGCACCTAAAGGACACAGGCCACTTCCTAGGATGGGAAACCAGTCCCAATCGATGTTGTTACTACTGCCAGCTGTATACTGTGGTTGCATACGTACTGTGATCGTGCCGTGGCTGTGCAGGAGTCGTGGGCTGTGTGTGCTTCTAAGGCTTTCGGGTATCTGCACCTTGGCTCATGGGAGTCCCCCCCATCTCACCCCTTTGTACGCCCTCAGAGCACATCATGCAGCTCTGGCGCTGCCGGGAAGTGTTGCTTGGTGCTGCCGTGCGCTGTCCTACAGCTTGGCAAGCGTATGTGTTTCACCTCTTAAGTGCAAATGGACTAACAATCTTATATCAGAATCAGCATTTTGGTCTCTTCTCCCCTCTGGGGGGAAAAAACCAAACCCTGTTTTTACCACAGCTAGAGCAATCAGAGGTCCTCGTGCGCAGCGTGGTGCTGCCTGGGTCTTGGCAAACGGCGGCCTCGATGGAGCCGGGGGTGCTGGGAATCGCTGGAGTTTGCTGGTCCTTACAGAAACACAGCACATCAGTGCGTTCAAACCATGTATGAAGGCTGTCTCCAGGAGAGGGTTAAGGTTTAAACTCAAGCTGGAGCTGAAGGAAAGCGAGGCGCTGCATGTAATGGGACAGAAACTCAAAAGTCAGCATGGGACTAAGCTCTGCATTCTTCATTCACGCATTTAGATTGCAGTACATAGACTTTGCTTTCCATCCTCTTCCTCCCTATTTAAAAGAAGGGAAAGGCCATTAAGCTAGAGCTGAAGCCATGCTTAAACTGAGCTGATGTGTTGCTTTGTAGATGGGGTGAATGTCGGGGGGGGGGGGGGGGGGGGGGGAAGGGGAGCAGGTAGCAAAGCCTTGCCTCTGGTCTACTTTGCTATTAGAAAAGCCACGATCTTCAGCTTAGTCGTGCAGGACATGTCCTCCCAAGCACAAGTAAAACACAGCATGCCTAGTCCTGTTTTCCATTTCTATAAGACAGTTTCCAAAGCTATTTTGCATCTCACTGTGCAGCGAAGCAGCAATTCAATTCAGCATTCCTGGGCAAAACACTGCTCCTGGGCTGGGACCTTGTGTGCTGGGTGCTGCCGTGGGTCTTTACGCCATCCTCCATCTCGCAGTGGGCTCTGTCTCCTGATTTCATGTCCAGCCCCTGCTGCGCTCCCAGGAGAGGTTTTCCCCGGTGGGTGGCAATGCTGTGTCGAACACTAAGAGATCAGACTGGTAAAAACACCTAAGGAGAGTTGGATCTGGAGAAGTGGGAGGCTGAGCTCCTCTGCTGCCACCGCATTTTGGGGGACCCCTTCACTGGCTGGGTTTAACCCCGTGCCTAGTTAGGGTCAAAAGACCAGATGAACGGGTATTTACTTTAGTTGACAAGCAAGCTTCTTTTTTCCTTTTTTTTTTGGCTCTTCCAACAGTCTCACCGGGTTTTAACTGGAAAAAAATCACACCGGTTGCCTAGCTACCCCCAAAACATAGCTGGCCCCATCTTTTAGCCAATTGCCTTCTGTGTCTTCAGACCTGAAAATAGGCACGGGGTAATTCTGTACCTGCTGCATCACCCAAGTAAGTAACAACCCCAGATGTTCCTCCAGGGCAGCCCGAGTCTCAGCCCCTTCCCGTCCTTTCCACTGTTTTACGCTCGTCTTTTGTAGATGCAATTGCCGACTCCGCTCCTTTCTGGTTGGTGCATCTGCGGTCTGGTTAGCCTGTTGGAAGTGCATGTGCAGCATTTTATGGGATGATCTTTGGTCCAGGGGTTGATGCTTTTAGCTGGCACGCTGTAAGCAGATAAGTATGTTCCCTTGATATTTTTTTTTTTTATTTTTCCCTTAAAAAAATTGACCTGGGGTCACCCCCTGCAGAGCCAGAGCAATACGTGCTCCGACCATTTGCAATCAAGAAAGATCAAAGGGGTCTTGTTATTTCACGTCAGTGCTAGTTCAGGGCTTTTTATCTCTTGATATGTTTTTAGCTGTTTCAGTCTGAACAAAGCTGCTAACTTTGAACAATTACAGCCTGTCAGAGAATCATTAAGTCACACAGATCTGTATTCATAGTTGAAAAGGAAGCATTCAACCCCGCCACCCGAACCTTGAAGAAGTGCAAGACTCCTGTCATCTTCTAAGTGCTCTTATTGTCCTCATCCTCATATTAGCAAAGATTCTTGTAATCGTTAAATTATCCTTATATTGTCTTTTAAGGTGGTAGGTAGCTAGTTATTGGGGCTTCATAGCTCCAGTGGTGTTAAGACCTGCTCTGCCAGGCTGCTCTGGGGAAAAACCACCCAGGCTCTGCAACGCTCAGCCCAGCATGTGATGGGTGCTGGTCCCAACCGACACAGCAGAGCCCTGGAGGAGAGATTTAATTGACTGATTCTGTATGAAAAGGTGCTAATTAAGATGGTCTTTCATTATTAAAGTAGCAGATGGGCCTCACATTGGCTGTCTGTCTGGGAAGA
Organism: Phalacrocorax carbo; assembly: GCF_963921805.1. Lineage (NCBI taxonomy): Eukaryota > Metazoa > Chordata > Aves > Suliformes > Phalacrocoracidae > Phalacrocorax > Phalacrocorax carbo. The sequence continues at coordinate 51,087,368 of NC_087519.1, read as the reverse complement.
GGTTTCCCTCTTGGAACAGAGGAGCAGTGCTGAACGTCCCTTCTCTGTGCTGGTGCTAAATTCCTGATACCAGGAATTTGGTAATGGTCAAATGGAGGCAAGGTATGCGAGGCAGCCTGGGCACAGAGCCCTGCGTCCCCAGGGACTCGTGGGGCACCGAACTCCCCCCGCCCCCATAGCACAGCACTGCTCACCCCGAACAGATGATGGGGCTGGAGCCACTTCCAGCGAAGGCACAACTCTTGTTCACCCCCACGGGCTGTGCCGTTCGGAGCTGGCTCCTTGGGTTTTATTTCTTATATTAAGAAGCCTGTGAGGTTGAATAACTTGAGAGAGTTAATTTCTGCACCTAAACAATCACTACTTCTTAGTCCATTATACCAGCGTGGGTTTATTTTTAATACCTTCAAACTGGAGAAGATCACTCTCAGATATACAGTACTGTAACAAGCGATGTGGATTCAAGCTCTAGCAAACCCAGAAACGTGAACTGTTTCTTGTGGCATTAATCTGTTAGGACTACAGGAAAAGAGATAAATTCTCCTAGGTTGAGACTTTATTTCGTAGTTCAACCTGAGTAGAACACTTTTTCTTTTTCCCCTTTAATTTATTCCTTAACATGTGCCACTTTAGGAACTCACACTGCTTACCATATCTTTTTAATATTCTGATATTTTAAAATACATGTTTTGTTGTATAGATGTTGGACTGGATAAATATTTCAGTGTAAAATTAATGCATGGTTCTAAAAATGAGGGATAAAATGTAATCATATGTAAGAACTTTACTAAAAAAATAATTTGTAGGAGAACTACTCCAGTGCTCCGTGGCAGATGCAAAGTGCTCGGCTCATTTTCTAGCCTCTTGGTCTCTGTTTGTTGCCTGACTTGATGTGACCTTTGCTGGATTAAACCCCAGACACTCCATTTTCCTTTATTTTGATCAGGTCTCACAACATGATTTTGCAACCCTGGTGCTGTCCCTGGGGGAGACCCTAATGTGGGTTTTGCCTAGCTGGGACCGTGGCAGTGATAACTTACAATATCTTCATTCCTTCCAAGGAAACAACCATGTACAATCAAGCTCAGACGTGGTTTGCTATTGTTATTTCAGCGTAACAAGTCTTTTGTGTAGTGAGGCCGGGCGGGGGGTTGTAATCTATGCACAGAAGCTGCATTTGGGGGGTGACTTCAATGAACGGTCCTTTAGGTTAAAGCCATTTCCTTCTCCTCGTGCTGAACGTAAAGACCCAAATCCACTCTGGTCTCAACTGACACACCTCCATCAGCTGTGGAGCTGCTGCATTGGTTTTCTGGCCAAAAGGACTTGTTCTTTAGGACACGGTGGTGGTTGAGGTAAAGAAAGCAAGCGGTCTTCAGAGTAGGTGTACGGGTAGAGGTTGCCATCTCTTGGGCGGCCAAGACGCGAACGCGTTCTCATGTTTTGTGGCATAGTTTCAAACGGGCCATCCCTTCTCTTCTGCACAGCTGAGCTCCTACTGAAACCAGGAGCTTTGCAGAAGCGAGGTTTAAACCAGGGGTGTAATGCCATGGCAGTGAATCAAGTTAAGCCTGCAAAATTAAGGTAGATCAAAGTGGAGCAAACTCTCAAACCGTACATCGATCACTAAATGCAATGGTCCTCTTGGGTTTTTTTCTTTTTATTTTTGTCCCCCCACCTCTGCCTGCTTTATTGTATTTTCCAGTATTTGTGATTATTCTATTTTTAACCTCCCGCTGTGTGTTCATAAAATCTCCTCCATGTAAATAATGTACCTGACTCTTTCTTGACACTCAAGAAATGAGAAAAAGTGTTGGAGGTCACAGTTCTGGGAATGCTTCTTTGGTTGTTTTGTTTTCTTTTCTTTCCTTCCCCCCCCAAATTGTGTCTCTAGCGAAGTTAATCAACAAAAGGAGAGCTTCCACTTTGAGTGTGAGTGCCGGTCTCTGTGCCTCTCTACCTTCTGACGGTGCAATTGTGAACACTGACTATCCCTTCTGTGAAGGCTGCTGGAATTGAGTTTTGTATCCTTGTGTCTGCTAACGATCACTTTCCAATCTGTCTGTATCTGGTAAATGAATGTGTATTAATGGACTGAAAATACAGCCGATCATCACATGTCGAAACGTTTGGCTTTGGTCTTGTTTCTGCTTGTTGTGGGGATTGTGGGCGCATCCCACTTTTGGGCTGAGTTCTGCCCTTGCCTGGTGTTGGCAGTGCTGCCGCAGCAGCTGAGCCATGATGGAGAAGGCCCAGGGTCGCAATAAAAATGGCTAGACTTGAGTTATTAGGGTTTTCCTGGGAGAGAGAAATTGCTGAACTGAAACAGCATAGAGGGAGAAAATTGGATGACTTTAAATAAAATAAAAAATCCTGGTTTAAAGGAGTTTTAATAATCTGAAGGCATTATGAAAGGCACAAACAAAAAACGGTCTGTCTCCAAAATAGAATTAACTCGCTGCTGTCCCTTTGAACTTTCAGTAAAGGAAATTCAGCATAGAGAGAGGAAAAAGCAGATTACTGTTGTCCTCCAGGGGGAGAAGAGATGAATAAAGCATCGGTCGCATTTCCAATCCCTCTTGCAAACTGAAAACATATTAACTTCTCCATTTCTTAGGTTTCATCATCTTCCTCAAATGCCAAAGGGCCCTCCGCATCTTCAAAACTTCCAGATCCGATCCGCGCCCTTGGTAAACGCAATACGGCCCGATGAGGCAGCCGGAGCTTCAGGGCGGGGGTGTGTTGGTAAAAGGCAGGCAGCTGCTGATTGACACTGTCAGCTCCTGCTGCCACTCTGAGATCTCACAGCTAATTACATGCTTGCTGCATCACGCTTACGAGACCTTGCAAGCAAAGATAAGGGCAACCGGGAGCGATGCGGAGACCTGCCAGTCACCGCTGGGCGCAGAGGCGCTGGCTGGCAGCGGTGCCGGCACGGCGGTAACGCAGGGCGGCTGCAGCCGAGGCTGGCAGCCGTTGCTGGCTCCGTCTCGCAGGCATTGCTCGGTTTCTGCGCTGGCAGCGCGGGAGAGCCGTGTTATCTCAATGCAAGCTGAGCTCAGCGTGAGATTAATGTGAATCTAGGAGTCATCCGGAAGCTAGAGCGTTCAGGTATCAGTTTGTGGGAAGGATCCTTTCCCTTTCCTCCATGATGTAGGGGCCCAACTTGAGGGCACTGTTGCTGCTTTGGTGTTTTCCCTCTCGTACGCATCGAAGCGCAATGCTTTTACTGGGCACAACCTCATCCGCATCCATCAGCCCATTAAAAACACAAGCGAAGGCCAGCTTACGGGCTACAGCTGGCACAAGCTGCGCAGGGGGAGGCAGGACCGCGCTGCCTCCGGTGAGGGCAACGGCAAAACTCCCTTTGACTTTCCTACAGCCGAGGCATTCGCTTGATGAATGACTTGCGAAGCCTCTAATTTGATGGCTCCTCGCTGAGCAGAGATGCAGCCCACGCGTACCCTGAACACAAAGCGACATTGCTAGTACGCTTAATAGACCTGGTTTTTTCCAGCATGGATTTCTCCAGCCACTTTTGTACCGAGGCCGCTCCTGCCTCCTCTCGCAGGTCAGCTCCTCCATTGCTGATGTGTCCGTAGGCACCCTGCACCGGAGGCTGGAGAAGTCCTCTCCTCCACCCCAGCACCAAGCAGATCTGCTCGTTGGGCCGTCGTTAGCCATGTATTTATGCACCGAGCTCTCAATAACGTGTCAACTTTTTAATTAGTGTCAGCCTTCTGCGTGTATGAAACTACTAATATTCTTTAGTTATTTTTGTAGAGGAGGAAAGTGGGGAAGAAAGAAAGAAAAGGTTTTGAGAGATGGGTCTAAAGGCACACTTCTCACTGCTGAAAATCAATCTGTTTTAGTTTCTCTGCAATTGTGCCGGCTCTTCAGGTTTTCGAGAACGTACTCTGAAGCGCTGGTGTAGTGGAGTGAAGGTTTTAAGAGCCTGATTCACAAGAGCACTCTGAGTGAAATGCTCAATACTTTTTTTTTTTATTGGAAAAATTAAAAGTGACAGTTTCAAAATTGATTCCACTGCTTTGATTGATTACTCAGAATATTTAGCTCAGGATGATTATGGCAAGATTTTCTACTAAGGCTCGTGGCTATGATGGAAATTAATTTGGGGGGGGGGGGGTTAGTTCTTGAAAAAGAAATTATTCTGTGAAGGAAACTGTTTATACCCAGAATCAGTGATGAGTAATCTCTCCATATTCAGCCTGCTCTCAATAATTAAACATCCTATGAGTTCCTATTTGAGGACAAAGGAGAGGAGGCCAGGAAGATAGTGTTATCGTGGCTTCACAGGTTTCTATTAACTGCAGATTACTGGTGCCTGGCAGAAGCAGAGGAGCCGTCTGCATGCTGCTCGGGAGCTTTCTAGTGCTCTGCTGATGGTCTGTCCGTACGGCATGTCCCTACTGGGAAACCTGCCGTGGGCCGGGGGTTGTGCAGGTAACGAGGCAGAGGCGTGCTGGAGTCCTGCTGGGAGTCACCCGCCGGGGGGGGAAGCTGAGGGATGCTGAAGGTGGTGTGGGCACAACAGAAGTTCAGGGAAGAGCTGGACCCAGCTCTCCAGCTGGAGAAACCAGCAGGGCCAAGGCGTGTGGCGGTAGTACCAGGGCTTTGGCACCCACAGGTGCGCCACGCTGTCCAGGCAGGTGCCACCCCACCACCTTCGTCTTCAACTTCTCTTATCCTTGCCAGGTACTTGTGCACTCCCTTATGTTCCTGCAAAAGGCACAGCTTAAAAGCAGGCGTCACACAGATGCTCCGGTGTCTCCAGATGGACGGCTGCTCCCTCGCTCCAGGTCCTTCCCAGGATGGGAGAGCTGGGACCAGCTGGGAGAGAAGGGGACAGGTAGGCTGAGAGACCCCCCGAGAGACCCCAGCCTTCCCGGCTCCCTCCTGCCCACAGCTTTGGAGCTCTGTCCTGCTCCTGGAGTGCTGTTGTCAGCATTTGTCAGATTTCTCTAGTTTATCTCACAAAACAGGCAGAAAAGCGTTTATATTCCTTATTTCATTCTTTATCAACAAAGACCACGTTAAAGGGCCCCCGACCAAGTCTCAGTAGACTCGCAGGCTGGAACGTGCACGTTGTACATCCAAGACAGAAACAGAAAATATGTCCTTCATGAGAGGACTCGGCCTGTTTGCCCGGCATTTTTAAATTTTGATTTGAAGGATGAGTTGGAGACTTTGTAGCTGTTTTTTTTTACACTTTATGATTTCATCTTTCAGACATGCTTCCTCTTGAAAAAGGTAAATGGTTTATGAAATAACATATAAAGCACTGCAACTTCAGAAACATGAACTCTATACTGTATATGGAATTAATTTTAGGCATAGTTAATGGCTTTCTTCATACAGAAAAGCCCCATTTTGGCCAATATCAGATGTGGAAATGGGGAACTCCAGAAACGAAGGCAGCCATAGCCACAAGCCGGGGACCAGCACAGCACAGCAGTTGGAGGATGTTTGGGTCTGGTGTCTCATGTCCTCTACATGGCAAATCCCAGGTGAACCCCATATGTATGTTGGGATCGTGTATTGACTAGCGCAGACTGACAGAAAAGAGTACAGCGGGTACTGGTAACAGAATTGCATCATTTGGATGTAACGTGTGCATTTAATTACGTGTAGGAATTTAAGCTACGTTTCCTTGAGGCCACACTAAAATGTGATTTCACGGATAGGTCACTTTTAGATAACATTCAACCTAACTCCTCCTGCGCCTGCCGCCGCTCGAGGGGGAGCAGCCACCCTGCAGAGGTGAGTGTGGGGATGCTGGGCTAAACTGGGCTGCAGCTACATCCCTCCGGGGACCGCATGGTGGGAGTGAAGTGTCCATCCCTGCACCTGCTAGGGCACGGCTCCCAGTTTGGGTTAAACCTGGCCATCAAGACAACGGTGGCTGCAGCCGGGGACGCACTGGGGACCTGGAGCCCTGCAAGGCCAGAGCTGGGGGGACTTTTCCCTGGGTGCTGCTCCCCGGCTTGGTGGGAGCCCCTGCTCCACCTCGTCCTCTCCATCCCAGCCCTTCCCTGCAGCGCTGCCCATCTCCATCCCCTCCGGCACCAGGAGGCACAAGCCTGATGCCACCCGGCAGAGATGCTCGGGGCTCAGCCAGTGATGGCTGCGTTAAACTTGCCTGAGAAATCACTGCTGGAGAGGGATGTTTTTTCAGTGCATCCAAATCCTCCCTGAAAACAAGGGCTGGGTGCCTGAGGTCCTCTAGAGGGTGCTGCGGGCTCAACGTGCTTACCCGCAAGAAAGATGGGTGCCCGCTTTACCTTTATCTTTACGCTTCCCCTTTATGGCCACAGCCGTGTGGGAGGAGGAGGCTGCAGCTACAGCACGTAACCCCCTCGGTCTCCCTCCTCCACGGTGCCCCAACTCCCGTGGGAGCCGCTCTCAATGGGATGCAACCCCCCCCCTTGGGGTGCACCCCCCGGTTTGGCCTTGCTGCCTGCACCAAAGACGGGCTGCGCGGGGGCTCGCAGGTCAGCGCCTTCCCCTTTCCTCCCAGCACGGTCGCGCTGAGCCATTTTAAAATTAAATACTACAAGTACCTTGCCCGTTTGGGCTTAAACACATTCCCTGCCTAAAATGTGACTCCCAGAGGCTGTATTAGCTCTGAAATGACTCGCCGCAATATATATCTCCACTTTGTTTCCTTGCAGACCGTAGCTGTATGACATCAATTGTACGGGCTCAGAATGCTTACAAACCTATTTCTTGCTGCAGGATGATCACATTATACACAATTACACACTCTAGGAATTTCTCCTGAGATCCAGCTGGGTACAGGCTGGAGTGGCGGAGGAGCCGGAGCGTGTGTGGAATAATGAATCATTCATTCAAACCTCCGCGCTGACTTCAAGCTCTAGGGTTGTGCGAGCATGTGGTGAGCTGCTCTAGCTGCTTATTACCCTAAAAAAAGCCTGAATCGTCTAAATTATTCCAAACTTGGTTTCCACTGTGTCTGTATGCTTTCTGTGTCTTGCCACATCATTATTATTATTTTAACCGTATCAGAAAGGCTTGTGCAGAATTTATTGAAAATGGCTCAGCAGGAGCAGTCTCCCGGAGCCAAGACATGCTGTTTCAGAGGCTTCCCCAGCAGGAACAAAATCAAGTTTTCCATGTCCGCAAGGTCCCTGTCCTCGGAACAGACTCAGACCAGTACCGTTTGTCCTCTGTTACTGGTGGTGATGGCAGAAGCGGTAGCGCTATTGCAGAACTGTGGTGCACCTTCCCAGGATCCCGGGCTGCTGGGGGACCTAAAACCACAGCGTTTCCCTGCTCTGGAAACCTGACAGCCTTATATAGGGCAGAGCAGATGGGGAAAATGAAGATGCTATTTGTCCTCGTGATGGGTAGGGATCTCACGTGCAAGGGCTTTTTCTATAAACAAGTATACTGATGCTTTTCTTTGCCCCGCTGTTGGATCCTGTTGTGGTTTAACTTACCAGGCAGCTAAACACCACACAGCTGTTCTCTCACTTCCCCCCCACAGTGGGATGGGGGAGAGAATCGGGGGTGTGTGGGGGGGGAAACGTCAAATTTGTGTGTTTAGATAAAGACAGTTTAATAGGACAGCAAAGGAAAATGATAATAATGATAAAAGAATATATAAAATAACGCACTTGCTCATCACCTGCTGACCAATGTCCAGCTTGTCCCCGAGCAGCCATCGCTGCCCCCTCAGCCAACACCCCAGTTTACATACTGGGCATGATGCCTTATGCTATGGAATATCCCTTTAGCCAGTTGGGGTCAGCGGTCCTGGCTCTGTGTTCCCCCCCTCCCGCAGCTTCTCTCCAGCAGGGCGTGGGAAGCTGGAAAGTCCTTGACTTAGTGTAAGCACTACTTAGCAACAACTCAAACATCAGCGTGCTATCAACGTTATTCTCATACTAAATCCAAAACAGCACGGCACCAACTACTAGGAGGAAAATTATCCCAGCCAAAACCAGGACAGATCCCTCTAGCAAACCCGTGTGTCGTAGTGGTATGTGAAGGACACTGCCTCGTGCATGGAGGTGGTGAAACCCCCGGTGAGGCGCAGCAGGCAGAGGAGCACGAAGCCCCTCAGGCTACAGGGACCATGCCCGCAGTGCCGGGGGTGCAGCGCGGCGCATTGCAACACCCCGTGAAACCGAACCGCCACCTTCCTCTTCCTCTTCCTGGCCGCGTCACGCCAGAAGCGGCTCTCCTGCTGTGCACGCCCGCTCTGGCCTGGGGAAGCAGCCCCCTGCGTGGCACCATGTCAACCGCTTCCCTGAAACCCAGCTATATTTTATTCACTGTTTCATCGTTATCTGCCAGCTCAAAAGGCTGGAGCATATTTGTTAGCTAAAGATTTCCTTTTAGGGAGCTGGCGGCAGATTATCCTGGCTGTTTCTAACGATGTGTAATCTAAGCTGTCACCCACATTTCCAATATTTTACTTCTGGTAAGGCTACAGCTCGGCTGGAATGGAGCCGAGGTGCCAAGGAGCCATCCTCAAGCAGGATGGGGTGGTCTTTTTGACCTGGGACCTCGCAGATCACATCAACTCCACCCTCAGGTCATCTGAACTTACCTTTAGTTTCTTTACCCCTCTCAAGAATCATATCCTATTGCTTTCCTAAGGCTACAACTTTCAGTTGTTTATTTATTTTGAAATAAGAGCTAAAAGTCACATACAGACACGTGGTTCCAGGATCTGTGTAAGTGCTGAATATAGCGAGAGTTGGGACAAGAAACAAGCGAGCTGTCTCCATCCCCTCCCCATAGTAACACCCAGACATGCTGCTTGGAAGAACCATCCTTTCTGGACGGGCTTGTGCACTCTCCTTTTGTTTATAAATCTGCAGAAAGAAATTAATATGGGATTTACTGGTGCACAGGCTTTTTGCTAGTTTTCTGAGGTCCCCGTCCACGTGTGTTTAGCAGGTACCCAGCATATTGTTGATAAAATTGAAGTGGATATTTTCCAGTGCTATGTGAGATAATGTCGTTTTGACCCTCTATGCGTCCTGCTTTGTGATTAAACAGCTGCTGCTGGTGGTGGTTTTACTGTGTTTAATCTGAACTCAGTATTAGGCTGATGCACGCATTATGTTCCCAAATTGCTTAATCTGCAATGTCAGGACCTGAAACAAAACACAGGCAATATTGGTAAGGGCGAATGCGGCTGTTTTACAGGCCTGGAAGAAGTTGTTGTGTTACATGGGGGTTTTTTTCATTATTTTTAATGAGTAATTTCAGGTCAGCTGTATCCCAGCTCTTATCCTAGCTCAAGTTAGAGAGGGAAAAGAATGGCAAAACAAGGCTGAAAGAGGGCCTGCCTGTTTCAGGCGTCCAAGTCCTATTTTCCAAACGCAACCTGGGCTTTTAGCAGCCTAATTGCCATCGACTAGCAGTCAGGCTGGCTCTTAATGCTCAGTTTTGCAGAGGCAAAAGCTAAATCCCTTTCAGCAAACAGCCTGTGTCAGCTATGGCACTTGCAGAACTCATACTTCGACTACGTGTCATTTGGTGCTTCTGAGAGCGTGATTGCTCACAAAGTGCTAAATCCACCACCTGCCTATAGAGAGGATAGTGGATTTTCTGTTAGGATATGTCAAACTTGCTTCTTAAGATATTGTGTAAAGCACTGAAATCTTCTTTAACAACTAAATAATCCAGAGAAATTTTACAGAGGTCTCTTGCAGAGCTGTTGGCACCTCCCCTCCATGCATTTTGGCGAGGTGCTGTGGTATAGAGGGGGTTTATCCCCCTGGAAATATCTGCAGCTTGCTGTTGTCTTCAGGCCTGAGGATTTCACTAACGAGTTTTAGCAATGAGTGTCCTTGGTTAGGCCCAGCTACTGATGACTGGCTGAAATCAGTGCAAGCACTGCTTGTAGGAGATGAGCTTTATTATTTAATTCTGTGAGTATTTCTTTCTGACCGACACTCGGCTCCTACCGATGTCTCTCCAGGTGGAAAGCTCCAGACAAATATCTGTTTATTCACTCCCGTTTGGCAGCTGGAGGTGGTAGAGGGGGAGCAGGGCATGTGGGCCGGCGAGTGAGGCGAGGGGCAGGGGATGGAGGCGGCACGGCAGGAGGGGCTGGCAATGGGACCAGGGTGGGCAGCAGCGGTGGGCTGGCTGCATCGACTGACCACGTGCCAAGCGACCTCCGGCCGATGCTGCTCACCAGAGAATCCAGCTCAGTATCTTCAAAGTACCTCCACTGCACATCACTCTGGTTTATCATCCCCGTCCGGCTTGTCTCACTGCCTCAGCCATGTCTGTGTCCTCCTTTTTACCTCCTGTTGTTGTGGCAGCCTGAATCTGTGCCCTTAGCGGTCGCTCTGCACTTCTTCAGGGCAGGCTCCATCCATTCCCTCCTTCATCCGTCAAGGCACATAGGTAGCTTCTTCCCTGTTTATTTGAATGGTGTATTGGTTATTTTACAGCAACACCTTGTGACTCTGTTTCATGCTGTTACTGGGCTGTCATTTATCCCAGGAAAGGTAATGCTGTGTTTTCACTTCTCAGGACTCTTTCTCTTCCAGTTATTATTTCTTCGAGTGCATGGTGGATGTGTTGTAAGTCAAGTGGCCTGGAATGGATGGCAAGAAATGAATCAATTTGGGAAATATCCTCGGTTTCCCTCAAGTTGCTGCTGCACCCTTCTCGCCAACCGTTCTTTCATGCCGCATAGCCAGGGACCTCCCTCACTGAGATGTGCGGAACAGAGCCACACTAGGAGGACACGGGACAGGGCCAACAGGCGATGTGTGTGGTGCGGTCCCGCGGCAGGTGCCAGCTCGCCCCACGTGGCAGCAGCACACACTTCCCACCCCGGAGGCATTGCGGAGCCCATCTCACAGCCCAGCTGCGCTCTGCCTCTGTCCCTGCACATCCCCACGGTGGAGGGGGACAACAGGGCACAACTCAGTGCAATTCATTTTGGTCAAGTAGGACTTGGAAGTGGACTGAGACACTGGCTCAATTTTACAGCCCCCTTGATGGGGACCAGAGAGGAGGATGCTTACTGCCAGAACAGGTTTGATCTCATCCAATAGACAAGGGCACAAAAATATCTCCTGCCTCTGCCACTGTCCCAAGCCCTTCAGCTGGCTCCTCGGCAGAGGCTGGTTCAGAAAAGCACCAGTAACAGTGCAGTGTATGGCCAAACATCCCGTGAATACAGCTGTATCAAAGACGTGGTCCTACCTCCTAACTAAGCCAGAGAACAGGAATTTCAATGGTGCATATGAAGCTTGACGTGACTTTTCAAGTTGTTTTCTGTGACCTGAGCGATGAGAGGAGCTCCCGGTGAGTTGGTGTCCCAGCTCTGCAGGACTTGGCATGGACAAGGCTTGCACTGGACGTGGCCGGACCACCACTTTGATGGTGTCAGACGGTAACCATGGACAAAGAAGTCACTCTCCAGTGACCGCCATCTGTGGTGTGTCTCTTCCCACTCATCACCGCATGCTTTCAAGGGCTTGATCTTGTAACCATTGTGGGGGCAAAGCGCTGGGTAACCTCCGTGTGAGCTACAGTATTGCCAGTACCCGGAGTCACAAGCTGAGAACCATAAACTTCTGAAACCCCAAGATTAATTAAATATATGATGTTACTTTTTGAAGTCTCTTGCTGCTTTGAGCCTGAAGGGGCCGGAATTTCAAAGGAAATTTTTAGTTCATCCTTCCCACTCCAGCACTGGTGCACGGGGGAACTGCGGCGTGGTCACATCTTTATCATTTGGGGTTGATCTACCTTTCTTGCCAAGGTTTTTCTGACTGTCCTATTTAGTTCCGAGCTGATGGCTTCCTTGTCATAACCTACTCATGAGAGCCCAGGCTGCGGGCTCGATGTGCGCAGGGTTTTCCCGGACTCCAAGGACTGGCCCATTCTTTTCTGCTCTCTTAACTGAAGATGGAGTCATTCCACTGAACATGCAGCATGCCTTTCAGAGACGTTTTCAAAACCACCTAGTTTCCTGTCTGGTCTTCTGGTAGTTTCTCAGAAATCACGTGTTAACACTAAAATCATCAACTTGTCTAAATATACCCTTGTTCTTGTGTTCTGTATATCCCTGATCTGAGCCAAGTGTTGACTATACTTTTCCCATCCTGGGTGTCTCTTCATTTCCAGGTCTCTGCTGGCGAGTGGGGTGCTGCACGGCTAAGTGAACCCTCCTCCCTCCTCCATGGTTTGCCTCCTAGTGCTACCTGACACTTGTGTTTCAAGGATTTTTTCCCTGCTGCAATTACTCAAGTCTTTCTTGTCTGTCTTTCTGGCTTTCTGGAGGTATTTCTTGGTGGCACGGTGTAACCTTCACAGCCCTTGAGGGGTTAGCCATCCTTTCACGCTGCGTTTGCTGTTGCATTAACACCTTAGTCATTAGGCCAAATGGCAGTGGTGAGGACATGGCCATTGTAGCCAGGCTGCTTGTCCGGCTCTTCGCCTTTTCAAAGACATTTCCCACCCGTACATGATGTTAATGACTTTAGCTGGGATTTATAGGCGTGAAGGCCGTTCCATATTGCAGGCTGAAAAATGCCTTCTGAGGGTCACAAACCTGAGGCTGAAGGAAGTCTGTTGTTTCTGCAGAGTTTTCTGATACAATCTGTAAACCAGAACATTTAAACTCTACTGGATCTCCTGGCCCTGAAATCAGCCTGCGTCTACTTCCCTGCCATGCAGCAGCGCGCTGCGGAAGACCTTCCGTATATAAAATCCAGGCCCAAGCAGATCCTTTCTGAGATGGCAAAGTGATGTTTTTGGTTTCTCTGATGATGATTTTGTCTTTCAGCAAGTCAGAAAGTCCCATGCCTTTGAAATTCTCCATCCATTTCATAAGAGTACAGCATATCTTGCCTTCAGTGAACATTTGGGTTAGATTTTTTTAAGCTTTTCCTTGTTATGACAGGACCTAGAAACCCTATTTTTTTTAAAACCATTTTAATCTAATTCCAGGAGGAGTGCTTTCATAGACTGCCACATCTCTGTGAAGGCATGAGGAAGTAAACACCTCTGAGCAAAGCCTCCACAGAAAGGCAACAGCAGTTGGCTCAAACCCTGTCTTCCTACTCAGACACTAACACTTTAAGCACTACTCAGACGATTACTTTAAGTTGCTTTAAGCACCTCCAGTTGTTTTCTGACTGGATTCTGCTTTGGTCATTGACTATGAGTGGGTGGGAAGCCTGAAATATCAGACTTGGAAAGTCTGTTCTGTGGTTTAACCTTTCTCTCTCTTTCTTTTTTTTTTTTGCATAGAAAAGACTTTTGCCTTTTGCAGGGTGAAATGATAAGTATTCAACATGCTTCCAAAAAGGCAGAAGCATAGTACCCTTGTGGCGCTACCTTCTTTGCAAGAACACCACATCTCACAAGCCATGGCGAAGACACCGATCGTTAAAAATAAATGAAAATCTGGAAAAAATATATATGCCAAGGAGGTTTTGGACCTGGATTGCCTCCCATCTCACAGGTCTCTGAACACCCTATATGTTTGGCCACCGCTGAAGCCCTGTGGGACCTTTGTTGTCAGCACCTTTGCTAAGTGCAGTGTGCAGTTCCAGCTTCGTAACCCCTTTCCTGAGGAGAGATGTCGAACCCTACCCACACCTCAGGACAGATTATCATTTTAAAAAAAAAAACAAAACCAACCTCACTGTTCCTGAAATGTGTCTTAATTAACTCTCAGCAATTTGCATTTGACAAAAGATAGAGCCAGTTTCTCTTGTTCTGCTGATCTATGCTTAATGCCAGATGGGGGTGGCTTTGGGTCAGGTGTTTCCCAGGCCTGGGGCTGCCTTTTGTCTGCAGGACAAGCCAAGAAAGAAGAAGGAAAGAGAAAGTCTAAATACTGGTTGTCTTAGGGTAGCTCAGCCCCAGACTGATCAGCATGAAAAAAAAAATACTGGGATGCTAAATAATTTCGATAAAAGGCACTTGAAAAATGGAGCAGATGTTCCGCCCCGTGGACAGGGTTGTAAAGCAGGTATTTATGGGCAGAGGTTCCCCGGAGGACTTTCCTGTTGTGGTGGGTGGGCTCTGGAGAACGTCTCTGATCCAGCAGCTCCCACGTTCTGGACCTTAAGCATACTGATGTTATCCTTGAGATCTCGGCAAAGGAAGGAGAAATTAGTATTCCTCTGTGGGACTGTGGGAACGTGGTTTGCTGGCGGCAAGGCTGCAAAAGGTTTTCAGCAAGCAGTGCAAAAATGGGATTTTGATTGTTTTCTAAACAGTCACGACTGGCATATTTTAAATGACTATAAAAGACTTGACACCCTCCCGAAGAGCAGGGCTGCCCTTTGATGGTTTGGTTTGGGTTTTTTTTTTTCCTTCAGAGAAGAGGCACAAAGGAAAGAGGTTAATTGACAAAACAAAGCCCTGCATCGCTACAGTGGCGTGTTCCCAAGTAGCGACATGGAAACGTAGCGCCCAAATCAACAGTGCGTTAGGCCGCCGACGCTGTAGCCAGGCTGATGGGAGACCAACAAAGGCATCAACGCCTGCTTGCATCTGCCGGGGAGGCAGACGCATTATGCCGTACAGTCCTGCTTTACCTAAAAATTGCAACTTTACATTTAAATTTTAGTATTCCAGTAAATAATACAGCAGCGCTTCAAAGGGTGCGGGCGCTTGCTGCCCTGGAAAAGCCTCCTTTAACTCATGCAAGGCAGATAGGCAGTCTGAGCTACTTAAACCAGGGAAGGGCACAGCAAGCAGCCCTGCTTCTTTTAGCGCCTTGCTGGGGACATGCTTCTAGGCTCTTGGCCCCTCGGTGACTTTGGCCCACGGTGGCAGCCCTCAAGAAAAGGCAAATGCAACTGCGGTGGAAGGGGCATAAAGGAAACGCAGTGCTGGCCCTCGGTGCCAAATATTTTGGGGAAGAACAGCAGCTTGGAGGGGTGCTGTGGGCTAGTTAAGCTCCTGGAAGCATACCATCTACCATCTCTTACTCTGCAGTGGCCCAACAGGGGCACTGCGTAGTCCCAAACAGGACTTTGCTATTTAAATGCACCGTGCTGTTCCCTGGGTAAGAATCTGTTGAGGTAGTTTTTTGTTTGGGTTTTTTTTTTTTTTTCCCAAAAAGCCCTTGCTGATTTTCCATTTACTCCCCCAGTGCAGTGATTACAGGGTTTTGTAGTTGAACAATGCTTAAGTGAGGGAGCGATTGACTGTTTGGGGCAGGCGGTGGTGTTGTAGATATCTATAGGAAAGGTCCTGGCAGCAGGGTTCACACACCTGGACCTGCTCAGGGCCAAGGTTGCAATGGAAAAACAGCGGAAGGGTGAGCCATCAGTAAGTGATAGCAAGTCAGTTAAAGTGCATTTGAGATCAATAGAGGCAGGTTAGGACACACATAGCCATTCGTTTCTGAATGTCTTTTGACACAGCTGCATGTTGCCATGTTAGCTTAAAACCCAATTACTGTGCATTTAACAGGGTATTAATTTTTCAGCACCCTCCACTCAATTTGGGCAGAGTCCTTTAACTACTGCGTTACATGGGCAAACACTGGGGTAAACCAGCCTGGACGTAGGGAACGAGAAAAATTATGCTGACGCCAGCCATGGGACCGAGTGGTCACGGAATTATTGGGAACAAGTGACCCACATGTGCTGGCGAAATAAATCATGTGACAAGGCCCAAAATAGGGCCCAAATGTGTTTTCTTGTTCGCTTTGTTCCTTTTCTCACTGATCTTTTGGAGAACGGTCCAAAGCACCAGAGGATCTCGCTAATCAGACAAGGTCTTATGTGTCATTTAGATTTACTTATTCTACATATACCCCCTCGTGATATAATTAACAGCAGTGGCACTGTTAGGTAATTAAATTTAGTTTTATGCAGAGGTCAAATGACCTGGCTAGTTTATACGTGAGCCGATGCCCTTCAGTGAATAATTCAAAAACACTGACCCTGACATTAGCCCCCCACTGCCAATGGCCGAGCTTCGGTTCATTTAAGGTGCTCGATGCCCCCCCAGCACTGACCAAGGCTGGGGACTGCCGCTCTGTAGGAAAAAATGGCATTTTCACATTTCTCCACTTTCTGAATAGGGATGAAATGGCAAAAAAAACCAACCCTACAGCTTGTCACAGAAGGGTCCCAGCTTCTGCAGCAGCAGAAATGCCAGGTATGGAGCTGATGAGACGCGGGGAGCTGAGCTAGGAGGGGTTGTGCTCTTCTTCCATGGCTCTTGCTTCATGAAGGGTGGGATGCGACAGCTTAACGCCTTCGGTCGGCTCGGCAGCGCCCTGCCCATGCCGCGGCTCACGTATAGCCACGCCAGCGCTGCGATGCAGCCCGGCTGGCCCGAGCACAGGGCACCGCGCGGCCAGAGGGACCACGGCGAGGCACATCGGGGTCCAGCCGCCGCTCCCCGGGGGGGGCCCGCCACATGGAAACACAATTTCATGCCGAACTGACTCACAGCAAAATATTTTGGGCCAACTCCGTGAGTATGCTGTTTCGGGTCGTAGTGACTCCAAATGCAAGCTTTTGTTTAGATGCTCCTGGCATAAAAACAGTATATGGAGAGACACAGATATACACCTCCTTGTAAACAAAGAAAAAAGATTAATATCTTGAAAACTTCATTTTCTACAGAAGCAGCTTCCTGTATAAAATGACTGCCCATCTCTAGCTGTGGATGTCCTCCGGCGTGGCCGGGCACCGGGACAGCCTGCACAGCAGCCCCGGCATCTCGGGTGGTCACCGTGCACGTCTCCCTGCTGAGACCGCTCCTTTCCCCCCGAGCAGCGTGGAAATGACGGCCCTCACTGGGATTTTCCTTTCACCTCCCGCTATCACTTTATGCATTTCTTATGTCAGTGAAAACAGAAGGGTCCTCTACATTTTTACCATCTTGCTAGGCGGTGAATAGATCGTAATTACATCGCAGTTTAGCTTGGGACTTTGCATTCATGCTGAGGAGCAGGGCAATCTGTTTATTTGCAGGATCGGGCACGTATTATTCATTTTTTAAAATCCTGATGTGTTCCACGCAAAATGCCGTGCATTCTTAGATGGAAAGCACATTAGAGCAAGCCAGTGTCCTCTCTCATCCTGTTTGTTCTTCCCTTCTCTCCCTGAGAACAATGAAAGCAGGAGGAAGTCTCGCATTGGTTTGCTACCAGTTTCCAGGCAGTTTTTGCTTCCAGCATCGCAACTACGGGCAAAACATTGCAACACCCAGGTTTGAACAGACACAGACAACATCTGGTTTATAAAAACAGCCCAGCACCAGGAAAGATTCAGGAGGGTGCTCAGAGGCAATGAGAGGGTCCCTGGTGTTTCTTTTATTGAGTTTAGCATTTTGATCAAATTTTGATCAAATTTTGAGGACTAAAGATTATGTAAGACATTGAGGAGTGATGATCCGTGGCTTGGAAAAAGGGGATAAATCCAGGCAGGCTGCCGTCGCTGCGGGCGCTGTGCAGCCCTGTGCGCCTCACCCACGGCAGGCGACTTCCGCTACCTGCCACTTCAGCAGTTCATTATTAAAAAAAAAAAACACAAGACAAACCCAAATAATCACATTCTGCTGCGCCCTCGCAGCCCTGCAAGCCGAAACGCCGGCGCTGCCGCTCCCGCCCCCCCAGCCCCTATCAGCCCTGCTGCGATCAGGGCTAATAACGCTAATAAGCCACTGATGCAGTCCCTCCGCTGCTGGCTATCCAGCGAGCGGAGGGCGGAGGCACCGGCGGCCCCGACTTCTGCAACCGCCTCGGTGGATCCTGTCGCTCCTGGGGAGGTTTCGGCTGCTCCTTTTGGCCTTTTGTCCGTCTGTCCCTCCCAGCCCACCCGGGAGAGGCTGCGCCTCTGGCACCAGCTGCAGCGGCGCAGCCTCCCCACGCCTGCACGGTTGTTTGTAATTCAGGTTTTAATTTTTTTGGAAGCACATCTCCAACCAGAAAGTGTAAGAAAATCCCATCCGCCTGCCAATTGACTCATGTGTAGGGTTTCCGCTTCCCAGATCTGCATATTGTAAGCTCCTGACACGAGCTGATGCTCTAAGTACAGCTCCCATACGGTTCTCTCAAAGGCAACAGATTTTTTTATACATATATATTTATATATGGCACCTGGTTTGGCAGGAACCACATCCGAAAAAGGGAAATACGGAAAACAGCAAAAGCTGAATCTACCTAGCCATTGATGGCTTTGGAGGGGGTTTGGCCAATTCCGAAGACAGCATAAATCTCTTACTCTCACTCAGGAATGGCATGGGAGTGGACGGGGCTGGGATGGCTCCTGAGAGCGGAGGGAACAGGTCGCGAAACCAGGTCTGACGTCTGGATCCAGCTGGATCCAGAAGAGAAAGGGCCATTTCTCGACCTGAGCACCCCGAGGTGCGCAAAGCACATGGACGGCCGCTCCTTCGGCGCCCAGCGAGACCAGGCCCTAGCGCTTCCCCGCGCTCCAGCCTGGGGGAATTTGGGTTCAGCGCCTCAAATTTGGCAACTTTCGCTGCCGGACACGACGTGCTCTGGTACGGGGATGATCCAGGCGGCCTGGATTTTTCTGCCCGCTGTTTGTCACTGGGGGGTCCCTGTGTTAAACCCCTTTCTGGGGGGGTGGGAGCCTGCAGGACACCCACTACGGCTCTCGCAGGTGTCATCCCGGCTGGGAAGCAGCGCATCCCTCCGGAGGGTCCCCGCCGCCGGCGCTCTCCCGCAGCCCCTCTCCCCATCCCCACGGCTCCCGGGGACCGCCGCGAGTGGGCCGGCCGGTGGCGGCGCCCCACGCCCGCCCGCCCTCAGGGAGGGCCGTGGGGTGGCGGTGGCGGGAGGGGCGCCGTGCCGTGCCGTGCCCGCCGGCGCTGCCCGCCCCCCTGCCCGCCCCCTCCCCGCGCCGTGACAGACAGCTCCGGCGGCGGGCTCGGCCGTGAGGGGAGGCGCGGGGTGTGTGTGGGGGGGGAGGCGGCGATGCGATGCGCCGCCGCCGCCGCCATCCCGGCGCAGCCCGCGGCCGCTCCTAGCCGCGCTGCAGGCGGAGGGGCAAGGGCGGCGGCGGCGGCTTCTCCTTCCCGCTCACCCGTATGAGGAGAGGCGTTAAATAACGCCGAGCGCCGCGGCGGCCGGCACTGCCCGCTCGGTGGCGGAAACATGGCGAGCGACTCCCCGGCGCGGAGCCTGGACGAGATCGACCTCTCGGCGCTGCGGGTGAGGCGCGGCGCGGGGCCGGGGAGGGGGCCGGGGGGGGGGATGATGCGGGAGCACCCCCCCATCCATCCCTCCCTCCCTCCATCCCCCCACCCATCCCTCCCCCGGCGCGGGGGGGGGGGGGGGGGGCGCATATATGTGTACATGCGGCTACACGTATGTAAGTACCGGGATACGAGCGCGTGCAGCCGTGTGTACGCGCGCGTGTGTAGCCGTGTGCTTGCGTGCACGGATCCGCACGCGCACCCCCGTATGGAGGCGTGTGGGCAGGTGTGAGTGTGAGTGTGTGCGTGTGTGTGTGCGCGCACGTATATGGGCGCGTGTGTACGCTCCCCTGCGGCCGGCCCTTGGGGTGGGGGCGCGCCCCCGGAGCCCCCCGTTTGGCCGCGCCTGAGCTCCGCTCGTACGGCCCGCAACACGCCTGGACGCACGGACGGGGGATCGGACACACGGATGGGGATCGTGGAGCGGGACATCTCTGGGATGCAGAAGCGGGGCTTTTCCCCGGACCCACCGTTTCCCCACCTCGCAGCCTTTCCATCCATCTCCCGCCGTGCCCCTTCGCACTGTCGTGTCCCGTCGTCCCCCCCCCCCTTTGAAAATGAAGCTCATCATGTACCCTTGAAATGTCAGGCTCGTCAAACGTGTCAGCCTCTGCGTGGGCCGTGGCCTGATGTCCCCCCCGGTCTATTTTTCCTATAACTTTCTCCCTTTCCCCCCTTTCTTCTTCATCCTTCCTGTACCTAGTTGGTATAGAGCATGGGGAGTCATTTAGAGAAGCAGAATTTATTCAGGAGGCGACAGCGAGGCTGCTTCTCTCAACCTGCTGCCATAGATAAAGCAGTAAAATTAAGCAGAATCCGCTGAAGACTTGCACAAGTGTATTTTTAGAAATATTATTTGCTTCCGTGCAAAAAAAAAAAAAAAAAGTCTATCTTTATTCGCTTGCCCTACTTTCTTCCTGGTGAGTTTCTGGTTGATTAATAGTGTAAATGATTGCTCAGCAATACAGTGTAGACAAGATTGCAGCGGGGAGATGAGCTAGCTTAAAAACAGACCTGGAGCTCCTGTTTCCCCTCTTAGGTAGAAGGTGCCTTGGGAAAGAGGTTGCTGAAGCTGGTGGGGTTAATCCAGGAAAGCAGTATCATTCTGGGGGGGGAAGGGGCCCTCTCCTCCTCCCCCTGCTCCCTGAAAATCAGATGATTTTTTTTAAACATCTGCATTAGGAAGTTTATTTGATCGAAGGCACCGTTTCTTTTTAAAAACTGTATCCATGCACACTTAGGTTTTTTCCTCTGTTTGTGGCTTTTAAATAGCAATGTGCACCAGATACAGCCAGGGTTTTGTTTTTGCTTTAGGAGGAAATGTATATTCCCTCCCTCCCCCTGAGACCCGCCGGCAGCGCCTGGTCTGCAGGCAGAGCGATGCTGGCGTTCCAGGGGAACCGGAGACGAGGGGACCTGAAACCCCGACCGATGGTGGGGTGGCACTGCAAAGCTGGGTCCCCCCACGCCCAGCCGTGTCCCCTGTCCCGGTGGTGGCTGCTCGGGCAGGACCCCGGGGACTGCGAGATCCTGGTGCTCCTGACGCTCGGGCCTCTGCCCCCTCTCCAGGGGAGAGACCTGCTATGGCACTTCCCTGTAAATGATGAGAGATGGGGTGGTTTGCGAGACAAGAATAGGAGCTTAATTTGCCAAGGAATAGATCTTCTTCTAAACTAAGCTCTTTTAGCACTTAGAATAATTGTTAAAGGTCATAAATTCAGCAGATAGGGCAAGAAGCATGAATTATTCTGCAGGGTCTGAATCAGAAATCAATAGTAAATTTGCTGCCTGAGCACAAAGCGTGGCAGGGAGGAGTAATTCCCCAAGCCTTGCAAAATTTCGTTTATTAGAAAAGAAGTGTCACATTGCTGCGGGTTTGTAGATGAGTCTGGATGGAGGAGCCATTGCTCTTGTGCCTACGTGTTCGAAGGGGTGAGGGATGGCTGTGTGAAACGCTGGGAGCAGGTAGTGACTCAAAAATCTGGCAGAGGGGATGATTTGTTCCCAGCAGCGGGGAAAGGAAACACTTGGGCCGCTTATCTCCAAGTTTGAGTCACTGAAACGATCCAGGAGGCTGGGTTTTATGAACAACAAGCAAATGCATATTTAAAAGGTGGACCTTTGGCTGCCTGTTCTCCCCGTCCTTTGCTTTGGCTTCCCTACCTCTGTCACAAGGGAGGAAGGTGGATTTGCAGGGTGAGAGCGTGCCGTCGGAGGCTGAGCACGGCTTGGCACCGGCAGAACCCTGCACGCCATCATTCATTTCAGCTTGCCTCTGCCCGCTAGCTTTTGGGGTAGGATTTGTAGAGCTGGGCTGAAAGGTAACATAGGAGGTAGCAGGCGCTTCTGGTTTTGTCACACTAGAGTTTATCTTGGCCACGCAGTCGAGCTCCACCGCAGCAGTGCATCTGTTTGACGTGGTGGCGGCTGGGCCAGGAACAAAGCACTGAATTCTGATTAAAATGCACGGCCTGGTGCATCGAGTAAGCGTACTTCGGGCTCGCTCCTGCCTTCTTTGCGACATGTTTCTATCCATCATTGTGCACCGTGCTCATTGCCATGGTACCCAAGTGTCCCCATGTCGGTGCAGAGGGCTGAGCGTGTAAGGAAGGGCAGGGTGAAGCCTTCGACATCAGAAGGGCTCTTAAAATAGAGATCTCCCGGTGGTGGTGCTGGTAATGAGTATTGTTAATGTTGCAGAAAATTGTAATTTAAAATGATGAGGCCATTGAACAGGTAGTGCTGCATATTATACTGACAAGGGGATAAGATAAACTACGTTATAATGTTCCTTTGTACGGGCTGGGAGATATTTTTGCTAGTCCACTCAGCACGTTTAAAAGCCGAATGACCTGGCAGTGCTATTAGCAGAATAATGATTAACACAGAGATTCACACAGGCTGTTGACAGGCGTGTTTGAGAAGCAGATTTTTGCAATAAAAGGAGAAGGAGTGTGAGGAGGGATGCAGTGGGCCATGCTCTGGTGGTAGATGCACAGCTGATCCCAATAGGAGAGCAAGCAGAAAGATGGGGCTGGGTTTGGGGGGTTTTTTCCACCCTTTTTTTTTTCTTTTTGTCTCAGCAAATGCAAGAGCCTGTCATCTTTTGCTGAAGGCACTGGCCTTGATCCTTCTAAAATATTCAGGTCAATAGCTTTTCCTCTGCTGCATCCATCTGCAGGAACGGGGCCTCCGGCTGATGTACCGCTGGTGGCAGTGGGCTCTTCTGCAGTAGCCATCACAGCTGGATGCATTTGAGATGATTTGCAAGGTGTGTGGGAGGGGATAAAAGCTCTCTAGGAGGAAAACTTTTCTCAGTGAGCTGATAACCCCCGGGGTGGGACCTGTTTGGGGCAAGCAAACACCCCCTGCTCACAGCTGCTCCTTGTCTGCTTAGTGAGGGGCTCGCTCTGGGCTTGGGTCCCAGCTGAAGGCTCGGGGCTTGAAAGGCTCACCTGGCTTGTACAGCTCGGCTCAGGGTTGCCTGCAAGGCTGGGAATTTAAAAAGAACCTTTTTGGGGAAGGAGTAATTGTTTTCTTCATGTACCTGGACGTTGCTTTTGTTTTGAACTCATTAAGAAAAGCCAAGCTTTTGTTATTTACTTTTGCAAACTGCTGAGTGTGCGCTCTCTGGAAACTGGATCCTAAAATCGTTAGCTGTTTTGGAAATGCCTGGCCTTTAATGCTCAGGCTTGGAGCGGAGACAGCACAGAATTAAGGAGCCGGTAGGTATTAGCTGTTGCTGGGAAGAATTGGATGAAACCCAAAAATGTCACTCCTCTTCCTTTAGCTTAGCTTTGTATAGAAGTGAAGTTTCGGTGGCCATTTGTTTGCATTAGTTGATCATTGTCAATGAAGATAAAAGCTCTCATATTTTAAAAAAAAACAACAAACAAACCACAAAACCCAAACAAACATACTGGCTTTGTCCTGTTTCCAGAACTTCATCAGTTTATGGCGTATTTCAGCATCATTAAAGATTTAGGAGAAGTTCTAATGGGGATAAGCACTGCAAGCCACCACTCGGGAGCACTATCCCGGCAGCATTATGTTAGGTTTCTTCCTCCAGCACCTTTTAAAAAACTCTGTAGCTCAACAGAATTTGGGCAGCTTTTGCAAAGGTCACCTTCTTCCTAAATAGAAAGAGGAACAAATTTGACTAGAGATGACTTATTGAGATTAAAAAAAGACATGAAAAGCTTATTTATTTGAACAAATTTGACTAGAGATGACTTCTGGAGAGTTAAAAAAAGACATGAAAAGCTTATTTATTTGTAGTGTGTTTTACATAGTATGCTACCATGCAAAATTTGGGACATATCTTTAACAAATGTGTATATATAGCTGCCGTTCCTGAGGATGGACACTCTTGGGGGTCTTCCATCAATCAGGGACTTCATCTGTCGTCTTCCAGTGTGATTCAGTGCATGCGTAAGCTATGGACCATGACTGTGTCCATGTACTTTGTATATTTTTGAGCCTTTTTTTTAAACCATAGAACCTTGGCAGCACAATTCTGGCCTCTGAATCATCCCCAAAGGGTGACAATGTCCAGCTCTAAGCCTTTTTTCTGCGCCTGCCTTCCATTCCTTGAGTCGGGAGTGCTGATAGTGGTGCAAACGCTTCCTTTCTACACATGCCTATGCATATCCTTGTGTGTGTGATCATGAAGAGTTACAACAGAAATGAGGCTGTCTTCTGCCTTAATTTCTCTTCCCCCCTTGCGCCTTTTGGCGTTGTGCAGCCCAGATGCTGCTCCTCTGCGGTTCTCCATGTCTCCCTCAGCACTGGCGCTGTGTTTGGGGTTCTTCCACAAGACGTTGATGGTGTTTTTTAAAGGCACAGAGAGTCTCTCTGTTCTCAGTAGTGTTCCTGAGCTGGTCAGCTATAAGAATTACTAATTTGGAATTAATTTAGAGCAAAATGTCTCTTTGAGCAGGTTGATGTTTGAGCACAAGCATTTTGTAGAATTGAGGATTGAAGTGATGAAGAGGTAGGGATTTGATTGGTGTGTGTATTTAAAATCAAGTGGCTGATTTTTAATCCATGCAAGAAGTAGTTACAGGAAGCTTTTATCCTTGCTATGGGAAGGTAGTTTTTATCTGCCAAGCTCTGGTAAATCACAGATCACAGTGGCGGGGGCTGGAAGGGCCCTCTGGAGCTCATCCTGTCCCACCCCTGCGTGAGCAGGCACCCCCAGAGCAGGGGCACAGGGCCGCGTCCAGGCGGGGGGTGAATGTCTCCAGGGAAGGGACCCCACAGCCTCTCTGGGCAGCCTGTGCCCCTGCTCTGGCACCCGCACAGGGAAGGGGTTTGTCCTCATAATCAGGTGGAAGTAGTGGTATGGTTTGTATGGGGTGAGAGGAGAAATGATTTCCATTTGATCTATATGTAAATCTCCAGAAATGAATCACCTGGCTAAGGAAGAGGTGTCCTTGGAAGTTATCATTCACGTGGGGCCAGGCCACACTAAAGCTGCTGTCACCTCCTGGGCTTGGGCTCTGAGCTGCTCTCTGTAAACCCTTGCCTGACTCGTTCTCATGTACCCCCAGTCACTTTGCAAGGGTAATTATAGACATCGGTGGGAGTTCTCTGCCTCTGACCTGCAGACCAAGGACAGAGTATTGATCCCTGCCTCATTTCTTCATGGCTCAAAGAAAAACAGGGTGAATCCTGTTAGCTTTCCCATGCTTCCCCGGGTGAAGAGCTACCAACAGGCAAAAGGGTGCCCGGTGTGGGGGAACAGCGCTGGTAAAAGCTCTTGTGTCTTGGGGTGGGGACGATGGTGTTGAGGGTTCAGGACCGACCTCCCGAAGGCAGCTTCTCACCCACGGCAGACACATGCCGTTACCCCTCTTGCTGCCAGCTGCAGAAGAGACCAGGAGTGTCGTGGGGCGAAGCGCAGACCCACAGCAGATCTGGGTCTTGTGGGAGTTGGCGCCGTTCCTTCTCCCAGAGCTTTGGCTCACTCTTCTTCCCCACTGGCAGTGGTTTCAGCTCTGGCTGCTGTGCAGGTGCCTGGCTCGCCCATGGGAAGCGTAGAGCCTCCATCACCTGAGGTTTGCATTCACTGATGCTCAGGCATCTTCTTCATTATGTTTCACACAGCCACGGGTTGAAAACCACTAGCCTAAGTCATTGATAGCTCTATTAAATGAGGGATTGTATTTCCCACTTATAAAGCCAGCAGCTTTGATTTCCTCTCCCCCAGTTCCCTCCTCCTGTCCCCTTTTGTCACTTTGAACCATGGCTGCACATTGAAACCGGCGGGCAGTCTGCTCTGGGCTCAGGAAAACTATTTATACAAGCGAGGTTTGACGCTCTACCTGTAAATCACTTACGATTTCTAAAGGAGGATTGTCTAAGGAACGCAGTCCTTGGGAATCGGAGACACCCCCTCTCCATGTTCCCCCTCCATGGTGGTCTCAAGATGAGCCCTGCGAGGGGCCGAGCATCCCCCTCCCGCAGAGGGATGTGGGTGCTCAGCCCATAGGGCCCGGCCCTGGGGTGTTCCTGCAGTGGGGTTGTTAGTGAAAGGAGAGGAAAAGCCACCAAGGTCAGAAAACACTGATAAGAAGTTTAGAGTCGGAACTCAGTTATATCTATCCCTGCACGCCTGGTTTTATTTTGTAATGGCAAATCTGAAAACCTTCCTCCCCTTTGACTGAAAAATGTTGCTTTTCCACAGTAATTATCTGCGGTGCTTGCCAGAAGTTCAAGGTTGTGTGTCGGTGGTAAATGATGGATGATTGTAATCAGACAGGCAGCACTAGAGTGTCCAGATGTGTCTTGCGGAGCTGAGAACCGACATTTCCCTCCTCCGTACTAGGTGAGCAAACAGCGTGCGCTGCCCTGGGCTCAGCTGCTGAGCTGCCCCGAATGCGGCAGGAGGCATGCACTTTGCTCTGCTGCAGATAACCAGCTCTCCTCTGCTACAGAAACCCTATTAGATTTTAGTGGCTTTGTGCAAACACCACCCCCTTGCCAGTAAGTGAGACCTGAGTGGTTCGCGTGGTCCCATCCTACATACACACTCAGGCTGAAAACAGCCGTGGCCTCCGGCAAGTGCAGTAGCTGCCGAGTTTGTGCAACGGACTGTGAACAGCGAGTTGCTCTTATGAGTAAAGCCTTAGCAATCTGAGTTTAACATCCTCTTGGTTTTAAGTGCTGTTGTTGCAGTGAGGGTGGGTGGATGTGTTTCTGTTCACGTGCGTTCATGTGTGGTTTCCAGCTTCAGAGTACATGAAACCTGTTGTTACAGTTTTCGCTTGCTTCCTCCAACAATGGTATTTCAGGGCGCAAATCGAAAGCAGTTGTTTAACTCTCCTGAAAGCAACACGCTTCAGAAGCCAAGGATGTTGCATAGGATGTGTATTCCTTTATAAACTGACAAAGAATCAAAAATTTAATTTAGGTGCCTGACCCTTCCCCCCTCTTCAAAAATTATCTTTGCTCTTGATTTTGAAACGCAGCAGGAAAAAGCCTACTGCCAGCTGAGTCATGTGTTTAGTGCACGACAGAAGTGACTGTTCGGGACCGTGCCCTTAATCTGCTGGATGGAGACTTTAGGATGCATCGGAGGCAGTAGAGCCTTTGCCGGGGAAGAGATCGCACAGTTTGAATCTAGTAAAATGTGTCTAATAACCGCTGTGGCATGCTACAGAAATACAAGAGATCAAAGCTTCAGAGGCATTTATTTTCATAATTTGTGGGTCAGATCCTTGCAGGACTAATTGGGTGCTGTTTGATGTCCAGGCAACAATAGAAATCTCCCTGTAAATCAGAATATATTTGCCTCTTCCTTTCTCTTTCATACACGGGCATAAAAGCTTTGTATGATTTTGAGATAAACTGGCAAAAATGAAAGTACCGATCTCCTCCCTGCCTCACTGCCATCTTTCTTAGATGCATTAACATATAGCTGATACAGTGACCAAAACAACTGCATTTACCTATAGCTGGTGGTCCTTCTGATGTCGTGCCAGGAGCGCTAAGCCTGCTGGTTATTGCCTGCCATGCTTCTGCTCCCCAGAGCATGAACCGAGATGAAACCAGAGCACAAGCTTTCCTGGTGCAGTTTGTGGGATCTCTCAGTTTGTGGCTCACTAGTCATGATTCCCAGGTGGTATCTCAGCTTTGCAGCTGGTGACCCCCAAAACACAGCAAGCCAGGAGTGCTGTGTGCTTTGTGGGGGCACTTACAAAGTTCTTATATTTTTTGCTAAAAAAATATATATATAAAAAATAAGTGTGGATCTAACTGTTCCCTCTTGAACGGAGTAGGACGGTGTGGTGGGCTTGTGTGCCTGTGTCCCCATACCTGGCACATAGACCTTCTTCAAAACACAGGCCACAATTTTCCAAAACACTCGCTTATATGGGAGATGCTGAATTAGCCATAGACCTTTTCTTGCACGTGAAATCTGGCTGGAAAGGAAGGGGCGCTGCCCTTACAATACAAAAAACTGAAGTTTATCCTCCCACTGAATCCCCCTGGTAAGTGTTTGTGGGGGGCTTCTTGTGTGTCTGCAGATGCCACCATTTTGGGAGGAAAGAAAGATGGGTGTGTAAGGAAACTGTGTTCCTGGAGCAAAACCAGAGGCAACAAAATTAAAAGGGCTTTAAATGCATTTTCTGGCTATGCAGACAGGCTGTCTTCACTGCAATAAATCTTCGGCCTTTACGTATTGATTAGCTTCAGTAAATAGTGTGATGACTCTGCTCTTCCTATTGCTATTCTGCAGGGATCGGTGTGTTAGTGTGGCTGAAGAGGCTGTAATAGCTAAATGGGATTCCAGTAGTGAGAGCAGTTTACAAATGCTCTCCAAAGTGAACCTCGCAGCCAATGTGACTGTGTTTGACTGCTATAAATACAAACACAGAGTGCTCCACCGGTGACCGGGCTGGTAATGGCAGTATTTTTTAATGGGCAAAATGGCATTCCCCCAGCCAAGCACCTGGTGGTGGCTGTGCCCTGCCCTGGCAGGGATGCTGGCTTCTGCTGGTTCACTGACTGGGGAGCTGTGGTGGGTACGTTGTGTGTGGGTGAGTGAAGGGAGCAGGAATGGAGGGGAGAGGTTGGAGTCACGTTGAAATGTGGGTCTGCTTGGCCAGAAAATGGAAAATGGGTGAAAACACCTTCTTTTCTACCTGCCCTGCTGATGGCTTGTAACGGTTTCTTCAATATTCAGGCGTAGCTGGGCATAGTTCAGAGTGATTTTATTTGTTGGGCTTTGGCCCTGCTCTTGGGGGTAATGGTGCGGTGTGGCAGCCTGAAGGTGGTTGTGTCTGAGCGCTGGGCAAGCCCCAGATCCATGGAAAATTGTCACGGTAAAGTACGAACAGAGCGGGAAGGTGGCAGGGACAGCAGCTCGTTGTGCCTGTGGAGCAGCACTGGGAGGAGGGATGGGGAGCTGCTTTAGATCCTAGATGCCGTAGCTGGAAACCCATCCAGAAGACTTCCCATTGACATGCCCAGGTTTTGAGACAACCTGTAACTACACCGCAGCGGAAAAGCTCTTCCCAAGGCAGTTTGGGCCATGAAGTGAAACCCCAGGTTGCTCCGGAGATGGCGGATGGAAAGATAGGATAGAGCAGATGTAAAATTAGCATAACAATATACCTTATATACCTTTAATTCAACTTGAAGGAAATAATTGAAGACTAGTTGTTGCTTATGTTGGTGACCTCTGCCAAGATGACTCATGCTGCAATATAATATGAGTCACTTGTTAATGATGGCCTGTTAAGAAGGAAGTGCCAAATCCTGGTAACTTCTTCATTGTGCGATATAAAAGCCAGGATGAAGAAGGGGGTTCAGGATATTGTTACCTAAAAATAGCTGATACTTAAAAGCGCTGAAACACCTTTACTTGACTCTGGGGGACTTTATCATGAAAAGCCAAAGGCCCTGAGCAAGAAATGCTACCTCTTCTTTGGCTTCTGGTTGCAAGAGCCACGTGACACACTTTGTACCTGTCCTCCCCAGCCTTCTGCATTGACGTGATGTTGCCCGAGGGTGGGGACCCTGATAGCTCTCCTTCCTGCCAGATGGCTCAGCTGGCCTGAGGGCAAGTGCCTGCTGGTGGGAGGGAGGTGGGTAGGTGCTAAGTTGTGCAGTGAGCGTGCAAAGCTGTGGCCACCTTTGCAAAGGTTGCCTGGCCAGGGCTTAGCATGGGGAGGGAGATCTTGGGGGCAGCCTGGCTGATGGGAGACTTGGGAAGGTAGGAACAAGGTCCTCCATGGGAAGGTTCCTGAGGTGCCACTGATGGGGAGCCCTGGGGTGGAGACCTGCAGTCAGGAGCCTGGGGGAGAAGGGAGACGAAGAGGTAACAGTCTGTGGCCCTGTAGTCCTCTGCATCGAGGGCTTTGCCAGGCGCAGTCTCTCAGCGAACACCTCCAACGTCTGCCAAATGGGTGCAGGATGAGATGTTTTTTATGGCTATAAGGAACCTGTGGTGCTCCTGTAGCAATTGACTTGAGCACTCACTTGTTAATCATCTACTAGATGTCTTAAATCCTTCCTCATATTGAACTAGGGTTTTTCCTCAATAAATGAGGTTTTGCAATCCACAGAAGAAAGTGAGAGCCTGGTGCGAAGGCGCTTGTGACCAGAGGCAGGAGCTCACCAAGAAGCGATAGGAGGGCTAGCTCCTGGGCTCAGCCTGGGGCTCAGTGCTCCAGCCACGCTCTTCTCTGCCCCTTCACGTAGCAGTGGGGCAGGAGAAAGGTACGGCAGAGGGGCACCTTGCTCCTGGGAAAGGGTTTCTGACTTGTCAAAAGCCTGATGATTTTGTCAGCAGTCATGAAATCCTGTGAAGTCCTGACACCAGAAGTTAACTTGAGAGGGGAGTATTTGTTTCCTAGATCTCCTAATTGTAGAGAAGCACGGCAAAAAGGCCTTACTAAAAGATGGGTATCCAAAGGGTAAATAGAAGTTTCCAAGTAGTTTATTGAAAATACAGAAGAAAAAATGGTGATAAATATGTGAGGCCTTGCCTTCTTTCTTCCCTGAGTGACGCACCACAACAGCCAGAGATCCCTGGGCTGTTTCTGTCATGCTTTAATTTTCTGGGTGAGATGCTGTTTACCTCCACCGTCCCGCACTGCTGCCAACTGCTCCAAGGCGTATCTTGCCCTCTGGACCGTGCCTGCTTGCAGACCAGACCACACTACCGGATCCTGCTGCCCTTACGTAGCACCAGTGTGGCTCTCGAGGAGAGAGGAGGGTAGTGGTGAAGGGCTGTGGAGGAAGGTTGAGGCTTGAGGAGATGAGATGGTGTGGACCTGAAGGAAGAAAGCTTTCCATCCAGGTGTTGCTGTCAAGGCAATCTGAAGCAACCAAAGGACCTTGAATATACAAGTGGTTGCATTGCAGAAAATTGATGTGTAGTACCCTAGGAATAGATCTCTCTAAGGGATGGAGGAACATCTCTTCCTGAAAAGAAGATGCCAGCGCAGTGGGACCCAAATCTTCTGCACATCTTTGTTTTGTTTTACTCCTTTGATAATTATCATCCTTTTCTTTAGCAAGTTCCCACCATTAGCGTAGTGGTCCTGCTGCTGTGGCAGCTCTCGGGAGCTCTCATCATGCCTCTCTTGCCATCCTTTTTGGCTTCGGCACCAGAGGGGATCCACAGTAAGGAGGGTTTTTGCTCTATGGTAGAGCAAACCAGTGCCGTTGGTGTTCACTGAGCAGCTGGATCCCAGGTGCCAGCTCCTCCTGGGGTGATCTCCAGACTGGCCCTTAGACCTGGGGGTGCCCCGAGAGGACCATAGTTCCTTTGCCATGAGTGGAGTTGGGGTTGCTGTGTTGGAGTAGAGCACTACAGGCTGAAGGATGGCTGGGCTGCATCTCCATCATGTCTCACATGTTCAGGCCTGGGAAGGCCGAACGTCCTTTACATGGAGACCTGTGCTTCCAGGGTGTACCAGCTCATGACCTCTGAGAGGTGGGTGGAGTAAAAGCATTACACTTTTGAAGAGACAAAGGCTTTATCGTGTTCAAAGGGAGGGATGCCTTGTAGGTGGACAGACCATAACTCCCAAGAAATGAAGCAGTGTGGTTGACAAGGGAGACAGGGCAGAAGTTCAAAGCTGGAGTCGCTTTCTCAAGACCCTTTCACAATAAGTCGTGGTTTCGCTTTCACCGGTTGACGTGACCTCTTCCGTGCTGCTGGAGTGAAAAGCAAAGTGCCTGCACAGAGGAAACGTCCTCGAGAGAAGATGCAAGAGCCCTGCTCATTATCAGAAATGAGTAAAACTGCTCCAAGCTAATCTGGCTGCCTAAAAATAGAAGTGGTGGTAGGGGGAGGGACTGTCTTCTGTGTTCGTTTGCCCTTGATTTTCATGACATTTTTCTGCTCTATATTATGTGTCTTGAAGGGGAGACTGTGTGTCCTGGTCACACTGGAGCAATTCACGAGAGCACGTGCTCGTGTCAAAAACCATCAGGGAGGAAGGCTGAGAACCTTGTTCAGGGTTTAGCAGTTAACTTGCAAAGAGCAGTTATTCAGGTTTGTTCCCTCGTTCTCATGCTCCTCGCAGGTTCACAGCCTCTCCCTTGGAGGGATCTTGAGGCCTCCCTTGGGGCAGCTCTGAAGAAGCGATGTGGCTGGCGGCGGGGCTGTGGGTGGGATGGATCCCTGGTGCTGCGAGGTGGTGGGAGCAGGGGGCATCCGTTGTGTGTGCACCTTGCCAGAGAGAGTCCTGCCTCAGCTGAAGGTTGCAGCATCTGCTTTGAAGTTGGGGTGGGGGGCGAAAAAAAAATTACTTAAGAGACTTAATTACCGTGTTATTGTTATTCAGCATTTAAAACCCAAGTTTCATAACTGCCTTGTGATATCAGCATTTATGTTCTTTGTCAGTATTATGCAAGCAGCTCACCTTGTGATCATGAAATACTGAAATATGCTTTCTAATGCTCACCCTGTTTCTCAGTAAGTCCATAAAACCTCTTCTGCTTTCCATTAATTATGGAACAATAGGTCATTTTTCTCTTTTTGAAAGAGCTGAGCTTTTTTCTTTTAATTTTTCTTCAAGTTCTTGGGCCAGATGCTCCTCTGAGACCTTTTTGTTCCATGTAGCTAGACCAGAGTGAACATACCTTCTGTCCTTCACTGCACTGTCTTTTGCCCCCTGGGGGGGAAGGAGGAGGTTTGTGGACATGTCTAGGAGCACAGGTCTTGCCGTACTGGAGCAGTCCCAGCTGGTGCAGCTGCTGTTGCTGGCGCTGGTGTGGTTGATGTGATCTACCTGCAAGGTTAGCCGAGGCAACTGGGAAAGATGTGCTGGGTCTGGATTTACCCCATCTCCACATCCAGCTTTTGTAGGACAGCAAGAGTAGACTTTTAGCTTTTCTTCAGTTCTGCTGCTCAGTGGGGCCGAGAGCCAGGGTGGGAAACAGAAGGTTATTCTGTTTTGTGGTGGTGTTGCCTATGGGGTAACTCTGCAGGTGACTAGCTAGAGGTGGTGGTGTCTCTGGATACTGTGCTGGAAGACTCTGGCATGATTTCCTTGACTTATAGGGACACAGGATTTAATCTCTTTGAGTCTGCTCAAGAAGAAAGAAATTATTTTTATTTTTTCTTTCCTGTAGATGGAAAGAATTAAAACGTGTCTCTACGCACAGATGGGGAGCGCAGTGCAGTTCAGTTTGCCTGAATACACTGAAGAGGATGTGTCTCCAGGCTATGTGGCCAGTGGTGCTTCTCCACTCTTTCATACTTTGCTTTACAAACACATCCGGAGATGTGTTACGCTTTTCAGATGCTAATGAGGACTTTATAGATAAGATCCCCTGTGAGGAAAGGAATGCTAGGATAGTCTCATAGCAGGGGAAATCAAGGTGAGGAGGGGTCAAGCATCTTCTCTAGGTTGACTTACAGGTGATGCAGCCCTGGCAGAGTTGGGAGTAGAAGTCAAACCTTCCGGCCTCACATCCTGTGCTGTAGCCATTAAGCTACGCTCTCCTAAGATTAGATAATGTGGTTTTTGTGTCTGCAAGACTTGATGAGCAAATTCTTTTGAATAAATGCTATTCTTGTATACTTGCCAACACAGAGTGAGATTTGGGACGTGAGGGAAGGGAAATAACTTACAGGTGACAATTTTCAGGAGGGAAATCAGATGGGGAGTTAATACCCAACAGGTTAGAGTTCTTGGATGAACTCAGTGGTGAGGATCGCATCCAGCATCTCTGCTTTAGAGTAAGGGATGTGGGGAGCCCAAGTTGCGACGTGATGCCGGCAGGCTGCCACAAGCTTCGATATTACTGAATAATCTGGATCTCTGGCAATGGGGAGACATGGTGCTGGAGTTTGTTTGGGCTCTGGGATAGGTGCTAAAGTTAACATGCTTAACTTTATGTCTGAATGTTGGAGTTCTTGATGGATCCAGTTGTAGAACTCTGAATTTTCTTACGATGTGAATTGTAGTAACATGGTGGTTGGTGTCTTCCCAACTGAAAACTCCATCCTGGCTTCAGAGCGCTTGCAGTCTGGGGAAAAACTGCTCACTGGCCTGGTTCCCCAGCATAATGAAATACTCCTTTCCAATACATCAGGTCTTCAGAGGAGGAAAGGATTACAAGAGCATCTTGGTCTCAGAGTAATTTGTCTTCCTCGCTGTAGCCCGGGGCTGTAAGGCGGACCGGAGCTCAGCTGAGCATGCATCGCCATTGCTTGCAATGAAACGGCTGCAGCTGCCCTCCCCGCTGACCAGGAGGTGGTGATGGGCCAGCCGGCTCTGCTAGGTGGGGTGAGGCGATGCTGGGTGCCACAGACAGCGCTCTGAGGATTTGGGGTGGCTGGGCAGGGTTTGTTGTGCTGTTTGTTTTACTTTGGGGCAGCGCGTTGTTGCTGAAACTCTTGCATGGGTTTGATTTCTGATTATAAGCACCCTTATCTGCTGCTGTAGCCATTAGCTCTTTGTCTTGCCCACATGGGAAGCTGTAAGTTACTTCATCTGATAAGACTTTCCTTATCAGCTCTTGGCGTTTATTGTGTAGAATTCAAATTATTCTAGGAACTATAAAAAAGGGATGGAGCCTGGGAATTAGAGCTGAGAAATTACCCTTCTCTTCTCTGTGCAGACCAGTGAGATGTAAATGGAAAGTATGAGTCTCTGTTCGTCAAGCTGGGGCTGAGTTCTCAGTCGTGTATCGTGTCGAGAAGGAAGCACATCTCCTGATACTTCTTTTCCTTTCCTTCCTTACTTTGTGCAGCATCATCAAAATGCTTCTTTTGGCCTTTTAAACTCATCAGCCTGCTTGTGAAATACTCGGAAAAGCTTGGGCTGAGTTTGCATCACTGGCAGTGGGTTGCATCCTTTTGGCGTGGCTTTGATCTTGCTTTCTCCACACGGAGTAATTTACACTCCTCTCACATGAGCAGCAGCTTCAATGGATATGCCGCCCTCTGAGAGTCTGGCCCTTGCAAGCTCTCTGTTTCTCCTAATGGTAAGCATTTAAATGGTATTAAAGCTGCTTATCTGAGTCTTTTTTTCTTTTTTAGAGTCATTAACACCTCTGCAAAGAAAGTGTAAAACTCTAGTAAGACAGCTGGTGGCACTTTGCAATGGTTTGGATGGTTACTTCGGGGAACAGAATTCCTTGTGCTGGTGAGGGTGTTTAGGAAGGGGGCTGGTGGTGGTCGCAGGGCCCACGGGTGGGGAGCTGGTGCTCCCACACGCGATGGGGATTGCCCTCCAGAGGCCATGTTCTCCTTTGGCTGGGGGTCAGGGCTCCCTTCTGGGTGTGAGATCTGGCACCTCTGGTTTTTATTGGTGCCCCCTGTGATTCCCCTGGGGTCAGAAATGTCCACCTCGCCATGTTTGCTGTATCTAGTTTAATGGCACGTTTCAAGTGATGTTAGCAATTTTCTTTTAAAGGATCTGTGCTATTTTGATAGCTTTATGAGGAGACATTGATGTTGAAGGGTGATCCCGCCATGAAATCATCAAAAAAAAAAAACAAACCCCAAGAAGTTGGCTTTGTCCTTCACCTTGAATATCGTCCAGTGCAGAAAAAGTGCCACAGTGGTCTGATCTTCCTCGTGGATACAGAGCAGTCCCATTCTTGCTGTCCTTGCTTAGTCTGCTGAGCCAGTTGAGCTCTGCACTGAATAATGGGAAATTATAATGACTAATGTTATGCTGGTAGAAAAACTAATAGAGGTGAGTAATAGCACAAGATACATGGAAGTCAACATTTTTCTCCTTGGAGGCTGTAGATGCAATCCACTTAATGTTCTGTGGAACACAAGATTAATTTTCTTTGGCATAATGTACGGGAGGACTTTTCTTTTTGGTTTGCTGGCAGAGGCATTGCTACGTTGCAAAAGCTGAGGGCGGAGGTGTAGGAGGGGGGAAGGATGCTGACCCGACTTCCAGAGGGTGCAGGAACGGTGAAATCTGGCTAGAGAAGATTGGTCTTCTCCCTCACTGGCAGGACTTTTCCGCAAGAAGTGCGGCTGGGACTGGGTGTCTCGAGCGAACACAACGGGGGCCATCCCCGTGCATCGGCTTTGCTGTGTGGTAGGGCATCTTTCCACTCTCTGGATGTCTAAAATACTGGTGAATAGATCTGATTTGCTTGGACTGTGTGTGGAGACTCTCCTGGTGGGCTCCCAGCACAGAGCTAGTGTCTGTGCCGTATGGAAACCAGCTCCAGCCTTGCACTTGTCCTCCTTCACAGCATACCTTTGCCGTCAATTAAACTCGAAAAGCTTTGTAGAGGTTCCTTTAAAATAACAATGAATCAAACCCCCTGGTTCTTTTCTTTCACAGGATGGAAAGAATGCAGTGACTTGCCAAGCTTAAAGAGTAGATACAGCAGAAATAAATAAATCGAGCCCATTTATTTTAAGTTGATTAATCTGATATGTTCATAGTTTTCTAAAATAAAATCTAGCCCTGGAGGGTTTAGCAAATCAAATAACAATAACGGCAATTAATTTAGAAGCAGTTACAAATGCTTCCCATCCCCTTTTCACATCCCTACACCCACATGATTAATATCACCACTTATGACTGTGGGCCAAATCCTGCTTGGGGACACGCAGTTGTCTCTCTTTGGGTTGGAGGAGGTGGACCTGAAGAGCTTCCTCCATGCCAGAGTACGGGGAATAACAGTGAGCAGGGGTGAGATGAGCAGCTGGTGGATGCTGGGCTCCTGGGGCACCTTGTGCCTGCAGGAGGGCTTGGTCTGCTGCCAGGTTGGATTTATCTGTTGAAAATCTGGGTATTATGGACTTCTCTACCTGCTTTGTTTTCCCATTTTGTACTGGTCTTCGGCAGGCTGGTACCTGCGGTCTTACAGGGCTTGCTTTGCTGCTGTGTGCATGTTGTGTTAATGTTTCCAGCTGGCTTGTGAGACCTAATAAATAAAACCAGAGCTCTAGCAAGAGCGTTTTGCTCGGCAGAGGCCAGATAATGTCACGGCTGGCTCCAGGGACCAGAGCTAGCAGAGAGCTCCCAAGGCAGGGAGGTGTCACGAGGCTGTAATTTGACAGGGAGCTCAACTAATCCCGTAAAGCAAAAGGTGGTGGTTGGATTTACAGGGCATCGTGGTGACTTGCAAAGCAAAACTGGCGCATCTTCCTAGGATGCCTGTGTGAGAAAGGCCCCTCCGCTTCGTGTTGGCCGATGTGCTATTGTAATGCATACATCAAATGAATGAAACTAAATAATCCTTGCCCCCACCCCAATTTTAGTAACTTGGGGCATCGTGATTTGAAATAAAAAGTTATTTCCTGAATTTACAAGAGCGTTTCACAACATAAGAAGCCCCCGACAAATACAGAAGTCTTGGTGTGGGAAATATTCTGTGACCTGGCAAAAAGTTATTGCAAATCATTTCAGCGACTGTGGATTGTCTCTGACTTTCAGGCTGTTTTTTTGGCATGCATCAGGCAGGAGCTTGTTCTTTTTTCCTGTGGGACCTTGTTTCTCCCCCCCAGTTTAAGTGAGCATCTGTCAAGACCAAATCTTAAGACTCCCTGCCGAGTCTGGCATTACTCAAGGCAGCCTGTGAAATGTAGGAAAAAGGTGAGAAGCTTTCCCTCCCCCTTTCTGCAGCTTGTTAACTCTTGAGTGAAAAAGGTCTTTCCAGGTATGAAACATGCAAATTAACATGTATTTGATATTCTTTTAAATAATTCTTCTGCTTTGTCAAGACAATTCTATGAAAACAATGTGTTCATAATGCACTGTTTTGGGAGCTTGTTGAGTATAGTTGTGTTTTTTACGGTCCATTGGCTGCATCTTGTGGAGTTCTGCAGCTAGTTGAATGCTCAATAATTCAATGTAGTTTGCTCCCCATAGTATTTTGTTGAAACTATTGCTACTGGAGAGTTATCTGCTCCTCTCCTGCTGACCAGGCCTTGTAGAACCAGCCATAAGGAGTTGATGAAAAGGGGCATGCAGTGGGGAAACTCTTTGAAAAGCACTAAACCAGCAGATAACTGTGAAAATTGGTCCAGTGTGAGAAACTCGACTGAATCCAGTAGGGAGGTGATGTTTCTCCAGACACGTATATAGAGACTCTGCCTTGTTTTCAACAAAATATGGAAAAGTAATGGCAATCACTTTAAACTGGGATGTAGTGATTTCTGATGGGCAAGGCTTTCCACCCATGTTGTCTCTCTTAAGACCAATGTGTAACTCCTGCTCCTGTTTTGTCCAAATGGCTTGAAGGGTCTGCAGCAGCTCCGCAAAACCAAGCCTTCCCAGGTGTGATGTCTTTGGCTGTGATGCTCATCTGCTGCTGCTGGGTGGACATGAATGGTCACAGCTCTGGCCCAGATGCCTTCTCAGCTCTCCCTTGGCTTTACATCTCTCCGAGGCTCCTTGGTGTGCATGTGTACATGCCTGGCCTCTACGCTGGTTGTTGCACAGATCCCTGCTGTTGAAGGCTGCGGTCTGTAGGCTATTGGTGCCACAATGGCACAGCTGTTTCATTCCTGTTAACTTTTCCCTGGTCAGCTCAGCCCATGCCCTCAACCATAATATAAAAACAGACAGAGAGGTGCAAAACCATCCAGCTTTTAAAAAAGCAAAGTGGTTTAAGATTGCTTTGCTTTTTTTTGTGTTCCTAAATGCATCTGCAAGTGAAACGTTCTCCCATTTTTAAGGCATTCCTCTGGCCACAACTCTCGCTACAAGGAAGGAGCAAGGCTGTCTTTTCTTGACAAAGGCAATCCCAGATGGCTGACCTCAGCAGCCTCCTGTGAGGGCTGCAGAAGCTGGGACGTCCAGCCTGCAGTGACTTGGAAAGGTGCAAACTGGCTTCCGAGCTGTCACACACACCCACCCCCCCACCCCGCCTCAGACATCCACAGACCAAACCACAAACGTGACCTGCTGTTGGAGACTGAATTTTTGCCTGCACGTGAGAGAGGGCTGTCTGCTTTTGGCAGGAGCTTGGCATTAACCTTGCTTTTCAAAGTGTGCCTCTAGGAGTGGTATGTTAAAGAGGCTGCAGTTCCCGAAACAGCTGCTTTGGTAAGTAATTAAACCAACTCCTCTGAGACCCCATAAACCTTTGACAGCATTTACTAGTAGGTAGCAATTTCATCTTGATGCAAACATTTGCTGGCCGAGGTGAAACACTTTATTTCTCAGAGGGGTGAGATCTAAACATTTAGGAATAATATCTTATTGGTCTGAAACTGCAGATAAGTGACTTCCAGTGAGGAGAGTGTCCAGCTGCTGTGCTCTAATTGATGTCTGCATCTGAAGAAGTGTGGTACAATACTAGTAGTGACTTTAGATCTTTTGGGGACTATAGATATGATTTATAATTGGCGCTGTAGCTTTTTAGAGACGCTGAGCTTAGCCAAGCCTTTTATATATCGCCCCGTTGAAGTTGTGTGCTTGAATTAGGCATATGTTCAAGTGGCTGGTTGTACTGAGGCTGCATTCATCTAACACGGCGTTGAAAACCTCAGGGTTCACTTAGCAGTAGTGCTTTTGCTGGTGCTTCTGGACTGATTGACTTCTAACTCTTCTAGATGAACAGTCTTCTGTGAACCAGAAGGAGGGCGTATCATAAAACTGCAGATAATTCATGGAGTCCATCCTGGGGAATCTATGGGATGTGCTGTAGAGCTTTAAAAATGAGAGGGGATTGTCTGATTTGGAGGGAGTCCAACTTCAAGTGAAG
Organism: Phalacrocorax carbo; assembly: GCF_963921805.1. Lineage (NCBI taxonomy): Eukaryota > Metazoa > Chordata > Aves > Suliformes > Phalacrocoracidae > Phalacrocorax > Phalacrocorax carbo. Next base: position 51,047,981 of record NC_087519.1, on the reverse strand, counting down.
GATAAGTAGAATTGTGTTGTCTTAAGGGTTATTGACTACCTCAGTCAGCATCTTCTTACCCTGGTGAGACTCATGGAGGCAAGATGTTAATCTTCATTAGCTTCAAGTCAAAACTCAGTGCCTCGTGCTTGAGTGACATCAGGATGAGATGGAGTCACCTTGTTGCTAGTGGTGCTTAGGTCAGGCTTTTGAAGGAATGGAGAGGAGGCTCGGACCTATCTTGTTTTGATTACAGTGTGTAGCTTGTGATGGCTTTTCCTCAGGCTGAGCTGCTCCAGCGTGCCCTATTGGGGGAAGGTTAGCTTTATGTATGTCAGTGTTGTCATTGTCCTCTCCTGGTATCACTTTTGCATCTTGGGCTGTGGGCCCGCTGTCTGCAGTGGTACAAATGCATCATCTTGGTTTGGAAAAATCCTTGTGTCCAGGTCTGTACGTGTTCTTCACTGGCTTGGAGCTCCCATGTTTCATATCTGTAGAGGGTGTACAGAATGGCTACTTTTTCTGTTGACATGGTAGGAAGGAGAAACTAGGTCAGAAGAACTCTGGTGTGTGCAAGTGCTAGCCCGTGAGTAGGAAATCTGGAATAGGTCAATATATTGTAGCTTCAGTGCCTTGGCCTCAGCAGCACCAAGTGGGGCTGGACCGTGTATGTGCATGGGGGATTTTTTACTTTTCTTCCTTCAGTAGTGATGTTGGCTATACCTTTGCTGGCTGATGGCTACAAATCCGCACTTAGGCCTTAAATTGAACAGGTAATAGTTGTAGAAGTAATCCAGCTTTATTGAACGAAAAGCCCAATGTGGTGATTAGTTCTTATTTAATTTTGCTGTTGCCAGCTATTGGCAGGACTTAACATTTTGGAAAGGAAAGAGATGCATGTGTAGTGACTGGAGCTTTACTGCAGCAAGAAGCTAGGGAGAGGAGTGTTGGAGACCTGGGAGAGCTGATTTATGGTTTAGGAAGAAGAGGTGGGCAGAGCACAGAGTGGCTTTCTGTAGGGGCTGGAGGAACAGTTCCTCATGAGATACTGAAGAGGAATGGTTCAAATGGGTTTGTAAACAGGCTTCTTTCAGCTGTCAAGTGAGGAAGTTCTTCTGTTAATAACTTAGCCTTGACAACAGTTCTTCTTATGCCATATAGGAGTGTTGTTTCTTGACTAACATCTTCATTTAAGATATGGAGCTGGGTGTTTGGGGGTGAGGGAGGACAAACTGCTTCTTCAAAATGAAAACAAAACCCTCGGCGGGTTCCTTATTACTCTTCCAAGTAGAGCAGCTTGTATTGCTTGAGTAGGCAGAAGGTGCAGTGGTAGATGGCATTGATGATAGCTTGTCTTGTGAGTCTCTAGATGGGTGGGCGAAAAAGGGGAAAAGTACCAAAGCTGGGAGGAGAAGACATGAGATAAAGCAATCCCCGTGAGGGCTGAGTAGCACCCAGTAATCCGGCATGGTTCTGCTTCATTACTTTTCTTAGAACTGAAGCAAAATACCTCAAAAATACCTGTGCAGACTGTTGAGCTTTTTTGCACTGCTTTAATTAACAGGCAGGCTTAGGGCTATGTCTGTGTGATGGAAAGGCAGTGTTTGAAGCTCAAAAAGGTAATGTCTCCAGCCTCTTTTTCTGGAAGTTCCTAGTAACTCAACATTTTGTTGGCTTTCTCTCTGCTTTTCCACTTTGCTTGCTGTTGTCTGCAGATATATCAGCAGCCCTCTCCTGGCTGGTGTGATCCATCTTCATACTACTCACAGGGCTGTTAACTAGAAGTGCCTTGGAGATGGAGACAACTAGTTGATTACTAAAAAGCAATTGTGTCTTCAAGTACTCTTCAAACCCCTCTATTTTTCTCCAAACTACGTGCCATTTTGGGTAGTTTCCCCAAGGTGATCCGGACCTCGCTTTGTCAAATCATACAAAGTGCTTCAAACCCTACTGTAGAAGTCAGTGTAAAAAGCGTGGCAAAATGGGTGAGCTGATGTGTCCTCAGAAGGAATATCAGCTGACTTTGTAGAGCTTGATGGTACTTGGCTCCTGACGCTTGGGAGATACGCATGGCTGTCTACAGAGGTTCTGACTTTGCCAGCGTGAAGGATGGCTTCACAGAGCATGGCCCAGCTTGGGCATTTGGCCTTGGGAAGCAAAATCTGAGCAGGTATACAGTATGTGAACTAAAGTCTTGATTGTTATACTTGTTCCTTGTAGTGATGTTTTGCATAATCAGAAATACATTACCCTGATGACAATTTTATGTATCGAACTGTATTGCTGAAAGGCTTCTCTGCCTCTCCTGCATTCCTCACAAAGCCTTTCTCAGGCTCTGAATTAATAATCTTCCTCTCCCGGTTGGAGCTTGGTGGGGTTAGAAGACTCAAATTTCTCCAGGCGGTTGTGTATATACACTACATCTCAAGACAACCACTTGGTTTTAGAGTGCTGCCCATTGCCATCATGCCAAGCTGCGGGATGCTGGGTGGGATTACGGCTCTCCTGTGCTGTCTGTGTGCTGTGGCATTGCCATTAATTTACGAGAGCCAACTGTTGGGGAAGAATGACCCTTTGGTGCTTCCCAGTGACAAAATCTCTCCTTGTGACTGCCAGGACTTATCTAAACAGAGGCACCTGCACACAGGCAGAGCTCCCCGGGTCTAGTGTTGAGGGTTGTGAGTAAATGGCTTTGTAAGCCACCTTTGGTTCTTGAGGGTTCCTGATCAGTTTAATGGGATCTCCTGTTGAGGCTGTTTTGTTATGGAGTTGTAAGGCAGAGGCTCGCAAAATCCTGATGTTTGGGAACGTTAGTTGCACAGGCTTTATTCTTGGTGGAGATTAAAAACCCCTCTCCTAGTGCCGTGGAGTTGCTTCAGCTAACTAGTGCCTGGGGATGCTCCTCCGTTACTGACCCATAACTGCGCTGCCTCCAGTTACGCAGTGCGTATTCCTTCTCTAGGGTTACAACATTTGCTTAATGACTGGTTATCTCCATGATTTTTGGCTGGAAGTTGTCATTAGCTGCTCAGAGTTGGGGGACTAAGTGCGCAATGATTATAGAGGCTCTGATCTCTCATTTCCCCTCCCATGCATTCAGAGCAATTGTGGTTTAATTGGTGTGCCCCTCAGTTCCCCCAAGCATCTCTCCGCTGTCTCCTCCTGTCACCCTTCCTGCTACATACTTTTTGTGTGGGCTAGAAGGGAGAAAAATGAGGCTCCTTCAAGGAAAACAAGTAAGTTTGGTGTATAGACTGTCTATAAATGCTGCTTGTGTTTGTAGACATCTGTGTGGCCATATTTAAGGGCAGCTAACTGGTGATCCGCTAAGTCAGCGGCCACCATAACCAACACCGATACACACCTGCAGCCCTCAACCCTCAGCTGGCTTGGCCCTAGATATGGATATTACTCTCTAAATAGTCTCCTCAAGCAAAGTGTTGGCTCTTTTGTGCCTTGGACTCGTTGAGGCGTCATGGTGTGGGCGAGGATGTCTTTCAGCTTTAGTTCTGCGGGGTCTGGGTTAGGCGGAGCGGAGCAGTTTTAAGGAGGAGTGTGTTCCTGCTGCGAGCCCCGCTGCTGTGTGCTCCATGCTGATAAGTCCTTCAAAAGGGATGCTTGTTTTGTTGCTGAAATTTGGATACATCCCGCTTTATCATCCACACACAGAAGTCCCTTTTCTGATAATGCAGCAGTTTTAAATATACTGTTTATCGAAATAAAGTGGACTTTTTTCCAAGATATCGCTGGAAAAGATGATGCTCTTGCCTTGTTCTGTGTCTCAGACTGGTTTTAGCCACTGAGACTTTGGGACCACTGATTTTCCTGGGAGGTGGGTGAGGAGCATAACAGTTGCCCACTTGATTTTTGAGCCCGTCCTGGCTGCAGCTGTGGAAGCATGGTCAGATCCCAGCACGGTAGAGCTCGGGTGCCAGCCCATCCCTGGTCAGAGGACCAGCGGATCTACGCAGCCCTTGCCACAGGTGCCGCTGTGCAAAACATTTCCCATCCTATGAGCAACTGAAAGATGCTCTTGTTGAGTGTTTTGTTAGTTTATGAAGAGCTCCATGCCCGAGTTTGCTCCTGTGTCTTCTGGCACAAATTCCAAGTAACTCGTCCTCCTCAACGAGGCTTTGTGTGCCGTGGCGGGCGAGCGGCCGTGCTGGGGCCGGCAGTACCTTCATATGGACAAAGCTAGCTCCACGCACGCAGTGCAGCTGGGCTCTTCTGGGAGTGGGGTGCTGAGCCTGCACCACCCTAGAAAGCTTACTTTTTTTAAACTAAAATTAAGCTCTTTGTTTCTTACGGCTGATCTGTGCATCACTGCAGGTCTGAAATGGGAATAGCTGGTAGTCGGTGATGCGCAAACGTCCACCGGCATCCCTGCGGCTCTGCAACCCCTACCTGGGCTTGTGCGGCTGCCCCTGCCCTGCCCACCCCTCCTGGGGCTGGCGTGCGGGGCGGTGGGCGCTGCTGGCCTCTACGGACCATGGACAAGGTTAACGTGGGCTGAAAGCAGCCCTGCCTCACTGCAGTGTGTGGGTGTTGGGGTCTCCTGAGCTGGTGCTGGGTTTTGGCTCTGCCCTTGACCCTGCCTGCCTTTCTGCGCCCTTGGTTCAGGCAGGCTGGCAGGGGAGGAGGGAGGGACACTACCTTGGTAAAAAGGCTCTTGGCAGAGCCCTGGTGCTACTACGACCATACAAATCTTCTGCCTGGAGCTAGTGTAGAGCTGGTAATTATTTGTGGGTTTGTATTAAATGCTCATTCTTTTTCCCCCCATTTTAAACAGCGCATCTTCTTTTCCTAAACTAACAGATCGCCTCAATGTTTTCCTTTAATTTATGGGCTTGTTGTTTAGTCCAGATGTTTTTATTAAAAAAAAAAACCAAAACATACAGTTTGTGAAAGCAGTCTGGGGTGTGGGAAGAGGAGGCTGACGTAGCAGGAGGGTCCAAGTCTCACCGACTGCGTGTCCCTCTTCGATGGGGGAGAGGGCACCGGCAGAAGGTGGTAGGCGCCAGGCTGGAAGCAGCTGCCTGTAATGAGCTTTGAGGCCACCCCCAGCCAAGAGCAATGCAGCACGCTGCTGTGAGCCCTGATCTGCAGTGCAGGCTATATTTGGTCTGAGATTACTCCCTGCTTGGCCTGGATTGGTCCCCGTCCGGGCACTGCGGGGTGGATTTTGTTTCCCCTAGCTAATGTAAAAGCCCCCATGCAGTGTGCCTCTGTATCTTCCTCCCTCCCTGCCTGCTCCAACCTGCCTGAGCTGCCGTCGCTGCTGTTGCTGCTCTCTGGTCCCCTCCTGAAGCATCTGAGCTGGGCTTTGCAGGGTGCAAGGTGCAGGATGTCCTGTCCCCACCCAGTACCAGGGACAGCCTATTCCCCAGCAGCCATTAAGATGCAAAGCTCATCTCCACCTAGGAGCCAGTCCAGGAGTGGAAAGACAGATTTCCCCCCCCCTTTTCTGCCTGCCCCATCCTCAGCTGTGTGTTTTCTGGAAAGGCCATTAACACATTTTTCCCGGGCATGAAGAGTGGCTGTTGGGGAGAAGCGTTGTCCCTCCGACTGCCTGCTGCAGGGGCCGAGGAGGGCAGCGCGGCTGGGAGGAGAGATCAGCCCTTGCGCTGAGCTTGCTGCCGGCGCATTGCCGGCATTCCCGGAGTGTTGCCATGGCTGTGCTGAGATGGGGTGGCTTGTGCCAGCAGCCAGGGGAGAAGTGTCACTCAGCACTGCGCTGCGAGATGCCCGGTTACCTTGGCGATGCTTCTGGAAAAATGTGGAGAGGAGAGTGGGGTGGAGGGGGGACGTGCAGCAGAGAAACCGCTCGGCGAGCGGGAGCTGTGGATGGTGGGAGCAGCAGGGAAAAGTCCTCCTGGTGCTTGAGCTGCCCTGGCCAAAGCGGGGTGGTGGCAGTGGAGGTAGGCACGGGGCTGGCGGGTCTGCGACCAAGTGATGGACGGCCTCGGATAAACCTGGTGGAGCCGTACCACGCCTGACACTCGCACGCGCTAGAGGAGTGAGAAGTGACCTGGAATGGCAGGAGGGGGTACGCTTGGGTTTGAGGATTTGCGGAAAGACGTTGGAAAACACATTGTGAAGAGCAGTTCTCTTTATCAGAAATGGCCAGCTGCTTCTCTGGATGTTTCTCCAAACCTCCTGATCGTCTGCCTTAGGCACAGCTTTCTTCTCCCTTAATCTCCTAGTGAATATTCAAAAATAGATGTAGCACTGGAAAAGCCTCTTTCAGGGTTGTTTCAGCACTGCAGAGAACAACCCTTAGGAAAGAATCTCAAAAAATAAACAGCAGCTGCTGCCATGTTTTCCCCCTGCTTTCTCACCCAGCTCGTGGAAACCCAGTGCACTGCTGGTTCCCTTTCCCATCTGTTCGTGCACTTCCCTGCCTGGTACCAAGGCAGTAAAGCCACAGGATGTGTGCACCCGGCTGAGATGCTGGATGCTGGAAACCTGTTGTGCCGCAGCTTCACCTGCATTGCCTGAGCATTGAAGGTTTGGGATATATTTGCGTCAGGGCAGGTGTGTCCTCAGTGGTCTCCAAACCTCCTTCCAGAGCCATTTCCCCACCCTGTGCTGCAGATGGTACCACCAAAGGTTGAGCTTGGGCTCCCTGGGGCTTCCCATGCGGCATCCCGAGGAAGCTGCACATATGATGGAGAAACAGGCAGAAGTGGGATGTGGCATTTCTAAATGTATGGGGTGATCAGAGGTGTTGCTGTGACCCTGGCGTGGAGGTGTGCTGAACCCTAGCAGGTATGTGCCAGCGCACGTTCGGGGCTGGGTGGAAAGGTGCCACAATCTCAGTAAGGCTTAGATTAATTGACTTGGGGTGTTATTAAAACATTGAACCCTGCTTCTCAGCTGCTCACAAAGACCCAGTGTTTGACTTTTGGACCCAGAAGTCATCCTGAACTGATGCGGGCTTTGTAATGAATGAAACCTCTATGTCCATAACGCAGTGGTGGGTGTCCCTCCCCTGTCTCCCAAGGATTGCTGCTGGCGGATCCTCCTTTGCCTGTTAGAGCCGTTAATCGACCCGTCTGCATCCTCTCAGATGGCAGCTGGCAGCCCTTTGCTCCCTGGGGCGCCACGTTGTTCGGTAGCTCAAGGGACTCAAAACCCCGCAGGGAGGATGGGTGGTGCCATGGGTGCTGGGGTCACTCGTGCTGTGGGCGGGTGGGCTGGGTGGTCACAGGGATGCGCAGACCCCTCTGCATCTTCCTGCTTCCAGGGAGATTGCACGATCTGAAACTGGAGTGACGAGTACGGGAGAAGGAGGAGGAGCAGAGAAGTATAAATAAAGCTTCTGGAAGGGGAAAACCCACCAAGAGGAGAAAATAGCAGCGCTAGTGTATTCTTTCCCCACCCTCCCTCGTACCTCTCGGCGTGTATCGTCTTTCTAACTGTGCCGGCGGGCGTGCTCTGGCTTCTGCACGTGTGTGCGCTTGCGTGCGAGTGCCCTTCCCCTAGCTGGGCACACACCGGGTGGGGGTTCTGGGGATGGGTTTGGTGCTTCGGTGCCACCTTCCAAATCCTCGCGTCCTTACGTAGCGCTGCCCTCGATCTGCACGTCTCAGCTGACAAACCAGAACATCAATGGTCAGGATGCACCAAACCAAACGTGACACTTAGGCCAAGTAACCTAATGCTACTGACCTCAGGCACAGACCTGGAAAAGCCTGTTTTGACCCCAAAAGTGACGTCCCACCAATTCGCTTGTTTAATTCCAAAGCCGATGCTTTAGAAAGCCTAGGTTGTAATAGCAAATAACTGCTATTGCATTTAAAACATACACCGAGCGCTGGCATTTGAAGCAGATGACAGCAGCCGGATCAGCGCTTGCTCGCAGGCGCCAGCCTGGCATCTCCCAGCCCAGATGCTGGAGGTGGGCAGAGCCGTGCTGCCGGCAGTGCTGCGCCTGCCCGCGCCGGGAGGGCTCGGCAGGGCGGCTGCTGGGCAGTGCCGCGCTTCTGCTCGTCGTCACTGAAATGCTAATCCCTGGGCAGCCTGGAAAGCTTAAAACACTCAAAACACTTGTCAGTGAATTGTTGATCTATCTTTGCTGAATGTTTATTTTTGCAGAAATCTTTAAGTATTGCTTATTATATTTTTTTTTTCTTCTTTTTCTCCTAGGATCCTGCAGGAATCTTTGAACTGGTGGAGCTTGTGGGCAATGGTACCTACGGGCAGGTCTATAAGGTAAGGGTTCCACCTGAAGTGATCCCGTTTGCCTTGTCCATGTGTGGAACATGGAGCATCCCAGCACATCGTCTTGGCTAGGTTTGACCTATTTCAGGCCTGACAAGAAGCCTTGCTGAACTCCGGCTTTTTGGTCTTGTGTGCAAGTACCGTGTCCCACTCAGAGCTCTTATAATAAGCAATCCATATTACTTCTGAAACTGTCACTAAAAAATAAATCACTTTTTTTTCCCCTCCCCCCGTTTGCTTTTTATTGATTATATGATGAGGAGAGCACGAAAAGTCTGTGCTTTAATAGATAAATCTCGATCTCTTCTAAGAGCTGAGTTTACAGCTGCAATAGGCTGCCAAATGAGTTTGCTACAGTCTGGTGCTCTGCTCGCACGCAGGCTGGCTGCTGCCCGTTCCATCAGCAGAAACCTGCTGCAGGAGAAGAAACACAACAGTCAACAGGCTTGCTTTAAATTTCTGTAAACATCTGGAAGCAGCTCTGCAGATGAGAACAGTGAGGGGACTGTGGAGAACAGAATTTTAAACACTTGAAGTTCTGTAGAGAAATGTATAAAATGTCCACCCTCTGCCAAATTATATCACCGGTCCCAAACACCTCCTAGCTTGGGGGATTTCTGTAATTTGTCATCATAGTGGGGTTGTTTTTGTGGATGATCTTGAATTATTTCCAAGTCTGGGTTTATCTGCACTTAATATATTGGTGGGGAGATGTTTCTTGGCACGTGACGTGAGGAATTTGCCAAATATTTTGGGTCTGCTGGGCTCCAATAGCTCCCCTGGGCTCCATTCTCCAAAAACTGTATGCGTGGGCATAATATATGTGTACTCATGTGTTTGTGTGCAGGCACATAGATCCTGTTTACCTGTCACACCCATATTCTCTTCTGACTAGGAATATATTCATGTGCTCTTCCTTGGTCCCTTGGAAGGCACAGCTCTTGCCTGTCAGGTGTAAAAGACAGCGAGCTGCCCCTGCTGAGAAGAGAAGGGTGCTTAACAAGCTACCTGTCAGGAAGTATTTGTTCTGAATTCCCGTTTCCCATCGTCCCACTGCTGTAGGCTAATCCCATCAGTACAAGGACAGAGGGATTGAAGTGACCTGAAGGTGAACTGGAACTTCCGGAGTTTCAAATGTGTGAATTTTTGAACTGGAATAAGTTTGGCTTTTTTTTAAAAAAGAAAAACAACAACAACAAAAAGAGCAAAAACCCTCCACCTAAACTGTTCTTATCCAGGTTATATTCCAGGGAGCCTTCCCTGCCGATACAGGTTGTTTTTCCACCATGTGCTCCCCGCCATGGGAGCTCCCTTCTGAACTGTTTTTCCTCTCAGCTGCTAAAATAGTGATAGAGGGTGACCTAATTCTAACTGGTGCATATTTCTAACAATCAGTGGAAACTATGCGCCTTTAATGGCCTTTTGAAAGCGTCATGTTTTTGTGGAGAGCAAAAGAGGGAAATAAGCTAGCTGGTGCTGGCGCTGCTGGTTGCACGGCTCTGCTGATCGCGTTTCCTCTTGCTGTGTTTGATTCTTACGGTGCGTCTGTGTGTTACCTCAAAGTGGGGGAAAAACACCCAGAAACGTCCAAGTGTAGGGTTTCCGGGAGGCAAACGCTTCTGTGTTCCCTTTTTTTCCTGCTATATGAGAAAAACATCCTCCTCCTAACTGTTTTTAACTTGCTGGAGTAATCGGATTGTCCTCGGTGTGATTCACTTGGTAGCAGTGCCAGACGGGATGGTGATGGGGAGGGGAGGAGCGCTGCTGTCCAAACCAAATTAGTAAGTATGAGGTATGCGTTCAGGCTAAGACTGACTTCAGAGCTCTGTTAAACTGAAGTCTTGGAGTAGCACCCACTCTATAAACAAAAGGAGACTTTGATAAAAAGCATACATAACTGTTTATGGTGTCCCACCCTAAAACCTAGCACGGAAATAAGATGTCTGTGATTCTTTTCCTCCAGATACCATCACTGTATTTATGTCTTGCAGCAAAACAAATGGATCAACTTTCATGACACGCAGACCTTCTGGCTCCCTTCTAAAACAGGCTTTAGAAGCGGTCCCTACCTAGGTGTGGTGCCATCTGTAATTAGATGCTTGTTCCACCGCCATTTCAAACCCATCTCAAGTGGGGCCGGGGTTTTCCTGCCCCTCTGCACTGGTGCTACCCGAAGTACACCATCGCTGTCCCCCCAGCGGCTGTGTGTGTCTCTAGTTATGTTTTTAGATATGGAAGGAGTAGTTCATTGTGGTGCCCGCTCTGGTGCTGGCTTCCTAGCCTGGGCTTTGCGGGTCCAACCCCTGCGCTCTCTGCCAGGAGCGGTCACCTGGTGAGCATCGCCTCTCCTTCATACGGCTGGTCCCTCTCTGAAGTGAGCAGAGCAGCTGCCCCGTGGGGAAGAGGCAGAAGCGAGATGCTTATTCCAGGCTGGGGGAGAGCATCTTACGTTTGTATGCTGAAACAGGACTGCAGCCCTGACGTTTGCCCAAGAAAACCTGATTTAGCAGCCAGCTCTAACGCTGCCGCGTGGCCATATTTGTGTTGGAGGCTACACGTGTGCTGGTGGTAACCAGCTGGCCTGCCCAGGACCTGGAGGGACACGTGCCAAGCTCCCATTGATCCCGTGGGATAAAGTGCGGAGTTACATTGCTCTGACAACTGAATGGTACCTCAGCTTGACACGGTGGGGAGCCTGAGAAATGTCTGGTACCGCCGCAGTAACAGGAGCCATCAGAGAGCAGTGGTTCATGGAGCTAACCTCGGGATCTGTTGCACTGGAGATGTTGGGGAGCCCCTGCCACAGCACATGCCTTCTTGCCCGCAGAAGAGGCGTATTGGCCAAGTCTGGTGCACGTTAAGAGCTCCCAAAGGGAGCGCACCCCTCTGCCGAAGCGTGGCCACCGGGATGGAGCTCGCTGCACAAGTTGCTTGGATCCTGCTTTCTGGGTCATGATTTGAAGATCCTGTTCAGGTGGTACACAATGCTTCGGTATATCAAAGCCTTGTTCTCTGAGGCTTGTGCTCCAGTGGCAAAGGTAACTTGTTCAGATTGATCCCTGTGTTCTCAAGCAAAGGCCTTTCTTTGCTCGGGACCGCAGGTTAAAACATCGCTGTGATGCTTCCCGGCTCTGGCCGTACCCGAGGGACACCTGAACGCTGCAGCAGCCCTCAGCAGTGACCTGCTCTGCTTGCTCTCCTCTAACCCCAACCACAAATTCTTCACTTTGGATAATTGCAGAGAGAAATAACATTCTTTGTCCACTGCTTAACAATCTGTTGTGAATAACTTGATTTTTCTTTTAATGAGGGACCGCACTGGTTATCTTTTCTCTCTCTAATTGAATCGGAAGCTTTTCTTTATTTTCTAATAATCCTGCATCTAATGATACAGATCGTAAACTGTAAAAGACTGAGAACTCGCTAGCTTTTGCAGTAGGGGATTTTTGTGTCCTTGGATTTTTTTTTTTTTTTAATTTAAGGTGTTTAAAGAACTGACTTACAGGAATATAATGAGTTGGACTTGGGGAATTGAGCCATTGCCTCAGTGTTTTTTAGCAGGTAGCTGATGCTGAAAGCAAAACTGTAAACATAAAAATCCTTTAAAGATCCTTTAAAGCATTATCTAAAGTGTGAGGAAATGCTCCAGATATTCCAGAACATTATTATTACTGCTTATCTCTTCTTTGCATTAGAAAGCAAGCAAAAAGTCTTTAAAATACTGTGTAGGCTTAGATTGCCTGTATAAATCACAGCACTGCAGCCCTGACGCTTCCTCAGAAATACCTTTCCAACAGATTGTTACAAAGCTGGGGGAAGACATGCGGTGGGCTACTTATTGTGCACTGAATATGTTAAAAGCCAAAGCAATCCCCTGGTGCTTTTAGACCTGCTTAGCCATGGGCGTTCACACGCTGGCCCGTGCACGGTGTCGCCAAAGCAGGATTTTAATGCAAGCCTTTGCAGTAGCAAAAAAAAAAAGTCAGTAAATAGGTCAGATGGTAACCTTTGCCTATCTCATCTTTTGTAGTTTTACAACATTGAACAGGGAAATAAATTATGTTGAGATTACATACTCACGTGCTTCTTCCCGACCATACCAGGAGGACAACGGTCATTGATGCCAAGTGCTGCTTTGCTGAGTGCCCTGGGGATGTGGCTCTCCATTTAGAGCTTTAGCAAGGCTTTATTTTACAGGGTACAAGATACAGTACTGTGGGCTAACTCCATAACTGCACAACAACTATTGATTGTTTAATTAGCTGGTAAATGCCATATAATCGCTAAGCCATTACACAGCAGTACTCTACGCTCTAATTTAGAGCGTGTGGGATCTGCAAGCTGCAAGTCTCCCAGCTGTGGCTCCCCAGGGAGCTCCTCCACCATCATCACAGGATGGGGCAGAGCTGGGGTCACCCCCCAGGAGCCATCTCGGGGTGCCACCAGGCACCTCCAGGCAGGGCGCCTGGCCACAGGCTGTCCCTGTGCCCTGCCAGCCCAAGGTAAGCAGCCGTTAGAAGAGGGCATGGTTTTTGCAATTGCTCTTCGTTGCACTGCGTTGTGTCTGTCTGGGGTACAGCACGTGGGGGAAAAGGATGGAGAAATGCATCCTGAGGTCTTGTGGTTTTTGGGTTTACTTATTACCCAGCTGGCATTTGCCAGAAGCCAGGGCTGATCCACCTGGAGGCAAACCCCCAGGTTTGACCCAGTAGATGAAGATGCCGAGATGTGTAGGTATGAGAAAGCTGATAAAGCATTTGAAATCCAAGGTCACCTGTTGCTGGAGAGCTGGGAGCAGCAGGGCTGCTGGGACACTTTGGTCCCCAAGTGAAATCCCTGAGAATGTCCCAGGCACAAGCCTGTCCTCAGTAACGTTGTCCCAGAGTTTGCAGGTGTCAAACGAGACGGGGTGACATGTGTCCTGCCTTCCCGGGGGCTGTTTGTGCGATCCCCTGCGCAGCAGCATCCATCCTCGTGGCACCTCCGGGTATCCCACTGCTGCAGGCTGGCGGGGTAGCAGGTGAATATGGTAAAGAAAGGCTTTTAGAAGATGGTTTTTATCTTTCTTTTACCTTTTTTTTGGAGGGGAGGCATGAGAAAAAGAACTCATGTGCAGTCTGTGCCATGTTTAGCTTGCCTGAGCTCTGGCTCAGCCCGGCTGCTGCTGATCAAGCGCTGGGCCCTTGCATCAGCCCTGGTGAGAACAGACTCTGCAGGTTCCTGGGTCATTATTAGCAGTTCACACAATTAGCCTGAAGTGAAGAATGACATTAATTGTTTTTAATAATCAGTTGTTTTATTGTCTCTCTTTCTGAAAGGCTGATGGTCAATAGTTTGATAATTAATCACTGTTGCTTTTAGCTGTGTGGAAGAAGTTACTGTGCTGCACACAATTACTGTTTCCTGGGGATTGTTGCTGTAAAGAATTAAGCTTAGTTTACATACACAGCTTTTATAGCTGAAGGCTGACTGCTGTGCCTTGAGAGGCCAGGCTGAATGCATGCAAACCACGCGCGCTGCCGGCACACCGGATCATGCCGCTGGCCACCCCTTGCCCAAACACCCGTTCTGCGGGGGTGGCTGCTGTGTGGTGGTCCTGAGCATGCTGGGGGCACCTGGTGCTCCCTTCCACCGAAGGAATTCAGAGCTCCACTGTCTTGCGATCTAAACAAACAGCTCTAAGCCTGGACAGCCAGCTATTGCGTTTGGAGGTGCATTGTAAACATTTGCCTTTTCCCACCTTCTTGTTGTTCATAAAATGGACTGGGGTGTTGTGAGGTTGGGTGTCAGTTGAGCCAGATAGGTTTTTCTAGCGTTGTTTCCTTGGCTTTGGATCCTTCTTTTTGTTTTTGACCTTTTCAGAGGTTGCTTTTGCCGCGTGGCGGGGCAGGCTGAGTGTAATGGCACGCGCGTGTGCGTAGAGCCGTCCATCGTCGTGCTCCAATGGTCGCCTTGGACCGAGGCAAACGCATGAGGGGTTGGTACCCTCTGATTTCGGTAGCTCCTCGGCTTTCCCTGATGATTTGGTGCTGTGCTAAGAGCCTGCTCCGTAGGGCTGAGGCAGGGAAGCACCTTGCTCCACTGGGGCAGTTAACCAGTGCCGAGCTGACGTGCCCCATCCAGGGCTCTGCTTTCCGCTGGGATGGTTTTGCGGTGGCTGGGACCGCTCGCATCCACGTCCAGATACGGACCTGCGTGGGCAGGCACCAGCTGCCCAGCATCTTCAAGGTCACATGTGGGCCGTGTGAGCATGAATGGATTTACCAGACTTACAAGCTGCTCTATAATCCTTCCGTATTACAAGCACAGTATTAAATATTAAGCTATTGTTTCTGCTGGGATGGCTTCCTGCACTGGCAGAGAGGATGGCGGTGCTGTCGTGTGAGGATGCTCACCGGCGTGGGGGTCTGTGCTGCTCCCCTACGCACCGGCTTGCAGGTGGTGCTGGGCTTTTTATCAGCTCTTACTGGGTCACAGGAAGGGGCTGGGCTGGCATACTGGTATGTGATAACTCGTGGTGGCTTTATCAGAAGGAAAACGGGCAACCTCAATTTATCAGCTTCCCTATGTTGTTAAAACATCTCTAGAAGAGAAGGTCCTTTTGCTGACTCAAATGGGGTGTGTGCATTTCTGAAACGGGGACTTGTTTTTGCCATGCAGGCGAGGAAGTCTTAACTGGAAAATGCTTAAAATGATGTTTCACTCTTGTAAAAGGAAAAAAAAAAAAAAGAGCTTTGTTACCAGAGCAACTGGTACATCTTGTGCTGCTTCATTTCTCTGAAACACAGAGAGAGCCCTCAGCCCTCCCTCCTTCCCCACAAGAAACCAGCCCACACAACACACCTACGCACCAATATGTCACATTAACTTCGCTGCTTTCTGAATAATATAAGGGAAAGGTGCTTTTTACATTTCAATCCTATAGAACGCAGGTTATAAAAGGTGATTAAAAATGTTCCTGCATTACCTCCCTTTTAATATCTATTTCCTTTTCCCCCATCTGGAGTTCGTGGTGGGGAAAGGCAGGGTGAAGGTCAGCAGCAGACCGATGCGTCTGTGAAGTGACATTTGTCCGCTCTCCGTTACGATGCTGGGTGCTCTGCTTCTGGGAACACCGCACAATTTCGCAGGGCAAAAAAATATCTGCAATGGCATGGGGGGAGAAAAAAAAGCTACCTTTGAAGATGCTAAGTAAAGTCAACGGGGTGCTGCAGAGGATGTGGGATGTGGTGGTGGGTCTTGCAACACTGTTTGTGTGGGTGCCAGGCATGGATAGGGATGGAGGGAGAACCCTTTTCTTGACTTCTGGGGATTAGAAGATGTTCCTTGCAAGCACCATTTCCAGCGCCGCCTTCTATCCTATAGGAATGACTGGTCCAGGAGCTCAGGCCTCTCTTCTCAGGTCGCCTGTGAGGACACAAAGTGGGCCGATTCACTGGTTGCCTGTACAGCCCCAGTACACGCAGGTCTCATGGCTGTGGACCAGTGCTGCTGGATGTGTGGCCTGTTTTATGCAAGGGGAGCTGCAGCAGGACAGTCGGGGAAGATCAGGATGTGGATGCATGTGGCTATATTTAATACTGATATCTGGGAAGACTTGCTGCCTAGAGGTCTCCAAGCTCCCCAGGAGGAATTGGTGCATGTCAGGCTGCTCTGTGCTTGCGTGGCTGCTCTTGAGGTTGCTCAAAGTCCCTTGGCTTTGGTCAGGCTCTTTGGGTCTGCTCGTGGCGATGTACGTGGGCGTCCAGCCACCATCTGCAGTCCTCAACCTGGGAGACGAGGGGAGCTGTTGAGAAAATAGCCCTGATTTTTAAAAGCTGGCTATTCCATGTGAGAGCATCGCCCTCCTTTTCGGGAGGTGCAGCTTCTTGTCCTACTGAAGTTTTCATTGCTCTGCTCGCTGTAATATCTTACCACAGTATGTAGTATCTTATAAGGGTGTGATTGTAGCCAGCGGGTAAGGTATGGATGCTGTAAGACTCCGGGTGGATTATAAAAAGCAGATTAGGAGCATCTTGCTCTAAGTAGAAGCTGCTACCTGCTGGGTTTTGTTGTTGTCGACTTGTTTATAGTATTTAAGGATTAATCTAGTGAATTGGAGGCTAGTGCAGCGTACAGGAAGCCTAGGACCAAATCTGCGCTGTTGCGGACTTCTCCGGTGACCGTGGCTAAATGACTCCCCTCTTCTCCTTTCCCATCCCTGTCCCCACCCCTCTCCCCATAAAATCAGGAACAGGGCAACGCCGGGATGGCGTGGGGCAGAGCTGGGAGCTGCTTGGTGGTACCAGCATTGGAAAGCCATCCGTGAGGAGATGGTGTGCTAGGTGTCCCCGCTCCAACATTTTGAAAACAAAAGGTTGGCGGTAAGGCTGGCTCCCAGGGGAGCAGAGTACGGCAGCGGTTCGCTGTTACTAGGTCAGCTGAGCAAAGCAATCTAAAGAAGCCCTGAAAAGTAGGTTTTAGAGCTGGGAAGTATTTTTGTTCCTCCTGGCTCTGAAGGCACCACTCTCAGCTAAGAAGGCAAGGGAGGACTTTTTGGAAGGTTTAGAGAAGGGGATGGGGGAGCAGTAGCCTGTGAACATTGGCCCAGGCTGTGTATTGGAGGCGTTCACAGTTGCCGGAGTGTTTGTCTTCAGAGATGTTTCTTGTCATTTTTTATGTCTTTTCAAATTTTGATGCAGCTGACTCTGAAGACTTGAAGGCAAGCGATACCTACGGGGAGCTGGTTGGAGCTCTGCATCTTCTCCTGGTTATGCTTTGAAGGCTCGCTGCAGAGAGAAGCATGTCTCTCTTGAAATCTGCAGCTTATTCTTAGGTTTACCTGGGAAGCCCTTTACACTAATTACCTAAAGATGGAAAGTGCCAAGCAAACACAGCCTGCTTCCAAATGTTGTGGATTTTTTTTCCTCCCCTCGCGTAAGAATGGCAGATTGGCTCCTTTTGTTTTTTGTTTAGGTCTTTTAAATTTTTTTGTGTGTGTGTTGAGGTCTCTAAATTCTTGCGTTTGAATGTACCTATGGAAGCGTGTGGCTAGGAGCCCAGCTCCATCCCCACAATGCTGCCCTTGTCCCCCAGCCCTCATCCCCCTCAGCTCCTCACGTAGGTGTCCGAGAAGGAGGTCAGTTAGGGCTTCAGACTGCACTGCAATCAGCTGGAGAGGCATGCCAGGGGAACCCGAGCCTTTGTTAGCATGAGCTGTGGTGATCCCAGCCCATGGAGTCCTGCGTGGTACCACAAGCATGGCCATGGCCACCCCTCTCCCCATGCTCTGGCGGGGGTGTGGGGCTCGGTGCCTACCCACGGGTGTGCAGCATCCCCGGCCGTGTGCTCGGCGCCGCATGTCCCGGGCAAGGGTGGCGTGCTGGGAGCTCACCGGTCCCTGCCGCTGCTCACCTACCCTGGGCTGGGCTGAGATAGACCCCTGTGTGTCATGTCCCAGGGATTACTTGCATTCTTTAAGTTATCCCTCCCACCCCCAAGATCTTTTGCTCTTCACTGGTGCAGGGCAGTGCTCTTGAAGTGTCGGTACGTGCTCCTTTTTCATGCGTCACCTTGGTTTTCCCAGCTGAGGGGATGCGAAGTACAGGATGCATCCAGGAGACTCAGCTGTGGCCCGCAGGTCTGCAAGAGGATGAGAAATCCAGGTGCTGGGTTGGGGCTGGTGGGCTTTCTCTTGGTGCGCGTCTCTGCTCGAGCGTGGCAGTTGGACTCGGGGACTGTAGGAACCTCCGGGGTTGTTGGGTTACATTGGTTGCGTGGCTGGGGGGGTTTCACCAAGGGTCGCATCTGCATCGGTGGCAGGAGCGCCCCGGAGTGGGAGGGATGCTGCTCTGTCCTGGTATCTACTGATGTACAGGGGCGCTTGCAGCCTGTGGGAGTGAGTTTCCAAAATGAATAACCTTCTGCAGGTAATTTTCTTTTGGTTTGTTTTTTTTGTTGTTTTTTAATCTGTTGCAAAACTGAACCTGACAGCAAACGATATTGAAATGACCTGGATGCGCAGGGGCAAAGAGGGACAGGGAGGTAATCCGGCCCAGAGTGTTTAAAAATGAGGGTTGTAGAGGGGGAGGGAGTTGCATAAAAGCCAGAGATTGGGATTTCAAATGCCCATAGCTAATTTTACAAAGCTGCCCGCAAGCCCAGTCTGGAAGCTGTGCTGGCTTTGTTAGCTCTCCATGGGCATTAAAGATCAGGAGGCAGAAGCACCTTATCTGGGTAGGACCCGTTAGTGTGACATGCTTCTCGCGCCGGAGGTGATGCTCCACCTCGGCTGCAGGGAACGCGCGACGCACTGATCGCATTTCAGTGGATGTTGCCTTAGGTTGGTGTAAATTTTAATTATTGTTTTAAATTTTCTTTTTCCGGCTAGTTCTAGGTGGGGATATTTTTTCAGTAAGTCTAGCTATTGAGTTCCAAATAAACAAATAGTGTTAGCTCGTTACAGTTGTTCTGCTCCCTTGAGAAATAGTTATTAACAGGGTCAGTGTGAAGAAATGTATTTTATGTTTGTCTGCATGGTATCTAGATCAAATGAAATCAGGCTTATACAGTAAAACAGCTACATGAACAAAAAATTAGCTCGTGGATGCCTCCTAATTAGTTAAAAGGTGTGACTGGTTCATCACAGGTTGGCGTTGTGTTTTACTTGAAATAACTGTTGATGCGTGAACTTCAGGGTGGTTCCTCCATCTGGACAAGCAACCTTGGGGTATCTGCAGGGATTCCTGGTGGGGCCCCAAGATGATGGGATGGGATGGGAGCCTCTGCTGCTGGGCTCTCATCCAAGCTCCTGCTCCAGAAACCCTGTTGTAGTGGTAGGTAGGGGTTGGCATGCCAGACGGAGGGTTGGGAAGGACAGCTTGGAGCTCATTCCAAGGCTTCTACCTCTCCCTGTCCATTTATCCTTGATTTTCCCAGCGAGGGTGTAACGGCCAGGGTGTTGGGCTGGCGGGGCAGTATGCCTGCAGGTGGGTCAGTGGCCTGTGTGGTGGTGCTGGCTTGCATTTAAAAAAAAAAAAAATATTTGTAGGTGACTGTTGCTGAGGAGGGGTTGAACATGTTAACCTCGCTGACAAAGGAAACAAATTTAAGCAGATTATTATTTTTTTAACGTTTTCTTTTTTAAACTCCACGTGATGGATCTGTCCCCGCAGAGCCAGGACTGAGGTGTGGCCGTGGGGAGCAGTACTGCACTTACCTCTGCTGTGATTTAAGCTGGTCTGCTTCACACCAAGGAGCAGAAAGAAAAGCAAGCCCCTGCAGTGGGACATTCATGGTAGCAGTCCCATTTTGCACTAATTGCTCAGGTCTCTGCCCGCATTTTCCAACACCTATGTATCCACATTCAGTCCTACTAGGTTTAATCCTAATATTTCACTGCCTCTGTATGACAGAGAAAAAAAAATCCCTACGAAGCGTAGCGAGGAGTTGAGCCTTCATCTGTGGTGTAGTCTTCCAAGTGCTGAGCAGCTGGTGGCATCCGTGGGAGGCAGTAGCACAGTGTGCTGTCCCTGGGCTCCAGCACTGGCATCCCTGGGCACACTGCTGGTGCCGGTGCTGAGGTCCAGCAAGAGTAGGGGGTGTGCTGGGGGAGACCATCATCTCTCCTGCCAGGGTCTCTGGAGCCAGCCCCGTGTTGGCAGATGTTGTTGGTTGCATCTCACCAGTGTTGGTGAGATGCAGACAGAGAGCCATTTAATCTTTCCAGTTTACTCTTTTTTTCCTGCTTTGCATCCTCTTCCGAAAAGACAGGATGTTTCTGCTCTGACACATCTTTCAGTTGATAAGTCTTTATGCTAATACTTATATTGGTGTTGCGATTTGTCCCTGAGCTAAACCATTAGCTGGGAATATGAAGTCTTATGAAGTATCTAACTTGAGCAGTCAGAAGCCTCCAGCCAACCTCCCCTCTCCCTGCCTGGCACGTAAAAACCTCTTTAGAGTTTGAAGCTCCTACAGACAACAGGAAAGGCTGGAAATGCATCTTTATGTTTTATGGAGGTAGAAATTCACATGTAAGCAGCGATCAGGGCTTAGGAAAAATTGCAGATGCCACTGGACTTGCCATTAGTCTCTTGTTTTGTTAGAGCAATTATGGTTTAGCCAAAGTGGGCAGTGCTGCTGGTGCATGGTAGGAATGCGTTCCTGTGCTTCAGAGATTTTCTCTTTCACACTTTAATTTAGCAGGTCCAGGATTGAGGCCAAAGCTTTTCTTGTCTACATAACTAATAGAAAGACAGCCAATTCAGCAGAATTTCTGTAAATAGCCTGCTCCAGATGAATTGTGTATCCGAATGCCAGTAGGGCTCACACGAGGGGTAGTTTGCAAAAGAAAATGGAAATCTTGTGCCAGAGGAGCAAGCTTCTGAAATGCAACGTAAAATTGCGCTTTGGGACTTTGCAAAGATCGTGTGTGCTGTAGTCATGAAACCAGCCAAGATGCAGAAAACCAAAGTCTTGACCCCGGTGCTGAAGGGCAGCATCCAGTAGGTGAATCCTCCCGGTTGTGCAGAAAATGCTTAGACTCTGCTTAAAATCCTGTAGCAGCCAAGCAGTGAGCTGGTCCCCGAACATCTACCAAAAGGGCTCCTCCAGTATTGTCCGCTGGGATAGAAGAGCCATGGCAGTCGCGGTGTGTTCGGGATACCCTGCCTTTAGCATCTGTGGAGTCAGGGGCTTGTGGGGGTGGTGGGTGCTGCAGCGGGGCTGCTCGGCCGGGTGGTGGTCCGAGGCGTGCACCCCCCCGCAGTGACGGCTGCCCGTGGGGCTCAGCCCTGCCGGGAACGGTTGGGTTCAAGGTCTGTTGCTGTCTAGCCTTTAAACGCCAGCATTGACAGGGCGGGTGGTTCCTTCACGCTTGCTGGCATGTCACTCCTCGGGCTGGAAATGGATTTGCACACGTGCTGCTGTGCTGGCGTCTGGGTCGTGCAGGGCATGGGGGATTCAGGTTACAGCTCTCTGCTCGAGGAAGGGCACTGGGGGCAGGGAGAGGCTTGCTCTAGAGCTCTGTGTGTGTCTTTGGCCGGGTTGACTTGGGGTCTCCGAATCATTTGCGTTTAGCTCTGCTGCAGAGTATGGTCAGCGTATTTGTTCGCCCAGGTTAAGCAGTACAGCGCTGCGCCAGGGCTGCACCTCCATCTTGCAGCCTCCTTCTCCCTTATGGCTACCTTGGGGTGTTTTGGGTTTTTTTTTTTCTGTTGGGTTTTTTTGGTGTGGTGGTTTTTTGGTTTGTGTGTTGGCTTTTTTTGGGCTTTTTTCTTTTTCTTGCATGTGCCTGTATGAGCTGAAACTTGGCACAACTAAGGAAAATCGGTGCCTTTCCCGTGCTGTTCTGCAGCAGATGCGGGTTTGCATGCAGAGCGGTGCCAGCAGCCAGCAAGGTCATGTAGCAAGGGACATGGATTAGCAAAAGGGCTGACGGTAAGAGCGCAAATACGGCTTGCCCATGTGACGAAGACGAGCCTTCTTCCTCCAAATCTGTTGCCTGCCTTCTAGAAGAAGCCCTAAATGTGTGGTACAGTGTCTGGGGTTGTGTTTAGCGAGAACTCAGCATGTCAGCAGCTGGATTTAAATACAGTAGGGGAAGAGGCTGGCGTGGGGGCAGCATGTGAGCCCCATCCCTCGCGCCGGCTGAGCCCCCGGCAGCGGGATGCGCCCGCTGGTGAGGGTCCGAGAGGCCCCAAGCTGGGCCGCCTGCATCCCTGGGGAGGGGATGTGGCTCCTGGATAGCTATGGCAGCGTGCGCCTTAGCCACTGCTAATTACTGCTAATTACTGCCTTCAGCCCTATTGCGATGCTAGGGAGTATCGCTCGGGCTGCGTGAGCCCGCGGATGAGTTGGCGTGGGCAGGAGCCCAATGGTGGGGAAGAGCAAACGCTCTTGAAAGCTCCAGCATACACTCAGAGCGTTGGTTTGGGGTTTGTTTTTTTTCTTTTGTTCCCTTATTGTTGACCCTTCACAACCTATTTGGGAAGGCACTTGAGAAGAAATAAGCTAATTACATAATTTAATAAAAGATGTGCAAGTACTGATCTAAGCACGCCGGCGGTGTTGGAGGAGCTGGGGCTGCAGAACGTGACTTGCGTTGCACGGGAGAGATTAATCACACCGACTCCCGTGAGGCAGGTCTGCTAGAAAGGTGGTTCCGTTGGATGCGCTGTTCGTATCTTTTAAATTAGGCTGTGTACAAGAACTAATAAAAGCAGAAGAAAAGATTTCTAGCAGAAGGGATCAATAACTTGAAAGGATTCTAATTCAAAATTAGAAAAATGAGAACAGTTATGGGCAAGGAGAGTGTATTAATAAAAGAAAATGAGTATTTGTTACTCCTGGTGTGAAATGAGATAATTTGAGAAATGCTCTAAGTGCCTCTTGTCACAGTTAATGCCTTTTGTTAGATTTCCAAGCAAAATGGAGCCTGCGACTTTCAATTTCAGGGTTCTCGGATGATCAAAATACCATGGGGCAGTCTGATCATCTCATACTTTACTGGAATGAGGTCATCAATAACTTTTGCCTGGGTGTGATTTACACAGTTGTCAGTGTCTGAATTGCCATAATATGTCTCTGCCTGGGAAAAATGCGGCATTTGGAGGGGGAAAAAAAACAAACCCAAAGCAGGAGCGCTCTGGGTAGCTGGTTCACTGCTAATAGTGGATATAGAAAAGTGATTACTTGTGATCCATTCAAATAGAAAGGCTCAGCCTCTAAAGCTGGAGGCATGGAAGCTGTTACAAGGTCAAGCCGTGTCCTTTAAGGAGAAATAGGTGGCGAATACTGTCAGCTGCAGATAACACATCTGTAACATCATGAAAAGCACATCTGAAATTGAGATTAAAGGCGTTTTGCACTCGCACGGAGAGAGGGTTAAAAGAGAAGACACAGGCGAAATCAGGAAAAAGAGGATTAGCTTTTGGTGGGTGACAAGCGATAGCTCTGGCCAGGGAGGGATTTTAGCAGCAAAGTGCTCAGTAACCTGGGGAATTATCAGAGGTTTCTGCAGCTGCTTCCAGCTGATGGCCTTCAACAGCCCTACGCTCTTTGTGTTCGAAGCCCTCTGTCACCCCGTGCCTGTGTGTGTACGTGCACACGCAAAATCTCATCCGCAGCCCCGTGTGTCAGGCTGGGAATCGGCAGACCAGAGGGGCTGGCCGTGCACGCTTGCAGGAGTCTGCTTTAATTTTAGATGCCTCGGTTTATGTTGGGGCAAAAAGGCATCTAAGCTTCAGCTTTTGTTGAGATACGCTGCAGGTCAGGGCACCGAGAGCTTGTGTAAATGAAGTCCTCATGTCCTGGCAGATGTGTTCAAGTTTCTGCTTTGGTAAACGGGGCTAGGAAGCATTGCTGAAGGTCCTGCGAGAGAAACTGAATCTCTTGACTGATGGATATGAGCCAAAATTAGCATTTCTTAATGTGTTGAAGAAGGTGATACTGTAAGTTTTGTCCGTCCCACCATGCTGAGAAACCCTCGTTTGTGAAAATCAGTTTTGGCTACATTGTCTCCGAGGAGTAGAAGGACTCAACCCTTTATAACCATGGCAGTGGCTTCACAGGTGGGACTCTTGGATTCATGTTCCCAACTTAGAGTGATCCCAAAGGAAAATACCGCCCCTGAAGCAGAACAAGCAAGGTCCAAGGGCTCTAATGTGCTTTTCCTCCGGCTTGGGAAAACACCAGAGCCAAACAAAACCTATGTTTTTTTCATCAAAATCGAGCCCTTTGATGCAAATCTTATTCTTGCAAAAACTTCAGAAAGGTTTGGGTTTTATTCCGCAGTGGAAGGAAACTGTCTTCGCAAATCTCAGGTATTTTGGGGAACTGGTGGTGGTGTCCGGGGTCAGCAGTACCCAGGACCGTACGTCTGCTTGCTTCCTTTGTGGCAGGATGCTTGCTGACACCCGATTCATCAGGTCCGTACATACCCGGGTGTGTGGGAGACCTTACCGGTGCCTGGTCTGTAGCTGACCTTTCATTTTCCTAGCAGAAAATGAAGATTAACCTTGAGATCAGCAAACTACAGTGGAGACTGCACACCCGTGCCATAGGATAAAAATAGACACAGAAACTGGAAAGGGAGAATATCATATCTGTTAAAGATCATCTATGTACTATTAATGTACCGATGACCAGGCCCCATTCTGAGCTTGTGGAAGCTTTAACTGCATAAGAAAATTGTGCATGAACTATAATAACCTCCAGGTGTGTGTCCTTCTCGTACATACGTGGACCTTGCCTTCCCCATTTTCTCATCTGCCCAAACTAGGCTTATCAAAGGAGCATAGTGTTTGATTTGAGGCAAGTGTCAGAAGAATAAGCTACTATGGTTTTTGGTAGTCTGGTACAAAATTCTTTCTGCATTTCTTGGCGCTTAGTTATTAATGAGGCATTTGTTCTGTTTGCTTTAAAACCTCCCAGCAGCTAGCACATGTGCGCTATGCAAATTATTTGTGGTCTGGTTAAATACTGTTTTTCTAGGAAGAGGAATAACTGAAATTACTAGAGGAAAAATAAGTAACATTAACCCTCTGTAGGTTGTTTCCCTCGTTAATAATTTTGCTTATTTGGCTCTTGCTGTGGAACTGAGTGTGCCACTGTCGTTAACAGCGATTTGGGACCTCAACTTGCATAGTCACGTACCCCTGTGTGCTTACTTTGGGTGGCAGCGGTCCAGAAAACTGCCAGCGTCCTAATTAACACACTTTTTCAATGGACAATATTCATATCATACTATTATACTGTAAAATGAGTAATTTGAATAGACAGAATGTCTTGCACTCTCTTGATCTCTTGTGGATTAACCTACAAAAGGCCACTGGCACTCATTCTTTCAGGCCTTAATGGGTATGAAGGCTTCTAATAAAATGGTGTGGAGCAGAAGTACCTAAAAATGGGTAGCAAATATAATGCATCTGACAGGGATGTTAATGTTTTGTTAGAGCGGCGAAGGAAAATGTGAAGGGAAATGTTTGTAATAGATGAACACCTCCGAATGATGGAGGAGTAAGGCCGCTCTTGGGGGTGAGCGGTCTTACAACATCCATCTAAATGATGTCAGCCCTGCAGGGGTGATGCAGAAGTCCCCCAGCTGAGCCGGTGCTTAGAGGAAAATAGTACTGAAAGGGAGAAAGCAAATATATGTTTGACTGGAAAACAAAAGGCTTGGGAGGCTGGTCATGTTTTATTGATGCCCGCCATTAGGGGCTACCACAAGATATACTGCTGATTTTAGCAAAAGGCATGGATGTGTGGAAAACACTGTGAAAGAGAAGAGTTTCACCCAGAGGAAAAAGCAGAGGTTCAACTGAAGCAGAAAACACTGTATTTTATTTAGCAAATAGGCTAAGAGGCGTGAGGGTTGCAGGATACGTTCGGGTAAGGACCGCCTAATTTACTGGAGTATCCAGATCCCTCTGTTTGCCTGAGATATGTGCCCTGTACGTGCACAAACCATCCTATAGCAGATGCCCTCTGCCTCTCCCAAGGTCTGGCTGACCTTGAGTCCTCGGGGAAGGAGAAACTGGCTTTGGGGTCAGTATTGAGGGGAAACCGCTGCTGAAAACCAGACGAGTCTCCGCAATTCTTAGGTTCAACGTTCAGTACGGAATAGGCAGTTAGCTGGTGGAAATGAGCTTTGCAGTTGCTCCATCCTCTAAAGAGCCTTTGCAGGTGCAAATAGTGCAAAGGAAGGAGGCCCTTTCGGTAGCTGCAGATTTGGCTGTGGCCCCAGGACTTGAGATCCTGCAGAGATGTTGGTCTGTCTTCAGCAGCGGAGGAGAAAGCCTACCTGGGTGCAGAATTGATGCTAACAAATTGTGTTTTGATTGGCTCGGCATAGGAACGAGGTCACGTTTAACAGAATGGGGGATACTTTGAATAATCGATGAGAGGGAGCTGAGTGAGAGGGCAGCAGATCACCTGGGCCCAGGATGGTTTCTGGTGGCATCACACACAACCTGTGCATCTGCTGGGCCTGGCACCGGCTGTGGTCTCTCATGGAGGACGCAAACATATCTTAGATCTCAACAAGGAGAAGGCATTTGTGAAGAGCAGCATTTTCCGAAAGAGGAAGGTGACTGTGTGGTGCTACGGGGCTCACTGTTTAAAACTGATTTGGTTCACTTTGTACACGGGTAGCTTTGACTTCTGGATGAAAGCTTGACCATGGAAACAGTAGCTGCCGAGTAGAGCAGCACACGTCTTTCTGCAGAGCCTGGCCTGGCTCTGCTCAGCTGGTGGCATCTCTGTTTCTGCGCCTATGGCGTGTATAAGCTGTTGGAATGGGACAAACCGCTTTTTTGGAAGGGAACTCATCAACCCCTCTGCCAGCATCTGAGATGAGGAGACAAGACTGAATTACCTGGTTGATTTTAGATGCTGCCTGTCAGCTGCTGGTAAGACCTAAAGCGTTTGTGTGTGCGTGCCTAGGCTGCGCCCATCAGATGTTCAAAGGTGGGTGGCATCTGCTCTTTCCAAATAGCTTCAAATACATCTTTTTATGGTGTGTTCACAATGAACGCTTAACTTTTGTACCGCCCGTGAGCTCCTTCCGTAAGCTGGGACGTGGCGGGTCCTGTGCAAACACTGAACGCGGATGATGTACAAGCCTCTGCCTTTTCAAACCCTGGCACGTTTGTGCATCCAACTGCAACGCTGATGGCCAAGTTAGCGGTCACTTGGGGCACCGTGTCCCTGCTGGAGCACGTCCCCAGACTGCATCTGCATCAAGCGTCATCCTGAGAAATGGTCTCGTAGCACAAAGATTTGCACTGAGCTGTGGTATCTGGAGAGCAACGCTGTGAACCTGTTCCCATCGGCTTTTGGGGAGGCACATTCCCGTAGGTATCAGCAGGAGTGCCACAGCAGGGGCACTTAGTCTACCTGGCTCTATGAGCTCAGTTTAATATTTAAAAAAAAAAAAAGAAATGTGTAATAATTAAGGTGAAAGGGGAAGAAAAAGAATGTATTCAGCCTGTGCCACAGGTTACTTGAGTCCCTGCACAAAGGAACCCACGGGTGAGATTGGAGGCATCCCGTTAGCCAGGAGCTAATGGAAAATTGGAGGCTTTCAGAGCCTGAGTCACTGTTGTGAATCAAACGGTGAAAACCTGCTTTGTTATTGCAGCTTGAAGAGAACTAGCAAATCTCCTTCAAGGAGTTTCTGTGATTGAATGAGTGGAAAATAAAAGTCCACATCCTACATGCTTCTGCCCTGTGGCCGTGTGGGGCTTGCTGGGGCTGGCAGGCTCCCCCATCAGCCCTGACTTTTGCTCTCTGCAGCTCCCTCCCTTGAGCAGAAGGTATTTTGGCTAGCAGTGAAACAGCCAGTGAGTCAAACAAGGTGGAGGGGAAAAAAGAAAGAAAGGAGAGAGGAATAATAATAAAAATAATACTCGAGCCAGTTAGAAGGGGAGGGAAGCGGGCAGCGAGTGGTGCAGAGCTGTGACTCACAGGCAGCTCCGCTCCCGACGCGTGCCGAGCCAAGCGACCGCAGTACTGCAGCATCTCCGCTGACGGGCTTGGCAGCTTCCCGGCAGCCGGGGAGGCAGCGAGGCCAGCGGGCTGCACTGCTTTCCCGTCCCCTTCATCCCTCCTCCGCTGGTTTCCAGCCCGGTGTCTCCCGCCCGCAGCGTGGGTCTGCCTTTGGGCGATGCCCGGATCCGCCCCTGCCGCCGCGCGGAGGTTGCCCTTTGCTCCGGCCGTGGCGAGCGGCGAGATCGAGGAACGGTAATCGCGGCGCCGAGGCGAGGAGCCCGGTGCTGGGTGGCACGGACACCCTCCTGCCGGGTTCGTGCGCGCGATAAGCCGAGCTGGGCTCCCTTCCTGCTGCTTCCATCTGCCCCGTCTTTGCTGCCAGAGTTCATAGAAGTACTGAAATCTATTTTCCTGCCGACACTCGCTGTCCTTACGCGTCCTCCTTTGGTGAAGCGCTTTCATATTAATTTGGAAATTGGGCTTTTTGGAAAAATTCCCAAAGAAGGCCTTAGTACAGAGAAATCATGTAGGTTTAAGTATTTTTGAGGAAGACTGGGAAAATATTCTGCAGCCTGTTCTGTGACCTTTTAATGTCTCCTAGGAGGCCAGTAGCAACTTCTTTTTTGAATAATCCCCCAACTGCATTCAAAATACAAAAATTACTCATTTGTAACTGTGTATTTTGCTTCAAGGTGACAGAATTAAGTCTTCGAGGTACTGACTGTTAGCAACGCAGGGCTGATGCCAGTAGGGTATTTGTGTCCATCAGAACACCAAGGCACAGGGCATGATTTTTTTATTTTTATTTAATCTCCCTTAAGAGAAAGCTAGGGTTAGCCAGGCCAGGCTTGAAGGTCAGTCTCAGCTCAGCCTAAAAGCTCGCATGGCATTTTATTCAGCTGAGCTTTAGAGGGTTTATTGCTCCATTCTCTAAGCTCAACTCAGAATTTTTTCCAT
This sequence comes from Phalacrocorax carbo, assembly GCF_963921805.1. Lineage (NCBI taxonomy): Eukaryota > Metazoa > Chordata > Aves > Suliformes > Phalacrocoracidae > Phalacrocorax > Phalacrocorax carbo. Next base: position 51,019,352 of record NC_087519.1, on the reverse strand, counting down.
TTTTTTGCAGGAAGGACATTTTCTCCCAGATCACTTGCTTTTGTGATGGGGGAGGAAATTCTTCTGACCCAAAATACTCAGATGATGGTTTCCTGGTAGAAAGAACTTAACTTTTTTTTTTTTCTTTACTGTCCCAAAATGTTTATGTAGTTGCAACGCTTGTCTGGGAAACATGCACTATTTTTGAGCTTCGGTTCCCCTTCTGGGGTTTTGCTTTGTTTTCAATGTGTCTCTGCAGTGGGAGCTGCTGCTGTTCCAGCTAGCTCTCCTCACTCGACATGAAGACAGTTCATGAGAGGTCTTCTAAGGCTCCCCTTTCTCAGCTAAATGCCTTTTCCTGCCTCCGTGCCCTGGCCCGAGGTTAAGCATCTCTGCCCCTCGAGGAACGAGGGAGCGCCCTTTGCGGGAGCAGCTAATTGGCAGCGCCTGCGGAGGTGACGGTGCCCTTCGTCTGCCAGCCGGAGCGAAGCTGTTAGCCAGCGGCCTGAGAGCACAGAAGTGAACCGTTTATTTTCTAATTACTATTATTTTGGCAGGTTCTTCTGACTTTCTGAAGGGCCTGTAACCGATCTCTGCCACGGTGACTTTGGCGGCTCGCTCCAGCCTCGGCTGCATAACGTATCCTGGTACAGCGTTCACAGCCGTTGTCAAAAGACTGATTCTTCCTAATTTTGCATAATGCTGTTGGAGGTGCTTGAAGCTGGGCCTGGGCAGCCAGTTCAAACTGCAGCGGGAGGGATCAGTCTGTTCACCCATCCTTCCCCACCACGCGGGATCCCCGGCTGCACTGCGCGGCACAGGGAATAGGGATGCTACGTGCATCCTCTGGAATAGCTACCCTAATGGTCTGTGAAAAATGCCAAAACGCTTATTATTTTGAACAGAATGAGGTATCTGCTTGCAAAGCAAACAACTTTTGCTGGTTAACTTGAGCTCCCCGCAGGTTCATAAATTCTGGGCTGTGTGGATACAAGGCACCCGGCTTGCTTGGTGTTGCAGTAAGGTAAGGAGATCACCCCTGTGGTTACCTAACGATGACTGGCTCAATCTTGTCCATATTAGTTCCTAATACAGTTATTTATTTGCTCAGCCCAAGCATATGAAACAGCCCTTTTGAAATCGAATGGGGCTGCTTGGGTGTCTAAGGGTGAATTTCGGGGAAGTGTTTTGTGCCTGCGAGCCTGATCCAAGTTAACTGTGCTCCCCTTTATTTTACTGGCCCTCACATGGTCAGGAGATAAAATTATGTTATGTTTTTCTCCTGTGGGACTACGGGAGTATATAAGCCAGGGACAGAGAGGTATAGATGCACCACAAAGAAGGAAGCCTCCTCCTTTGGCAGAGGTGGTGGCTGAGGAGACCCTGCAGACACCCCTGCTGCAGTGCAGCGGGGAGAGGATGCTCGAGTTGAAAACAGATTACTTTCCACAGCGTTTTATTTAAGAACCACTCCCAGTTACAGCTCCAGGACTAGTTGAGTGTGATGAAGAACTAAAAGCCAGCAGATTATTTCAAACTCCTTTTTTAGTTCTGGAGGCAGGAGTGGAGGGAAAAAAGAGGAAAGTCATTTTGAAGCTGTCAGGGCGGTATCAATTACCAAAGAGTGAGATGGCGGGAGGGAGTGCTGGGTGGAAACCCCAAGGGGTTTGGTGTTACAGGGGTCTGTGCCCCGGCGCCGCATCCTGGCCTGTCAGAGCAAATGGGCACAGATGTTGTTGTTCCTTCGAGGGCAGGCAGGGATCCAGGGAGGCTGGGCACCCGCGAGGCCGGCAGCTGAGTCACGGCTGCAGCGACGGGATGCTTCGGGAGTGGGGACCGTCGCCCTCATCCCTGCCAGAGCATCCCTGCCCGCCCTGCAGGGCTTCGGGTGGGACCCAGCGGGTGTTTGAGGGTGGCGCAGGGGGTCCTACCTCCAGCAGTTAGGACTTTCTTCCCGTCTTCTTTCTGTTCTGAAGCAGCGTTTGCATTCGCATCCATTTTTTTCCCTGGCTGCTGTGAGATTTGTGCCGAGAGGGCCTTTTTGGAGAATGCCTCTGACAGAAATGTGTTTTCTTATCCCTTGAAGCTGAAAGCCATAAAGAAAAGAATGACTTTAATGAACAGACCTTGCCGAATCACCACCTTGAATCTCTAGCCGCTCATGTGAATCAAAACCTGACAAAAGTAGGTCATATAGTAAAAATGAATTAAGTTTACTTCACATTTTATTGCCTCTGCCAGTTTTTCATTCATAGAGGCTTATAGTTAGGAATGTATCTTGTCCTTTTAATGCTAGGCTGAGGGAAAAGGGGAAAATCTTGTTCTTTATTCCCTCCCATTTAGCTTGCAGGTGAGTCATGCGTATGATGGATGCCCTTCCTCTTTTCCCTGTTTATTATTTTAGTCTCCTGCACCGAAGAACTGCTTAAGTGATGATCAAGCTCCCATGGTACGTTCACACGTGGGAATTCAGCCTGGTCCCAAATGTTCGTGCAACACCTAAATTCTTCTTAAAACTCCTGTGGAGGGTTGGAGTGGTGGAGTGGTGCCTGCCTGCGGGCAGATGGATTGCACTACATCTCCTTAGTGCCCTGCTGAACTGGGGAAACCCACTTGGACCAAGGATGTTCGGGGTCTCCAACCCTATTTATTGTGCAGTAATGTTAAGATCTGGGTGGCTGCACTGAGGTGGGCATTTGCAATTCCAGACAGTGCCAGGGTTTTTCAAAAGGATTTTTTTGTTGCCCCTCATTTATATGATTCACTTTAATTATCTGAGAAGAAGCACAAATGAAAACCCTTGTAGAAGCTTACTTTATAGAGCTGCAGGTTGGAATCTGCTGCATGCAAAGGAGGAGAGGAACCCAGCTGTCCAGCCACATTTATGAAGGTTTTATCACCAACACAGCAGCCTGTTGCAATCCTGAGAGTTAACCTGGAGTTCTTAATTCATATTTGGGTTGCATTTATTATGCTATCACTGATTTAGCCCATTTGTTTGTTTTGGCAGCGTGGGGCTGCAGCAGCAGCGTGCCACTTGCCAGAAATCTCTGAGGATGGGGTCGGGGGGAGCCGGTGGTTTTGGGCACTGAATAGCTGAGTATTTGGGAATGTTAGGTGCAGCACTATTAATTTTGCTAAAATACAGGGCTTCTAAGATGAATCTGGCTGGGTTTTGGATTGAATGCTGTCACTGTCCCTGTACTGTTGATAGGACAAGCCTGGCTGGGTGCAGGCTTGGCGTGGGAGGTGTGTGCCTGGGGGTTTCAGGTAACCTCCGTGCCTTCTGTTTCACAGCCGCGTGATCGGATGAATTATCTTTTATTTGTAATATTGAATATAAGTCAGTGTGGCTGGCCTACAGCAGAGCAGTCCAAGGCCAGCGGGTAACGTGGGTGGGATAACCATGTGCAAGCATGACTGTGGGACCCACAAGTGAGTCACTGTAGCTCAGACCCCGTTTAGATGAATGCAGAAGGACTTTCTACAAGGCCAGTTGGCAGGATACGTGCATAAAGTAGCAAATAAAATGGCAAATTCTGGAAACATCTAGATCTGACACTTCTAAGTGATCCAGCACCAAGCCCTGGACTTCCAAAACTGAGGAGTCTGAACCACATTCCCACAGCAGTGAATGGAGAAGGGAGGGACAGGAGTCAGGCTGGAAAAGGGGAGGTGCAGTGGGGATTTTCATCATCTGAGCACCAGAGCCATGACTATTAAGCTTTGATAGCATGCTATAGGTTAGGTACTTGTACTCAGGATGAACTGGTCAGAATCCTTCCCCAACAGCCCAGCTGGTCCAGTCCCTGTCCTTACTGCCATGGGGCTGTTGCTCCTCAGACATGACTGGGTGGGAACACTCATGGACCAAGGCAGGAGGTCTGGTGAGGCTCTTTGGTGGAAGGTATTTAAATTGGGGTTATCTTTGGGGTGCGCTGAAAAGGGGAGTGAAAACCACAGCACAGTAGGTAATTCTTCAAGAGACTCAGCTGGCATTCAAGGTGACATGCAGTGCATCTTGGAGAGCACGAAGGATGGGTTTGAATGGCCAAGGCATGGTGGACGAGGGGCAGTGAGGCTGATGACTCTGTGCTTGGTACCCATCGCTGGCAGGGCTCAGGACTGGTTATGCTGATTATTTCTGTTCCTTTTTATAAGGTTGGAATTACTTTCCCTATTTTAAGGATGATGAGGGAGGGCTTTAATGACGTGGTGGATGTTGTAACCCTGAGATACTGCAGTGGAGATGAGGTGAGGTCGGTCTCAGCCTCCAGTACGGTGGTATGATGCCTCCTGGGCTTTTTCACTGAGAATTAAATGCACTACTTAGGGTTCTGGGAGTGCAAACAAGGGGGTGCAGCTCCATAAGTTTGTTTGACCATTTGGTTATAGCTTGCAGCAGCTTCTTTCAACATGACGTCCTGCATGCAAGGAGGATGTTTTTCTGGTGGGAAAGGAATAAAAGGGAACCGTAGGCCAGATGTTCACCCGCTGTAAGCGAGGGCACTTGCTCCGGGTAGCGCCTGTCTGCCTTCCCGCGGCTGGGGAGCTCGGTGCTGAAAACATGAAGGTGTGAGGGCTCTCCAGCAGCGGGCTTCCCTCCTTGTGAAATAGTTTTCTGGTTTTGTGAAATCCTGGATTTCAGCAGGCTCCACCCGTTGATTTCCGTGGCGCGGGCACCTTATTCAGATCAAACTTCGAGTTTTGGTGCAAAGCCTTCAAGCATCAGCAGTTCCACTGCTCCTCCATCAATCCCTGCTGGTGATTAATTACTCTCACTTAAAAACGATGCACTTCATTTCCCATTAGACTATGTCCGTCTTCAGTTTGTAGCCATTGGATCTGGCGGTTTTGCCCTGTTCTGCCTCTTTCTGGTATTGTGATTTCTCCTGAAGTTTCTGCTGGAGTTAAACGATCTGGTCTGAGCTTTAGCAAGAAGGTGGGAGGAAGAGGATGGAGACAAGGCGAAAGCGTTGCAGCGGTGGGATCCCATGGCTTTGTGCATGTGGTGTTCTTCATTTAAAAGACCTTTTTTTAAGGGAGACGTGTAAGAATACACAGCACTGAGGTTTTACCTTGTGTTTAGGATTTCTGTCGTAGCTAATGGCAAAACCGTGAATGAGGGCAGGTTCTGTGATGACTGATGGTTTTTTTTTCCTGCCGCCCTCTCTCTCCTGCCTGCTGTAGATGGTACCTACTTTACAGGGGTGAAAAATCCCTACTGATAAATTAGGATTTGTTTTACAACCTTCTCTCTGCAATTATAGCTAACTGCTTTGATCTCAGCTGAAGACCTTCATCCAGTGACAAAATATAAATCTTCTCTACCTGTGGTTTCATAGTTTAAAGAAATGAAGCCAGAAACTGTCTGGGTAGGAGGAGAGAGTCCCCACTGGTACCCCTGTACCAGGCTGCCTGGGGAGGGCACAGCAGAGAGTACAAGTAGCCTCTGTCCTTTAATTACTGCTGGAGAATCCACACATTACCTAAAATCACAGCTTGAAAAAAATTAAACTACTTAATGTTGCATAATACAACGTGACATACAGACGAAGGCCTATAAGTAAACCACTATTCTACTCTAGAAAAGACCTTTATTGACTATTATGTGAATAATAAATCTTCCATTTTCTCTAAGAAACAGTAATTACAGAATCTTCAGCTGCGATGTGTATCTCCTGCTGACAATAAACGTCTGTCCTTCAGCACATCGTCAGTATCTTGGTGATGGATGCTGGTGTGGACTACACTGTAGAGATAATATAAAATACTGTCTGTAGTATGTACTAGCAGCCCTTTTTTTAAATTTATTTTTTTTTAAGCCCTGTGAGTACAGATTGGGATGGTGCTCTGTGTATCGAGGAACACGTCTTGTTTGTCACACTTTCTTTTTTTAGCAGTTCCAAGATATTTTTGCTGTCTGGCTCTTGGTTACTAGCAAGGAGCTCCAAGGAGATAAGCTCCACTCTTCAGCAGGTAGGAAGCTGCCTCAGCAGTTGCAGCGGAGAAGGATGACCTCTTTCGCTGCTTCACCAGCAAAATCGAAGTGGGAAACCAAGTGGATCAATGGGATCCGTAATCCATTTTTGCAATGTGGAACTGGGTCACAGGGAAGCATGGGCAGCTCGGAGGCTTCGCTGCTGCCTGCTACGGGGAGCCTGCCTGTGGGTGCAGCTCCAGCACAAGGTCACGTTCGACCGCCATTCCCTTTCGACCCTGATGGGCACCGACTGTCCCACAGCGGGGCTTGGTACGTGTAGCACGTGGGGACGTCTAAAAGGAATCGTCTTCAATATACGTCTTAGGGCTAACGTGGACGTTGCTGGAAAGCAAACGTGCTTTCTCTGGCATAGGACCTACAGCTGGAGGCTTCAACTCTGCTGCCCGAGCCGTCCCCAGGGATGATGGCTCTGCTGCATGGTGGCACGTATGTGGTCGCTGGTTACGAGAGATTTGACTCTAGGTATCATGGACCTAGCAGGACAACTGAGGGTACCTGGAAGCGGCCGAGTGGTGGGGAATCAGCCCGGTGTAACTGTCTTGCTGTAGTAACAGCTGAGAGCTGAACTTCCACACATGCTGTAGAAGGGCTTCTGCTACTGGGTGTTTGCCACTGTAACACACAGCATTGGATGGATTTTTTATTTTAATCACTCTTATTCATGCAGGCTGTGTCCAGGCAGCGAGCTGTGCTGGGCGAGGGGAGGATCCCTTCCCTCTCCCCTTGAGAGACAGCAGTTCTCCCGTGACACTGCTTGGCACTTCCAAGAGTTCTTCGGGGTTAGTTCCTGATGGAGACTGTTGTGGTGAGCTGGTCTTGAGCAGAAATGGAAAAAAATAATTGTCACAAGGTCTGGACGAAAAAAGAAATGTTGCCAAAACCTTGCAAAGTGCAGGTTTTAAAAATACAGTCTTTACCACCAGGCTTCAGCCCTGCTTCCAAACCATCCACATAGACCAGGGGCTCTCTGGCTTTAAAATTGGATTCCTCTTTTTGGAAGGAAAGAACAGAGAGAGAGTATTTCTGGACTCAGAATGCTTCTAATATTTAACTCCTGAATGTACATGCTTTTCAGATGAATATAAAATGGGACAGGATTTATAGAGAACTTCATCTTTCAACTATTCCACTTGGGAAGATCTGTGCAGCAGCGAGTCCCTCTTGGATGCTCAGCCAGGTACCCTGCAGAACAGGGGCCTCTGTGGTGGGGTTGTTTCGGCTCGGCAGATGGGGGCCAGCCTCAGTGACTGCTGGTACCTGAGATGGACTTTGGATTTAATGCTGAGAAAGATGAAAGGCTGAATGGATGGAGCTAGATAGAGTCTGTATTTATTTTTAATTCTTAGAGTGGTTCTTGAGAAAATATTTCTTGAAAAGGGTTGCAGCCTAATTTAGATGGCTGCGGGTCTGAATTCACTGACAATTCTGACATTTTAAAATTTTATTTCTTTTTTTACCCTGGCTTTGTGTTTTACAGTCCCACAGGAGTTTGGTGGCAGCAGAGGGGCTTGGCCTCTGTTTTGGAGAAGGCTCAGGCTGATCTGATTTCCTTGTAGTCTCATTAATTGCAGACCCTCTTTGAATTGCCTAGAATTCAGAGCGAATCGGGTTCGGGGTATGACGTGGTTGCCTGCTTTGGCTGTCACGTCGCAACACAGACTTTTTCCATGCAGAGTTCACGTGCTTGAGACTTGAAACCATCTTAATAAACACTGGGAGATGTGTGTGCCTCCGTCGGCGCTGCTGGGGGCTTTGGCCAAGCCTTACCTGTGGTTCTGTAGCTTTTAGAAAGACTGTGATCGGGCAAGCGGCTGCCGTGCTTTGACCCTGGGATTTTCTCTCTTCTGTCGCCTCTCTTCCAGGCTGCTCTTAAACAACTGTGCAGCGGGCACATGAGGAACACGATATTGGTTTGAAGAGAGCGTCAAAATAGGCAAATAGCCAACTTTTGTCTTTAATAGTAGCTGCATTGCTTGTTCCCCTTTCCTCTTGTAATGTATAGTTTGCTGTTTTTTTTCTTTTTTCATTTTCTTTATTTTTATCTTTCCCTAACTGAAATTGCCCTAGTTACAGCTGTCAGATTCTAGCTTTGCGGTGGTCTGATTTGGCAGCCCTATTCCCTCTTAAAACTTGCAGACAAACGATGACGTTTAACTCGCAGATCCTCTGGTTGCTCTAGACTGTCACAACAAGATTAGAGTAATTCACGTGAAAGCAGAAAAACCCAGCTGTCTTCTAGGAGGAAAGCTGTACAGAAAATGAAGATGGAGCAGGTTTTGGTGGAGAGCCAGAGCTCCTCTAGTTGTATTCCTGTGTTCAAGCCACACCAAGCGTATGCTGAATCCTCTGGTATTAGCGGCGGTTTCAGGGTGTTCTCTGTCCATCCTCTGCTTGTTTTCTGGAGGTGGAGTCAACTGGGCACCATTTCATTGCTGCTGGTTTAAATCCCAGGTTGAGCCGTATTGTTCCCGAGAAATGAGTGAAAATAACTTGCCGAGCCGACTGCCTAAATAATTTACTCTTGCAGGAGCATTCTTTGAGCGCTCTCTGAAGCAATGAAGAAGTAGGGTGCTTTTCCTACGCAGCAGCACATTGAAAACCATCTCCGCTTCTTTCAGTGATACAAATAAATTTTGAAGGCTATCTTTGTGTTCTTCTACCTCGTGTCCAGTGACTGAGCTGGTCCGTTTCATATTATCCAGTGTTTTCCTTCGTGTCTGCAGCAAAAACTGGCCTTCCCTTTGTGGCTGGTGACAGAGGAGCTCCTGGCATTTCCTGAGATGACTCATCTCTTGCCATGTTGATGCATTTGGGATGACTTTGGGCTCTGTGGTGGTTTGGTAATTAACTGGGCATCTTTCTGTGAAAGGGCTTTCAGTAGCAACTCCTCGTGACTTTTTTTTTTTCTGTTTAAGTCATTGAACTGCAGTGTTGAGAAACTTCTGTGTGTGGAAAAGGGAGCTTTTGGGTCTTCCTTGCTGCAGGATTAGTCAGATAATGCCCAGTGGGGTACAGCTTGAAAAGGGGCAGATGTATGTGGTTAAAGCACAGGACTGAGATTGAAAAGCTGAATGTTTCTGGGGTGCCACGTGTTTTCGGTATGATCTGGGCTGTTGACCTTTCCTGTGCCCCCCCTTGGTTCATCGGTACCGTCAGCCCAATGGAGACATTACTCACTTTATTATGTTTCTTGGGTAATTGATGCCAAAACCACATTTTCTAGTGTGTCCTCCTGTCTCCCCAAGGAGTTTCTAAACAGGCTTGTCAGCCTTGTGAAAGCTCTGTGTGGCTCCTCGATGTAGTACGTAGGGTCTGGTTAAGAAGGGAGCCATGGGGGACCCGGGTCCTCAGCTGCAGGAGGGTTCCACGGGCATCAGTCCCTGCAGATGTCCATCGGTCCAGAGCAATGTGCCTGCAGCTGAGGAGGAGCTCCACAGCCTTCATGATGGTGTCGACAGCTCTGAGGGCTGGCTGTGGGTCCGCATTTCAGTAGCATTTGGGGAAGATCGCATCTCCCGTGGAGAAGACTCAATCATTGACCCATTTTTGCCTATGCAGATGGAATGGTTGGGTCTAACAAGTGAGTGTACTTGTTCTTGGGAGGGAGCAGAGGCTGCTCTTGTTTCCACGAATTCGTGGCATGTGCCCCACCATGGGAGCAGGCTTTAAAACCAGGCAGCGTGGCAGTTTGTTGTTTGGGAACATGCTTGGTTATGGGAGCAGCTTTGTGATCTTCTGTGAGCCATCCTGTAAAGGAAAGGGTAGATCTGTGTGATAAAACACCTTGATCCAGGTACTGGCGCTGTTCTAATTACAATATATAATACTCTATAAGGGGCTGCATTATGCAGCCTTGCCGCAGCCCCACAGGGAGAGAGCAGGAGAGGATGAGCAGGTAATAGATGACTGTGGTAGGAGCACAGTAGATCTGTAAAGCACCCTTTTAAAAAATACTGGGATGGATAGAAAAGCTTCACTGTGGTTTTAAACAAAGTGGGGCCGGCAGGGTCAGAGCTGTCCTTGTGCCCTCCACAGTTTGTGGCATACACGTGTCACCAGGCAGGATCCCGCTCCATTTGTACCTGTCTGCACCACAGGCTTCTTAACGTAAGAAAAACAGAGTCCTTTTTCAGCGTGGCTTTGAGAAATGCTGTTTTTCTGACCAAATACTCAGGACTTAGCTGTGATCTTCACAGAATGACTTTGGTACAGATGGTTTGATGTTAACCTGGGCTGCGCCACTAAAAATCACAGCTTTTTTTATACAAAGGTTGGAGTTCATGGAAATAATATGAAAATTCTATTTATTGTTAATACATGAAAACCCACGCTGAAGATGAAAACTCGTCTTACAAACAGCTCTTTCAATTAAACCTTTGTGGTGTTAGAAATATTCTGCTTGACCCTTTTAATTACAGTCTGAACTCTATAAGGCAACTACTTTGCATCCGCCCTTTGCTTCCTTGGCTGTTTGCTGAAAACATGTTCCCTCTGTTGGGATGACCGACTGAATTGTGCTGCCTCTTCCTCTCCCAAATGTCCAGAGGCGTGTTATTTACACTGTATTATGGGTTTGCTGTAGAAGCAGCAGGATTGCTGGTCCCTTCTCCCCAGTGAGCAGCAAAATGCAACGGGTACCATGCCCTGACCCATGGGTAGGTTCAGCCATGGCCAGGTAAGGTGTTACCCAAACACTTTTTAAATTACGTGTCCTGTTCTTCTGCTTGTGCTGCCAAACTGGTCACTTTTGGGCCAGGAAGAACTGATGGGGTGACCTCAGGGAAGACCATCACAGCATTGTAGTGCTCCTGTGGTGCCAAAAGCATCCTCCTCTTTGGTAAGCATCACTCTTTGTCAGGTTTTTCCCTTCTCATCTGTAACTGTGGGGTTGTTGGTAGCATTGTACGTCGTGGTGCCTCTCCAAGTGCTGACAGCATCGCTGCGGCGGGGTCCTTGCTGTCAGCGCTTGGAAAGCAATCAAAGGCTTTGATGTGTCAGGTCAGCTGAGCTCAGCGTAGCATGAGGGTTCATTTGTGCCACCTAAATAAACAGTGTTTTAGCCAGTCAGCTTTGCTTTTCCTGCTCGCTTTGAGAACAGCTAGGGACGGTGTCTCTGAGAACAAAAAGGCAGCAGTGATGTGAAGAGATGAATGAGTGGCTTCTCTAAAAGACAAGTCACCATCACGGGAGGACCCGCTGGACCCTGCGTATTGCTGGTGCCCATGCAAGTGGCAAAGCCCTGTCTTTGGTGTTTTCTTGTCCTTAATCCCTTACTATCTGTTTTCTTCTCAATACCTTGGGAATGAATGGCATCAGTCCCAGGATCAAGGTTCAGATAAGAACCTCCTAAAAGATTGAGGCCATTTTCTCTTCTGAGCTCTGTGCATGTGTACTGAGTGCTGCAGGAGTCAGGGAGCAAACCACTATAATGAAGAAAAAAAGCCTCTGATGAACCATTGTGTTCATTCGCACGCTGTTATAGGAGACTCCCAGAGTGTGTTCAGTTGTGTATTTGCAAGAAATAGATGGGCGGAAGGGACCGTAAGTGGGACGGGTGCTCTTATATCACACTGAAGGAGAGAGCAATCTTGTACGAGAGCGTTCCTGTTCAGAGAAGCGGGATGCACCTATATTACAGCAGCAAATTGAAAAGTCCTGGGTAGATTAGGTTTGCCAGCCTGAAGAATGCCTCCTGGAATTCAGATACAGTCGTGCCAATAATAGAGCATTAAAATTTGATAGCTCTTGGTTTCACTGAAAGCCTGAACTTACACCTAGTTACCGGGGCGTGCTGGTGGCCTGGTGGAGGCTGGTAAAGCATCCACCAGCATCTCTGTGCTGCAGCAGCTTGTGTGCAGCATTTGCAGAGCAGTGCTGTGCACTTGTGTGTGTTGGTGCTGCCCAAGGCTGTGCTGGTGCGGATGGAGCAGCTTGGGGTGGAACTGCTATTGCCTTTTGGCTGGAGGTCTCCACCCCTCAGCGAGGAGACATGACTTCTTAAAGAAGCCACTGATGGTAAAATCCCAACCACTTTTTGAGGTTTGACCTCTAATTCATAGAATCACAGAATCATTAAGGTTGGAAAAAACCTCTAGGATCATCAAGTCCAACCGTCACCCCAACACCCCCAGGCCTCCTAAACCATGCCCTGAAGTGCCACGTCTACATGTCTTTTAAATTACCCCCAGGGGTGGTGACTCCCCCACCTCTCTGGGCAGCCTGTTCCAGTGCCTGACAACTCTGTCAGTGAAGAAAGTCTTCCTAATATCCAATCTAAACCTCCCCTAAAATAATCTAAATTCATCTAAATTAATCTAAAACTCCCCTAAATTCATCATGTTGTGCATCATGCAGGGCGCTTCCCCCTTCTCATGCAGCTGAGCCTCTCAGCTTTGCTTGGTGTCCTCATCACTTGTGCGTTAGGGATGTTTGACGCAGCCTTTGACCTGGAGATGCCATGAGGGGCTTTCTGAGGTGCAACATCCAACCACGAGGCCCAGGCTTGCACCTGAGGAGAGCCTTGCCCCTGACTGAGGGGACTTCACAGGCCAACGTACCTTTGGAAGTATGGTCCTGTTGGTGCTCAGTGCTTTTCTTCTGTAGACTAATTCAAAATGAAGAGCAACACACGTTGCTATAACCAAGTCTCTGCTGGTGCTTATGATGATACAGGGACCTCTTTGTGGTGGTATGGGATGAAGGAGCCTTTGCGGCATAGCTGTGGATCAGTAATCGTGTTGCATTTCACTTTTTGCAGCCCCCTTTCAACTATATCATCCCAACTCCAAAAGACCTGAAAAAAAGGAAAAGTAAAATCCATGATGACCCTTGAGGGAACAGTATGTTGGAGGAGTTTTTGTCTCTGGCAACAGTTGAGCTTACTTTTGACTAGCTGGAGTTGGGACAGAGGCCTGCTCTCTCCCATGGGTCTGCTGTGGCACCTGGGTCGTCATGGTCCATGGTGGCCGTGCCTTGCATGGGGGTTGGACAGATGGAGGTCCCTTCCAACCTATTCCCGTACATCTTTAAAAAAAAGAAAACAAGTGAGGACCCTGGTTTTGTCAGTGAAGTCAGCAGAGTAACTCCAGGTGAGGAGAGAAAATCGTGTTTTAACTCTGCTGCTTTCTGACCATCGCACATCTGAGGTGGCTTACCAGCCGACGTCCCCACCAGCAGGCCCAGGGAGCCGGTGGATCGGGTGGCCAGGCGAGCGTCCCGTTTCTGCACCAGCACTACCACGGCACGTAGTGCACTTTCCCCTTGCTACCCCTTTGCCCGTGGATACCAGCCAACCACCGGCAAGCAAAGGGACGATCTCCATGTCACACCGAGCACCGTGACCTTCTGCTGGCAGCGCTGGCTGGCCACCGGCCCCAGTTCATGCCGCTGGTGTTCCCCGGGCAGGGCTGGAGGCAGGAGCAGCAGAGCTGACCGGGCACGCCGCATGCCTGTGCTCAGCACAGATCACCCCGACCGCTTGCCTGGGAGGGTTTATTATTTTTAGATGAAGCAGGAGATGGGAATTCGCTGAGCCGGCTCCTAAGACCTGCCAAAAAAGGAACATCTTTCAGGACTTATTTTAACTTCCAGCCCTGCCTTGACACAAGAGTGATGTACCTGGAGTTGATAAGTGATATTGCATATGGTCAATAAGGCTTTTGTCACGCATCTGTAAGGTATGAGAAGTATTTCAGAAGTATTAGAGGAACTGTGTTAGGGCAAACGTCAGGCTTAAAAAATAAAGCAGGCATTCTACACCCAGAAAAATCTTAAGTACTAGGTTTTTTAGTACTTAGTACTAAAGTCTAAGGTACTTCTAAGTACTAAGCAAGTCTAAGGTATTTCTCCTCGTTTAGGGGCAAATTATGGCAGGGGTATTTGCATTCTCATTTCATCCCTCTGAATGAGAAGAGCAGCGGAAGAAGCTGAGTCCTGGCGCAAGGACAGGCGGACCTGCCGGCTCGTATGTTTGTGGCGTTGGGGGTTGTTTTTATTCATCTGTGCTTCCCTCAGTTTCATGGCTTAAACTCAGGAGTTGTTCCCTGCGCTGTTCGGTGATGCTTTTCAGCTTTCCGAGGCCTGGCGGTGTTTCGAAGCGGTCCCAGGTACCGCCGAGCGGTGGGAGCCCCGGGGGGCGGCGGGTGCAGCCCAGCAGCGACTGCGGAGCCGTCCGTGTGACGGGAGGAATGCGAGGCTTCCCCAGCGAGCGGGGCTGGGCATGACGTGCCCTTTCAAATATGCCTTTATTCTTGGCCCTTGCAACCGGGAGAGACACTCGTGACTTACAGGGTAAAGACAAACACCAGAAGCACACCCTTGAGTGATCTTGTGTGACATTGTTGCTGTGGTGAAGTACCTTGCGAGGACGTTAATCGCAGGGTTTTGCTCTATTATAAAGACAGCGATAGAAGGCTGTGGAGGGATACTGCGTTTTTGCATTGCTCAGTGAGCTTATTAGGGATAACTCGGTTTTTTTTTTCCCAGACTGATAAGTTGCATTTAAAGTTTTCTAGACCTGTAAAATAAGGAGTAAATTAAAAATGTTTGGAACAGATGTAGCTTTTCTACGTAATCTTTTTGTGTACTTAATAAGCAAAATATTTGGAGGTAGTGTTTGTTGCAGCCATGATGAACCAGGCACAGAAGAAAAGCCAGGTTTGTAGCGAGAGGTAGGATCTTCTATTAGAACAACCAGCAGAGCTGGAGAAGCTGCCTGAGTGTTAGGGCATGCTCAGTCTGGAAAAAGTCAATGAAAATACTTTAAGCAGACTGCTGACCACGTTAGGCAGGATCTAAATCGGTGTCCCAGGGCGGTGATTCGCTTAGAGGGGGGAAAAGTTGGTCCATCTCCACGCAGGATGGATGGGAGTTGTCTAACTCCATAAGGAGATCTGAGATTTTTGGATCAATGGCTGATGTGAAACCCACCGAGATCAGCTGTTAGTGGTTGCTTGGGTTTGGGGACGCAGCGTGGGCGGCCTTATTTATGTCCCCGTCCGGCTGCTCCCACAGCAGACAACTTGCAGGTGTCCCTGGGAGGGGGAGAGCTGGCTCAGCGAGCTTAGCTTTCTCCTTGGCTATCAGTGCTTTGCTTCCATGAGTGAATGTTTTCTGCCAGAAAAATGTTCCCAGCTATATATTTTTATTTTTTTTCCACTGGCTTTATGGAAACACTGTGCCTTTCTTCTCCTGGCGTCCCAGCTGGTGCCTGCCCTTCCTGCGCATACCAAGTCTTCCCTTCATCACTGATAGCGGCTGCTCAGACCCTGTTGGTCAAAACTGGTTTGCATTGGGGGGGGCGGGGGAAATCAATACATTTTTATGCAAATTTAAGGCTTAACTTTCTTTTCACCTAGTTTCTAGGAAAGGTGGGTGGAGAGTGAGTGTGTGCAGCTGAAACCCAGAGCCCGTAGGTGCCACCCCAGTGGGACATGTCCCTCAGCGCACCGGCGAGAACGGGCACTGGGTCCCTGGCTCCCCACAGCACCCTGCCCATGCCTCCAGAGTGAAATATTCAGAATATTTTAATGAAATGTTCCAGGACATAAATGTTTTGGGGGAAATGAAGCTGCAGGGAAGTTTTCTTTCTTTTTTTCTTTTTTTTAGATGTTTTGGGGTTTTCTAAGCCATCTTTACTCGGTGCCAGCCTGGAATTGAGCATGAAAGGAACGATAAGCTTTTTAGCTGAATTTCCTAAAGAAATGAAGCTGCTGCAACTTGCATGGCTGTCAGTGAGACTCCTCTGTCTCCAGATCACAGAGATTTCCAGCCTGCTGGCTGATCTCGGCCAGATTTGACAAAAGAGTAGAGGTCTCTGAGATGGGCAGTTCCAGCAGATTTCCCAAGGACAGGTAATGAGAATAAATGAGAGGCCCTCGATGCTGCTGAGGGAACAGCTGCAAATACTAAATTCAATTAGGTTATTGAACATCAAAGAATTTATATTTATGAGTGGCAGAAAATAGGTTTCATAAACTGTGATGCTGGCTCCTCTTTACCTTTTTAATGAACAGAATCACTCGTTTATAAACGATGCTTAAAGGACCCTGTGTGCACCACTTATTTAACGGCTTGTAGTGAGCCTTGATGGGAAAGTGACCTAGTTCAAGTCCCCGGAGGGTACTGCAATAAGAATGATTATGAATAAAAATACTTTTATCACCATATGGCAGTTTTAGGCATTGCACATATACATAGTCTGTGACTGTTTTGTCCAGAAATGGTGAGCTTTCTCTTAAATAAATATATCTAGCAAAGGCAGAAGAGGAGGGGTTGCCATTATTAGTATTCTCCCCTGTGAACCGGCTGCAAAATCCTCGGTTGCTGGAAAGGGGAGGATGGGTTTTGTTCTGCAGGCTGCCCTGGATAATGTGCTTTGGGGAGCTGAAATCCTCCGATGGAACAGAATCCGTTTTGCAGGTGCAGAGCACTTTACTTTTTTCCTTATAAGCCCAAGCTGAGATTTAATTGCTGCTCTTCACAAGTGCAAAACAAGAGAATGTAATAATTAGAGCTGTCAGGGTGTCCTTTCTTTTACGCTGATGCTGACATTAGCTGGTTTAAAGCCTATTTTTAACCTCTGCAGCGTTGAAGACTTCCTGTGTATTTTCAGTCTGGCTTTATTTGTTTCAAACTTTGTAAATTTTAAGCAACCTAAGCTGGAGGAGGTGGGGAGAAACAGGAAAAACTGGATTAAAATAGGAAGGAAGGAGGAAAAGTGAGCCAAATTAAATGAAAAATATGTCGGTAAATTATGTCCACATTAGAGTGAGGGTTTTTTTTTTTCATTTTATGAGCCTGCAAAATTCTCTTTAACTGGAAGCTAAAAAATCTTAAAACATAAAGCACTGAGCGCCTGGAAAGATAAATATTGTGTTTAGTGTACCTTCAGACAGTGTCCTGGATACTGCAGACAGCCAGAGGACTGTGTTTCTGCTTAAATAGTCATGGCTTTATCAAACTTCACCCCTGACCCCTCTGGGGGTTATCCTGATGAGCCAGCAGTTGTGATAGCACTGATGGAAAGCAGGTAGGATGTGCAGTGCTGATTCAGCACTTCGTATGTATTACATATGTACATATATGTGTGGCTGTACATGTCTGTATATGCATAGTGAGTGTGGAGAGTGACTTGCTGCTGCCCTGCAGCTTTACTGGGGTAACGGGGAGCCGCTGGGTTTTACTGGAGACTGGAGGAGGCTGAGCTGGTGGAGATGTACCCATGCAGGGTGCTGAGTGCTTCGCCATGATGTAGTGAAGGGTTCCTCCTCATCCTGGATGGATCAACCTGAAGGGCACGCTGAAGCTGGGACTTCTCAGGGTGTCAGAAAGGTCACAGTGCTTTGGGGCTGGTTAAGTATCTCCTTTAAGCCAAGGCAGGGATGGAAGAATAGTGGTGCAGCTGCGTGGTTTCACCCTTGCTCAATTAGTGCCAAAATGGGATGCCCAGACAATCTCGCCACATGGCTTTTGCATATATAGGGGTTTTTTTTCTCTATCTGGCATTTAATTATACTTTTTTTGGCATCTGTCAGTGTTGTCAGCAGTACCCAAAGGCTGCAGGGAGAGGTGGGGCTGGTTGGCTGGTGGAGGGCTCTTCTTGGACCCATCTGATGGTAGGGTGGACCCTGCCGTGTTGCTGGGTAGGGGCTCAAATCTTGTGCTGTAGCTGGAGAATCCCAACAGAGGTGGTGGGAGTTTGCACATTAGCCCGCCCAGTGAGGGACCGTTTTACTGGAGAACACAGACAGTGGTGTTTGCGGCAGATTTACTATTTCTTTTTTAGAGTTTCTTGGCACGGATGGCTCATTCTCCGCTTGCCCTGCCAGTTCCTTGCGGATGGATTAGAGCGTCGTCATGCCAATGCTCCTGGCCCTTTTCTCGTGCAAGGTATTGACATCCAAAATATGGATTCCTAATCCTAAAATTACAACCTGCTCTTTCATAACACAAAATCAGTTAGTTAATCTCCAAATAGTTCCCCAGCCCCTCGTTAGTCGCTTTGTGCTGTTACGCTCTCAGCCAAACGTTTATCCAGGCATTAAAGCACGAATGTTAAATATGCCCGCTGTTTTGCTAAGCCGGCTCTGAACCTGCAGACCCCGAAGAAGGATGGGGTGGCAAAGGACGGAGCTTTCTGCAGATGAATTGACCCCTGGTGGGCTCAGCGCTGCCGTGGGGAGTTGGTGGCTTCACCTTCTCCTTCTCAAAGCCTGTTGGTGTTGTGTTGTTAGACCTGATGATCCTGACTTTCCTCTTACATGGGGGAAAGTGAGATGTCGGAGTCACTGAGAAGCGCTGGTGTAAATCAGACCTGAGAACCAGGGTCAAACACTTCTTCCCTTGAGGCTGGCCAAGCTGTAATTTGTATTTTGGAACAGCAGTTAAACCAGATAGAGGCTCCCCCCATAATGAGCTCAGTTACTTGTCCATCGTGAGTGCTGTGTTTCTAGTGGCCCTTGAGTTTTGGTTGGTTTTGTTATTAACTTTTCCTGAAAGAGCAAACTAGGACTGTGCTATTAAGATTACTGATTTTTTTTTTTTTAATCTCTTCCCCAGTAATCAGGAACAAAATGAGCATTTCTGCAAGCACCAGAACTAATAAACCTGGTTTCCTTTGTATTTATGTCTCTTGGTTGATTGAGTACTTCCCTAATTAAATTAGGATTCTATTATGTCTGCTTATACCTATAGTCTCTCCCTCCCATTACTTTTCTGGCAACATAGAGGCTGCTATAATTGACTGGAGAAAGGGGCCGATGGGATTAAAAGCTGTTGGAGATAAACCTCATGAATGGCTGCGTCCAGCATCCTTTACCACCCGGCTGCCTGTTTCCATGAAGTTGGTAGAAAATAATTATCTTTGATGCCTTTGAAGCTACCTAATAGCGTTAAAACTCACAAGCACGCACACACGCATGCACCTGCGAGTCAGATCTCCGGGTCAGCATGTTGCCGAGGAAGCTGGGATAAAATGGTGGAGGGATGGTGCCTTTTTAGTCCAAGCCAAGCACTGAGGATTTTGGGTTGCGTGCTTTGCTTCGGAAGGCAAAGAATGCGTACGGTCAGCACGTTAAAGCGTGGTTTGGCAGTCGTGAAATGGCACGGCGCTTTGTGCACTTGTGCTTCAGTAGCGCTGTATGGAGGGGAAATCAGCCTACAAGTGAATGCTGGGTGGGGGCTTTTTTTAAGTACCAGCTTCCCAAATGTGGTCTGTACCCAGAAAATCAGGCTGTGCCTTGAAAATCAAGTGCCTGGTGCCAGGGTAAACCTTACTGATTTCGGGCAGGCGGGAGGTGGTTGAGCCCACGTGAAAGCGAAGCTGCGTCTCTGGGAGTGCCACAGCGTAGGTGTCAATGGGAATAAATAGTGTCTCACAGACCCCTGGAAGGCGTTCGGTTTGTAAGCCCCGCTGCTCTCGTCCCCACCTGAGAAAGGGTGACACCCTCTGAGCCAGAGACCCTCCAAGCTGAGCCTCCTGGGTCTCTCCACATCGGACCATACGGCGCCTTGGCGTGCATTTCGGGAGCCTGTACTCCCAGGAGCATTGCAAGAGCTTTCAGCAGAAGTGTGCCTGATGCAAGACGGACTGTGTCCGGTAATAAGGGCAAGAAGGAAAGTTAGTACGTTGAAAGGTGGAGTGAGATATTCCTCTGTGTGCTACAAAAATCCTGGAATGATTGTAATTTGTGCTGGAAATCCATCTTTGGTTTGCTGAAGTCAGGCTTGGTGGTTTAGAAAAGACAGGAAAACTGAGACCTTGCATGGCAGGTACCCATGTTCATGTAATGACCTGGCTTAAGAGATGGCGGCAATGCTCAACCGTGTTTTGGGGGGTTTGTTGCTTGTTTGTCCCCCCCCCCCAAAAAAAAGCCCCCCAAACCAACACAAAAACCAAAACAAAGCCAAACCCCAAAAAACAAAACCACAAGGGTGCAGAGACAACCTTAGGACTGCAGTAAAAAGTGAGTTACCTGAGAAATGTGAATCTTTATATTTGCATATATAGCAAGATGGGGGAATTGCTTTATACTGGTATGGCAGCACAGCCCAGTCCTACAAAAGTAATTGCATAAATAGAAAACATTCTCAACCGACCTTTTTGCCCTTTCTTAAAAGTATATATATTCTTCTACAAGACAGGATAATTTTGCATCCTTGGAATTGCCGGTTGTTCATTTCTCATAAGCTGAATTAGATGTACTGTTGCTTTTCTGAATTATTCTGTTTTATTCTGTGTGCTTTTAGGTGCTTTTAGTTTTAATTTATGTTGCGTTCAGGTGCCACAATCAGAGAAGGATGGAGGAGGGGAAAGGATGAATCCTTCCGTCAGCCCCAGCCCTGGCGAGTGGCTTTGTCCAAGTCCTCTGACATCCCTATCGGATAGATACCTTACCAGGTGGATACCCGGTGTCGGATGGATACCTCGCCATCCTTACCGTGACCACAGTGGAAGAGGGAACAGGGAAAAAGCAGGGTGTGAGAAGGGGAGGAAAATGTAAAGAATGAAAATAAAGGGGAGAGAAGAGGAACGTAGCGAGGAGGCAGTGGGGTCTCACGGGGTTTCGAAAGCTGGAGACAAGCTGCTGTCAGACAATGCCACAGGAAGCCTGAACTTGTATTTTTAGGGACACTTGGGTTTGTATTTTACAGTAAATAATGGGTTTGGGGGAGGAGGGGGAGAAATGACTGCTTTTCCTGCTGCCTGCTCTGCTAGGCTTTGTTTCACTTCTCTTTTCCTTCCTCCCAACCTCAGTGTTTGCAGAGCAAGGGGCGTTAGCGTCCTCCCATCCCATCGCTCCTGGCACTTGTCCCCAGCACAGCAGAGCATTTCAAGGTGGCACGTGAGCCGGGGAGCCACCACGTACTGCATGGGGTGGGCAAGGACCCAGCCCGTCTCCTGGAAAACTAGTTCATTAAGTCAGTTTTTGAATAGCGATTTACCAAATCAGCAGCCTCTTGACCCAGGACCAAATTTGCTGTATGGCAGAAGATCTTTCCTTTATGTTCCGAAGTCAATGTTTGCATTACAAGCAGCTCTCAGCTCGGAGCAGAAGGGCAATGGGTGGTTAATCCAATTTGCATAAAATTGTTCAGGAAAACAGGGTGTTTGTGGGGTTCAGAAGGATAGCCGTATTTTTGACCTGTTCGGTAAGCTTTCAGAAGGAGAAATGATTTCAGATTTCCTCGAAGTGATTTCAAGCTGTCTAGGAGTTTCAGGGGAGACCGAGGTCGCCTTTTCTGTTGTCACATGCGGTGTTTTTCACTTCTGCTTTCTGATTTATTTTTTAGCAGAACTGGGACACATTTACATTAAATCACAACATTGTGCGTTACTGACAGTTTTGGTGAGGCAGGTTTTAAGAGTGCTTTTAAAAGACTCTCTTCCCCCATCAGCGTTTAAGACAGGACTACGAGGATGACTTTGATTTATCATCAGCATAAGCCTTTTTAGGAGGGACGGGACCATTGTTTCAGAGCACATTAAGAGGCTGCCACAGACGGCATGTCCTGAGCAGGTGTAAGGAGCTTTGCCCTGTCTGCAAGTGCTGCTGAAATATCTTATTTTTAACAACTATCCTCCATGACCACGCGACCCGCCTCCCTGTCAGCCTTTCCTGCGGGGAACAGCCTGACTTGGCCATCATTCAGGTCAACTTCGTGGTGACCGATCTCTTCAGGTGGATCTACATCTACACGGAGGCGGTTTATCTCCTCTGTTTTGCCATTTATATTCAGGTTAAGTTTTACCGGCCGAGTCCCATTTCTTTCTGGTCTATCACGTTAATGTTTTGAGATCCCACAGAGACAAGGAAAGATACTGCAACAGGAATTTTAGGGGATGTAAGTGGGGTGAATAGGGACTAGGTTTATTGAACTCCCTGGTGGTTCTTGATCTGAAAGGTACTGGGAACAGCAGCCTTCGGGGAATACTGCAGCTTATCTCTTTCAGAGACGGGTAGGAATTTGGAAATCTGGAGGAGGGAAACAAAATGTGAAAAGCTTAAAGAAGAAAAGAAAAAAGAGAGCGAGTTGTAGCACAGGTACCTAATCCAGTCCAGAGATTTGTGTTTCAGAAGTTTTGATGAAGGCTCATTCTGTGTCTGAAATTACTCATCTTCCTCCTTTGTTTAAAGCACTGGAGGCTCACAGCTTGTAGGCAGCTGATGAGTTGTGGCTTCCGCAGCCGTCATCTGTGCAGTTGCTGGTGCTGCTGATGTTGGCAGTGACTTCACTCCTCGGTCTCATCACTGCTGTAAGCACTAACCACAATTATTCAGTTGTAATTAAATAGCCAGGATGGAGTTGTAGCAGCGTTGTGGGCTCTCTGGAGTGAGCTTGGTTGGAGGCAACATCTAGAGAAGTTACGCTGGGGTCAGCAAGCCTTAGCAAGTGAAGAGCAGGAGCAGGGGGCTGGAAAGGGGGGCCTGAATTTTGGGATATGTCTGTCCTAGGTGTTCTTTTTCCCAGATAAGATTTCTTTCTGCACTTCCATGTTTCATTGGTGAGAATTAGCTTATGCAACTTTTAAATCCCCAAAGAGCGGGAAGGGGAGGGAGAAGGTTTAAAGGCCTGACTGGTGTGTCCCAAGCCAAGTGATGAGGGGCACTTCCATCTAGCCTGGGGGGACTTAGAAAGCCATTTCGTTTAGGGACAGCGATGGTGGTACCACAAACATCTGCAGGCGAGGAGACTGCTACATCACCCACGCAGAAAGTGGCCCAAAACTTTGCAGTGGTGTTAATCTACTCTGTACTGACCCGAGAGCTGTCGGTCTGAGGAGGTGTGAAGACCCAGTGCTCGGTAGGGTGGCTGGTCCCTGCTCAACATGTGCTTCCCGTTTGCTGTGGACTTGATTTCCATCAGGAAACGCTCAAGTGAGCAGTCTTCCTTCTGGTGTCTTGCCTCTTGAGGGTGGTGACCTAAATGCAGACAAGTTGGGTGCTGGGAGGGAACTAAAATGATCTGTCACATTTGTTTTGTTGTCTGTGTCCTTCCTCCGCTGTCTAACCTTCCGGTTTTGTATGATTAATTGAATGGCAGATGGACTTCGGGGTTATGTTGGTCTTCTCTACCGCACCCTGAACACAGGTTTGATCTTGCAAGTCTGATACTCGAGCGGCACTTGGGTCTGACTCTCTTCTGGCACAGCCCCTGCCGTGCTTGTAGCGGGACAGAAGTCTGCCTCCCTGCCCATTTGCTGTGCTGCACGTTGCGTGTTAAAAAGGTGTATTCCTATTTGGCATGGGCTCATCTGTGTGATACAAAATAAGCCTCTTTTGTTCAAAGGGATCTGCGTGCTCTTTTGTGATGTGAGGGAACGAATGTCTTTCACCCTTCAGGAGGACCCAGGTTGTACAAGTGCACCCTGGAGAACGAGAGAAGAACGACCTGATGTAGAGACACATCTGGAGGTTTAAGTTTGCAGCTGCCGGGTGTCTTTACTGCAAACACCCTCTGCTTCTTACAGCCATGTTCCTGCCTGAGCAAATGCAGCCCGGGCATTTCATCACCCTCTCAGAGTCTCCCAGTTACCTTTGCCTGCCTGGGAGCCCCCATCAGAGTTTCGCCTCTTGCAGAAGCCATGGCTGTGAGGTGCACCAGGACGTCCCACCTCTGTGCCGTCTCAGCTCCTCGCCCGCATCGTTACTGAAGCAACCGAAAAAAAACCAAACCCAAAACAGGCCAGGCACATCTTGTAGCTCGCTCAGGGAAATGTGGTGCTTGTGGAAATATTAGAAACGAAACCCCAGGGTGATATTCCTGCGGCCAGTGTGTCCCGCTGAGCTACAGCGGTGGGAGGGCTGAGAAATACCAAGCAGTTTGACAAGTCAGATTTCCACTCTGAAGGCAAAGGGGCAGGTTACATTTATGATGGTATTTATACAGGAAAACATGTGTGTTGATGGGCTTTATGTTATTTTTACTGGCATTTTAATGCTGGTTTTAAAGGCTAACAGCACAGTTTGGGTTCGGGTTGTTTTTAAGGGCATGCCAGTTTGGTTATAGCTGACACGGTAGTTTAGTGCCTGAAGACCAGGGAGGGGCGTGGGGAAAATAATCTGCTGCCTTCTGCTAGGTTGCACGCAGCAGGAAAACCCTCTGTCTGCGAAGGACTGGATTGCTGCGGCTGGCCCCGGGGGAGCAGGGATGCGGGGTGGCCCGGCGCTGCCCCTTGCTGCTCGGGGTGCTGCCATCCCCTGCCCTCCCTCCTTCCCTTGGTGGTCCAGGGGGCTTCAGCACCCCATTTTGGTGTGGCTCACCCCCTGCCTCGTGGCTTCCCATGGGGTAGACGGATAGTAAATTAATGCCTTGGTTATGGGTTGGGTTGTGAAGGGGTAGCTTGGAGGAGAGCAGAGGGGCTTTCTGTTCGTTCTGTATGGCGATGCTGCTTTTGGTCTTGTAGATGAGTACCTGTCA
The DNA here is from genome assembly GCF_963921805.1 of Phalacrocorax carbo. Lineage (NCBI taxonomy): Eukaryota > Metazoa > Chordata > Aves > Suliformes > Phalacrocoracidae > Phalacrocorax > Phalacrocorax carbo. Next base: position 50,994,949 of record NC_087519.1, on the reverse strand, counting down.
TCTCCTGAGCCCCTCTGCATCTCTGTCTGGGCTTGGCACTGCAAACATGCCGGGGAGCAGGGGATGAGCAATGGAGCCCTCGAATCTTCATCAGTGCCGGTGTGAGCCCCAGTCCCCTCAGCTCACACAGGGAGGGTCAGCGTGGAAGGTGAGGCCGTTGAGCAAAGCAAATGAGATTCATACAAGGCCGCATCTGGGCTGCTGTAAAGGATAGAGAAACTGGAGAGGAGAGACAGGTCCTCAGCAGTGGTTTGCTCGTGGGTTGTGAGGTGGTTCCTGTCTCTTCTCACCTTTTGCAATTAGCTTGAGTTGATCTTGGCATCCTACTGGGTTTGGGAAAGGACCCTGGAAACGAGGGTGACCTGGACTACGCCTCCCCAGTCCTCTCTCTGCCTCCAGCCTAAGCTGGAGCCTTTCTGATCCCTTCTGCAGGCAGGGGCCCTTGCTCGGGGGTTTCTTTGGAGATGCTGAAGACCAGCTGATCCTTTTGTCTGAACAGGAGGGAGCCAAATCTCTTGCATTCACCGCAGCGCTGGCACCCTTGCTGGGCTCGCCGCTGTTTGCATGGAGGGGTTTAATCTGAACCTTGCCAGGTCCTGTGGGAAAGTCCTTGCGCTCTGTGACAAGGCTTCTGATTTTAAAATCATTAGCAAAAACATGGTTGCCCTGTTTGCAGAGCCACCTCCTCCAGCACTAGAGAGGGGTTTGGTCCTTTGCTCTCATGGGCTGTTCGTTTCCCCTCCGATGATGCCCAGAAATTAGGTGGTGATAACTTCATTTTATCTTTTGCCCTTTGTTTTTAAGCAAACCTTCCCCGAATCTTCGATAAATGCTGGCAGCTCACCGTGTGCCGTTAGGAAACAGTGCTCCGCTGGCAGAACTGTCTGCGGCCAGGGCTGAAGCCTGCAGAAGCCTGAGTCATCTCATAAGGAAGATCAGCTTTTAATTACAATTTCTAGTGCACTTTTTAAGCAGTCTTGTGGAAATGCTGTGTAGGAGCATTTGAATTACAAATGTAAAGAAATTGTTCGCCTTTTTTTTTTGTAAGGCTGCTGGGAAAATGAAAACCCCTCTGCTGTAGGAAAAAAAAATAATCAAGAATTTAGAGTGCTATTGTTTGACGGTGCAAATCGGGGCTCTGATGCAGAGTATGGCTGCGTGAGGAACAACTTTTATACTCAAACATGCTTGTATGTCCAGGCAAGGCTTTGGAGGCTTTTTGCAATGGAGCGTCAAGCATTGCATCATCTTTATGGGGTAGCTGCAGTATAATTTTACCCCTTTTATTGGGGGACAAAGTTGAACGGTGAAGAACCTGGTCTCTCGCCCAAGGTCGAGCGCAGTTGGTGGGGATCCAGGAATAGCGCCCAGCTGCTCGGCACGGCCTTGGCCCCGCTTCCCGGGAAATCGGCCCACGCCGCGCATCGCCGGCTGCGCCTTCTCTCCTTCCTTGGAGTTTAAGACTCCTCAGTGTACTTAAAAATCAATATTAATTTAATCAAGGCTCTAATATAAGCGGAATTTATACATCCTGTGAAGTGTATCAGAATTCACCCCCCAGCTGTAGGGGTTCAAAGGAGCAGGCAAACTGACAGGTTTTTGTTTTGTTTTGTTTTCCCTGGGAAAATGCAGGGAGGTCTTTCCTCGCTCCTGTGTAGTGGTGGACTTTCACATACTGCCTTCGCCTGCTCCGTTACAGGTGCCCCGTCCCTGAATACCAAGGAGCAAAACAAAACTGCAGTTCTGTCCTGCAGCCAGCTCTCGCTGCTGGGAAAGATCTTGCATTTTTAACACGAATCTGCCTGTAAAATATCAGTGGCTTTTCGTGCTTAGCCAGCATTGATCCTTCTGGGAAAGGGTTAAACGCCCTGGAGGGGTGGCATGTTGTCCTGGCTGTAAGGGATGGGGCGAGCAGGTAGGAGCAGGAAGCAGCTGGTCCGGAGGGATGCTTATAAAGCAATATATTACATTTTCTTTCTCTTAGCACAGCTGAAATTGCAGGTTCGTGGTTTGATGCCGTGCCTGGCCTTGGGTCCTTCCTGACGTCCCTACAGCATGGCATAGTCCGTGTGAGGTTTGGATTAGCTGTGGATGAGGTTTCACGCCGAGCCTTTCAGATTTCCACTAAGATCTTTATCCAGTGGAATAAAAGGCCATCACCCCCTGCCCATATGTGTTCTCCCTGCAAAGCTGCAGGCAGCCTCCGAGCTGCCCACGTTCCGGCAGGCGTCCTGCCTGCAGGCAGCTTTTTGGGCTGCTTTGAGAGCTTTTTCGTCTGCTTTGTTTCACTTTGCAAATAACAGTGAGTAAAATCCATAGCCTTCCGATGGTTCCCTTAAACTGTGCGGCATCGATTTGTGTCTGTACATGTTATTTCTCTGTAAATAGGAGCCTTAATGGCTAGATAGCCCTCCTGTGATGATAACCACGTCGGGCAGTGGCTGCAGTGGCTGGAGTCCCTTAATTACCAAATAGTGACGTGCTGAAGGTAGCAGAGACGCTTGGTCCTTTCTGGCCTCCTCCCACGCCTTCCTAAGCCATATTGTTCCTGTGCAATCCCTGGTACTGGCTTAACCTTCCCCTGCTTAATCCACAGTCCTCCTCCTTTCCTCCCTGCTTTCAAATCTCTGACTAAAGCCCCCGCCTCGGCTGTGCTGCCTGCTGCAAGGCTGGATGGGGATCGTGTGCGGGGCTGGGGGGGAGCATCTTTTGCTTTGTGGGGTCTTTTATGGCTCCCTCCTTCCCCAGAGGAGCCCTCGCACCCCAGTTTCTCCATTTGGCAGAGAAATGAGGGCCACCGAGCACCGGGTGTCCCGGGAGGAGGGTCCTCTGCCAAGCAAGGGCAGCACGGCGGTGCCCTCGGGTGCGGTGAGGTCCATTTTGCAGGTCTGTTGGGGAAGGCGGGCAAAGGCAATGATTTGGCTGCCTTATTTCTTACTACAAAAGCTTTGCCTAGCCATTGGAAGGATTGGCAGTTCCTGCTTGAGAGGGGAGGCTTGAAAAATGAGAAGCCATGAAAGCAGTGCCATTTAATCTGCTGATAAATTCTGTTGATCCTAACCTGCAAGGCTGGCTTAAAAGGGGAGTCACAGCGGGGCTGTTCGGCAGCAGAGTCAGGAATCCCATCTTTACCCCAGACAAAGCGACAAACGTGTGACACACCTGAAGCAAATATAAGGATAAAGGGTCTACATGTCACTTCTCGGACTCCCTTTTCCAGTAAGTGGTTCTAAAAATCTGCTACCAAATACCTGACTTGCTTAAAGCCGTGGGCAACGTGAAAGTCTTGATGTAGCTGCGTACAGCTGAATTAGTATGTCTATCACATCCTATTGCTCTAGGCATGGCTGGGTCTTTTAAATCGGTAGAACATAGAGACTGCAAAATGTTTATTGACTACTGACAGTAAGTGACTTGGTGTAGGGTAGGACGGACAGTAAGTTGTCAAGGCTGCTCAGGGCAGACAAAAACCCTGGAGGCAACTCTGGATAAAAGTGTGTGTGATGCCCATCTGCCTTCAGGTATGTGAGGTCTAAAATTGTTATTTGAGCTGGCATGGATAGAACCGTGCAACACGGGGTCTGCTGTATCTTGAGTTACAAAGTCATTTGGCTTAGGGGAGCACCTCAGCCCTCCATAGCACTAGATGTGGGGTTGCTTATGTTGTTCTTACACTTACTTTCCTAATGCTAACACCTAAGTCACCCCAAGAGATGTAAGTGAAAGCTTCTGGCAGCTGTGGCATTTTATCCTAAGCTCCATGAAACGTAAGTGCCTTTATCAGCTTGCTCTTGTTATTTCTACCACTCTGAGACAGGGACTTGGAGTCTTGCTTACCAGTGATGAGTGTATGAAGCCTGAACGTACGAACTGGCTCAGATGCCGGTCAGCTTTGCCACGTGGTCAGGATTCAAGGTGGTTAGACCTGAACCGATCCTAGTGTTAGCAGAACTGGAGAGACTCGAGGAGTGAGGCAGTGGAAGGGTTGTAAGGATGTCTTGCTTAGAAATTGGTTCAAGGTACCAGACAAATGTCCTGGCTCCTGCTGTGCAGCTATTGCCAGCAATGGGACTGGACCTCAGAAGTTCAGCCCAAATTTCTCCTGGATTTGGGGCATTAGGGTTGGTGCACGGATGAACCCCCTGGGTTTGTGTTCAGGCTCCTTCCTGCAAGCTGAGAGACATGGGGCAGGTGGGGGTGAAAGGGGTGACAGCCCCATTTAACTGCCTTGATAACCACTGCTGAAGTGTCTGGTTATCAGATCTGGAGAGATCCAACGTGGGATCCCAGGAGCCCATCCCGGGTCATTGTGTCTGTGGAGGAACACAGGGCCATGGGGGAATGTGGGCAGCATATGCAGCTATACCATGCTGTGAGCTGAGATAAAAGAAACACTGCCCTGCAGTTATGTGGAGAAACAGAGGGAACGGGGAAAACTTGGGCTGGAAAAGCAGGCAGGGCTATTCAGTCAGCCTGGGTAATTCATGTGGATGCGGACAGAGTCGTTTTATGCCATTGGCAATTCAATGAAATGCAATGGAAGCCCTTCATGGAAAAGCATCGACAGCCACAGAGTTAAATTTCCTGGATTAAATGGTCAGGAAATCACTGAGAAGAGATTTGGGCTTTCCATCATACTGTTTTCCTTACACAGGGACAAAAGAAGAAAAAAAAAATCTCAATCAGCTTTAGATAAGAGCTACCTCAGTGTTACCTGGCTCCCCTGTGGGTGTCTCCTGCCGCCGGTGCTGTCCATCCATGCTGCCAGAGAGGATGCTGAGCACTCAGGTTCGTGGGAGGTGGTTCTCCCCACTGTTTGTTAGTTGATCAACCACCTTGCACTTCACACGCCACCTCCAAAATTGGATCTTGCTACTATGAAGCTGGAGCCGAAGTCAAGCAGATGGCACTGAAGAGGTGTTTCAAGAAACCACATTTCCATCAGTACGTGTAGTGTTTTTTCCTCAAGGGCCTTTTTTTTTTTTTAAACTCAGCTGCAGTTTGCAAGAGTTACTGATTTGGGGCATGGATTAAAGAGCAGGTGAAACTTCACATGTTGAAATGCAGCTGTTTAATGCACGGCACAGATAAACAGGGTACCAAAAGCCTGAGGAGGCTGAGGGGTGCCTACACCTGTCCGGTGTTCTGGGATGAATTGCCATGGGAGGCAGCAGCACACGTTTGCAGGTACTAAGCCCTGTCTGCCCTGCAGCAGGGAGCACGTTAGGAGCAATCTGTTTTGAAGGATCTGTTTTTTCTATAAATACAGAAGAAACAGCAGCAGCCCTGCCGAAGTGCGTTCCATGGTGGAGACCTTGATGGTGCCCCTGAGCTCTGGACTCAGCGGTTTGCTCTCATCCCAAAGTAGAATGTCTTGAGGTCATAAGCAGCCCCAGTAATTACAGAGAAGGGCTTAGAGAGCTCCCTGGTGCCCTGGGACATCCATTCCTGTATCCTGCGCAGAGCCAGCTTCCCCTGTGGTGGGAACTGGCATCCTGAAACAAATGGGCCCATCCTGGAGTTTGGGTCTGAACATCGAAACCTCTGTGGTTGTGGCCACGATAAAGCCACGGTGCCCTTGAACCATGGCTGTGGGGCAAACTGATGCGTACAGCAAAAGCACGTGGAAATCGGGGTCTGCCTGGTGTTTGCAGCTGTGAAAGCTCCCTGCTGCAGTCCGGATCTGGGCAGGTTTGTGGTGGTCCCCCACTACGTGTCAAGCAGCAATGGTCTGGAGGAAGGTGTCAGCCAGTGGGATAGCCTGGCCCACTGGAGGAGGCTGTGTCTTTCTGGGGCCACCCTCGAGAGCCAAGCATCTCCCTTTAGAGGACTGGGTGGTCCTGGCACACGTGGGCAGCACCGTTCCCTCCATGGCTCAGTGCTTCCTGCTGGAAGGAGCAACGTGGTGCTGCTGTCAGAGACGTGGCCTGTGCGAGAGGGTGCCTTGTGGGTCTCCTGAACGGAGGTTTAATTTTAGTTATGAATACTGCAGTGTTGAATAGTCAGTGATGTGAAACAGAAGCACGGTGGGGGTGTTAAAGGGTGGTAATAACATGGCTGTCATGAACTAATGTTACTGGGAACAGACTGTACTGCCTCTTTTAGTTGCAAAAAATGTGCATTTGCAGGGAAGCAGAGGAGCCGGGGGCAAAGGGCGGACGGGCTGTGCAGGAGGGGAAGCAGCACCCCCAGGGACTGGCTGCCATGCTCCTTGCCCTGGGGGGCTGCAGGTGATGGGCTGCTCCCCTTGGCAGAGGGCTGTGGGGATTGCCCCCACGCTGGGAGCTGTCGTGTCAGACGTGCGTGCGCTGGGGGTGCCGGAGCAAAGAGCAAAGCTTGCGGAGGACCTGGGAAAGTTGCAAGGGGTCCAGCGGGAGCTGACAGCATCCCTTTCCTCCTCCATCCCACTGGTGCTTCTTTGAATCCTGCTGCCTTCAGCGTAGGACCAGCTCTGCGAATATTTTCCTAAGGCACTGTTTGTCCATCTTTTTTTATATTATTTTTAAATGCATTGCTCTTTGTCAGGAACATCTCTTCTCAGTCCTTTGGTGCCTCGGGTCTCTGTAGGCTGCTCCTTAAACCCACTTTTGGTGTATTTGCTGTCTGTTGTTGATCCCTTTGCCTGCTCATGCTGTTACGCTCAGTCCACTCATCCTCCAGCCTAGACCTGCTCTTGTTGAGGCTTTGACCTCCCTTTAGGAGAGTGGTGTTGGTTCCTGCGTCCCGGGAAAGCCCTGCCAGATGCAGAAACATCTTGAAATGTGGTCTGCCGCAAGGTTTCCTGTGACTGTGAAGCACAGCTCTTCAAAACCTACGGCTTCAAACACATGTGGACAAAATCTGTGCACAGACCTCTGTGTGAGCGTGAAGCACCCAACCCCCGCCAACCCCCTCTTGCCAGTTTGCTGGTGTTAAATGATGGCAATGCCACGGAGAGGGGGAAGCACTTTCTAACCAGTGGTTTTCCAGGGTGGGAATTAGAAGGGGTGCAAGCCACAGCTAGAGGAACTGTCTGCAGAAACTTCTGGAAGGATTTGGGATCTCTGATGCTGATTTAGGACCAGTGTTTTTATCCATGGAAGAGGGAAACCTCTCAGTTCTTCCTGAGGTGGAGGAGGGCTGCTGTCTCCACTCTCCTTTGAATTACAAGAGAGTAGTAGGATGGTGTGAGTGCAAGCATTAGTGTAAGGGATGCATTTCTCCTTATATATAAAAGGGAGTATAAGATTATAGTCTTGCTCACCTATGTGCTATAGTGAGTCTCATTTCTGGAGATGAATAATATGCTAATTTAACAATTTAGCTTGTTAATCTAATAATCCTGCCTTCTTTACTTAACGTCAGACCTATTGTGGAGCTGCAGTAATGGAATTTTAGCTCTCCCAGCTGCACGGCCCCGATCAGAGCTTGGATTGATACAGAGGATTAGCAATATTTCAGTCCAAAGGTCGGCTTTGGTCAGTCAACACAGAGCATTAGCTCGACCCTGTGCAATTAGAGATGTCTGTGCTGAGAGAGGATTTATGCCTTTCCAAGGGGAAGCTCTGTTTGTTCAATCCAAACTGAAGTATTAATAAAAATGCCCAGCTGAGGAGAACAAAAAAAAAATCCACTCTATTTATTTTTGTTTCTCTTTGAGTTCGTTTTTTTTTAAATGTTTTCAGAGTTTTACTACTTAAAATGTTGGAAAAGATGACAGATGTGAGGGAGGTTTGGCTACAAGTAAAACTTGTGCTTGTCCTGCTTAGTGAAGGTCTTCTGTGAAACCACCCCAAGGGAAAGAGCCATGCTCAAGCAAGCAACCGGCTTTCTGCAGGAGAGCTCAGGAGGACAGAGGAGCAACTCTGGAAATGTCACCTGGCCAACAGATGACACATCAAGTCATTGGATCCCCCTCTTTACCTTTTTCATAGGCTTTCCATTTCTGGTGTCAAAGCATTGGCATTTCGGGCATTCCATGTATATGGGAGGATGCCATTTGCAGAGAAGGTTGAAGCCTTTGGGGGACAGAGGATGTTTTGGGTAGCCCCAGAAGTGAGTGGAAAGAAACTGCACCAAGTCAGTCGTGTCCTTTAGTGCCTTGGGGCAGTGGGGTCACCGCGAAGCTCTCGCAAAACTGTTTGTGAACCCAAGAAATGACGGAGAGGTGGGAATGTGTGCCTTTGGAGGGAAATGAGTTGCCGTCGTGGTCATGCTGTTTGTCTCAAAAAGGACAGCACAAGCTCCCACTGGAAAGGGCAGAGGTTTTGCTGCAGTGTTTGGCTGAAAGGCAGCGAGGTAGAGCTGAGTCCTGGCCAGGGTGAGGACCCGGTTCCCAGCCTGCAGGGTTGTCCTGAGTCCCCACTGGCTTGAAATCCCCCTGCCAGTAGTTGGGGTTAAGTGCAGGCAGGAACGTTAAGGTTTGGCCCACGATCCCTGTGTTTTAGTCAAACACATTGTACTCATTGTTAAAGTAAACATTTTTCCCATCCTGTTACATGACTCACTTTTTCTTACGCTGACCTGATATTTAGAGTATCTGATGTTTTAATTACCTTCTCAGAGGCATGGATTTATTTCAGATACGTTCAAAGGGATGTGTAAATCAAATGCAAAGCGAGCGTACATCGTTTATAAAAACAGCTTCTTTTGGAGACTGCTGAGTTTTCACATTAGTATAGGCCTGGTTTTCTATCAGTAAGTATTTTAGCCCCTTTAAACTAATTGGAGGGGGGTGTTTTTTGGTACCCTCAAGATCTATTTCAATGGGAAACGAAGTACTTAAACGTGTCTATACTCCGTAAAAGCCAAGGATGAGCCACACTGGGTGCTATAGAACGGTCTCATTTACTGCAGGATGGCAGTTCGGGTGCACGGCTCCTGTTGGAAGGCAAAGTTCCTTCTGTCAGGAAAAACTGGGTGCGATTTTCGGTGCGTTAGCGCTAAAGTGCCTTTATGCTAAAAACCTTGGACCGAGTCCCTGAATTGCCTTGAACTACAGGGAAACAAGGAACTGGCAGGACCTGGACCAGGACCTGTGTGAAGGTCTAGCTCATCCCAGGAGAGCTCTGCTGCAGAAGGTCTGGGATGCAGAAACGGAGTCCGGAGGAGATGAGACTCATCACCTTGATGGTGTTGCCTGCAGAAGTAGGGCTTGACAAAGAGTTTGTCTTAGGTCGCATGTATCAAACATGAGATGTTAATGTAGAAAAATGAACCGGTGATTTCTCACCTGGCAAAATCTCTGGTGTCTCACACCATTCCTGTTGTAGGAAGAATATGTGTGTGCTGGAGTTGGTGGTATTGAGGGTGTGCTGACTAATGGCATGGTTTAGAGGCAGGAGTTGGCCAGTAGAAAGGGCAGTCGTTGGGCTGCTGGCCCCAGCTTGGTATTTTAACTGTAGCAAAAATGGAAGTTATTTGGGAGGCTTCTGTCTCACTGAAGTGGTAATATTCAGACTTTTATGAGACTTCTTGTCATAGTTTACAGAGATTTCTGTATGAAATGGAGTTTTCCTTGGGTTGTACTTTCTCAGCGGTGAGGGGTGGCGTTGTGGTCTGGTCCCAGCAAAGCTGTCTGTGTCAGAGGGCACCCTGATCCCACTTAGTCACATAACATGGAAATATTAAATAAGGGCATTGCAAAATGGCTGGATCCCCAAGTGTTTTGCTTTAAATTTTCAGACCTGCAACAGGGTTACTCCATTAAACACCTGCTATCGGGCCTGTGTGTGCATGGGGGGTTGGAGGCTGGGTGCCCTGGTTGGGAGGTTTAAGAGACGATGCTCTGCCCAGCTGAAGGCAATGGGAGCTCTGCCTTTCTCGAAAGAGTGACAATTCTGGTTGTGTCCCACTGGTTGCAGCAGGTGGTGGGTCATGTGTTTTGTTGCATGAATAGGAGCAGACAGCAGAAGTTAAGTTAATGTGGTGGGATACGTTTCTGGGTACAGAAATTGCAGTTTTTGCTTAAATGCGAAATCTGTGCTTGTGCAAGCAAAATTTTAAAAAGCAAAAATCAATCATTCTCTTTCTGTCCTTAAACTGTGGACTTGAATTTTGGGCCAGCATATGCAGGTTTTGTGTAAAAGGCTGCTATTGAGGCCGGGGTTTGTTTATTTAGAAAATCTAATGCCTGAATGCATCAACTGATGTTTAAAGGCGTTTACCAATGTCCCCATCACGTGCCAGTCCATTACGCTTTATGGGGTGTAAGGACCACAACCTTTGAAGAAACACTTGTGGTGCCTGCTTCATTTGCAGAAATTAGTTTTTGATACGCGATATTATCAAGTTAGTGATAGTTGACACAACATTTTGAGGGTAATTAGGAGCATTATGCTCAGATGGGTGTTAAATTAAAAACTGTGGCAGCTTTGAAGTTCACGCTTGAATAATCTGGAGGCTGAAATGGGGGTTTATACCCTAGTGAACCTTGACAGCAAATATCTGGAGAGGGGAAAAACAGTAGCTCTAATCTCCTCTGATTTGTTTTACACCGTCACAGCCATCACGGTGTCTGTAACTGCGCCGAACTGGTGAAGATGAAATCGGATCTTGCAGTTCAGCCGGGACGTCATGTAGCCAGATGCAAAACCTGCTTCAGGGAAAGGAGCAGGGAGGTGTCGGAGGATATTGTGTGTTTGAGACATCCGGGAGCTCTGCCCCAGGTGATGCTGGTGGTGGTACACGAAGCCTTGTCGTGCTTACTGTGAACAGCCAACATGAGCCTGAGAAAGTGCCTCCTGGAAATGTCTTCTCCTTCCTCTCCTTGAACTTCTCAGGGGTTCAGTCGTTGCCCTGCGTGAGTGGGGAGTAAGAGGAGGGTAAACCCATGCTTATATCCCAAGCAAAGGCGGTGGCATGCAGGAGCTTGAGCCCCGCGGCAGGATGGCGCTGGTGGTACCACGTTTGAGATGCTGGGATGTCGTAGCAGCTTGGGCTTTGGGAGGATGCTGGTCCTCTTCCATCTCCCTTAAGTACGAGCAGTTGGAAGCAGCTCACCCACCACCGACAAGTGGAAAAATCCTGAACGATGCCAGGAGACGAAGAAGGCGAGAGGACAAAATGTTGCTAAAGAGCAGATCAGCTCCTTTTCTGCAGGCAGGCAGATGACCACGGGCTGTTGGGATAAATTATTAAGCAGGCAGGAGGCGAGGAGGGTGTGGGGAGCAAGGGTGGCTGCAGTGATTGCTGCTCCCCTCCAGCTTCCGTTGCTCCCATCACCAAAAATGTCGGTGGTGGTGTGGTCTGAAGGCTCGGAAGTGACTGTCTTAGCTGGAAGGGTCTCATTTTCCTGAAAGCTTTGCCTCCAGGCATCTGTACCCTCTCCAGCATCCCCAGTGGGAGCTCCCAAGTACGGGGGCACCAAAAAGGAGGAATTTTGAAAAAGCAGAGAATTTCTGTTGAAATTCTGCATGGGTACCTGCAGCCTCACCTGTTTTGACCTACATCTTTGCTGTTGGGGGAACAGGCGACTGCAGGAAAAGGAGTTGGGCTCGGTCGTTGTGTGGTTTTGTAGCAGAGGCCCCTGCTCTGGCGATGGTTTATAGGAAAGAGCCAATGAGTTTTGATGGGTGGAGGACACACAGGAGGTGAAAGCATATTGCAATAGGGGCTTTCTGGTGCTTTTCTTGGTCTTGCTACCCCAATCCCCATTTGTAGCTTCTTGAAAGCAGTGCAAGGTTCACACTGGAGAATTTAGCGCTTGCCACTCATTAATGAACAATTTTAGCTTGCTTTGGCAGAAATGGCTCTGCTGCCTGGTCCAGCCCGATTCCTTTGGAAAGGCTGCAGAGACACGGGTGTTCCCAGTCCCTCTTCCAGCCTTTGGGCACAGGCACTTCTGCACGGCCAGTGTGCATTGCTAATGGAGGTGGCTGCTAATGCCATCAGAAGGGCTCGTTGCTTCCATGACATTTTTTAACGTGCACAGGTTGGATGCTAATTTTATTCCTGTATTGCATCTATCACTTTCAGTTCTCGGTGTCTTTCTCCAACCTGACTGTATCTGTATTACGAAACCAAGGATGCTTGCAGCAGAGTGAAAACGAACCAGTTTTCTGAACCATATGTGTGGTCTCACCGTGACTATCAATGCTGAGCACTAGGTATGCTGAATTAAAAGGGACAGTTTAAGTGGTGAGGAAGTGCCTGATTTCCCTGGACAGAGGTGGAAATCTGCCAGGATGACACTCAACAATCCATTGCTGCAGATAAACTGTATGAAAAGCAAATCTTTGTTCTAAAGTTCCAAGACTAAATAGTTATTGGTTCTACTTCGCCTGATTTTTGCATGACTAAGTGTCCCCCATGGCTTACATTAGCATACATTTCAAAGCAGTTTTGTTTTGGTAAATATTCGCACAATATTAAGATCTTACTTTCATCTGTAAATACCTGGGAGGTGTACGGGGCAGCGCCAGATCCGTGGGAGAAGGATGGTGTGGGCGCGCAGGGCTGCTTTTCCCCTTGGCTAGTATCGGAGGTAGGCAGCGTCACTCCACCACGGCAAGGCTGGGACTTTTCCTTGAAATACAAAATGAGGTGGTGTTACGAAGGCAGGTATAACTAGCAAATACATGGCTTGAAATGCCCCAACTTGCTTCCCCATCTCCCTCCTCCATTTCATGGGAGATGCAGCGCACCATGCTTGTGTCCAAGCATATCCCTTGCTGGTGCTCTGTTGGCTTTAATTAAAGGGTTGGTAAGTGTAGGGGCTTCCTGGCCAAGCAAACAAAGATGAATTTAGGAAGGGGAGGATTTGTTTTTGCACATCATGCTGTCTAAATAGATGGTGTCTAGCGATGCGCCCTCCTTCCCGACGGCTGCATTCGGAGGATGCTTCAGCCGCAGCCTGGTGCTGCTGGGCTGCAATTTATTCTGTTATTTTTTTATGTTGTGCATTTTAAAATCAAGCTTTTTTTTCCTGTTGTTGTAACATGCGATTGCTCAGGGCATATAAATTGTGTTAATAAAAGAGTGAGGAGCGTCGGTGGGTGAATTGGCTTCCTGGTGAAGTCGTAAATTTGGAGAGGAAGATGCCGCCTTGCTCCGCAGCCAGCGTGTGGGTTTGTTTCCCAACACCGTGCCTGGAAACCCGAGGGGTCCCCGTGTCTGGTAATTTGGTGTTCCCGCTGGAGGCGAGATGGTGTGAAAGACCATCTCCAGCCTGCAGGAGGGCTGGGAAACCTAGGCACAAACCCAGCAAGCACACTGGTGGGGGCTGGAGGAGCCTGCGATTTAGGAAACGCTTCTATTTTTCCCTGTTTCTGCCATGCTGCGCCTTGTCCCCTCTCAGCCTCTGCTCCTTGTTGTGTGTGTCGTGCGTTAATTATCAGCGCTGCAGGGTGGACACAGAGCGTGTGCGCTCCACACGTATCTCGTGTGACGGGGCCTTGGGTTGCTCCTGTAGTAAGGAGCGATGGGGAAATAGGGATGCTTCCCTTTGCCTCCCGGCTCTCCTGCCCGGATCGGCGTCAGCTGGTTTTCCGGGAGAAGCAGCATCTCTTCCTCTGACTCTGCCCATTTGTAAGCAGAGCATGTGCCCTCAAATGGTAGCAGCGGGGAATGATTTGGTGTAAGCCATTTTGATAGGATGCTGGGGGAACCGTTTCTTGGGAGAAGGGGAAAGGCCGGGAATTGGCTTGCTGGATAGCAGTTGTGTTGGTTTTATGATGCCATCAACAGTTTGGGCTCTTTTATCATTTTCCCCATCGCTTCCAGGCATTTTTCCATTAGGATTAATGTAGTTGAGCACTGTGCAAGGAGCAGTTCATTGCAGTGATTTGCTAATTTTCCAGTTGCTGGAAACCGAGGAGGCTTTGTGTGTCAAGGGGCTTCTGTTTCCGTGCTGGCTCTCGAGCATCTCCTCTAGACGCACGCTCCCCCGCCGCTAAAGGTGGGGTCGCTTCCATAGCCAAGAAGAAAATCCGATTTTAAAAACCTCTCTGGCCTGCTAACCGAGGCATTTGCAAAATAAATAAATCAGTGGACAGAGTGTATAAAGGTGCCCTGCAGGCTTGGAGTCCCTTGGGCGCCCCCAGGTCCGTGAGAGCTGGGGCTCGGATGCGAGGGGACTAAGTCCATGCCATGTGGGTACCCCAGCCAGCACGTTTTCATCATCACAGCTCCAGCAGACCATTTCCAGCCGAGTCATGCTCTGTGCTCAGGAGAGGCCCCGAGCTGTTTTTTTGCATGGCTGAGCATTAAAGGATATTTCCAGCACTTGTTTGCCAGGAAAATACAGCATCGAAGGCCCTTTACTAATTAATTGTAATGGCAAGAGGAAGGGGAGGGAATTGCTTTCCCATCGTGGCTGCTGTGAAGATGCTCTTGAAAAGGCAAAAAAAAAATAAAAATAAAAAAATAAAAAAAAAAGCACGGATGCGGCCAGGACGAGGAGATTAATGAAGAATATTGTTCACTGCAACCCTGCCACTGTGATAAAACAAACCAAACCTAACTTCTCCCTTTTCTTTTGCAGGGTCGTCATGTTAAAACAGGCCAGCTTGCTGCTATTAAGGTTATGGACGTCACCGGGGTAATGTATCCTCCTCCTCCTGCATCCTTAAATTACAGATAAGGGGGGAAAGGGGACGGGGTGTGATAACAAGTGGGAGTTGGTAGAAGGCTTGTATTCCTGGGAAGCAAACCCCCTTTGCTTTAATGTGAAATATGCCTTTAAGAGGTTTTGGTTTTAATGAACGTGTGAGAGAAAAATAAGTCTGGAGGAGGTTTTGGTGATTAAAGTAGTTTTGTGCTGAAACAAAGCAGCATCTGGTTCCAGCAGTGGCTCTTGTCAATGGGTTAATAAAATGTGAAGAAAACAGTAGCGACAGGATCGTGTATTCATAACAAACGTCAGTTTCTCCAAATCCATGTTTTTCACCGAAAAGCTTCTGTTCACCAAAACTATGTGCAGGTATTGTTATGAATAACTTCACTAGGCAAGTGAAACTAATCCCGCGCATCCTACTGATAAAGAGGGAAAAAAATGTACCACCCTGGTCTCAGAAATGTGGCTCTTTTGAAACTTGCATCAGACTTAGAGGACTAAGAATTTACAAGTCATTAAATGAACAACAGGATTTAGGGGGAAGAATGGTTTCACCATTTCCCAGTAGCCACAAAAGAAAAGATGGGTGTTACAGCTCTGATCCCTAAAAATCTAACCAGATGCATTTAGGAGCGTGACATGAAAGTGTTTTTTCTTGCATTCCTTTTTTTCCCCTAAATGCAGTATTATACCTCCCAAAGTTCCTGCCTACATAAACAATGCCAGGTTTGGGAGTAAGAATGTCTGTTGCTGTGTTTTGGCTTTTTTTTTTTTTTAACTAGAATAACACATTTCAAAATTTAGGACTCGATCCCAATCTACCCACCTTATTTCTTGAATTGATGTTTTTAATTAGCTCTCAGGAGTTCAGCACGTACAGCATTGACTCGCTGTGAAAGCAGTCAGCTGGCTTCAGGAGTATGTTTTGAAATACCTTAGGCGTTGTGGTGTGGTATTAATATCTACAGGACTGTCATCCAGGTTCTTTTTTGTGCTAATGGGTGAAATGGCGCGTGGAAATAAGTCCGTAAACGTGAATGAGATTTGTTTCTGTTTACTTGCGATACCTACAAGTGCCATTTGTCTGGTACTTGTGGGAAGCAGGCGCTAAGGGAATGGGCAGACTCACCAAACATAACCCCACGGCATAAATACAGTGAGATTCCCATGGGATGAAGTCTGAGGTTACTACAAATTTAAGCTGAGAAATCAGAATATTACTTTGAGGCCAAACAGGGACTTAAATTTGAGTCTATGCTTAGTTTGGTGGTTTTGAATTATCATCATTTCCAAGCAAAGATATTGGAGAAAAGTGCCCCAAATCTGATCCTGCCCAATAACCAATATTTTCAGCTACGTCTCGAAGTACATGTCCCTGATGTAAACATTTATGTTCCAAAGCAGGGTCTCACGTCTCTAAACGTCCAAGGGGGTAAATCAGATATTTGGCGTGGGATGTGTTGTTTGGATATTTAATTATTTTCCCCTTAAGCTGCTTTTAGCCATGTTAAAACATGTCAGCTATTTTTCCTTTAATAGATAATGAGCAAACTTTTAAAGTCAGTCCTCTAAAAAGAATCCCTGAGCTGAACTTCTCCTCTCTTGTACTACTTCTACCCCATTGAATACCCTGTGTGGTGGCTTCTCAGCCTCGAGTGACCCCAGTATTGGGTGAGTGGAGAAGCAGCTATCTAGCAGCTGAGGTGCGGAGGTGAGACCCCCACGTCCTCTGAAGGGATGCCACCGGCCTGTAGTCACCAACAGAAGGCTGCTCGGAGAGCAGGACCAGGCTTGGGCAGGACGGGCGATGACCACAGGGAAGACAGAGCAAACCTGTGACATGGTAGGGGACTGACTGTGCTGCATAGCTGTTGATGCTGAAGCCTGGTCTAGAGCCGTGTCCTCCAGCCACCGCAGGAACGGTCCTGGGAATCGCTTCTGGGGTCATTGCTAAATCATACCTACAGCCACGTTTGGCACCTGGTCCAGGCTCGGTGCGAAGGCTGCTGGTGAAAACCCAAGCATGTCCGCTGCAGTCCTTCACCACCTCCTGACACGCACCAGTTTTGGTGCTGCCGCTGCTTCCTTTTATCCAGATCTTCCATCCCACCTGTTTTTCCAGGATGTCCCTGATGACAACGTGTCTTTCAGAGGCCTACAGAGAACAGACTAGTGTGGTCATCCCAACCATAGCCACCTGCAGTTTCACGGAGGAAGTTCTTTAGAGTGAAAACCCCTCACATGCTAAGTGAGCTCCTGGCCAGCATCTCATCCCGACCACGTGCCTTGCACTAAACCCCCAGAGGCTCCTGCCAGCGACGCTTTAACTCATCTATGCTCTTGCTAATTATCTGTTAGGGAAGATGGCAGCATAGAGGCCCTCAAATTACAGCACTTGATCAGTCTGGGCAGCCACTATCTCTGAATTTGGATTCATTTTTCAGGGGCTGGTCCTGCTGCATGCCCTCCTTCTAGCGATGGGTATAGTAGAATTGACTGATGGAGGCAAAGTGTGGCATAAAAACCTGGTCTGTGGGTTTTGTCAGTTGTGGGGTTGGAGTAGTTAGAGCAGCTCGCTATGATAATTCATTTTTCTTCCCTCCCTCGCTGGGTTTGCTGGTGGTGATCTCTGGCGATGGTCCTGATGGAGCAGGAGGCAGGGCTGGCAACCCCTGAACCTGGCCATGCAGGCACGTCCTCAGGTGCCATCCACAGCTCGGATGTTTTGGATTCTCCCTTCCCGCCCCCATTTTGAATACTTCCACCTAAAGAGGGAGTCGAGATAAAACCTTAGATCAAGCGTCCCTGTGGCTTATCTCCATTTTTCCTAGAGAGCCGGGTGTGAGGCAGGGGACAACTGAAGAGCTGGCTCGTGGTACTCAGGGAGCCGGTGGGGTTTTACACTGACTGCTCCTCCTTGCTCCCAGCATCACTGAGCATCCAGCTGCTTTTTTTGTTGCAAAGGGCTTCAATTTAAACAAAAATAATCTCTGGGGCCTGATAAACTGTGTGTTACTATATTTTCTGGTTTCCTGAGCAAATGAAAACAAGCAAAGTTGTGTTGACTGCTTGAAGGAGAGGTGATAAAGGTCTTCCAGAAAAGTGCCCGGGTCTTCCTTGTCCCGTTCCTCATAGTTTTTGGTGCTTACACGCTCCACGTTCTTGCCAAGGATAAAATTGGAGGTTTTTTACACAAGCTCCACCTAACTTTTATTAGTTCCTCCTGTCCTCATCCTCACTGTTCTCCCCTGAATTCTCTCTGGAACACTGTAGCCATTAAATCACTTTCTGTGGTAGTTTGGGACGAAAGCTGTGTTTCTGTCCGTGCTGCGAGACACCTGGTCAGGGAGCGTCGCTCTTCAAGAGGAGCTGTCCCTGCAGCTTCACTGTTCGCTGGGGTGTCTTGTCCTTTGCTGGTTTGTAAAACTGAAGTCAGGATGAAGCAGGTGAGGGGCCCAAGGGGAATAAAGAAGTAAGAGCCCTTCTGGTCCTTCTGTAATAAAACTCATCGACATCAAGGCACTAACTGCTGCCCCACCGCCTGTGGAATGGCAGTGGGCTGCAAGTCGGTCAGCTTAAAATAAAACCAGGGCACGTTTGATGGTCATGCAAGTGAAGAGGTAGGACATCAAAACAGGTACCGGTGCAGTTCCCCTGCCTCGGCTGCTTCAGCTGTTGCAGCTTTGCAGGTGGGATGGAGAGGGGCCGTAACAGCCCGCGGGAAGGGCGCTTGTCACCAGGACCGAGTTAGTCTGGCAGGGAGATTGTGGACGGGCAGCGTCTGCCTGCTCCCTGCGAGGTACCACTGCACCACCAATGACAGCCCGTGTCCCCAAACGTCTTGTGCCGCTTCCAGGGTGGGCAGGAGCGGTGTGTCGGGCGGCTGGGATGCACGGTGCGGGAGCAGTTCTGCTGTGCAGTGGTTGCTAGAAAACCACCCTCTTGGGCCTTTGATGGGTCTTGGAGGGTGTGCTGATGCATTACTGGGGTAAGGCAAGTATTGTTAAGCTTCAAAGCAATGCAATACTCATGTAAATTGTTATATGAATTATTAAAGGAATTAGTTTAAGAAGATGGAGGAATGTCTAAACTGCTGAAAACACGTGATTTGGCTGCGATGCCAAAGTTCGGCACCGGTGGCCCTCTGGGTGCAGAGCATGTCTCCATGGGAGGGCTCAGTTCCTGGCCAGACCGTGCCTTGCTCCCGCCCAGCAGACCAGTGCCCTTGGCCAGCCCCGTTACACCTGCGGCATGTGTAGGTACTCGGCTCCTCGGGAGGTTCCCGGGGTCTCCGCTCCCACTCGTGCCGCAGGGTTTGAAGCAGCGCACAGGGGTGGTGGGTCATTAACACGCGACAGAGAGAGGTCGGCTGCCCACTCTTAAACTCTGCCAGTGCCTTCAGGCTCCCATCCTGGAGGAGACAGCAGCACCTGAACCATTTGGAAACCACCAGGCACTGCCTGAAGGTCTGTCTGGTTCAGGGTTCAGAAATGCGATAGGTGACGTGGCAAAGCATGTGTCTTCTCCAATTCTGCTCGTCTTAGCTTTTTAGTTTCAATCATTAGTTGGGCTTTATTTTTTTTTGTTGTTTAACCCGTTAGTCTCCAGTCCAGGCTGCAGGCTCCCAGGGCTCCGGTGTCAGTTCCATGCTGCAAAAAGTGGCTGTAAAAAAAATGGTGCAAGGAAACGTAGGCGAGGCCTGTCAGAAATGGGGCGTGTGGAAGTTCACCCATGTACGAAGGGAAATGGGAGCCTGTGAAGTGCAGTCTCTTAGTGTCTCTGGTTTTGTTTTTCTTTTCACCTCATCCCAGGATGAAGAGGAAGAGATCAAACAAGAAATTAACATGCTGAAGAAGTATTCTCACCACCGAAATATCGCTACGTATTATGGTGCTTTTATTAAAAAGAACCCCCCAGGAATGGATGATCAGCTCTGGGTAAGTTGCTTTCTTTTCCATAAATTAACTGGGGTTTGACACAAATGATTTACTCTGTGTTGTCCTCTTACCACCACCTCTGTCACACAAAAAGCCTTATTTTGAATCTGTCTTTTTCAAAGCCATGGCTTTGAAAAGGCTCCTCCTGCGCTGCGAAATGCTCCTCCGTTTTGCCATAAAATCTTTGCAGACTGTTGATAAAACCATTTTTATCCTGAATTGTCATTAACGTCTTTGTTACAATATTCAATTGAAAATTATTCTGTCCTTTGAAAATAAATGCATCAAAAAAAAAAAAAACAACAGTTGGAGGGAGCCGGGAGCGTTGCTGGGAAGATGGAGGCTGGGCGTGGGATGCTGGGCGCGCGTGATTCCTGCCAGCTCTCGGCGCTGCTTCTTGTGCTTAATGCTTCACAGAGCCGGTGCAGGCAAATAAAGAGGAGGGGGACGGTGAAGGGCAGGCAGGAAGGTCTGTGGCTGTTCAGCCGTTTCGGTGAAGATCGCTTCATCTTGCTGAAGGGCTGCAAGCTGCTTTGCCTCTCCATAAATCCTCGCCTGCCTCCTCCCGCTGCTTCCCTTGTCAGTGGCCTCTCGGTTATTAATTCAGCATTCCCAGACCACGGAGAATAGTGTTTAAATCCACTGTCTATCTCCAGAGACAGCCAGAGCGTTGGAGCCCACCTCCTCGCTGGCAGCTGGTGCTCACGGGCGCCGGGCAGGGCAGCAGACACCATGGGTCGGGGCTGTGGGCGCTGCCCTAAGCGGGGTGAAAAATTAAAGTTACTGGGCTGTATTCTGAGCTCGGCTGTGCTGATCTAAGCCTGTGGAGCAACAGCCTGCAGCGCCCGTGGGCGCCTGACCAGCAGTTTGAGACCCTGCTTTTGTTAGGGCAATGTTGAAGACAAGGCTACATTTGAGTTGTCTTAAATATAACGACTTGGATGCTGTCCTGTGATCTAAATAGCATTTTATTACAATCTTGTAAATCCAGTCAGTTCTGGGTTATCCACAGGTGGTTTCCAGTGTATTTCTGTGCCTAGATTAGGCTAGAGCCTAATTTTTCAGGGGTAACATCCGTGTTTCAGCTGGGAGACCATGGAGATGCTGAAGAGCAGCAGAACATCCTTTACTTTCTGTATAATCTAGGCTTTATTTTAGCAAAAGGTTCAGTGGCTTCAGCTGTTTGCCCCCATGTCCTCATGCCAGAGCGTTCGGGGGGTTGTGGGAACCGGGGGGCTTCAGAGGACATTCCGCCTGGGACAGAAATGGAGCTGACGGGCTTCTGTGCTGCTTTGCTACCTGAGGCTTTGTGGTACACTGAATTATTGGGAAGACTTCGGGGCTTGGGCTCCAGGGGCTTTTCTTACTTGGGTGTTGGGGTTATTTCTGGTAAGAACTTTTAAAAAAACATGTTCTTTGCAGCTGGCCAGGGATTCAGCGAGGAGAAAGCTGTCAAGCTGAGAAATGCCTTTTCATCCCATGAAATTCCATTTGGCTTGAGCTGGTTTTTAATCTGGTTTTTTTTTTTTAAAAAAAAAGTAAAATAGAAAACCAACCCACATCATTTTCCCTTGTGCTGCTGGAGTGCCTGGGGTGGGGAAAAAAGCCCCACCAACTGTGTGCCAAAGCCTTCCCCGGAGCTGGGCTCTGCCCAGTGCCTTTATGCTGCTTGGGTCTGGGGTTACCACGGAACGGCCAGGGAAGAGAGGTTTTTCTTCCTTCTTCTAGCCGCAGTGCACAGAGTTATTGGCATATACAAGTGTTAATGAAATAATGGTTTTGAAATAATTTGCCCATCCAGAACAGCCCAAGCTTCCAAAAAGAAAAACTCAGTAGAAAACTCCTTGGATTAAGAGAGGCTCTTTCATCAAGCCCCATCATCATGAAATAGCAGAGGATGCTGTACGTGCTGTATCGCCTTCGTCAGGAGAACCCGGGCTTCCCCCCGGCGGGTCACCCAGCCGTGCAAGGGCGTTCGTCACCCAGCCGGGCTGCTTGTCTCTTGGCCCCCGGGAGAGGCAGGCTAGGTAATCTAAATTCTCTTCCAGACCAGCTACCTCTCCTCTCAATTTTGGGGCCTTTCTCACGGGGTAGTGAAAAATAATTGTTGCAAAAGCTGCTTTCCTTGCACTGAAGAGTGCTGGGGTGTGAGGTTTCTTTAAGTCTATGCCCATTGCTGGGGCTGGTGGAGGTATTCACAGGAAAGCGGAGGAGAGGTGTGCTGGTGTCGCTGTGTTAAATAGCTGCTGTTTCAGGATCTGATTGAATTAGGACTTGCACGAACTCTATCAGTCTTGCTGTGCAGATAAAGGCTTGTTTATTTTTCATTGGCCCTTTGTTGAAATAAAACGGTTTCTGATAATGCCCAAGTAATTCTTTTTATCGACGTTCAGGAGGCTGATACGGAAATAAAAAACAGGGAGCTCTTTCAGTGGAGATTAAGATCTCTCGGGAACGCGGCAGGCTTCTGACATGAAGTATTGTCATCATTTCTGCCGCGGTGATGAGCAGGTCTGTCGGTGCCGCTGCTCCATTCGATAGCAGCCACTCGCCCTGAAAGGCGAGCTTTACTAAACAAGTGAGTTTCCCTGAAATTTAAGAGCTGCATGGAGGATATTTTAGCGGATGACAATGGAGATGTGCATCACAAGTCGTATACATTAGGAAAAAAATGGAAGTAAAAGTCATAGGGGCAACCTTTATGGAACATGTAAAAAATATATTAAAAATAGGAGGTAGGCTTATTCCTGTGTTGGATAAAGTGTTGCTTTCTGGGGGTGCTGTGATGCTTTGGGAGGGATTGCACCCATCTTCAACTGAGACAAGGGAGTCCTGGCCAGGGGAGCCTGTGGTGCAAGGGGGCAAAGAGAGGGTGGGCTGCAGAAGCTGGGGAAATGACCCAGCGGACAGTGAGGACCCAGTTAATCAGTTAACTGCTGCTTCTCAGAGTTAAACTGCTTTAAATTCCCCTCGCACATCTCGGATCTAAGGTCTGGGCTGCCAGGCTGTGTGTAACTCGGTGGGCGGGGGGGCATGTTTTGAGATTTTGGGTTTTGTTTTTTTTTGTTTTTTGCTGTGGAAGATGGGGCATTCATCAGGAAGTGTGAACTTGCTGGGGGAAGTGACCCCCATCCCAAAGAACCCCCTCGCCAGCACGTCGCCTGCCCCGATGGCTGCTGGAAATCGCAGGCTCTCTGCCTCGCTCCCATACATTAACACACCGTATACATCCGCAGGGCAATAGGGATGCTGCTGTGCTGGATCTTTGTCACCTGCCCTTGCCCTCCACGGCGCACTGAAGCCGTTACCAGAGAAGCCCCGCGATGCGTGGGCAGCGGTGGTGGGCAGAGGGGGGTTTGCGGAGCGTGGGGGCTGAGCGGCGGCTGGCGGCAGCCCGGGGGGGAGCCCGCACTGGGGTCCCGGGGGGCCAGACGATGACTGCCGTGGCATCCCTGCCTGCGCCCGGAGCTGCGTCTGGCATGAAGGGATGGGAAATTGCTAACAGGCAGGTTGCCAAATACCTGCTCGTGGTGAGCACGGACAGGGACCCCGCTGGGACAGAGCTGGTGGGGGGGCCTTTGGAGCATCCTCCACACCGGGTAATCTGGGGCAGTTTTATAAAGAAGGAATTAGGATGATTTAGGGCCAGAGGTTACGCGAGGATGGCACCGCTGCAGCCGTGCAGCACTCGGGGCTGTTGCTATGTAGTTGTAATGTGTTTTTTCGCTGCGTTGAGCTGCAGGGGCCCATTGAATCACTGCAGGGCGGTACGAACGGAGTCACACCAGGGATCTGCAGAGCGAAAATGGGGGCAGCGAGGCTCCACGAGCCATCGAAATGCTGGGTTATACCTGTGCAGCTCGGAGCAGGTTTGCTCTTAATCTGCTTATAGGCAGTGAAGAATATTTTTGTGCAGTTGCTGATACCTCACGTCACAGGAATGAAAGCATTAAACATTTGAGAGGGGACAGTTTTTAGTTGAGCTGTGATTTTCTCTAGTCCCTGCAGTCCCGGGGAGGGGGGGGGAACGAGGCTGCTCCTCCAGCCCCCGACCGAAAGTCCGGGGTTAGCAGAGGCTTTCTGCTGCTGTCTGGCTGACTAAGCCAACACTCTTTCATTCTCACTCCTCTTCAAAGTGATGTCAGTGCTGTAAACACTGCAAGGCTGTGAGCTCAGCTCCTTTCGCTGCCGTCCCTAAGCCCAAAGCTTTCAGCCTGCTCAGGATCGGTGGTGGCAGCTGCCCACCGGCTCCGAGGGAGCAGGAATGGCTGGGCTGGCCTCAAAGTGCAGGGAGGTGCGGGCAGGGCACAGCCAGGCGAGTCATTTATTTATGAATATGTGCAAGATGCTGCCATCGGAGAGGGGAGAGCGGAGCAGCTCTGGCCCCGCTGGTCCCACCCAGGTGTCCTGCTGCAGCATCACAGCTTCTCCCGCTGTAGCACTGACACAGGCAATTAAAACTTGCTTACCTTGCTATGGAACATTTCAGTCATTGTTTAATACCAATTTGATCAATATTTCTGTTTCTGGAATGTGTATCAGCTTTGCTGATCCACCAAGTCAAGGCCTCTTATTTTTTTAATGCTCCCTCACTGGCTGTGGGTGCCCTGATGCGTGTGATGAGGGACCCTTTCGCAAGGGAGCCAGGCTGTGGGGTGGGATGGGAGGCGTGGGTGGCCTGGGCATACGGGATTGCATTGCACCCCGGTTCTGTTTACACACGCGGCAGGAAGAAGGATTTCCAGCAGCATTTAGCCTGGGGGTGTTGTGTGCTTGGTTACTGTAAAAGAGCAGTCAGATTGATTGTGGGGTGAGGAATGGGAACACAGAAGGATTTGGCTTGCAGAATAAAGGGGTTGGCTGATTTTGGGGGGTTCCTCTGGGCAAGCTGGAGTGGGGTTGGGTTGGGGTTTCTCTACTGGAAACGCCTCTACTGGGGTTTCGCTGCTGGAGACGCTCAGGTTTGAGCCCTTCCAGGTAATGTACAGTGGCAATGGTCTTGTTGGCCATTCCCCAACTGGGGAAGGTGGTGATTGATCTGAAAGCTGGAAAAGGCTCTTTAAACGAAAAATTTCTGAGACAGCAGGACACAGAGATTTACAGCTGCTGCTTCTGAATTTGCCTTGCTTGTGAAGTTTGCTGTCACTCTGATAGGAAGAGCTGAGTAAATGCTAAATGAACTGTATTTAAAAATACTTCCTCAATAAATGGCCTCGCAAATTAAATTTCAGAAGAGGATCTTACTTTCAGCCCATCTTGATGATAATTTTAATTATGGTTAATAAAACCTCAATCTGCATTTAAAGTTTATTGTCTTACCCCATCATGACTTCATCCTTCAACACTGGCAACGATGCAAGCGTGCGCAGGGCAAAGCACTCACCTAGAGTGACGGTATCTTAGTATAAGTGCCATTTGAAGCCTTTCCTGAGGATACTAAGCTCTGTCCTAAAATCAGCTGGAACTTTTGTTCCCTTTTCTCTTCTCCTGGAAGGCTGTTTGTTGGTTTCCAACCTAAATACACCCATAGGGTGTTGATATTATGCCAGTATCTACCTTGCTCTTCTCCCCCTCTGGTGCTTACCTGTCCATACTGTTGACAGCATATGTTCATACCCCACAGCCATCAATCCCCTGGCTGGCTGAAGAAACCCTCAGATCCTCTGAGAAGCCCTGCTCATGTTCCTGTACCTCCTCTGGTGTGTGTTTCTCGTTCCTGGGCTCTGGCCCAGCAGGACAGGCAGTGCTGTGGGTGAGGTCTCACCTGGCCTGTTGGTGTGACTCCTTAGCCATCATCTGTTTCTCCTCTCTTTGGAGGCTGCATTGTGCGAGCTGTCGTTGGGGCTTCTGTAGGATCCTTCCATCTGCAGATCAAAGGGGATCGCAGTGCCGCTCTGCTCCGCAGCGGCGTGCTGCCAGCTTTCCTCCCGTTCCATCCAAACCTTCTGGAAACGGTGTTTTTTCACGCCAGGTGTCCATCAGCTCTCCGCTGTGGACAGGGATACTCGGGCCGCCTTGTCACCTTTCTGCTGCTCATCATCTTGGAGAACTCGTGGCAGAGCTTTCGGGAGGTGCCTTACTGTTAGCAGCACGTGCGTGCTGCTGAGCCCCCTTGGCCCCTGCCCAGCTGAACCTGGAGGCTGCTGGTAATGCCAGAGATCCGCGGGTGCTGGATATTTTCCTATGGACGTTACAGGACTGTGCGGCTCTTAAAAAAACAAGTTGGAAACATTCCCCATGGGAGTTTCTCTTTCCCTCTGATTTTTTTTTTTTTTTTTTTTTAATCTCCAGGAGATTTCACAATTATGGGTTTGGCACACATCAGCAGGTGGCCGTGTTACTCACCTCCTCGTGGAGAATTAATCTTTGCTCTGTGGAAATTCAAGGACAGGATAGAGGACCGAGTGAACTGCCGGCTCCATAAAGATAATCTGGCAAATTAATGGATGCACTGTGTACTTTTAAGGGATTACTTCCATCTTCTTTTAAGCATTGTGCTTGCTCTACATAAGATAGCATGCCATCTCTCTTTCTCCAGCTCCAAGCCCTGGAGAGGGCCTGTGGGTGAATTTCCATGGAAGGGGACTGGAGAGGGTCAGCCTTTTGGGTTGGAAAGTGTTTGTGGCTGGGTCAGCTCTCCAGGGTTTTCCCTTCCGTGCTTGCTGCTGTGATATCCCAGACATGCCTTTAATCAGAAACACGTGCAGACACTTACACGTGTCGATCGTCCAAAGGGAGGAGAGGGAGGAAGAGCGAGTTTGAAACCAGTTGTTCTGTTATTCCCCAGTGGGTGAGCAATGAGTAACCCAAGACTTAGGCCGTGTCCCAGTGACCCAGCTGGGTTGCTGGTCTGCTGTTGGAGTGGAAGAGCTGCAAGCGCTGCCACAGCGTTCCTTGCCTTTGCACAGGACAGACTGTGAAACCAGTTTCCTGACTTAACAGGGACATACAAAGAATTCTTTCAGCTGTCAGTTTAGGAAGAGAAGACAAACTTAATATCAAAACTAAAGCTAGGATTATGGTCAAAGCCAACTAAGGTATAGTCTTGCTCAAGCATTTTATTTAACCTGAAGGTTTATAGCAGTACTCTGGATTTTATGATCGTTTATTTATGATAGTCTTTTAAATCACTGTGTTTGAGCAATTTGGTTAGAGGTAACCCTTCTGCTGTTTCCTTCTCCTCTTGGCCCATGCTTTTAATAAAGTGATGTCACTTGCTTGGAGAATATTAAATGCCATGTAAGCTTCACGTGATAAGAAACTTTAAATAGGTACGTTGAAGAATCTGGCAAGGTATGACTTGTAAGAGAATATCTTTTAGTAGCAAGCCAATCTAATTGGAAAACATGGTTTCATGTCTGAGAGAAACACTTCTACAGGTCTTGGAGGAGGCCTGTTGCATGTGCAGGTTGTGCTCGCTTTCTGGAGCATGCTGATGGCTCCTGCACGCCCCGGGGATCCGCGATGTCCCTGGGAGCAGACTCGCATCCCGTGCTATTTTTATAAGGTTTATTTCACAGTTGCTCAATGACAAGATTAGGTTTGGGCCCGGGTTAGATCATTGTACTTCTATATTTGATATGATGAAACTTTGTAAGTGGTGCAAGCAGTGGTGCTCTGTTTCATTTGAACCAACCCAAGGACTCCAGCTGCATGGCAAGCTTACCCTCAAGGAAGGTTTCCTGCTCAAAAGGTGTCAAAAGCAAAGACCTCCTGGTAAAAAAAAAATTGGAAGAGTATACCTGGTTTTTAAGGTTGTCTGAAGCTTTCAAATACCTGTCTCATGGTCTTCACATTTTCAGAGTTGAAGAACTTCTATGCAAGAGGTAGAGTTTTGCTTGTATCGCTATTGGTACTAAATATTGATACTAAACATTCATCGTAAGTATAAAGTAGAGTGTGAGGCGATGGGGTCTGAGATTTCAAGGTTTCCGATTTCCTCTGCTGATTTTCAGCACTGGACTGATTCCTGTCTCTTGTTCCCATCCTTCTGGAGAGGCACAAGCCTTTCAAGCCTTCCAGCCTTTTATTGTTTTCGTTTGTATAACAAAACCCACATGGATTAAAAGCTGATACGATCAAGACTACGTCCCGGTGGCTCTGCGTAGCACCGCGGTGGCCCTACCGCTGCGTTGCCAGCGTCGGGCTCCTACCCTGGAGCCAGGCAGCCCGGAGGATGCTGTCGGTGTCACTGCAGTAACTGCGGTTTTGTTCCGTTTGGCAGCTGGTGATGGAGTTCTGTGGCGCGGGCTCCGTCACCGACCTCATCAAGAACACGAAGGGGAACACCTTGAAGGAGGAGTGGATCGCCTACATTTGCAGGGAGATTTTACGGGTATGTGACCAGGGGGACCTAAATGTCCCCCCGACTCGGTGCTCGGGGGACAAGTTTGGCTCTGCAGGCTTCGTGGCTGCTGCGCTGCCGTGGGCTGGAGCCTCTTCAGTGCCGGTGGGCATGAATGATTCATGTGCTTGTATGATGCATAATAAATAAGCCCCATTTAATGCCCTTTAGGTCTGTTAGTTCCCTGACTTTTAACCCTCTTTCTCCTTCAACAAAAATATAATTTCCTTTAGTGTTAATAGGGCAAAGATTTACTTACATTAGAATTATATTTTCAATTAACAGAAGGGTGAGGACTAAGAAGGTTGGTGGAAAGAATCTTCATGATTAAAAAGCACCCCTGGTTTTATTAAATCCACATCTCTGGCTTTAATGAGGATGCTGCAGCTTTTATACCCACAAGATAAATGTTTGACTGGAATGCTTTAAAATGGGCTGCGCCAGATTTCACGTACTGGGGGATGGCAGCTTCAGCAAAGGCTTGCTTGCCTTTTGCACAGCTGAGGTCAGACGATGTGATCATCATGGTTGCTTTGACATTAAAATCTATCACTCCGTGAACCGAGATTTTGTTCAGGAGAAAACAGGAAAAAATGGGCGCATGAAGGAAAACTGTAAAAAAGCCATTCAAAGAAAACAAGGCAAAATGAATACTCCAAAAGGCCGTGTCTGACACTGCTGCTGAGGCTGCTGCGGGTGTCCGGGGTGACCCAGCACTTCTCTGTTGTCCCTGAATGCTACCGTCTGCATCAGCACGATGTGCAGAAGACGCTGGCGCTGTAGCTAATCAGTTGTTGTCCGGACGCTGCTTTCAGTGCCAGGAAACCACACTTACACGGGCTTATTTTAAATGTCTGAGCTCTGTGAGCCTACTCCTTAAAATAGACCCTGGCAGTGAGTCAGAACCCAGCCACTGACTCATGTCCCAGGGCCACCATCGTGTGACATCGCTCGCGTTTTGGCCGCGCGTTGGGGCGGTTGGTTGGTGACCTCCACAGGGTTTCAGGTGATGAAAGGCTCCCACCTTTCGTGCTGCAGAAGGTGGCTTGCTTGTGGTTCAGACGTTGAGGACCAGTTGTAATTCTAACAGGAGGCTCGATCCTGCGCTGTTAAAGGATTTATTTTTTTTAAATTCACTGACATTTTTGCTTTGCCTCCAGTGCACAAAGGTGCCTCTAACTGGGTATAGCATGGCTAAAAAAGGGCTCGCCGACAGATATGCTCTATTCCACAGTGTTGGCCCAAGGTAACACGTGTAAAATGACTAACAACTACTAGCAGTGAGAGCAGAAATTCTTTTCTTCCTCAAATATGAATACTTGATGTGAAATGTAAACCTAAAACGAGATCAGTTTTTAAGTAATCCATAGTTTTACTAAGCTGGCAATATGGCAGGCAGTAACATCTACGTTACTTTGAAACTGAAATAATAAGTGAATGAAATAAAAATGTAGGTTACAAAAAGAAATTAATAAGCTAATCAAAAAGTGCAACAGAAAAGCTACTTTACCTTTAGCCTTTGAGACAGGCTTTTAATTTGAGCTATATCTCCATTAGGGATATGTGCAGCTTGTAGTAGTTGTATTTGCATGGTGGCTTTTTTAATACAAGCTCATCAGTGTGTTGAAGTCAGGTTCATTAGACCGATACGAGAACTGTTTTCTTCAATTTCTGGATGATGGAAATATAGAAAGGAGACAAAACCATCCTATTGTTTCTGCCACAGAAATGGCTCCCTAAGGCAAGGGAGCACACAGGGGAAAATATGTCTAGAGATACGGGAGAATTTGGGTTAATGTGGTTTCCTGCAGAAACTGAAAGGTTGGGTTTAATCCCGCGTCTCCTGCTATGGGGAGCACCCACTGCAGCACGTATAGCCCGTCGGCGGGCATCTGGCTTGCCAGGCAGGTCTTCCCAGCGTGTGACATAGGACAGTATTTTGAACACATGATAAACAAAAGCGTTCTCAGTTGCTTACCCCCAACTGTGAGTGTTTCATTTCTGGAGCGTAATTGGTTGAGGAGGAATGTCAGAAAATAACATGCTTTGAACTTGGATTTCTCTAACCTTTCTCTGAATTCTCTAGGGCTTGAGTCATCTACACCAGCACAAAGTAATTCATCGAGACATCAAGGGACAGAATGTATTGCTGACGGAAAATGCAGAAGTTAAACTAGGTAAGAGTGGGTTAGAGCTCTTGGAAACTGCAAGTGGGCTGGCTGGAGAGAAGCAGCAAGACTGACTTGTACATGACTTGGGGATGGATACCAAGAGCTACTCTGTGTTTTTTCTTGTGCCAATCTCAATAATGTGACCTTGGGCATTGAGCAAGTGCCGTGCAACAAACTGCCAACGGTTGATGGTCAAGTTCTGCGTGCAGAGATGTACTTGCAGTTGTCTTTCTGTTCAGACAGGCAGTTTGGGCAGCTCTGCCATCAAATACAGGTATAAACAATCAAGACCATTTTTTCCATGCCCCGAACTGAAAAGTGGCCTCTGTGCATCGCCAGCCATTATCAAAGGCTCTTTCCTCACACCTTCGTAGTAGTGTCCTACAGGAGCATAGTCCAGCCAACTTCGTGTCACATAATCCAGATTTTTTTTTCCAAGGCGACCTGTTGGAGAGAGATTAATTTGGAAGAACTACTCTGAATTTCATATGCGATGGTAGGCACCCTGGAGAAGACCAGGCATTCATGTGAAGATCGCCTGGGAGACAGCAGATCGGCAGACATGATGTGCTGATATCCTCAGTTGTCCAGCATCAATGTCATTAAGGCTGTCTTTGTGTATTTTAATTAATGCTAGTGATGACAGATCCCTTACACTGGTAAAGTGAGGCGCAAGCCTTGTTCTCCCATGTCCCTCCTCTCTCTTTACAGCAGAGTAAAATCCCAGCCTAACA
This sequence comes from Phalacrocorax carbo, assembly GCF_963921805.1. NCBI lineage: Eukaryota > Metazoa > Chordata > Aves > Suliformes > Phalacrocoracidae > Phalacrocorax > Phalacrocorax carbo. Next base: position 50,964,230 of record NC_087519.1, on the reverse strand, counting down.
GATGGCACCACCAGTTCGTTTGGCTTTATGCTGGTGAAGATTCCTCGCCAAGGGGAAATTCTCCAGGGCAAATCTCCAATCACCGTGTTGCGCAAAGTGAACTTAGTGGACCATAGAGTATTCTCTCATTGGTTTAATTTCATCAGTTTTTGCTTCATTTTGCAGCTTTCTGCTTGACATTTCCCTATGGGCCTTTGTCCTTGGCCCTTAGTTCCTTAAGTCTTTTGCATTTCTGCCATTTCCAGGAAGAATTTAGGTAGAAAAATGAGGCTTCTACCAATATTTGGCAGGCTTTAATTCAAATGAGAAAGCATAGAACAAAGGCTGCTGCTTATTCATGTTGCTAACCCTGTTTCTCATTAGTATGAGGAGCTGTGATTTCTTTTCATTGCCTCCTGGCACCGGGTTTCTTACAAAACCCGGACATCAGATGATCAGGTTTGTCCTTGACTGACCTCTGTTGGTCCCAGCAGAGATCAAACAGGAATGGCTCTGGCCCTGTCTTTCTCTCCTGGCTGTGCAGAGAAGCTGGTCTGGATGAATTTAATGTTTTACAGTCAACAGAAGAGTGGGTCAGGTTATCTCCGACCTGACGATGCCCTGTTGTCTCTCTGATCCACAGTGGATTTTGGTGTCAGCGCTCAGCTGGACAGAACGGTGGGCAGGAGAAACACCTTCATTGGAACGCCTTACTGGATGGCCCCCGAGGTCATTGCCTGCGATGAAAATCCCGATGCCACTTACGACTTCAAGGTACCTAAACGAGCATCTTCCTACTCTTTTATATGTCGTTACGGATGTGGTATGTGAAAAGTTTAGCACGTTCACAAATAACATAGGCAAGGAATTAAAGCAGCACTTAGCAGTGCTTGCCATGACAGCTGTGACCATAAACATCTGAAGAAGGTGCTCGGCATGAGCTCAGATTTTACGCCCCAGTACCATGAACTTGAGCACTCAGGAATTTAGTATATTCTTGCAGCTTTGCAGAATACGGTGACAGGCGACGACGTAATCCTGCTTTTTGGCTGTTGGATTTTGAAATGCCAATTCAGGGCTAACGTGAATCTTTGTTGTGCTGTTCACGTATCCAGATTTTCTCTGAAGAAGTCAGACCTTCCTACCTGCTACCCTGCTTTTCAGTGCTGCATGTTTAAATACTACAGTCAAACATGCTGTATTTGCTCTGTTTACTCTGGAGGGAAGTGAGGTCAGGTTTAGAAAGGGCAAAATCACATCATCTGGCCTGCAGGCTGGTATTCGCAGGGAGATCTGAAGGCTGCCACACAATCGGACGTTTGGGGGGCTGACCTACTTTTCACATGTCTCTCTTGCCTGTTTGAAGTTTATTTTTGGATCGGTGGCAGCCCAACATTGCTGCTGAGTTATAATGTGGCTCGGAGCCCCGTGCCACGCAGCAGGTCAGCAGGAGGGCTGTCAGTCCCACCTGCCCGTTCAACCTACACCGAGGTCCAATGTTTAAAGCAAGAAGAGCTGAATATATTTTATCCTGTTTCTGCCTTACGGCGCGTTTCTGGACGCACATCTGTAGAAATATCCCCTGGTTTTTGTCCCATGGTTTTTTGAAGCATCTAGAACTTGAATTTCTAGCTCCAAACCCCCTAAGGTGCACTGAGTGTGTCCAGAGAGCAGAGCAAGGGTGCGCCACGTGGGCTTTCGGGGGAGAAGCTGAGACATACATAAAGCTTGGCGCGCCTCTGTTCATGTGCACGCTGAGAGGTCGCTTTACAAGGCAATGTTTAAAAAGGACTTTGAGACCCTCTGGTGTGGAGCTAGGTGGCTGCTTCCTAACAGTAGGACGTTACAATACAAAACAACCCACCCTCGTGTTACAATTTGGGGTGCAGTTACCAATCACTCAGAGAAATTTTTGAGGGGTGAAGGATTTTAAGTAGCCAACCGATGTTTTGGTACTGCAGCTATCTGAGTGCATCAGTCAACTCTTGAACTGATGGTGTTCCAGGGAGAAGCTCCCCAGGCTGAGTTCAGTCTCCGGGTCACATAAATCGTTAATGATAAGGACATGAAGAAATAGTTTAATCTGCAATTACTTAATTCTCTTTGATTAACCAATTACAACAGGCGTTTCCTCAGCTCTGCTGATGGCTGCAGCCCACGCTAGCTGCTCTTGCTGCTTCTCCACTGACAGCTGCCTGGCTCTGACAGTGCAACGCTCTAGTTAATCACAGCTTTTTGTTATTATTTTCTTTAAAAAAACGACTGATATCTTCATAGGCTACTTTCTACCCACAGAAATCCCTGAGGTTTTTTCTCTTTCCAGAATAACTAGGGCGCTTAATATGCCATTGACTGACGCACGAGCGCCAGGACCAGAATCCCTCTATTGTCCCCGAGGATCAAACGCTTGTAGCGAGCCGGGCGTTTGCGTCTCTGAAGTTGGCATTGACCATTTTCCCTTGGCTGGGGGTATGAAACAGAAGGCTGATTTGCTGCCGACACACTCATTGCAGGGTGTTTTCGGAGCTCGTGGTGGTGCGGGAGCCGCCGGGCATTAGTCCGTACCCCAGATCACCTCCCTGCGCCTGATGCTCTTGCTTTGAAGTTCGGGGGACGGGGCATGTAAATTACTTTTTTTAAAGGGATGCAAATCAGATGCTCTCAGGTTTAGCCAACTGGCTTAAAAAATAGGGAATACAAAAGATGAGATTTATAGGGTGAAAAAAAGGAATCCTTGCAGGCTTAATCTGTTGGACAAAAAGCCTCTGATCTCACTGTTTTCCTAGCCAGAAAGAGGTGCCTGTGTAATCTATGGAAGGAGGCAGTAAATACCCCTTTGCAAAAATAAACCTCTTCAAAAAAGAACAAATAGAAAGCCCACATTGTTGAGGTTATTTATTGGTTTTTTCCCCCAGCCAGTCTTCCGTTTTTCTTTAGAGATATCTTGTCAATAAGCTTAGAATCAAAAAAAAAAGAGGAGGGGGAAGGAAGCTTGATTCCCTTCCCAAGTCAAGACAATGCAAATATATTAGCATGGCGTCTTTTTGCTGGGTGGACTGAAAAGCTTTTCAGACTCAAAAATAAAAACCACACACACAAAAAACCCCTGAATTCCAGATCATTATAAAATGTGTGCTTCCTGCTGAGTTCTTGCTTTCTCTGGGAGACTTAGAGGGGTGATAATCCCTTTCTATATTGCTCCAGCTTTAAGATCACTTGGCATCTTGCATATAATACTGGGCACCTCGATATGGAAAGACACACTAGGAATTTGGAAGGAGTTCAGCGGCAACCCAAAGGGAAGGGGTCATGTGTGCTGAATCATGTGGAAAGACTGCGATAATTAAGTATGCAGCAGAAATCCCAGCTGAACAGAAACAAAGAGTGGATGAGACTGTCCTGCAAAAGGGCTGGAAATAAGATTTGAGAGAATTTTTAAGCAGGTACAAAGCTGTGTAGGAAAGGTGGCATTTTTAAGGGGAGAACTTGAGATAAAAATGAGGGAAAAGTGCCTTGAAATTAAAAATCCAAGTTGTCTTTCCTGGATGGAGTATGTGAGAAGGTGCTTGTGGTCCCTAGAGGCTCTCTCTAGCTCTGGCTGAGCTTTTGGGGCTCTGTGCTGGGAAAAACAACCTTCCTGGGATTTACTTGCTAAATTGCAGGTTTAGAGGCTTGAGGCCGTTTGGAAACAGCAGTTCTTGAAATGGAGAGGAGAAAACTGAAGTGGGACTGCAGGGACGTGGCAGAGGGCACAGGGCGAAGGGAGAGCAAGACATCAGAGCTGGGGGTGCAGGGGGAAGGCTGGAAAGCAGACTGTCCCTTCCACCCTGAGATGTTCCTATTTACAATGTTTACTGGTTTTGATGTGCTAACTGGAGTTTAGCTGGTCTCCAGCAAACATCAGCTGCAGCTACATAGAACCAGGCTTGTTCTGGTCCCTTGTGCACCTGCAGCTTCTGCCCTTGCCGTTGCCACCATCCCATCTCAGGCAGGTCTCTCCACCTCCCTGGAGACGTGTCAGAGGCTGCGCTTGGGATGAAGGCACCAAAATTAGTCTGAGTCCTGTTCCCGATGCAGCAGGTACTGGGTTGTGAATCATTAGCAGCCCTGTACGCGGTGTCCAAAATAATGAATTAGCTGCCTTCTGCCAAAAAAAACAAGTTGCAGCAGTACCGTTAGGGAAGGTGCTTGTTTTCTCTCGCCGGGCACGTACTGCCTCTGCCTCCGCTGCTGTCCGGGAGAGCCGAGCCGTCCTTTGGGGCTCGTTACCAGATCTAGAGGTGCAGCTGTAGCTCATCGGTGATGGCAGGGTGGGGAGAAGGGACTGGAGGGGAGCTCACCGCTGCTCTCTGGCAGGGGGCTGGCGGTACAGATGTCCCTGTTTGCAAGGGAGAAAATGGAAGGAAGAGAGATGCGAGTCTGAAATCAAAGAGTTTTCCAAATAGGTGCCTACTCTGTGCTCTGATCATTCAGGAGACTCAACCAACCGTGTGGGCTGGGCAGGGCTTGGGAGCAGGGTAAATGAAAGTGCCCGTTTCCCCTTCCACTGGTGAAGTGCTGTTTTTCAGGCTTCCATTTAATGAGCAGTCCCTTATACAAGAGCCTCCTGAGGTATCTCAAGATAATTCAAGGTTTTAATCTATTGCAGGCAGCCCGTTTTCTGTGGAGCTGTATCAAATCCGTGGATGTATCACCCAGCTTTAAGGAGGGAGCCAGCAGCCCGGTTTGCTGCTTACCCCAGCCCTGAAGCCGGGGAGTAGTTTGTCACCAGCTAATCTGGGAGCCAGGGGTCCATCCGTTAGTGCACAGGGCTCGTTAAGATGCCCCACGAGGGGACCTTTAGGTCATCAGCGCCTCCCCCGGCAGCCATCCTCACCACGGCTACTGGGAGCAGTTCCCCAGCAAGGTGGCCATGTTCCACACCAAAAACGCCTTGAAGGTTTTGAAATAAACAGTGGGGTTGGGAGCCTCTAAAGCCCCAGTGCATAGCAGGAGGATGAGGCAAGCTCCCGAGCTGTGGGTCTAGGGGCTTGCAGAGGACATGGAGACCCAACTCGGGGCTGAGCTCCCCAGGCTGGGGAGAGCCACGCTTCCCGCCTTGCCCGGTGCCCACCACTGTGACAGTGCTCCCCTGCATCACTGATGTCCCTCTGCTTTCTTTTACAGAGCGACTTGTGGTCTTTGGGGATAACAGCCATCGAAATGGCAGAAGGCGCTCCCCGTAAGTAGATGCATTGCTCTGCTTTAATTAACCCTGGGCTGTAACGTGCTGGGGTTTGCTGGGCACCAGCCAGGGTTCGGTTCTGTGCAAGAAACACCGTGCAAAGGTTTTCCAAGCAACCTGGGCTCACTGAGATGGAGCTCACAGGGTCCGTGGGGACAAAGCTGCCTGGGTGGCGTGGCCTAGGGGACAGGATGGGCAGCGAGCAAAGAAATGTGAGCAAAAAAATGTCCCACCCCTTAGGCACTCTGGGACTCGGTTTCCTCAAATAAAATGCATATCAAGAAGAGGTGGTGGACTGGAAGCAGGTAAAACACTGCTCCTCAGCACTGGTGTGTCACCAACCTCTGCGGTGACACAGTGGCGCGCTGGGTTCAGCTGGTGCCTCTGCAGGGGTCATACTGCCATGGTTTTTCAGCATTATCATGGGACCGTCCTTGCGTGCTGATAAATGCAAGTAAATAAAGCAGAGTGTAGCGGCACGTGGTGCGGCTGTACCGTGCTCTGGGCCCGTGGCTGTCAGCACCTGGCAGGGTGCTGGGGACACGCAGCTGCAGGAGCGCAGGTGTCCTGAGCCGGCCCCCGCCGCTGAGCCCGGCGGTGCTGGGGACATGCACGCTGCTTGGCCGGGGCCGGCGGCGCTCGCCTGAGCTCCAGGCTGCTGCCGGGCCGGGGTCTGCAAACCCTCCCGCCCTGCAGGTCTTGTAGCTTCAGAGGAAACTTGGCTCTCCCCAGTTAAGCATGTAGAAAGCCTAACTTTCTAAAGTTAGGCTTTAGAGGCTAAGCTTCTTTAGGAAGCCCAGGGGGTCTGCAGGACATTGTGTCGTATTTAACACCTCTTCTTGCACGTTGCAGCTCTCTGTGACATGCATCCCATGAGAGCCCTCTTCCTCATCCCCCGCAACCCGGCCCCGAGGTTGAAATCAAAGAAGTGGTGAGTCTGTTTCTCGATCTTCAACAGCTGTAAAAATGTTTCTGGAGCAACCTGTTTCTGCAGCCCGGGCACGCGGGGGATTTGGCGTTTACATTTATGTAGCTTTGGGGGTCGGTGAGAGTCTCCAGCATCGCTCCAGTGAGTGCAGCTTTGGGTCTTGATCGCCTACGGAGAGGCAGTTTGGTCTGAAGGAGTCGTGCTGGAGGGCTTCCTAGGTAGGCAGAGAGGGGAACGCTCTCTAATGCTACCATTTCGCAACACGGAGTCGGCTTTTCCAAAGCAGTTCATGCAGCCTGAAGCCAGATGACACTTTGCTTGGCTCCCGTTTCTTTCCAGTCAGGTTCTGTTTTCAAGTGGAAACATGTATCCATGCCAAGAAAAAAAAAAAAGGATAGTTTATCTTGAAGGCCCAGGAATGCGGGGATTTGTACTTAGTTTGGGCTTCATTTTAAAATTTTGCAGGAAAAAATACATCACTGTTTTGAAAAAAAAAGCAGGGCATGCCAATAAAAACCCGTAGGAAAAAATACTCCTGAAGCCCAGCAGATGTTGTTTTGTTACTGTATGTTCTGTACCAATGGAGCTGGAGTCCTTAAAAACAGTCATCTTTGGTTTGTGCTGTTTGCCTGCCCCAGGTTCAGCAGTGGTTTGGTCAGGAAAGGTCTACCAGATGCTAGAGAAACAGCGCTGCCCCTTGGTCCTAGATAGGCTGAGCTCACTGAGGGAAGTTTTGCCTTTTCCCTTGAAGTTATGCGTATTATCTTGCTGAAGACACACAAAAAAAGAAGAGTAACTGCTGGGTATTGAAGCGCTTTATGCCAAAGCAGCAGGTGTTTTGTTGGTGGGAGAGGAGTGAGGGGGACTTGGAGTCCTCTGCATCCGATGCATGGTGTTGGGGTTTTGGGACCAGCCCCCTAAAAGCTCACCCAGGCTTTGACAGGAGGTATCTTAATTTTGTCAGCCCGATCATCAGCTGCTCGGGTACCAAACCAGGAGGAGAGGGACCTTTCCTGCTGGCTCTGCAGAGCGCGGCAAAGATGCTTGCTCTCCTTGCACAGCCTTTTGAGGATACCATTAGTCAGCTGAGAAAATAGTTTATACACTTTGTTTTCTGCCAGATCACCAGCCTCCCACTTCATTATCCTCACTGCTGCAGCACAAAATGAATTGTAAGACCTTAGAGTTTATTTTTCATACAAAAATGCTGTTTATTCAGCAAAGGATTCCTCAGCCTCAGGCAGAGGGGAGCTGACAAAAGCAGGTTTTGAGCAGAACATTTCGCCATCTCCCTAAGGTAAAAGCTGCTCTGGGGTGGAAGTTGTATTTTAATCCCTGCTCTGAGATACCGGGATGTGCTTTGTGCAAGCTGGGGTGTTGCTTGGCACCACCTTCCCCTCGCGTGCCTGCTGGCTGTCTCAGGTTTGCACTTCTCGTGGTGGTGAACCACGGCGGTGTCTGCCCAGGGTTGGCTGGTGTGTCCAGGGCTGTGCTCTGCCCACGGCAGGGGTGGCATCCCGGATGCTTTGAGAAAGGGATCGCTTTGGAACTCATAGCTTAATGAAACTCCAGCTTTGAACCCCTCCAGGAGAGTGCAGTGCTCACCTGGCCTCTGCTACCCCTCTATGAGCAAGCAGGGACCTCTGGTCTCCAGCAGAGCTGGGACACGTGCACCCTGGGCAGCTCAAACCCATATCCATCTTCCAAGCTTTCATTGCAATGAGAAACTCCAAAGGACCCAGATGAAGCTCCAAGCCAGTACGACTCCACTGATTCCTTAAGAACGATTTTTTTTCAGCATTTTCAGTGGGACACCAGGCAAACTTGCTGTCCTTGGCTCATTGCTCAGCTGGAGGTTTTGGGCCTGACCAGAACGGGTCCTGGAGCTCTGCAAGCCTGACCCAAGAAGACTGGAGATGTTTAACCAGGCTTTCACAGCGGCTCTCTGGCAGTCAGTGGTTTTCACAAGCACAGATCACAAGAGAGAAACAAAATGAAGAAAGGTTCAGCCTGAACCTTGAGTTCATCCTTGCTTCTGTGCACAGCAACACGTGAAAGTACACCAAGACCATCTTTTTTCTTACGTGAAAGAAATAGCACAGTGACTCCAAGCACCTTTGAGGGTAAGTCACGGAAAGGCGAGAGGAAAAGCAGACACGGGAGCTGGCCCAAGTCAAAAATCCCAGAGATGAAAATACTTAAGTTGCTTACTAAATCCTTGAACTTGCTTTTAAAGTAGTGCTGTGGTCCTATGGAATTAAAGAGTCTTTGGTGTGATTTTTCTTTCCCAATTAAAACCAGCCAGCAACAAAGCTTTATTTTCTTCTTCCAGTGTTTCACAGATGAACTAGAACTTTAGTGCTGCAGTTCCCATAAACACTCCTTAGCCCTGCCTTATACGATGACAAAACCTCTTTGTTAATGAGGTGGTGTTTGCACTGTGACACCACTTTCCATCCAAGCAGCTGCAAGGACTTTGCAAACATTGATTTAAGCGTTACAAACCACAGGAGCTGGAGGAGCGCGTGGTTCATGAAGATGGGCTGAGCTGCGCCTGGGGAAGGGACGAGATCTGTGACAGTGTCCTCCTGGATCAGAGCCAGGGAGAAAGCCCTTGTCCTTGCTCCAGCCCTTGCCTTCTGCTTCAGCCCTGGTGAGGGCTGAACTTTGCCACTGGATAGGCTTGCTTTTTTGGAGAGGAAGATTTCAGGAAAACCAGAGGAGTGAGCTGGCCCCTCTCCATGGCTGCTCAGCCAGCTCAGGGATGCAGAGGTGTCTTAGGGCATCGCAGGGCACTGGGACCCCCATCCCCAAGAGGTGGGCAAACCCATCATTTACAGGAGGATAACTTTATAGCTACTTCAGCTTGACCGTATTGGTGGGTGCTCTGGACCACTCACCCAGGACTGGAGTCTCTCCAGCTTCACACCAACAGGGGAGAATCATAATTTAGAAGCAGATTGGGGTTTTTTGAGCATTGCGTGGATTGTCCCTTCTGGAATACACTGAGGCACGGGGTTTCTTGAGGCAAGGTGGGGAAGGAAGATTTGCTCATTAATAAAGCTGGAGGGAGGATTTAATTGGATCTAGTAGCATATTTTATTTTTGCATCTCAATTTGTATGGATTAGCACTTAAAAGATAAATCACTTTTAGTCTGACAGCTTAAAAGTAAAATCCCTGAAAGCTTATTGTTTTTTTCTAATGCAATTCTGTAGTATCTGTTGGCTTCTGACATTAATTTACACTCATTTTCCTATTTGCTAAAGCAACATAGAGTATAGTGGCCTGTCAACATCTTTCTTCCTTGTAAATCCTTGTTCTCTTGGGTTTATAGTGTGGTGAAATTAGTTCCAGGAAAACTTTTGATATGTAACACTTGAGACAAAGAGAAATTTGTTTATTAAAGATTTGGCTGAAATTGTTTTAGCTGAGATTGAATTTAACTGTTTGCAGGCTGTGAGGAGGGGCTGGGCTCTGCCACCTGCAGCCACGTTCCCACCTCTGCCCAAGCCGTGCTGCCCAAAGAGCACATCCCATTTGCCTGGGTCTGTGATCAGGGTACCGGGACTCGGTGGCCCCAGGACCTGGTGGGTCAGTCATGCTGCTGGGGCTCGCTCTGAGAGAGCAGGGGAGGACTGCAGGCAGCGAGCATCACCCAGAGGTGGTCTCATCTTTCACAAGCCATGTAATGCTGGGTAGTTAAATGTAAAAAAAACCATTGGTCTAGCTCGTCCCACTCATCTTCAGAGAGGTACATCTCTTGAAACACCACCTGGGGCCACAAAATATAGAAACAGTCCGTTCAGAGACTGCATGTATATCTGTATGTGCTGTCTCTCGTTTCTACCTGCGCTTTCACAGGGCAAAGGGAAGGGAGGAGGAATGCTTCCTCGCGTTTTTTGGTTGCCATTGATGATATCTGGTGATTCCCTGGTCATGCTGATGGTTCCCAGCTTTCTCCAGGCTCTGCAGAATGGTGGTTTCTCCTTGTTGCACGAGGAAGGCATAGATAGGAGCACGCATGGGAAGAGTAGGAGAGGATAAAGTGAGAGAGGGCACATGCGATGGTGCTGCTTTGAGACCCTGCTAAGCATCGACAGAGAAGTCATGTGAATCCACTTGGAAGGTTGTGTCTGAGCAAGAACTGTGTAGCAGCCAAATGATCTCGAATACCCACAGGCTTCTCATTTTCTAATACAAGAATCAATAGAGTTACCTGTTTTTTTTCAATACCTTCCTTTTATGTCCTGGGCCAGGTCTAAAAAGTTTCAGTCCTTCATTGAGAGCTGCCTAGTGAAGAACCACAGCCAGAGACCAACCACAGAGCAGCTGATGAAGCACCCCTTCATCCGAGACCAGCCCAACGAAAGGCAGGTCCGTATCCAGCTCAAGGACCACATCGACAGGACTAAAAAGAAGCGAGGAGAGAAAGGTAAGTGGAGAAGCAGTGCTCTGGGCAGTGCTTGGCCTCTGCCATGTGCTTGGAGATCCCTACAGCAGACCAAGGCGCATCCGTGTGGGCGAAACATACGGGTAGAAGGAGGAAGGCAAAGAGGATTGGGTTGCTCATGGTCTCGGTACCGGTTCCCTTTATTCAGGTGGCTAAAATTGTTCACAGACTGAGTTAAATAGGTGTGGTCCTTCTGTGTGACCAGGCTTCTCAAGGTTTTGAGGTCAGATTATTTTGTTTGATTTGATTCCTCTCGGTCACTGAAGCAAAAAATACATATCCGTAACAACGCAGTCAGTGTTCGTACAAAGCCTACGGGTGATTGTCATCAGAGCTAAGCAGTGGTTTTAAATATTTATTTTTTTTTCTGGTGAAAAATGGCATCTTTTTTGTCCAAGTGGTAATTTCCACATGGAACATTTAAGCTTTGATTCATTAAAATGTGTGTATAAGATTTACGTCTGCACATATACATACTGGTGTGTGGGAGGGAGAAGCTGCTAAGCTGAATTTTTCCCAGCTCACTTATTTCATGCCAAGTCTGTTGATGTACGTGACATTCATTCTGCACCAGCGATGAGCAAGGTTGTGCAAATGAGCATCTAGATAAGACCCTTGCCCCAAAGCTATTCCGCTGACTAGGAATAACCTATTAAACTGAATGTTTTCAGTGAACTCTCCAGGCCCTGTCAGAGTCCTCTGAAAGGAAGATCAGATAGCTGAAGAAACTTGTTAAAGTATTTAGCTGCTTGTGAACTGAATTTTAATTTGAAAGCTCATTTGTATAATCCAGCAAATTAATATGTCGCTACTTCTCTTCTTATTGGTAGCGGTATTAATTTTTCATGCGTACCTTCCAGCCCCTTGTAATAGATTTCACTATAATCAAAACAATAAAACGGGATCCCAGTGAAGTATTAAATGTGTTTAGTCTGGCAAACGAAGGTTGGACCCAAGAGATGGAGAGTAATTGGATAAGTGCAAGCCTTTCTTTTACTATCATTCCCTTCACCCGATAAAGATGATATCCTAATAGAAATCACAGTGTGTAGCACAACATTGCAGTTGGGCTTTTATGCAGATGTCTTCATTGCCTGGGAAATTCATGGGTTTCCATAGGAGGAGCATATGCTTAGAGAGAGAGGAGTTGGTGCCTTCAGAGCCATAGTGAAATCCCACCTTCCAGTGCCTGTGGCTTCAATAGCTTGTGGTGCCACCTCCCTTTGAAGAACCCTCCCGAAGAAGGGGATCACTCACTGTCCTATGGAGATAAATTCTTACTTTATGGACACCCCCCATCTTTACATTGAGTGTCTTTGGTTGCTGGGGCCGTTGCACGCTGTGCTGGTGCTGCCCGCGGCGCTCCGGCCAGCACTGCAGCCCTCTTGGTGGGCTGCAAGGTGCCAGCACCCAGGGAGACCGCCCATGCTTCTCTGGCCTTGCAGCCCCCTGTAAAAACAGAAAATGAGGAGAAATAATGCTGCTTATTCTTTGTCATGTGAGAAAAAGAGTGTCGTCTGTTCTGCCTTCAGAGCGCTGGGGTTTTCAGCCGCTGGAAAAACAGATGAGTCCAGCAAAGGGCACTGACGAGCAATTCTGTTCTAGATGAGACAGAGTACGAGTACAGTGGAAGTGAGGAGGAGGAGGAGGAAAATGACTCCGGAGAACCCAGGTAAGAATCAGCGTTTCCTTTCTGCCCTTACATCTCTCTAACTCTGTATAAATTGGCTTGGATTAGAGGCTCGTATGAACTAGAAATGGCAAAAGGCCAGTCCGAGCACTCGGTCCCTTTCCTAGGCAGAAGAGGGAATATTCCCTCTGCAAGGTGGCGTGTGGGTGTGAACTGATGCTACAGGTCACCTTGGCCAGGGAAGAAGACCCAGGTACCCCATGGCCTGTGGGACCTGCAGTGCAGCGGGGTGCTGTCATGGGAATGTGGGTATTTAGATGTGGAAAAAATGTGAGGTGAAATTCAGGAAGATTCTTTACATTGTGGTTCCTTGCATCCAAGCGTAACTCCATTTCCTTGTAACTTTTCACCATGAAACCTCCCCGGTGCTGCTGCAGGCACGGTAGGGCTGGAACTTTCTTTCTTTGGTGACATTTTTTATTGTGATTAGTATCAGGTTATTCCATTATTTCACTGAGATAATGTAGTATTTTAATAGCTGTCAATGATTCATGCTAAATGTGTTTTATGAACAGCTAAATATAGTGTGTGCCACTGCAGCACAAGAGGCTTTGGTTAGATACTTAATGTAAAGGAAACCTTTAGCAAATAAGGAGCTGGTGAGCTGTAAACAGTGTGTTGTGTCTGCTGCCTGCCCTGATATTTGTGGTCTCTGCACCCCTCCATCCGCTGCTGTCCAGCATTGGGTGTTGGGGTGCTGTCGGGATGAAGGGATGTCGGGATGCTGTCGGGATGAAGGGGAGAGGAGCCACAGCGGAAAATCACGCAGAACTTCCCCTACCAAGAGGTTTAAGGATGCGGGGAGGGGATCTTCTCTGATGCTTCTCTCCTATGCAGCTCTATCTTAAACCTGCCTGGGGAGTCGACGCTGAGACGGGATTTCTTAAGGCTGCAGCTGGCGAACAAGGAGCGGTCGGAGGCGCTGCGCCGGCAGCAGCTGGAGCAGCAGCAGCGGGAGAATGAGGAGCACAAGCGGCAGTTGCTGGCCGAGCGGCAGAAGCGGATCGAGGAGCAGAAGGAGCAGAGGCGAAGGCTGGAGGAGGTAACTAGCCAGAGCAAACCACGGGCTGGCAAAGGCTGGTTTGGGGCGGAACAGCAGGATTTCTGGTAGCAGGTCCCAAGTGACTGTTCTCAGCCTGGCATAAGAAGATCACGTCCTAACCTCTCTAGTCAGTAACCCCAAATATTTCGTTACGCTGGACAAACCCCCTGCTCGTGCTTTTTGCATACCAGCCTCTAGCCACTCTCCTCACCATAGTAAGTGTTGCCAACTCTTGTGAAGGAAATGGAGCTGGTTTGCTATAAATAAACCCTCTTAAATACCAAACTTAAAAGGATCCCTGGAACTACTGAGCAGAGTTAGCCCGTTATTGGGGTGATAGCTATATTCAGTTGAGGTGGGCAAAATTCTTACCGGTCCAGGCGTCTGTCAAGTTCATTATCGTTATTTGCTGCTGTGGACTGTTAGAGTTGAGAAGAAGCTGAATAGCTCCATTTGCCACTTCCCCAGATCCATGTGCCACTTGTGTCCCCTTTTAATCCCCAATTTCAACTTCAGTCCTTCCAGTCCCTGCCAATACAATTTCTCTTGCAGGGGAGGGGCAGACGCCTGCCTGACTTGTGCAGTGATCCATATGTGCCCCGAAGCATAAGATTTCATTACCCTTGTCTTAACATACCAGCTACAAATGCAATCGGTCATAAAATTATCCACCTCATTTAAAATCCAGATGCAGGATTTGACCGGGTGACTTTGGTTGTCCCTGAGTTGCACAGCCCTGCTGCATTCTCTGTATGAAGGACTCGCTTTTGGTTTAGTGCACAGTTCCTGGATTGCAGAAGTCCACCAAAGGATAAGGGGGCGGTTCTCCTGTTTTTGAGGGGTTTGATGTGGTTTTGCACAAAGAAACCCATTGCCTCGCACTGACCTTATCCCAAGTGTCTCATTGAAGGGTTCATATGTTAAGGGTAATTAAATTAGCTTTCCGAGAGGCCACTGATATGTCTGAGTAAAGGATTTGCAGTAAATGGACTATTGGAGCAGCCACCCCCTTGACTTGCACAAGCCGGTGTGTCTCTTACATTTAACATGACTCTCGGTGTGCTGGGTACTGCCCCCAGGCCAGGGGCGCAGACAAGAAGGAATTTCAGGCAGCTCATGGTGATGATGATGGTGATGGTATGGCCCCTCTTCAAGGTGGTCCTCGGAGCCCCCCTGGAGCAAAAACCAAACCTGGGCAAATCCCAGGCAAAGCATTTTTTCAGTCTGGTAAATATGTAGGCCTGTCGTGTTGTCAGAGCGCAGGGCATCGCGCGTTCAGTATGTTGTTGGTCAGGCTTTGCTTGCGCCCGGCACCCTTCCCAAAGCTGGCGAGTTGCTTTGACAGAGGATGGGGTTTGCACATGGATGCACCCCGAAATCCCCTGCCCCGACAGATCTGAGGGCTGTCGTAAGGAAGCCTGGCTCTGCCTTTGTCCCAGTCTGTTTGCTGCAAGCGGTACAGGAGCAAAACAACAGCAGAATAAAAGCAGACACCAGATTAGCTGCAATCCTGTAATGAATACAATGCTTGCTGCTGTATTAATACGTTCTCTTCACGTAGAAGAAAATGGTTCTCTCTCTTTGCCGCTTCCCAGGCAGGGTTTGAATGGAGGACTAATCCCCTTGCTAAGCTGGCAAACTACGCCCTGAGCTACGGAGGTGCTGCCTTGCAGGGCCTGGCTGTGCGCAGCCCCACCGGGGCTCTGCCACGTCTCCCCGTCCTTTCCCCCATGATATTAAAAGCTAATGCCACCATAGCCAGCATTTAAAATAACGCTTCTGTTTCTGGTGGCTCTAACAGCCCCCCTGGGCTCTTCACCCAGTGCCTTCTTCCCAGCCGCCTTACAGTTTTCAGACCTAAATTGAAAGGGAGAGATCGACTGGGGCAAAGCCGGCAAAGAGGTGTTTTCATGCTCCTGCCATGTCGGAGAAGTGGGGAAAGACAGTGAGACTGCAACCGAGGGGCATCCTCTGCCCGCTCCGGCGTGGGACCGCCGGCGTGATAAGCCCTGTGGGCTGAGCCGGGATTAGGGCAGCTGCACGCTGGCGGCTGCTTGGGTGCCCATCTTCTCGGGTCTGTCTAGCCAGGTTTAGCCTCACCTGCATCTCCAGCCACGGAGTAAAATGAGCTCTCCTGTGTATTAGACACCCTTTGCATGGCGAGCAAGAAACATAGCCGAGTTGCTATGGTGAGGATTAAAGCAAGAGTCCTTGAAGAGGTACAAACCTTCCGTTGCAAAGGTGGTGGGTTGTGGCAGCGGTTAGGAGGGATGCTCCCCAGCGCGGCCAGCTGCGGCTTGGCCAGCTGAAAGGGGTCGTGTATCTGCCGTGGGCTGCTGTAGGAAAACCGGAAAAATAGAGGCAGAGATTAGCAAACAGAAAGTTTTCTCACTCCTGCAGGGAGTGGGATAGAGGAGTTGCAGAACCAGCTTTGAGCATCTTCCCCTTGAGCATCCTGCTCATGGAGGAGTCCCAGCATCTGCCCTGAGGAGGGATGCTGCCTATGGGGACATGGGAAGGGGTTTCTGCCCCCAGGATGTCCCACTACTTCTAGCACAGCCAGGCAGTGGTGGATATAGTTGGGTTCTTTTATGTTCCTCCCATGTATTTTGGGGCAGGAAGCATCTGATGGCCAGACAGAGGTACCAAACAGCGGCTGCCACAGCTGTGCTGAATTTGATATCGCTGCCTGGAGGCACCCAGCCCACTCCATCTATGCCACTGCAGTTTTGCTCCAGAGAGCAGCACTGCTCCAGCTCTCCTAACCATGGCAATGGCACCCGAACCCTTCAGCAGCAGCCAGGCTGTTGCCTTTTGGCCTCTCTGTGTTTTCTTATGCTAGCTTTGCACTAACTTCCGTTGTTGACTCTTGGCTCTGAATTTATTTTGGTTAATGGGAACATGGTTTCTTCCATGCTTCTTTATGGGCTGACTAAGATGGAGTGTGCCTCCAATAGGCAGCACTGTACCAGCAGATCTCTGGGAAGGGAGACCAGTTGAAGACTCAGATTACTGTATTTTCAAAATAAAGTTGACCTTTAAAACCCAAGAAAGCATCCGGGACAAATAAACACTTGGAGCTCGTGGCTTTTGGGGCTCCTAAGTCAGCCTGTTTAGTACTGCCAGGCATATTACTGTGTTTATGGAAAGAGCTCTGACTCACGATAAGACGCCGTGAAGGTGGCCAGGCTGAGCGAGCCCATCGGCTGGGCCCCAGCGCAGCACCAAAAGGATTGACTTGGAGGATGCTCAGAAACACCTGGAGTTAATTTGTTCTGGAGATGCACAGCAAAAGAGCTGGAGAAAGGCTATTAGTAGGATAATTGGTCCATTCCTCTCTGAGCAGACCATCAGTAGATTATCTTGTGGTTTTCCAATCTTGCCAGGCATAGAGTTCCCACCATTTCTGTTCCCTCACCCAGAAGAGCGCATAATGAAGGAATCCCATTTTTTCCTGTCATCTTTATCTTCCTAAACCAGGATTTCTTGAACCTCTCACAAAGTACCTCTCATTTTTAGGGCCTTTTTTGGGGAAATCTACCATCTCCTAATATTGCTCCTGCAATAACACCGAATGCATGTATAAAAAAAGTCAAGTAAGGAGGTCTGGTGGTGGCCTCCTGATGCACCTCATGCTGCCACCGAGACCTGCTGCCATCCTTAGTGTGCCCCCTTGCATCTGTCGGACACTTGGGTCTCCTTTTTCAAGAGCTGACCAATTTCCTTCGTTAAGGCTGAATCTTCTTCCGGGCAGCTGGAGAGATTTAGATCTGCAGCTGTCTTTATTTGCGGTGGATGTAAAAATCCCCAAGCTAGCTTTGAAACCAGGTCCTTCAGGGGAGTAGAGTTGCAGCTTTGTTTTCCCTTGCACAGAAAGTTGGTCTAGTGAATTCAAAATGTGGCCCAGAACTAACTGCAAAACCCCCCAGATTAGAGAATTAAAGATCAATAGATGAAATAGCACTAAGGAAAAGATTTGTGTAATGCAGAAGGGCGAATAGGCTTGAATATAGTTTAATTTTTCCCTTTATATACCTATATTAGAGATACATAGCTCCCTAATAATCCCTCCATTTGTTGCTGGCACAGAATGAGCCTTGCTGCACCAGTTTAACCACCAAAACTCCAGCTGAGCTGTAGGAATAATACATCTCCTGGTCAGGAGGATTGGGGATCCTGCGAGACAAATCTCTGTGCAGACCCCGTGGCAGCAGTGGGCAGACGTAGTCAGGGAAGGGTTTACATAACCTCATTTTTCTGCCACGTTGTGGATTTTCTTCCTTTCTAGGTATAAAACAAAGGTCAGATCTTTACAGGGAATGGACAAGGCAAATCTAAGGATCTTGCTGTTTGCATGTGAGGTTTCAGCCAGTGCAGCTATAGAGCTGGATGTTCAGGGGATAAAAAATTGCTGCAGCTCCTTTTTAAGTTAACCGGCAGAAAACCGTCTACTGCAAGCTTTTATAAAGCAGTGCAAAAAAATTTCTGGCAATTAATTACAGATAAAGTTAGGTCAGCTAAAATGGTGGTTGTAATTTTCTTCTGCATATACAGGTGTCATATAGCTTGTAGGAACATTTTTCGTTGAGATGACAGCCTCCTCGCAGTGATGTGGTACATGGGGGCACTGCAGTGGTCCCGACTTCCCATTTCCAAAGGGAGCTGCGTTACAGCAGCTCCTGTAGTACAGGTATGTGCTAAGCCTTACATCTCTCTCGTTCTCCTTTGGTTAGTAGAACTCGTGGTTTCCGAAGCACGAGCCTTTTCCTGCGTGGAGCATCCCTTCACGATGATCCCAACTCAAAGCTCCTGCAATGGTTCAGAGCGTATCAGATCCCTGTTTGCTATGATGGGAAGTTCTGACCCAGTTTCTCTACCAGTGGGAAACACCTCTCCGTGCTCCAGTGCTTGGTGTGTCAGGAAAGATGATGTTCCAGCCACAGTCGCTCTTTCCCTGGTGGCTCAGATAAATGAGCCTGTCACAACAATGCAACCACCTAGAATATTTGTTTTCATTTGTCACTTGGAATTCCCCTTCCACTTCTTTGCTGGGTCATGCTCGTGTTCGGGAGCAGCAGCCAAGGTTTCCAGGAGCCACCTCTTGCAAGCGTTGGTGCCTCTCCCAGCTCGCTGGGGTCACAGGGCAGCTCCAGCTCGCCGATCGCGTGTAGTCCCGAATGCGTCTGATCTAGCAAAGGGAGCTTGCTCCTTTGAAGTCCTTGTTTCATGCCAGGCCTCCACGGGCCTTCCCACCAGAGGTTTTGCCTTCGTGTGTCTTCCCTCATCAATATTTAAAACCTGTCATTTCTAGCGCAGCGCAAATAGGATCCCATTCTGGCTTACAAGCAGCTACATATAGCTTTACCTGCAGAGTTATATAAACGCAGTCCTAATTAATTGGTGCTCTTGCCTTGCATGAATAATAGATCTGGATAGTGTAAATACGCACAGTAGTTTCAGGCTTGGAGAAACGTGGGAAGTACGCATTTGCAGTGGGAGAGGGAGGGCAGAAAGCAGGGAGAAAAGGAGGCAACTAGAGAGAGATCTTTGAATCTCTCCCCTTTTTTTCTTTTCCTTTCTTCAGGCGCTTCCCACATGCAGTTCTCAGCTGCATCTCACTTTGCACAATCCCTCCTTTAAACAGGGTCCCGATCATCCCGGTGCTGCTCAGCACCAGCGTGAGCAGAGGCACAGGGGAGATGGGTGCACTGCCGGAGGCTTCGCCCACCGCGGTGCCAGGTCCTCTCCAGATGTTTGCCAGCTGCCGAAGCGGGGCCCTACGGGGAAGGCAGCTGAGCATGCCGGGAGGCTGTGCCGCTGCTGATTCAGCCCCACTCTGCTGAGACGGCGGCGCGGTGTTTAGCTGAAGGTGCTCGTAATGCGACTGTGACAAATGACTTGCTTATAATGTGACCTGACAAAACCGCCGTCGAGCTGGAGGGAAGCTCTGTTCTCCTGGCCTCGATAAATGTATATATTTCAGCCTGCTCACAGCCTCAGCCCAAAGAGCCTGGCTGCAGCAGGATGCAGAGGTCTTTTAAATATCCAGAAGAGCATCGGGTCTGGCTTCGAAAGAAAACCGTGCCTGGGGGCCCAGTTCCCAGCTCCTGGTGTTAAATAGGCTTTTTGGTGTGGAAAAGGGCTGCTGGCCAGGTGGTCTCCTGGAAGGCTGGTGGTGTGCTGTTCTCTCCCTGGGGAAAATGTTTTTTGTTTTTTTTTTCTCCTTCCTTGGAGGGGTTTGGCTTTGTTCGCCTGCCAGATTGGCAATAAAGACCAATCGGGTGATTTTAAGTTAAGAAATAGCTGTAGCATTCAGGGCCTTGCCTCCTGCCAGCCAAACCCAGCCTACACAGGCGTTATGTGCTTTATTCAGCAGTGTGCTATTTTAACTAAAAAAAAAAAAATAAAATGTTAAAACCTACCCCAAACCCAGAGCGATACACGTAGTGATTGGAAGCTCGGGGTAGTGTGTATTCAACCCGTTAGCGAAAAGGTCTGTGCTCCTGAGTGCACGGGAGCAGTGACCATCACCAACAGTGCTCATCCGAGGAGGTCAGGGAGCGCTGGTGAAGCCAAGAAATCCCACGTATTTCCGCTACTGCTGCAGAATTACCAGGTCCCAGCGGCATATCCTCTGCAATTTCTAGTATAGAGTTCAAAAAATTACAAACAGCCCTACGTACGCGTTGCGCTCGGCGAGGACAGGCGTACGCACGGAGTAACACATGCATCCCCGGCTTACGTGGGCAGCGTGAGTGACTGCGCCTGGCGTGGGACACGCCGGAGTCTGGAGCTGGCAGGTTATTTCAGGTTGGGTGTGATTTTTCTTTCCCTCAGGCGAGTGGAACAGCACTGATAAATATGGCTATAGGTGGCACTAAAGCTGTGCTGCAGCTCGAACGTGAAGCTAGAGGAAACGAGCAGAATCCCTGTGTGGGGTGGCTGTGGATGCTACCTGTGGATGAGGAGACAGCAGCAAAACGGGCAGTGGCTCCTCCCTGTATTGAAATGTGGGGGAGATATTTAAATGTTTGTTAAAATATCTTTATATCTATCTATAGATACAGCTATCTTTATAGGTAACTATAAAGATATTTGTAGATATTTATTTCTAGGGAGATATATAGAGATATATAATAGAATATAGAGTAGAATATAGGATAGATATATAATTATAGTATTTATAGTAGATATCTAATAGAGTAGACTTATCTATTAGATAGATGTCTATTATAAATACATGTATTGGAGATGGATCTATTAGATATCTTTTTACCTATTATAGACATAGATCTATAGAATGTCTATAATATCTATTTAATAACTCTATAGATAGATATCTATAATAGGAATGGATATCTATATAGAAGATATCTCTATAGATATCTATCTACAGATAGATACACGTATCAAATCCATCTGTATGTACAGCGCAGGTTTACTGCAGAGCAGCAATGGATGCATCTTTGTCTCCGGATGGCTCAGCCAGCTCCTTGGGCAGAGCCGCCATAGTCAGCTGCCAGCTCCAGACCTCCACGTGATTTAGCTGACGGACGGCGTTGCCAGCCCCTCCGGTGCCTGCCTCGCCACTGCAGTCAGCTCAGCTGCTGTGTGTCAGCAACGGGGAAGAAAAAAAAGGGAGGAAAAAAGACCGGGTTTCTGCTTCGGCAGGTTGCCTCCCCGTTAGCGCCGCACACATCTTGCTGCACCCAGCGCGTGGCCGAGTTACCGCAGGCTGCAGAGCCCCCGTAGCCCATCTTGGCATTTGAGTGCCCTCTGCCGATGCGCCGGCTGCGGGGCTGCGGTGCGGAGCAGCCTGCGGCCCCTCTGCTTCATGGCACAGTATTGCAGCAGTTCGCTGCCAGCCCCTGCTCCCCAGGGTGGGAGAGCAGGCTGGTTCGGGGAGCTGGAGGAGTCACGCCAGGTTAAAAGCAGGGGGTGTGGGGGGCTGCGGGTGTCACCTGGGTGCCCAGCGCGCGCTGGATGGCTCACAGCAGGCTGTAGGTCGTCATCACCCCAAAATGCCCTGGGTTGCTGTTGGCAAAGATGCTACGGAGCCAAGCAAGCAGGGATGCGACCCAGGAGGCAGAGGGTGGGGGTAGCCTGAGGCTGGTAAGGGAAGCCCCTCCACCCTGCTCATTTTGTGTTTCAGAAAGGAAAAACCCTCAGGTTTTGGGTCTTCTGTGTTAGCTTCTGATCTCAGCAAATGTAAGAGGGATATGTTCTCCTCTTGGCGGACAGTAGCTTCCCCAGCACCTTCCCTTGTCCCCATGGGTGGGTTTGGGGCCGAGACACGCGTTCCCATCAGCAATGGGCTCGCGTGGCTCCCGGGATGAGCCCCCCGTGCCTCCCTGCATCCAGGGCCTGATTAACCCACCAGTCAGGCACACGGGTGAGTGGGGACCACGCACTGCCCGTGTGGCTTCACTTGCAGGTGGGAGAAGACATGGGGTTGCCTGCATGGTCCGGTGCTGGCCGGGAGGATGCCGTGGGCTCTCCGTAGCTGGTGCCAGGCACTGGAGCATGTGAGGATGAGGTGGGATCGACAAGCCCCA
The DNA here is from genome assembly GCF_963921805.1 of Phalacrocorax carbo. Lineage (NCBI taxonomy): Eukaryota > Metazoa > Chordata > Aves > Suliformes > Phalacrocoracidae > Phalacrocorax > Phalacrocorax carbo. The sequence goes on along the minus strand of NC_087519.1, from coordinate 50,942,360 downwards.
GGGCTTATCCTCGGGCAGGTGGGAGTGTTGTGGGTCTCTGGTTGAGGTGGCTCCCAAAAACTGTGAGAAAAGGGACTTTGAGCTTCCGGAGAGAGGAGCGGGGGTGCTGACCTGTGCCTCCTGCCCCCACAGCAGCAGAGGCGGGAGAAGGAGCTGCGGAAGCAGCAGGAGCGGGAGCAGCGGCGGCACTACGAGGAGCAGATGCGGCGGGAGGAGGAGCGGCGGCGTGCGGAGCACGAGCAGGTAACCCAGGGAGCGCCTTCAGCGCAAATTCCTCTTCCTCTAATCAGAGATTTTTGTCGTAAACACTCGTATTTTTTGCCACTTGAGAACACATTGCTTAATTGTTAACACTGCGTGTGTCGCTTTCCACCGCTGTCACTTGTTTCGGTGTGGATCCACTTGCTGGCCGGCAGGTGTGGAGACACTTGATGCAGGTTTTTCCCACTGACTGGTTCCCGGGGTGGGATTCTGCGGTGTTAAAGTTTGCCATTTCCCAGTGGTTTTCACCTTTTATCCTCGGAAGTCCCTTGTAAAGTGATGGATGCCCCAGGCTCTGGGCAGGGATGGAGGATGCCCGGGCTGATTGACTGGTGTCAGCAATCGGGCGGGATGGATGCGGGTGCCCACCTCATTCTTCTTCCTTTTGGGAAATACTGTCTCTTTTACCTTCTCTCTCTTTTTCCTTTGATCCTTGCTGCCCATGCCTCCAGGAGTACATCAGGCGACAGTTAGAGGAGGAGCAGAGACAGTTAGAGATCCTGCAGCAGCAGTTGTTGCAGGAGCAAGCACTACTTCTGGTAAATGGGAGGCCCCGGCCACGCTTGCCGCTTTCTGCCCGTGTCGCGTCCGCATGTGCCTGCGTGCACCCACGTCCCCCGAGTGCCTCCTGCCGTGCCAAGACACGGGGGACGCCGCTGCCACCGCCAGACCCGGACCCTCCCGTCCCGCCCCGTGGCCGCGAGCATGCCTCGATTCCCCCGCCGCCGCTTCGGGCTGGGTCCCCTCGCGGCGCACGCCCCTCCCGTTGCATCCCTTCCGCAGCGTCGGCGTGCTTGTGCCTTCGTGAGGGGGGCAGCCCTCTCCGTTGCTGCTTAATTTCGAAGGCTGTTTGCAGCATGTTGGAGCGTGGTCGAGCTGTTGCGTGCCTGCACCTGGCAAACCCACCCTGCCACGAGGGTGTTCCTATTCTGAGTGAAGGCTTTTGTTTTAATTTCCTCGCAGGAACACTGTGTATTCCTTCTCGTGTAGTTTGCGTTCTAGATGTCCTCTTTTTTTTATTTGATTTATTTTTTAATTATCCTTTTTTAATGCTGTTAGCTGTTACTGTCACTGCATTTTCGTTTAATCCGCAGGGTTGATTCTTTTTCTCTCTTGCTATTAGTTTTATTTAGGGAAAATAAAAACCCTCACGCAAGCCCTGGCCTTTTAAAAAGGCCCTTTCAAAATTATTTACTCATTAAACCTCATAGAGCCGTAGGGATTTGGAAGGATCATACGGCTGGCTCAGCTGTGCGGTCCTTCCCACGAACAATAAATTCGTCCTACAGAGGACTTGGCTTTGGTTGGGCTTTGGCTGACCCGGTGGTGTTTGGCACCTCATCGGATTGATGCTTTGTTCTTCCCATCCAGAAAAATCTGGGCAAAGTCAATGGTAATTCATAAAGGAATGTCTGAGCCCTTGCGGGGGGTCTCACAGTGTTTCCCTGGCGAGGCAGCGCCGGCACCCTCCGATCCCAGCAGACAGGGCAGTTCACTGGCCGCGCTGGTCACAACTGGGAATCCGCCAGCTCTGTCCTCCCAACCGTCTCTCCTCCAGGATGCTTTACAGCTCAGTCCCCAAAGTCTTTCAAATCAATGAGCTTTACCAGAAAACAGCCTTTCGGATACTCGGGCCCACTTTTCTACCCAAACAGATAAATCTGCAGTTTGCAGCCCTGCGTTTACACGCTGGCCAGGCACCCGTGTCACTGTGTTTTCTTCTGGGTAGGAGTATAAGCGCAAGCAGCTGGAGGAGCAGCGGCAAGCGGAGAGGCTGCAGAGGCAGCTCCAGCAGGAGCGGGACTACTTGGTCTCCCTGCAGCAGCAGCAGCAGCAGCAGCGGCAGGACCAGAGGCCGGCAGAGAAGAAACCCCTCTACCATTACAAAGAAGGGATAAATGCCAGCGAGAAACCAGCGTGGGCCAAGGAGGTAGGCGAGAGCGGTGAGCGTGGTGATGCTAGTCTGCACCCGCAGGTCGGTCTGAAATGCATGCAGCAGATTGCGCGCTGCTGGGTCAGCCTCCAGCAGATGCCAGTAGCCGTGCTGGAACCGCTCCCAGTTCAATGCGCATCTGCGTGTATGTTCGTGCAAGCAGAGGGAGTGGAGGAAGGAGGTTTTCCCGTGAAGGCATGTGAGGAGGAGGACGGGTCCCTCCTGGAGGGGTTCAGCCATCGCTGGGGATTTGCGGACGTGCCAGTTGCTCCTGATGCTCCTTCCTGGCACGTCCACAAGTCTGCCGGGGGTCGGGGGCGAATGCAGAGGGTGGTTGTACCCGGTTCCTTGCTGAACCACTAATTCAGTTCCCCGTGATCAAACTGGAACCAGACAGCTTTTCCTCCCATGCTCAGGGCTGTATCTTTTGGGGTTGCTCTTTCATGATTTTCAGGAAGGCAAGCCGCAATGCCGATTTTCTTTTTCTCTTCAGCAAAAAGAGGGAATTATTGTAACAATTGTGAGATCTTGAATATTAATTATTGCCTGGCTGAATAGTCTTGAAAAGATGAAGACATGCATTGTCTGCAGTGCGGTTTCAGGATCATGTGCAAACTCTTTCTCCTTAATCTCTTTGTGGTGGCTCCAGTAAGACCGATGCCCACTCTTGCTATTAATTTTCCTAAAGCCCTTTGTGTTTAGTTTGTTAATTTTGTAACCCTACTCCTGGGCAGAAAGATCTTTTAATAACTCGCCTATTCTTCCTGCTAAGGAGGATCACGGCTCTGCTGCCAAATGTCTGGCACCCTTTAGTCCTGGCAGAGACGCGATGTGCATCCCACACGTAGCTGTGTCCTGGTCTTGCCTCTTGATGGCCTTCAGCTGCATCCACAATACCTGCAGGCATCACATGCTCAAGAAATTCGATCAGCTGTCCACTGCTAAGCAAAGGCCGATAACACAAACAGTTCAGAGGTAGATGTGCCTGCCAAAAATTCTTTTCTCCTCTTTGTACTCCCTCGGGTTTCTCCTTCTTTCCCTTCTGATTTAGTCTTCAGAATCTTTTGGTGGCGATGCGCCAGGCAACACATTTTCATGGAGTTGCGGCATTGTTCTCCAGGCCTTCCAGTGGAAGAAGAGGTTTGGTAGGTGGATCTGCAGACGAGATGTTCCAGATGTGCTGAGCCGTCTCCGATGGGAGAGGCTTCCTCCGGGGTGGTGCCTCTGCGGCTTTCTGCAGAACTGGGTCTCTACTGTCCATCTGCAGAAGTGCTTGACAGTAGGTAGCAGGCAGGAAAAAGGGAGTCAACTCTGTCTTTCATTGTCTGGTTTTAAATCAATCCTCTAGAACGTTGCTGAAGTACCTCTGTCACTGGCTTCAAAGCTACAACAAAGATGTATGAAAAGGAATCTTATTCTTTATCTAGGGTGAAGGAGAAAAGTGCTGATTTTAGCTTTCCATTTCAGACACAAAGGCCCATTTCCTCTGTTCCGTGGGGGAGGCATCTTTTTTGGATGCCATCACTGGAAGCAGGGCGTTGGGAACTGTACAATGTGAATAAGAGCAGCAGAATGTGGTCTCATACCCTTTGCTGAAATCATAGGGAAGATGAGGTTTCCTGTTGTCAGGGAACATCTTCAGCTTCCACCAATTAGCTCCCCAAACCGCTCATTCTTTACCTGTGTCACTCTGTCCAGTGTCTAATGAAACGCTCAAGGTGGCGACTGTGGCATCTTCATCCTCTCGAGAGCATTGGTTTGATGTACTGCCTTGACACAACACCCTTGGGAACTTCCCAAAACTACTCCTCTTGCCTCCATCCCCTCTTTTATCTACTGCAGAGTCCCACTTTTAGCACAATTCAGCTACTTTGCTGCATATATTGAAGTACCGCCCTTGCTGGCTATACAGATGGACTTGTGCTGATACTTTATCAGCCTACCATGATTCTTGGTGTAGTTTAGCAATTTCCATACCCAACCCATGCATGCTAATTTAACAGAAATATCGAGACTTTGTTTTCCTTTGGGAACAAGGAAAAGGGAAGTCTGGTGCTCAGCCTACAATTTCTGGAGGCTCTGCAGAGCTTATCAGGATATTTCCTGAGGATTTTGCACAATATCCCATACCATCCTTGCTTTTATGCTCTTTGGTCTCAAGTCTTCTTGCTCAGGAGCTTGATCACCACAGCTGAGTTCTCCTCATGCCGTGCCCCCCTCTGCTTTTCATACCTCTCCTTTATGAATTTATTTTCCCACCTTAGTTGTCTTCACATGGTGATTCCAAGACCCTGCAGATGTCAGGTAAAGCATAAAAGTGAGGCTGTGGCCACTCACGTCTCTTCTTATAATCAAGGACTAGCTGAGCCTCTTCAGACACCATGTTGGGACCCTCTGATGATCCAGCCAGGGACGTAGCATTAGCACTCTAACAGGGGTACTGTAATTAGCAGCTCTCTCCATTACTGACTCTTCTGTTACGGACCAGTATTTGCCAAACGAAGCGGTGCAGATAGCCAGGTCTAACTTCTCAGTAACAAAGCAGCTTGTGCAGCTGAAGGGCGGGTTTGGGCAGGTATATGCCATACATGACCACAAATAAATGAGGGGACAGGTTTAATCGGATGTTTTCCACGCAGTGGCCGGGCCTTGCGGTGCTTTCCCGCAGCTCAGAGCTTCCCAGGGACTCGGGGCTCGGCTGTGCGTCACGAGCCGTGCTGTTCTCTGCAGCAGCCAATGCGCACGTCACCTCCTCCTTCAGTCCCTGTGGCTTTTATCCTTCTCTTGCTTTGAAGTGATGTATTAAAACATTAGCAGCCTTCCACTGGGACCTGCACAGAAGCTGCTAGGGATGTTTCCCATTTGAGGGGGAACCTTCAGCTCAATTAGAGGTGACTGGAACCGGAGCAGTGATGTATTCCTGCAGGGTTTTGCTGCTTTTTCCCCCCCTCTCTGCCTAATGGTGAAGTCAGTAATGCTCTATGAAGTACAGCTGGAGAGTCCCAAGAGCATCCTCTGCTGTGCTGGTGCAACAAAGTACTAGTGAGTAGACGCCGGCAGTGGGAAAACCAAGCGCCTTTCTCCTCCCCAGTACACAGGCATCCCCATTTCATCCCTCTCCTGTCTTCTCCTCCACGCAAGCTTTGAAGTCCTCCGTAATCAGCCATGCATTACGGCTTGGCAGCGTGCCGGCGGGCGCCTGGGAACACCTGGAGGAGGCGGCGGCAGCACCGTCTCTGCCTGCGGTTGTTCGTGCCAAGGCTTGGCTGATGAGGAGATGTACGGGACCAGGCACTGTGACCCAGTGCTTCTGCTGCTGCTGCCTTGTTCAGAGGGAGTTCTCTCCTTCCCACCCTTGCGTCCGCTCCCGTGGGCATCGCTGAGCCGAGCTGTGCACAGCCTCTGCTGGCCGGCGGGCAGCACCTGGGGAAGTTGCGACGACCTCTTGGGACACAGCAGCGGCCCGGGTGGTCCCTCATGAACTAGGAAGGAGAAAGTCCATAACACAAATCTTTTACCTAAATTTGATTCTGACTCCTGCTCAGTATCTGAAAAAGATTAATTTTTATTAATATAACGGCTCTTTTGTGTCACGAGTATTTATTTACTTCAAGAAGAGCTGCAGTTCTTTCCAAGCAAACGTGTTTTAAAGATTGCCTTTTAACATGACATTGTACGTGGCGGAATTGAGACATGCTAAAGGTATTTAACAGGTTAATGATATGTAAATGAAAATATACGTCAGATGTCGAGGTAGCAAAAATTCTGCATAGCGTATGCTGCATGAATATCAATGCGTACGGCGTAACTGCAGGAGCGCCCAGATGGCGCGTGTGTCTGGGTTAGCTGAAACCACCGTGTTTTGTCCAAAGGTAGCTGAAAGCAGTGGGCTTTGGGCTTATTTCTCTCTCAGTAATAGAGGTTTTTCCCGTTTCCCTACATGACAAGACGCCAGACTCACTAAATCTAGATCAAAGCCTGCCATTTTCTGGCTGCCATGTTTATCCTTTTATTCAGATCAAACAAAAGCACTCCTCATGGTGTTTATAGGAGTGAAGGAAAAGGGTCCTCTTGCTTAAAGATATGTTTGAGAAGAAGCAAGAGCTTTTCAGGAGTCATCTTCTAGAAACACCTCTCTAAGGCATGTTACCTCTTTTCCTCTCATAATCAGAAATGAATTATGCGCATAAATTCAAATAATCCTTTTGATGTCTTTAAAATGCATGTATTGCAGTGTCTCTGGGTGAGTTGGATTCTGCAATCATATGATATATATGACGTACCTAAAGAGAAAACAGCTTCCTGTATATGTGCGTACCTTGGTTTTCAATTGGAAATGGCTTTTCGTGGGGCATTCACCCACCCTCCCCGTCTCGCCGCAGGTGGAAGAGCGCTCCCGGCTCAATCGCCAGAGCTCGCCGGCCATGCCCCATAAAGTGGCCAACAGGATCTCTGACCCCAACCTGCCTCCTCGCTCGGAATCTTTCAGCATTAGCGGTGTGCAGCCAGCCCGGACCCCACCCCTGCTCCGACCCGTGGACCCACAGGTAACGGCGCTTCCCCCGGCAGGCTCACCTACCGGAGCCGGGATGCTGGGGGTGCTGGTAAGGTAACAAGAAAAAGAGCGGATTAGAGGGAAATAGTGTCTTGCTCCCTGGTTTCTCAGCCTTAAGCGTATTCGTGAGTAAGAGCAGCATCTACATTCATGAGTGGATTCCTCTTGTCACCTCCATGTGTTAGAAACATCACGCTGGTTTATACCTTCCTTTGAAGCATCACGTACTGGTTACTGCCAGAAACAAGCCGGAGGACCGAGAGGAACTGCTGGTCTGGTCCAGTGCGGCAGTTGTCCTGTTCCTCTTTGGATCTGGTTAACGTAAAGGACGGGGAAAAAAAGGAGGTTTTGCTTTCTTTGCCGCTTTAATTCAAGGTTTTGTTTTGGTTTTCCATTGAGTTGACATCAGTCACAAACACATCTGGAGAGGGCATAGATCACCATGACCATCTAAAAATTCCTCCCAGCCACGAGGTCTGTAAGTACTCTGCCACCGAAAGCTCTGCACCGAGTGTCAGTGCTGGCTCTGGTCCAGCCCCTGGGAGCGCTCCCGCAGATCCGCAGCCTCCAGCAGGGATTTCGGGGGGAGCAACAGAGCCTTTGCTCCACGTCCACGTGGGCTTTCTGTGGGAAAAAATGTGCCAACTAAGCACCATCCGCGTGTGCTAAGCGCACCTGTAGGTCAACAGTACCATGCCAGCTTTAAACAAGATACATGCAGGAAAGCCCTTAAACACACTCTTTTTTTCCCCAGTGTACATGGCCAACATACACTGGGAAGTGGGTGAAACCCCACCTCACTGTAGTCTTTCATTGTCCAAATACTTTTCAGTGACCTTTTTGACGACCTGTGTTGTCAACAGCTACAAAGACTTCTGTTTGGCGATAAAATACTAATGAAAAGGTTGTTGGAAATCCAGAGGCACGTGTAAATGTACGCATGCACAGGCATATACACATGGTACGTGTACATGTGTACCTAGACATGCACGTAGAAACGTCAAATAAAAGCTACAGCCCCACTGCATCAAAGAAGTGCAGCTTCGCAAGGTCCTGGGAAGAAGCTCTGATTTCACAGAGCTTTGTGGATTTCTCAGATTTCCCAAAACAGAAGTCAGTATTCCTTTCACTCGTAACCCTTAGATCTGTAGGGCTGACCCATGGGATAGGGGCTACATAGACCTATAGATACTCATGCCTCAAGGTATTTTTTTAAGCCATCTATGCCTCAGAATTCCTGACGATTTTTTTTAATTATTATTTATTATTGTTTCCTTCTTTTTGTTTTTTTTTTTTTTCCCATTTTGAACAAGGAAAATCCATGCCAAACCTCATTAGCACAACCTTAGAGGTGCCAGGCGTAGGAGCTGGAAATCCAGCCAGCGGCAGGCAGAGCCTGGGGCGGGCACAGCGTGTGCGGGAGCTGGCAGGAGGGAGCAGCGTGCCCCTGCCCCTGGGGTGGTACCCACCGAACGGCGCGGGGCCGCATCACCGTGCGCACGCAGGAGCGGTCAGGGCTGAAGCATGACGTTGCCGGATTTTAAAGGGCTGAGCTGTGCGAGGGTGATTTTTTCATAGATCTTGCGTTGAAGCGATAGAAGTCAGAAGTTCCTGAAACCAAGGCAGTGCTGATCTCAAACCAAGGGGGCTTTTTAGTGCATCCAAAGTGCTAATCAAATTTTTTTTTAAATCAAATTTTTAAATATTTTTAATTCCTTTTTTTTTTTTTTAATCTTCTCCATTTTGTACTGATAGTTCTGTTTTGACTTGGTGCTTAGATTCCACATCTGGTCACTGTGAAATCCCAAGGAAGCTCCTTGTCTGGGTCTCAGTCACTGCATGAACAGCCTGCAAAGGGACTGGCTGGGTTTCAGGAGGCTCTGACGGTGACCTCTCACCGCACTGAGATGCCAAGGCAGAACTCGGACCCCACCTCAGAAAACCCTCCTCTGCCCCCTCGCATTGAAAAGTTTGACCGAAGTTCTTGGTTACGGCAGGAGGAAGACATTCCACCAAAGGTAACACTATCGCTCCTCACTTTCAGCACATCAAAGAGGCAATCCCGGAGCTAAGACCCCGCGGGACGGTGCTGCGCCTCAGCACCTCCGGCAAAGCAGAGCGGGCAGGACTGAGCCCCTCGCCGTGGCTCTGCGGCGGGTACCGCCTGCCCGGGGGCTGCGTTTCCCGAGGCAGGTTTTGCACAAGACGCTGGGAGCTGCTCTCGGGTGCACACGCAGCGCTGCAAAATAGTGTTGCCCTCCAGCAAAGAAAGTTCTCGAGCCCAAAATAAATTAATATCTCCTTTCCCTAGGATAACAAACAACCTTCTGTTTAAATAGAATTATAGGAACATAAAATTTGTCATACTCAATAAGACGGGTCCTCTTTAGTCCGGTACCGTGCCTCCAGTTGCAATCAATATTTGATGGAAGACTTGTAAAGGCTCCAGCAGCTTTATACCTTCGTTGACATTTTGGCAGCGTGTGGCAGTACCTCTTTAATTAAGGCTCTTCTGGACCAGTATTTCGATCGCAATGTTTATACACCTTCATTTTGGAAGAATTATAACTCAACCATTAAAGTTCCTCTTACGGTGAATCAGCGCTCAGCCTGGGAGGATTTTTACAGAGGGAAAAATGATTACAAATTGATTAGTGACAGCGAAGCGGTATTTGTCCCTGATTGAGAGGCAGTATTTCTATGTATTAACAAAGCACCTTGCCTTTTTAAGAGAAAAATATCAGCTACGAGGTGAGCCTCCCTGTGCAAGGGATCTACGGTGGCATGTACATATGTTAATAATATTCCTATTTCTGCTACCACCAAGTGATAAGAGACGTCGGTGTTTGCTTAAGAGGAAAAGCAAGCCAACAGCTCCTGGAGTTGTTCGTGTGCTTTGCTCCTCGGTAGTGCAGAAGGGTGGCTGCCTGGTTTTAACCCAATTTTGAGAAACCCCTTGCAATTTAAGGTTAGCGCTTGCCCCGAGTCCTTCGAGAAGGACGTCTCTAAACTGCAGTCATGTGCTACACGGTGAGACCACAGCACCGGCTCCTTGGAAAAAAGCTGTTTTCCAGCACTATGAAGTATTTTCCCCCTCGACTGAGGGAATGTGAGCTGTGGAAGGGGTCCCCACCAGATCACATTTAAGGCCATCATGTCGGCAGTAATACCCATGAAGAGTCTGACTTCACATTTTACTGCCCGAAGTGGGTTTGATGTGTTTGTAAGCGGGAACGAAAGGACTGCCCTGTGAGGCAGAGCCGGCTGTCTCTGTGGTCCGGGGTCTTGTTTCTGCCAGTGCTTACGGATGGATGCTTCAGAGGAAGGTAAAAAACTCTCCCAAGTCCAGACTGCAGAGTCCCCTACCCAGAGGGGAGGTTGCTTTTTAATGACACAAGACATAGCTAACGATGCCACGGAATATAAAGCTCACTCGCTCTCTAAATTTTTTTATCTTGACTAACGTAACTAACTGTTTGTTCTCAAAAAAAAAAAAAATCCTAATCATTTTTTTGCTAATCCCGCCAAGCCTTTGGCCTCTCTGTTATCTGGTGCAAGGTATCGCATGGTGAGTATCATCAGGCGTCTCCACATCAGCCTGCACTGCCGGGGGATGAGACCCGTGCGCCTGCGGCCACGCGGCGATGCCCGTGCTCCCACGGGACGAGGCAGGGCTCTGGGGTGACCCGCCGTAGCGCCCGGAGGCTGCGGCTGGCTTTGGGTTTCTGCCGGCGGCGTTGATGGTGAGCCAGCCTGCCGGCAGCGGCATCCGAAGCTCATCAAAGGTCGTAGGGTCTGATTGTGGGTGTTAGGTGGTTCGGTCTGGATCTTCCTGCTGTCAGTCGTCGTGTTTGTCCACCAGTCACCACCTCCTCTCTGCTGGTGCGCGTTGTATCCAAACTAGAGATGCTAAAAACCCCACCGTGGCTGCTGAAATGCACTTCAGTCTGAATTTTACCTTATAAATTACTTTTCTGGGGTTGGTTGGGTTTAGATTATATATATGTGCGTGCGTACGTTCAGCTTTTGAAAAAGTAAACGCCCTGTTTGATGGTAGCCGGGCTGCATATATTGCATATAACTCAAAGGGAAATCAATTGTAAGTCGAGTCTTAAGGCAGTGCTGAAAGGTAATCTCTCAGATGTGCCAACGGCCGCCGGGCGTGGTGGGGCAGACTCGGTGACGGCGAATGTCTCCGTTGCTTTCCAGGTGCCTCAGCGAACCACTTCCATATCCCCTGCTCTGGCAAGGAAGAACTCCCCAGGGAACGGCAGCGCCCTGGGGCCCCGGCTGGGCTCCCAGCCCATTCGGGCCAGGTACGGACAGCGAGGGGGGTGGGCAGGAGCGATCCCAGCGTGCCACTGCCTGCGCTCCTGGCATCGCCCAGCTGGGGAGCCCAAACATAGGCTGGGCTTTAGCCCTGCTTTCGCTCACTGGTAACAACGGGAGATTTGCAGTGCTTCTCTCATGTAGTATTTTGTAACGTCAGCAACGGCCACGAGCGCTTGGATCCCTGGAGGTTTTGCTCCCTGGGCTGAATACGTTCCTGGGCATTGCAGGGTTTGGAAGGGGATGCTGCATCTGCTGCTGCGGGGTCAAACGGGAATTTGGGTGCTCCCTTTAGTGGAATTAGGTTCTGGTTCTCCCAGTGTCACCCCTTGCATGTAAGGGGATCCATCTAAGCCAGTGGGGAGAGCTCAGAGATATGTGCCATACATTTCATGCCATCAGAGCAGCTTTTCACAGATAATGACCGAGGAATGTGCCGGAGGGCAGGCACTGATACACCTTAGTGAGATCTTCCTTAGATGTAGATCAGGGATTAAATTCCTTTCAGCTTCCTAGGACTAGGGCCTTAAGTTTAGCCAGATTGAGCTCTCTGGCAACAGCGGTGTGCAGGGCACGCTCGTAGCACCCCGAGGAGGGATGCTGCACCATATCTGACACGTGCCATGCCAGAGCTATCCCTGGGCATGTTTAAAACGAGCAGGGAAGTTGACAGGGTCTGTTCAGAGCCAGATGGAAAAAACGTGGCTTAGTCATGTGAGAGCTTGCCTCTGGTTTGCAGAGCATCATGGGCAGGTCTAGACCTCAGAGAGGTAAATATCAGGGTAAACACGTGTTCCACGTAGCCTTGCATGATGGAGCTCCTTGGTCTCTTCTTCCTGCCTTGTCCTTTCAGGGTGAGGTCAAAAAGCGAATGCTGGGATGTCACCAGTTTTCAGCATACGCCTTTCTTTCCAGCTCAGTGCCCCAGCCATGCATCAGCAAACTCACATACAGCGGGCAGCAGCTTAGCATAGCTGGCAGGGGTACCAGACAGAGGAGGAATCATTTTTGGTGTTGCGGAATTTGGCAAAATAAGAGTAGAAAGCTGCTCTAGCTGATTTTTCATCGTGGTTGTGGTCCACCTCCATAAAGATGTTGAGTGCCTAATTCAGCTCCCATGGATTTCAGCGGGGCTTGCAGGCTCAATAGCTTCAGAAGAGAAGACCTCAGCCCTGCCTTGTCCAGCAGAAGAGGTGTCTCTCACCTTTCAACAGTCCCTGTCAGTGTGGGAAGGATCTGAAGCCCCGGAGGTGCATGCAGCACCATCTGATGGTGCCCCTCTCGCTTTGTGCTCCTGCAGCAACCCAGACCTGCGGAGGACGGAGCCCATCGTGGAGAGCCCGCTGCAGAGGACCAGCAGCGGCAGCTCCTCCAGCTCCAGCACTCCCAGCTCCCAGCCCAGCTCCCAGGGCGGCTCCCAGCCCGGCTCCCAGGCTGGCTCCAGCGAGCGCAACAGAGTCAGAGGTGAGGTTCTTGAAAAGGTCCCTTAGCACCGGGCGTGCCTTCTGAGGCTTGTTTGGTAAGCAGGAAGGACAAGAGGTCTATGATCTTAGGCATGCTTTTCAAAAAAATTTTAAAAATCAAAGGATTCATCATTTCTGATGTAATTCTGTGACCAGGTGGCCTCCTGGCAAACGGAGATGCCGACGCTCCCTTTGGCCTGGGTGCTGGTGTAGGACGCCCACGGCAGCTTATGACTTTTGTTATATGGTTGTAACTTACACAAAAGGAGATGGGGGTTGTGCTGTAGAGGAAAAAAAGCAACAAAGAACACCAGCATGCTTCCTATCGTCATTGACCCAAGCTCACTTCTGTGATGCTTTTTTTGGGACTGTGTTTCACTTTGGGTGGGTATCTCTTTTTTCCTAGTTTTTTCTTTTGAGCTTCATCTCTGTGCGAAGCCTGGGGTGGGAGCAGAGGAGTGAATGAGCCCACAAGAAGCTTCCTCTAAAATGCTTTCACCCGGCAGCCATGCTTACACCGGGTTTATGTTCCTAGCCAAATTCTTTCCTCTCATCTTAGAGCCACTCTTAAAGATATTCCATTCCCCCATTTAATCACAGTAAAAGTTGCTAAAGCACATACAGCCCATACATCTGCATTTCTGGCAGAGCCCCGCAGTATAAATCCCCAGGGCTGAAGCGCATTAAAACAAATGCCTCCATGCTTTGCATTTTTTATGACTTGGCCGTAAGATGACGTGTCTGTTGTTGAAATCCTCACTTCTCTAGGTAGTCAATAAAAGCAGTTTATCGCCAATTGTCCTTTTTGGTTTGGTTTGTTTTTTTACTAACGAGGAATCCTGTGATAAATAACATCCTAGTAACGTCAGATGCTGCAAAGCTTTTAATTTATCACATGCCCTGCTCTTTTGCAAAGTGGATTTGCTTCTTTAGTAGAAAAAAGGGCAGTTGTGCTCTGAGAAGGCTGTTAGCAGAGGCTGGGCTGGGTTATGGTTTCTGTGGCTCTATGGAGGGACACTCCATATAGTCAAGTAGAGAGGAGCAGGGGATTTTTCGAGACAACAGAAGCAAAACGTAGTGAAACTTCATTAGATGGACAAAAATTACCTGTTTACAGGGCACCTGGTCCTGAGCCTGGGATGTCCTTGTCTGCTTTCACCACCATCTTCCTGCGCTTCATGGGCAGATAGCCGGGGAAGGGGCTGCCAGTGCCCTGGCACTGGGGCAGGACAATGAAGCCGCCCATGCCCCCAGTCCCAGGCGATGGGATGCAGGAATGGCTTTTCAGCTTTTCAGCAGCGCTTTAATTCCCACTCTCCTCTTGCCTTTCACTCAGGGAACGCCAAGCCCGAAGGGTCCCCTGTGCTCTCCCACGAGCCCGCCAAGGTAAAGCAGGAGGACAACAGGGACGTGACGCGACCGAGCCGACCCGCTGTGAGTCTTAAATTATTTCCCGTGGGAAGGTTCCCAGCCGGCTTGGCCGCGTTTCCCTTCCGTGCAGTAGCACAACCGCGGGGACCCCAAAAAAAAGGCTAGTACCATTGCTCCTCCAGCGGAGAGGCTGGAAAGCGGTGGTACGGTGAGAGCCTGGGGAGATTTGAATGCTTAAGAGAGTGCATGAGTTTTTACCAGGAGCCCAAGTCTAGGGGAAAGCGCTTAAGCCTGTGTTTTCACGTGAAGCAGGTGCTTAAGGGCTTTGCTAGCTTGGGCGCGGTGGTTGCCGATGGCACATTGTTGTGTTCCGTGCTGCATGTCCCCCCGCAGCAGCCTGGTGGAGGGATGCTCTGCTCGGGAAGGCTGGGCGACCGGCCCCCGACAGCCTTCACAGCTTAAAACCAAACATGGTAGTGGTTTCTGTACACTCCCGTTTTATTATTCTGAGCAAAATCTCATCCGAAGTGTTTCCTCCTGGTTTAATGCTGTTGACATTTGTATTTTAAAACTGCAGAGTCAGCCTAATAACAAAATGAATTTCCACTGCTTCTCTTTTTTAATGTGTATTAATGTTTTGTTGATGTTGGTTTTTTTTCTCTACACTCCACAGCGTTGAGCTAACAATTCTAATTTTATTTCTAACCTGCTTGCCCTTCCTCTGGCTTTTTCCTGTCCCGATCTGTTTCCTCTGATGCTGATTATTCTTCCTTTACCCACAGAGCTATAAGAAAGCTATAGATGAGGTTAGTGATATCTTTTCTCAGTGGGTCATGCCTATGCAAGGTCGACTAGTTAGCGCTTAATATCGAACCGGGTTTTCTTGGTGCTGACATTGAAAAAGGTGGCGATGCAATCTTGGGTCAGATGGGAGCGAACGATTGCGTATCGGCGTAGGGAGCCTGCCCGCGGGGAGGGGAGCGGCGCTGCCGGTGTGTTCTGCTCAGCCGTGGGCTGCCTGAAACCCGCTGGCCAGACCACTTGCATGGAGGCTGTGGCAAGAAGCACCCCAACTTTCACGTGCGGAGCAAAGGGTGCTGCCGTTGTTTGGCGTATTTGAGAGAGGAAGAGCGAGAGCGGAGGTTTCTTGTGCCAGCGGAGGCGCTCCAGGCAGCCTGCGCCGCTCACCACATTCTGCTCGCAGCTACGGCCCCCGGCCGCCCACTGATTTCAGTGGGGCCATCGAGTGCTGTTTGAAATGAATTTTAAGCCTAATTCGAATGAAGGCATTTGGCAAATAAAGGAAAACAGAGCAGTGGAATACAGCGGGTAATTCATTCTCATAGACCCGACCATCAGCTGTAAAGCCAGAGTCAGCGGAGCCATCCTGGATGTTGATGGGCAATGCTAGTCTTCATCCGCCCTCGTAAAAAAATAATAGTCCTGAATGACACCTTTTTCACCGTGTGAAAATACTGTGTATCTGTCGATGGTGAGAGTTGAAACGTTCATGGGAAGAGACCAAACATTCCCGATCTGGCGTTTAACTTGCCTCCGACATGCATTGCTGTGCGCACGCTGCTCATCCCGGTAACTGCGGGGCTGTAATGGAAAGCACCGGTACCAGCAGCCCCTCCTGCAGCCTCTTTCCTCTGAAATTAGAAGATATGAAAGAAGGGAGATGTGCTGGTTAGTTAACTTGTTCTCTTGGATAAAACATGAGCAATGCATTTTGTTTAATGAGGTGCTTTGTTAAGAAGAAAGCACATAAATCAGTGTCTAAATAGAGGCAGCGTGCGTGTGCTAAATTCGAGTTCAATGAGCTATGTGATTTCGGAAAGCAATCTGACTTGATTCCAGCAAATATTAAATCTCAAGAAGTCTTTGTAATTAAAAGTAATTAAAGAGCACTGGTACTGCTAACTTATGTCACCCTGAGTAATAACATTTCAAACACATGTGGAACTACAGAGCGCTTTCTAGTTGTCAGATTGTTTTTGGTCCAAGAGCAACTCCATGAAACTGTTTAATCCTACAAAGTGCTCGTTACTTAGAGCAAATGATAGCATCAAAGAATTCACCATCCCGAGGCAAAGCTTTAACTAGGAAATACAAATTATCTGATTATATTGCCTGGGAGTATTATTGCTGTTATAACTTCCAAATTAGTTATTAAAAACTAATTAGGCTGATTTTTAAAATACTTGATTATGTTCTAGCGATGGCCAAAGGAGGCTGATGGGGTGCCTTGAAGCACGTTAGAAACGGAAGGTGCAAAAAAAAGAAGCCATTTTCACGGTCCATCGCTGTGATAGAGAAGGGTTTAGTGCTAGCCCTGCGCTGCAGGAATTCCAGCTGCAATTTTAAGAGGCTCTTATGCAGTCCTAAAGTCATCTTAGAAGTTGAGAAAGCTCTAATCCAACTCAAAGGCAAGTAGAGCACATTTTATACTCTAAACAGAAAGCATTGTTAAACCGTTCAAATTTCCATTGATTCTGATTTAGGAAAAGAAACAATCACATCGTAGAAGCTTCTGCAGCACTAATGAAAATAATTTGTTGTCATGGCTGCATATTTGACTGCATTTCAATCCCGAACATGTTGGCATCAGAAATAAACTCTTGTAATACCACGTCCTCTCTTTAGCCATGATAAAAGAGCCTTTCTTTAAAGGTACAGAGAGTGTTTGGATTTGGAGAGGGATATATAATACCCATCACAGGCACCTGCTGCCAAGCAGCGATGGATCCTGTTGTTTAAAAGACCGAGGGGTTTTTTTTGGTAAATTAATATTTACGGGTCTGATGCAAAGCCCTCTGAGGTCCGTGGGAGCCTCTGCTCCATGTCGGAGGGCGGGCAGGCAGGCAGGGCACACCTGGGAGCAGAATGTGCGGCTGTCCACCGGTGGGAGCCCGCCGGGGGGTGTGGGGCACCAGTAAGCAAAGTACAAATTGCTTGCAAAATATTCCTGCTTCACAATTAAAAAAATAAACTGGGTTTGCATCTCAGCCATAGAAGTTTCCCATCGTTTTCTTCACATGTCGACGGGATAGATTTTAAGAGCTCCCTTTGCAGCCGTAATTAATATTGCCGTAGTTGCCCTGCTGGAACGGTAAACTGGAAATGCAGTAAATGAGAGTATGGCCGTAAGAAAACTGTGGAATTTAGTCTTTTTCAATGAGTTTCTTTCTCCCTAATCCTTTATCTCTGACCGAATGCACTGATGCCTACCTCGGTCACTAAAATAGGGAGAAATGGTAAGACTGACAATTGCGATGCTTTGTTCGTCATGTGCATGTCTTGTGCAACAGAGTTCTCTAACCCATTCTAATTCGAGCTCTCATGCTTTTCTGCCCTACTGCTTCCCCCTGCATTGCTATAAAAGCATGTAAGATAACAAAAAGTCTCTTTTCTACACGGTGCCTGCCATGTTCTTTGTTTTGAAATAGCAGTGTCTATTTTATATGACTGTCGGGTCTGAGGCCTCATCAAAGTCATGGTAAACTGAAAAATTATTACTAGGCTTTGGGACTGCTCCTATCTTTTTTCTTGTTTCAAGGCTTTTTTTTTTTTTTTCCCCTTAGCTTGTAGGCTGCCACATTTCACATAAAGTGCTTAATGGGTCCCGCTGAGGGATGTTTTTATTTTTGGTTGGTTGGTTTGTTTTTTTTTTTGATCGTGTGGCTGACTCAGAGCTGTGACTCCAAAGTCTGGCTGAGCTGGGCGCTTCTCCTCGTGCTCCTCACCGCCTCTCGGCAGCCGCCCGACAGCGGAGACTCACCACGGAAGCAGCTCTTGACGTGGGGATTGCACCACTCCATGGGAGATGCTGTCATTGCTTCCTTCCCAGATGCATTTATTACAGAATAAATACACTTACGGGGTCTCTTTGAGAAGTTTGAAAGAAGAGAAAACCCTGCAGGAGAAATTCTCCGAGCCAATCTTTGAAATGACGTTTTCCAGTTTACTATGATGGTGACTGAACTTCACCTTTTCCAACAAATATAATTTTGTCGTGTATATACATATAAGTGTGTGTATATATATGCACATACACGTTCCAAACAGAAAAAGAAGAGGTTGGCTATTGATTTTTCAGTGAGCATAAATCAGTTTTGTTTTGTTTAATAAATGCTACATGCTACAAACATTGTCTTACATTTGTCTCATGTTTGTAACGACTCTGTAAAGCTATTTCTTGTTGCTCGTGCTGTTAGCATTGGCTTTTGAAGAGATGTATGTGATGTTCTCCTCGCTTTAAATATAATAACCATCACCGCCTTGTTTTCTTGCCCCCATCCCCTTTAGGATCTGACGGCCTTAGCCAAAGAGTTGAGGGAGCTGCGCATCGAAGAAACCAATCGCCCCTTGAAGAAGGTGACAGACTACTCCTCCTCCAGCGAGGAGTCAGAAAGCAGCGAGGAGGAGGAGGAGGACGGGGAAAACGAGACGCATGACGGGACCGTGCCTGTCAGTGACATCCCACGGCTTATGTAAGAAGCGCTTTCTTTTGGGGGGCAAACCATGAAAGCGTGGCGCGTCTGGGTCTGGAGGAGCCCTAGCTGTGATATGGGATGTGTTCGAAGCACGTCAGGGTTCAGCAGCTGGCACCAGGAATGGCATCACAGCTGCAAGGGATAATTTACTCAGATGGGTCTTTTTCCTGCTCCAAACTAGAGATACTTAATGGGAAAAACTGAATTATTTCCACTGCGCGTTCAGGGAACTTGGACCCCAAGCTGACGGACCTGTTCCTGCTGATGAGCAGGGCAGGTCTTTGGCCAGAGTGGACACGCCTGACTTCATCCACACCTTGAATCCTGCCCACAGGGTTGGCGTGTTAAAGCTCCGCCTGCTCTTGAGCCTGGTCTTGCCCCAGATCAAGCCATCATACAGGAGTGCAGTACTTGGTGGCCTGCCCAGTGCCAACTATTAGAGCCAGGATTATAATAATCCTGAATCTTGGTCTTCGTTTTTTTTTCCTTGGCTCAGGCACTGTGTGATACGCGGTGGGCTAAAACGTTGAAAAGAAAGCAGACTCTATTATGGCATCCTCATTATAGGTCATGGGACACTTGTGCTTTTGAATATCTCGAGATGAGGGAGGAGGGCAGCATGGCTTCAACACACACAAAACAGCCATCGTCATGCGGTGTGAGCTCTGGGAGCATCCCTACCTGGGCTCCCTACCCGGTGCTTTGCAGCACTAGCACTGCAGGGGCGTTTCTGGGGGGCTCTCCACCCAGCAGTGGGGTCCAACTTCTGCTCCTTTGAATTCACAGAGGAGTTGTGGGAAGGCTTTAGAGGATGATTTGCTTACCAATCCGTTCATTTCCATTCTTCCTGCTAAATGAATTATTAGTCATTATAGGTGTCCCTGCCTTCATAGTGGTGGAGTGAGTGGCAGGGAAGCTCTCCGGGTGGCAAGGAGACCCAGCGGATCCATGTTATGCAGAGAGCCAAGCTCCTGGGTTGGACCTTCCTTGCAGCAGCAGAAGAAAAATCAGAGCTCTTGGAATTTGTTGGAGAATGTCAGGAGACGGAGGGATGGCTGTGAATACGCAGCACTCAGATGGGCAGTCATGCATGCAAGAAGGGGCCTCAGGCTGCTTGCATAAGAGGAATTTGGTCAGGAGTGGTTAATCTGTGCTGACATCCTTCCACCAAACGCCTTGCACTCGACACAGCACTACTCAGTGGATAAAATACCTCACTGAATGCTTTATAGCCAGATGTGTCCGACAACAGGCATGGCGGTGAGATGGACGCCCCAAACCCACTGCCAGCCGAACGCTGCTTGCTCCATAGCATCCTGTCCATGAACGTGCCCCTGAGACTGAGCGCTGGCCTGCAAACCCTTGGTGTCACAGCGAGGTGGCAGGAGCACCGTCCGTATCTAAGCCTTCACGGGTATCTGCGGGCACGGCTGCGCTGCTGTGTGTCTGCGGAAAGAGAAAGTGAATGCTTGGCTTTCCACCCTTGTTTCACAAAAGGAGCCTTAACTCAAGTTCAGACTAGATGTAGTTGGGCGTTTTTCTACCAAAGCTTTGTTTTTCCTACGTTCAGTGTTTTCCCATTAGAAACTGGCGCCAAGAGAGATCATCTCATCTTCTCCTGCACCTTCCGAGTGATCTTTGTGTAACCCATTTTTAAACTTCCCTGGGCATCCTCCCTGAGCACTGGGCAGCTCTTCATTCCAGGTCTTTCCTGCTGTGGGATAACCTCATCCATCACTTTGTGTCCCAGTGGATAGGAGGGACCGTTCACTCCTTCTGTCTCTGCAGATATATTTTCTGCATCTGAAGACTATGAGACTGCCTTCACCTCCCTCTTCTCTGGGCTATACAAGCCAGCTCTTGCTCATGTCCTGGGAATTCTTATAGAATCACAGAATCATTAAGGCTGGAAAAGACCTCTAGGATCATCAAGTCCAACCATCAACCCAACACCCCCAGGCCTCCTAAACTGCACCCTGAAGTGCCACATCTACATGTCTTTAAATACCTCCAGGGATGGTGACTCCCCCACCTCTCTGGGCAGCCTGTGCCAGGGCCTGACTGCTCTGGCAGGGAAGGCATTTTCCCTCACATCCAACCTAAACCTCCCCTGACGCAGCCTGAGGCCGTTTCCTCTCGTCCTGTCGCTGGTGACTTGGGAGCAGAGACCAGCCCCCCCCTCACTCCAGCCCCTCTCAGGCAGCTGCAGAGAGCGAGAAGGGCTCCCCTCAGCCCCCCCTTCTCCAGGCTAAACCCCCCCAGCTCCCTCAGCCGCTCCTCATGAGATTTCTGCTCTCCAGACCCTTCCCCAGCTTCGTTGCCCTTCTTCGGACATGTTCCAGCACCTCAGTGTCCTCCCTGCAGGGTGATGCTGAAATTTGGGACCTTGGGGCTACCACAGCCATTCATTCACTCGCTGTATGGTCTCAATATTAACATAACCTCCTTTGCCTTTGGTTTCTTATTTCTAAAACTGGAATCACTTTCCCACCTTTTGGTGGTGTTAAGCACTAATGTTGAAGGAGGTGGGAGCTCCTCGTGCACAAGGTACAGCAGAAGTATGGCACGCTGTTGTTTGGAGTGCTTTGGTGATGCCTGTCCAGTCATACGTTTGATTAGGTGCAGGCGAGAATCCATCATCGAGCCAGGCCCACCTTGGGGTCCCCGGGGCTCACATGTCACGTTGGTCCGGTAACCCCATTGATTAATGCAGGCTTGCTTTGGCTTTTCACATCACCAGGCTCCCTTGTGGGCACTGACAGCAGGTGTGCGTGGGGATGACGTGTTAAAGAGTGAATTAGTTCATATTGATGGAAAGCAGCCGGTCTTTTAAACGCAAAGTAACAGGTCTCATCAGCAACATCTTCGTAACCATCATTGACATTTTCCGGCGCACAGGCAGCGCTGGGTAATCCAGAGGTGCTTCATCATTTGCTTTTGGATTTGTCTGAATTATATGTAAGCTAAGAACGTAATAATAAAGTAACGGTGGCTCCTCACCACCTGCGACACCCACTCTCAGGCAGTCCTAAAATTTAATGTGTTTGAGAATAAATTCCAGCCTCTCTCTTGATGTAGGAGCACAGAAATAATCTCAAGGCAAAATCATGGCTTAGGGCTACATTTTCACCTGGAAAACAGCAGAGCGCTCCAGGACACAGCTTGTACTCCTGCCCACGCCTCCTCCAAAGCCCATCCCCTCCCTCATTGCCTTTTGTCATCAGACGCTCTGATGCCCTGTTCCCTTTTCGGGGGTTGAGATGAGGAGTAAAGGGAGGGAATTATTATTTTTTTAGAAAAAACTTTATTAAGTGGAAAAAAATGATGTAAGGTAGAGCAGGACTGCAACTCCTCATCGCCTGTTCGGCAGTGCTCCTCCTCTCAGGGCACCATGAGACGGGAAGGGCCCTTCTCTTTGGTCTCCGTGCTCTATCTGTAGCGTATCAACCTGGCCCTGCTGCTGTATTTCTGACAGCGTAAATAATTTCCCCATACATTTAAAAGGATATATTTTCCAATTTTTCTTCCTGTGGGATACAAAGCCTTACCCTTATTGAAATAACACTGTATTAGAAGATTTTTTCACTAGTTTAGCAAAGGGAATATTCATCATTATTGCTTTTCTGTTCTGTCCTCAGACCAACAGGAATTCCGGGAAGCAATGAGCCGTACAACCTGGGAATGGTGACAACCCACGGGCTAGAGACTTCCCATGCAGATACGTTTAGCAATATTTCAAGGGAAGGGACTTTAATGGTGAGGGAGGTAAGTTGTAAAACAAGTATTTCCATGGAGCATCTTCAGGAGGTTTTGCCCATGTAAGCACAAAAACTAACAGTGCTGTGTGTCCGGAACACAAAATGACTGAGTAAATTGTGCTCGTTAGCGCTCTCGTTAATGCAATTTACACTCGGAGCCAATGTGACAAGTGCAAATGTTTCTCAGAACTACAAACAGCAGTGAATAGTAATGCCAGGGCACGGCAGAGGGTGCTCGTGCAAATGACTCTGCCGTAATCCCACAGTAGCTCCAGGCAACAGAAGTTTTCTTCAATTTACACAATTTAGTTAATACACTTGGAACCTGGCCCAAAGTTTCCCATCTTCTTTACAACCTTTGCCACCGTGTAACGATCAGAGGCGTGCGATGTTTGTAGAGCATTTGGAGGCTTTTCCCAGGGGCTGGTCCTGCTCGGGCAGGGCCAAGCCCCCCCCGACGAGTGAGCCAGCAGTGGGGGGCACTGGGCATTCTGCCTGGATGCGAGCCCCCGGCTCCGGCGTTGCGGAGGTAAGGCTGTGGTGGGAGCGATCCCAGCGGATGGTACCGCAGGAGCGAGGCAGAGGAAGGCTGCGGAAGATCTCCCCCAGTGTTTCTCGATTTCCTGGTTGCTGGAACATGCTGGCGATGCTGCTGGAAATACAGATGGGTAGCAGGTCTCCTGGTGAGAGGGCAGGAGGCTCTGGCAGTTAGTAAAACAGAGCAGTCACTCTCCTGCCAGCATGTAAAGGAGGTAGATGGGAGAGGAGGAGGAGGGTGGTGAGGTTGGAGTCAGCAATCATAAAGGAGGAATGTTTAGATCAAACGCAAACTAGGCTTGAGCAGCATTTTAATTCTTAATTCCATTTATATAAAATACATATGAAGGAGAAAATATGCAACTTTGAGAGGAAGGAGTTAGCAAAAGAAGTCGCAGCATATTTGCTGCCTTCCTCCACAAGTTTTGGAGGTGGGCAGCAACGCACAGCCCGCCTAACCCCTCAGTGGCATGGTGCAGCCTGGGCTCTGCGCATCCTCGTAGCAGGGAGGGTGATACGGTTGGGCAGGAGAACGAGTCACTGCTATAAAAGGCAGCCATTTCTGAAACGAGCTTTTTGGTGATCAGCATCACAACTGTAAAACACATGCCGTGCCAGCAAGGCTGTTTGAGAAGACAGTGATGCAGGAGGGTTTAAAAGCCACGGATGAGACGAGCAGCTGGGAAACCCCTTTGGGAGGAGGGAGCGTGATAAGAAACTCAAACTGCAACCTCGTGCTGTGTGCTTACTGTTTGCTCCCCACCACCACTGTAGCCATCAGAGGACAGACTCGCTGAGGTCAGTGGGCTTTGGGCAAAGGGCTTTTCGCTCTTTGGCAGGACAGCAAGGTGGTTGAAGGTGGTGGTAACGAGCGATCGAAAGGTAAATGTTGTCAGGACTGGTCTGAAAATTTGGTGATCCCGTTCAGAGGGAGTTTTCCACTAATCCCAGTAAACGGGCAAGTCTCTGTAATGATCTCGTTGATGTGCTCCAGGTAGGTGGCATTCATCAAAATGGCAAACATTTCAAAACGATAGGCAGGGAGAGGAGAAGCTTCCCAGCGCCTGCCTTGCACGAGGTGGGGATGGAGAGGAAGGGGAACCCCAGGGGAGCGCTGGGAACCTTGTGCGCAGAGCGAGATGCCGGTGGCTCTGCCAGTGTTCTGCCGATGCTGCCGCTGTTCACTGCTGTTTTGGGTTACAGAAACATGCGACGGGGGCTGTGTTGGCATTTGCAGTCAGGCTACTCGCCGCCGTAGCTGTGCAAAGCCGTTAAGGCTAATGCTGATCGAGGGGTCAGATTCTGCTGCCACCCTGGCCGGTGGCTGCGTGGGAGGAGAGCTGGCCATGGGGTTTGCACCCATGGTGGCAGAAGCAGAATCTGCCCTGCCTTCCTTGTCTCAAATCGATGGTGATCAGGCTTCTCTCGCTCTAACGTGGCTAATGACTCTGTATTGACTTTGTGATTAATCCTGTCTTTATTTCTCCTGGGGTGGGGGCAGTTGGATTGCTGCTTGCCAGATTGCATGGGGATGGAAACAGAGAGGGTCCTTCTCCTGCGCTTGCTCTGGGAACTGGGGGACTGCCAACGACTTGGTTTTGTGTGGTTTTTTTTTTTCCCCCCCTCTTCTTTTTCTCTTTCCCCCCCACCTCCCTCCTTCTCTTTCTTCCTCATGCCTTGTGTCTCTGCAGACCTCTGGTGAAAAAAAGCGTTCTGGCCACGCAGCCAGCAATGGCTTTGCAGGTCACATCAATCTACCTGACCTGGTGCAGCAAAGCCACTCGCCTGCGGGCACGCCGACCGAGGCCCTGGGGCGAGTCTCCACGCATGCGCAGGACATGGACTCGGTGCCTGAAGTAGGTGGTGGGGGGGCTCCTCTTTCTCCTTTGCATCGCTTTAAACAAGCATTAACATCTCTGCCCTGTAAAGGGACTTTCCTGCTTTCCTCCCCTGGCTTTCTTGGCTCTTCTCTCTCTGTTTCTGGTCCGTGTGGGCGAGCGTAGTGGAAATACAAGGGAATCCGATGGGTTGGTGCTATGGCAGATGTAGATGTAGATGATGGTAGAAATTCTTATTAGGTCTTCTCTCAAGTATACCAGCTGGAGTTCTGGTGGTGACGGTTTGAATGCTGCCAACTGATGTGAAAGTCCCCATTTTTTGTGGCACTTGGACATAAGAGAAAACGGTGAGAGCCAGAGATGCCATTAACTTAACTGGGCGCAGCTTCCACCTGTGCGATCTCTGATACCTAACGTGACTCATAAGGTTAGCAAAAACCAAAGTCAACAAAACTCTGGATAGTTCTTCAGGCTAGCAAAAATCTGCGCACCTTTTAGATTATTTATTTCCAGTTGTAGCAAAGCATTTCTCCCTGGCAGCTGTTTTACAGGGACACGATCGAACATTAACATTGTATAAGGTGTAAAAAGCCCTAGAAAGTATGTGATGCATAAGACAAGGGAATTGGTGATTCTTGCCTTACCACCACCAGCTGTGGGAACCAGGCTCAGTTCTCTTGTTTTCCCGTGAAAAATCAACCCATTTGGGGCTGAATAAGCTATTTTATCTAATTTTTTCTTTTCATTTTGTTGGTTATACATCAAAAGTTCTGGCAGCGTATTCTCTTTCATAGAAATTATGTACTCGTTTTACAGTTTACTTTTACTAGCAGTATAAAAATAAAAATTGCTTGGAATTGGGCATTGATAAAATGTAAGAACAGATGGTGTGTGACTTGACCTCAAGGTTTTATCCATCTCCTTGTTGCCTTTAAACGTGGTGAAGAGAGAGTTGATCCTGAAAGTAACACCTCCCATGGTCATCCTGGGACGGCTTAAACGCAGGCAGACGGTACGCAAGCATTGGGTTTAAATATATTCATTTATAGAATACCAAACAAGAAGAGCTTTTCCATTTCTAGAACTGCATTTTTAGGGCTGACTGAGCCGGGAGTGGGTGTAAGTGGAAACCTGGGGCTTTAGTTCGCAAGCTTCCAGGTGACTCATGGTGCTGCAAGCAAAAAAAAAGAGGGAGCAAGCACAAGCTCACCCTGCAGCTTGATGCTGTCTCTGTAGGCCACCACGGAGGTTTATAGGCAGTTGAACAGGACCTGGAGGAAGGTGAGGTCTTAACATTTAAATAAGGGACTTGGAAGTTCTTAAAATGCCAGCTTCATAGGAGAACAGATGAATCTGAGCAAAGAAAATAAACGCTCCGTGCATTGGAACGAGGGGTTTCTTCATAATGTATTTGTTGGAAAGCACCTGGCTCTCAGCTGGGAAGCATCCCTGTAAATACTGAATTTTTCCCCTCCCTGAATTGTTGGTGCTTTATGGAAGAGACATGCAGCACAGGAAGAAAATGCATATTTCTTGGATGTGAAAGAAGCACAGATCAGCGAGTGCATCTTACATGCGCACCCAAATACCGTGGCGTACTGTGTATGTAAATGTGCTATCTGTATCTGCTCCTGCAGCCTCCCCTGCCGCAGGCTGTTAACTCCTTCCGTGGGTCTCAGTTACCATGTACTTTTTGGAAATCCATCCCATTTCTATGGAAACAGGCGGGCTGTCGGGGACAGAGAGACGGGAGGGAAGCGGGATGCACGGCATGGTTTTGGCAGGCGCAAGGCGTGGATGCCGGCTCGCCTATGGATGCCAGCCGTAAAATGCTTGGAAAGTTTTTCCTCCTAACCTTTGTGTCACCTATCAGAGCGCAGGTACAAGCCCAGTTTCGGCCCAGACGCGCCAGGGCGGTGGTGTTCCCCATGGCACGTGTTCCCACAGCATGGGCTTGTCCCCATGGCAGTTTTTCCCCCGGGGGCTGCGGTGATGGCGCTGGGCACAGGGAGCAGCCTGGGCTCTGGTGACTCGGTGGTGTGAAAGCTGAGGGAGATTTATTTCAAGGAAGGAAGATGTCCCGAAGAAGAAAAATGTGATCAGTACTGTTGCTGCAGAAGGACTTGGGTTTTGCTGCTGTTACAGCTTGTAACAGAGGTCATACATAAAGCATATTCTGGGTAAATGCTGGAGTAGGAGAAATAAGCTGCTTAACAAGGGGGGAAAAAATCACATCACTCTGATTCCCAAGGCGAGGATTTCCTTTTGCCTGGGAGAAGGTTTTGCCCCGTTTTCCACCTTAACAAAGCAATGGCTTTAAAAAGAAAGCAACGTGATGCTGCAGTTTGTTCCTCTCCAAATTCCCTTGGCAAAGTATTGGCTCTGACATTCCCTGCGGTACCTTCAGGTTAGGTTTTGTTAGCTTAGAAATGGCCCTTTCTGCAGTCCCAACTGGAATGATGTAGCCAGTTTAAAATACTTTATTGGAATTGCAAGTGATGTGTGTCCATGAGGTGGGCTGAAGACCAGACTTTGGGGGCGATGGAACGATGTCAGGGATGCCATCTTCTGATAAGCCTGAGTATCCGAGGCATTTTCAAACACCCCCTGGTCAAAAGCTCTCCCTAAAGCATCACATAGCTCACTCCAAGCCTTCCCCATCTCCAGAACTTTCAGATCCACCCAAAATCGGAGCGGCCAGGCAAATTGAGGGGCATTGCTGGGTCCTGCCTCAGCCGTAGGTGTGAGGACCAGCAATAACAGCCCAGCAGAACAAAAAACAGGCATTTTGCTAAGGAGCTGACTTTTCCCACCTTCCCTGGGGCATCAGCGTTTTGGGCTTAGCCCAGCAATCCCCTAGATAACAGGCGGCAAAAGCAGAGCGGTATTACGGCTGTACGAGCTCTCCTGCCTATGCTATACAGGTCCCTAAGATAGACTTCCGTGACCTACCGAAATCAAATCTTTGCTCAGGTTGTGCTAGTTACTGTTTGGCTTTGGCACACGGAAGGCAACAGTCCCACCTTTTCCTGAATTACTCTGGTGGTGGCTGGTCTGTGTCAGCTGCGCCGTGCTGGGGCTTTCGGGGGGCTCCCAGCGTCATTCTGCAGAGCAGGCTTTTACGGCAGGTGTGTTACACGCGGACACGTTGTTTTTTACCTGCATTGACTCTGCCTCTGGCCCTGCGGCTTCTCCGCTAACCGGTCGTGGCTGTGCTGTGCTTCTGCCCGCGAGACGAGAGCAGAGCCGGGCCCTGCTCCGCTCGTTTTCTCTTGCTCATGGACACTTAAAAATCCAATTTAATATTTTTCCTGATTAGTTATGGGGGAGGAGGAGCAAATATTCATAGACGGCTTGGAAAGGGCACCACAGGGGCAGGCACTGGGTCTGCTAATTAGAAAGTCTTAGACATACACACATACACAAAATTACTGTTATTTCAGTGCTCTGAGCCCTCTCTTTGCTGTTTATTTTCCAGTATGGTATGGGAAGTAGCACCAAAGCCTCTTTCACCCCCTTTGTGGACACCAGAGTGTATCAGACCTCGCCTACTGATGAAGATGAAGATGAAGACGAAGAGTCATCAGCTACTGGTAGGAGCTAATGGGGCCAGTTTGAGAGGGGAGGGCCTCGTGGAAGCCAGGTCATGGAGCCTGAATAACCCCACTGAACCTCTTCTGCATTTCACGTACTCTTGTCCAAACATTGCTTGTGTCTGCATCCTGGTGCTCTCCAGTTTCTGTCCAACTTCTTCTCCCCCATCAGTGAAATGCCACCAGAAAGGTCCAGGAGAAAACAGGGGACAGCAGAAATCCACTCACCTGTCTGCCTGGGCAGCTGGGAGGAATGTTCCCAGCAGAACTGCGAGGTGGCAATAGCTCAAAAAAAAAGCTGGCAGTTGCTGAGAAGTCATGGAAAATGGCTGGATGAGGGCAGGTGGGCAGCGAATAGCACTGGTCAGCTTGGAAGGCAGGGCTGGAGGTCTGGGGACATCACCTACTGACGGGTTTGGTGGTGGTTCCAACCCATGAGAAAATCCTGATGATCCCTGTTCAAATGAATAGCTTGTAACATAGTGATGACATCAGAAAATAAACCAAATATTTTCTTATTCAAAAAAACAACCTGACAGAAGAGGTACGTACAATTAATCCATCACACCTCGCTGTTTTGTTGTGTTTCCTTGCAAGCCCTGTTCACCAGCGAGCTGCTCAGACAGGAGCAGGCCAAGCTGAACGAAGCCCGGAAGATTTCGGTGGTGAATGTCAACCCCACCAACATCCGTCCCCACAGCGACACCCCGGAGATCCGGAAATACAAGAAGCGCTTCAACTCGGAGATACTCTGTGCTGCTTTATGGGGTAAGCCCCTTAGCACACCGTGCCCTCAGCAAAGCTCTCCAGAGCGTGTGGCTGGCGATGAAGCATCGATGTGTCATCGCAGAGCCAAGCCCCTGCCTCTGGTTGTTCTTTTCTCCATCCTGGGCAAGTTGGGTGGGAGTGTTGATCTGCTGGAGGGCAGGAGGGCTCTGCAGAGGGACCTGGGCAGGCTGGATCAATGGGCCGAGGCCAGTTGTGTGGGGTTTAACAAGGCCCAGTGCCGGGTCCTGCCCTTGGGTCACCCCAACCCCAGGCAGCGCCCCAGGCCTGGGGCAGAGGGGCTGGGAAGTGCCCGGCGGAGAAGGCCCTGGGGGTGCTGGCTGACAGCCGGCTGGGCATGAGCCAGCAGTGCCCGGGTGGCCAAGGAGGCCACCAGCCCCCGGGCTTGTGTCAGCCCTGGTGTGGGCAGCAGGGGCTGGGCAGGGATGGGGCCCCTGTGCTCGGCCCTGGGGAGGCCCCACCTCGAGTGCTGGGCTCAGGTTTGGGCCCCTCGGGACAAGAAGGGCCTTGAGGGGCTGGAGCATGTCCAGAGAAGGGCAGCGGGGCTGGGGCAGGGTCTGGAGCACAAGTGTGCTGGGGGGCGGCTGAGGGGGCTGGGGGGGTTTAGCCTGGAGAAGGGGGGGCTGAGGGGAGCCCTTCTCGCTCTCTGCAGCTGCCTGAGAGGGGCTGGAGTGAGGGGGGTTTGGTTTTAGCTCAGCACAGGTGGGTGTTGGTCTCTTCTCCCAAGTCACCAGGGACAGGACGAGAGGAAACAGCTTCAAGCTGCGTCAGGGGAGGTTTAGGTTGGATATTAGGAAAAATACCTTCACTGACAGAGTGGTCAGGCCCTGGCACAGGCTGCCCAGGGAAGAGGTGGAGTCACCACCCCTGGAGGTATTTAAAAGACACGTAGACATGGCACTTTCAGGGCATGGTTTAGGAGACGTGGTGTTGAGTTGATGGTTGGGCTCGATGATCCTGGAGGTCTTTTCCAACCTTAATGACACTGTGATTCTAATGTCCCTGAGACCCTGCGCTGTAAGAGTGAGTCTTCCCGTTCATGGGAAGATCACAGCCTTAGCTGGGCTCGGTCGCTCTCTCAGTGGGAGCAGAGACAAGCTCGGGGTGTTGTCCTCAGGAGCAGCCATGGCTCCCAGTACCCATTGCTCTCTCTTGTTCAGGTGTGAATCTGCTGGTGGGCACAGAAAATGGCCTGATGCTGCTGGATCGAAGCGGACAAGGGAAGGTCTACAACCTGATCAACAGACGGCGATTTCAACAGATGGACGTACTCGAGGGTCTTAACGTCCTCGTGACAATATCAGGTATGCCTCTCGTGCTCTCACCCCATCATTAACCTTCTTGGCCGTATTTCCAAGCGGCTCCAGCTCAGACAAAACCACCCACCGCTGTCAGAGGGAAGCTCCCAGGTGGTTTATTCCAGAAGCAAAGGCGTTAGGCGTGCAAGAATGCCTCAGAGAGCAATTTGCTCCCATCGCCTGCTGGTTCCCCTTCATCTGCAGCACTCCATCCTCCTTTAGCAGGGAAGGGAAGGTGCAGGATACAGGCAGACACTCCAGCAAGGCGGGTAGTCACGGCTTGAGGGTGTAGCGAGCTCCGCTTTTGGGTCTGTTTCAGTCTAGCCAAAGGAGCCATGAACCATGGCTTCAGGGCTCCAGCTCAGACCACGGCTGTGCTCGGGGTGCCCTGAGCATTGTGAGGACAGTGGCCTTGTCACTGTCCCCAGGTTCAGCCAGGAGCTCTGGAACTCTCAAATCAGGCTCACGTGCCGATTTCTGGCCAAAAAAAAAAAGGAAAAACTCTGTAGTCCAGTGTCCCAGCAGAGAACCCAGCATGCTCCCTGCAGAGCAGCCCGTGAAGCACACGGGTGGCGCAGCCAGGGCAGAGCCTTCTGCTGATACGTGCCCTGCAAAGCTCATGGAGGACAGTAAGAGAAATGCTCATTAGGAAAATTGCTTGATGTCATCCTTCTGCTTACTTTCATGTTGTTCAGCATCCCCGTGGGCTCGTGTGTGTTCGCTGGCAAATTCCTGCTCCCTCCATTCAGATAGGGATCTTAAAAAGTCCTCCTTTGTCATCTGCCTCGCTCTGCAGCTCCCCTGTGGTTTTGTGGGATACAGCTGTGGGAAGAAGGGGTGGCAGATGAACGGGGAGGTAGCCCTCCCCAGGGACCACCAGCCCCTGAGACAGCACTGAGGACAAGCCCTGGGGACTGGTGGAGACCCGCGAGCAGACAGAGCCCCTGGGTTATGGTTTGGGTGCTCTCCCACCAGCCTTGGCACGAGCTGTGTCCTGTCTCCGTAGCAGGGGTTTTGGAGCAGCAGGGAGGTTAATAACCAGATCGCAGCCTTCCAAGAGGCTTGCAGAAATTTGGCAGCCCCTCAGCATTGCAGAGCCCGGCGCCGGGTTTGTCAGCAAATAGCGCTGCCTGCCTCACCCCAAGGAGCTCGTGTCTGAGCTCCAGGGAGGAATTAATGTTGTGCAAAGGAGAAGAGAGGGAAAGAAACCAGGCAGGTGAGTGGTGAGAGAGCTGGGGTCACGGCCCGGCTGTCTCTCCATGAACACTGATTAATAGGAAGAGGAACATTTCTAGCCTGCAGTGAGTGAGAGACCAGCTCCTCCAGCATCTGCCTGCAGTCTGGGAGACAGAGGTCTGGGCTCTGCTTTCCATACCTTTTTTCCCAAGCAAAACAAAACCCACAATAACTGAATAACTATTTTCGACTTCATTGTGAAATGAATCACCTTGTGAGTGAAATTGAACCCTGAAATACCAAGATTTCCCGTGCACACATGCACTGCTCTGACAGGGGAGTTCCCTTTGCCAACAGGAAAGAAGAACAAGCTGCGCGTGTACTATCTCTCCTGGCTGAGAAACAGGATTTTACACAACGACCCTGAAGTGGAGAAGAAGCAGGGCTGGATCACGGTCGGGGACCTGGAGGGATGCATCCACTACAAAGTCGGTGAGTGGCCTCTCCAGAAAAAAAATGTCTGGAGGGATGTGTTTTTGTTCTCTAGTCTTGGATCTGGTCTGATGATTTCTTCTAAAAGTATGGGTAGACCACAGCCACAAAGAAATTTGGTATTCACCTATATGTATTAGGTGGATGTTTTACCAAATGAGAACCAACAGAGAGATAGCCTGAGAAGCTGGAGACAAGTTGTTCAGCCTTGTTATAAAGAAAGTGAATGGTTTTAAAATCGGTTTTATCTTTTTATTTTAGTGAAATATGAAAGAATCAAGTTCTTGGTGATTGCCTTAAAGAATGCTGTAGAGATCTACGCTTGGGCTCCTAAACCATATCACAAGTTTATGGCATTTAAGGTATGCTTATCTTTTAACACTCTGTAATTGTAAACGCATGGGGTTTCTGTACTGCGCAGAGCAGAAAAGCGTCCCGCTTAAGCAGCTGCGCTCCTCGGGATGCCTGGCAGGCATGGGAGATGGGGTACATTCTGGTTGAAGAGACGGGATATGTTCTGCTTACGGCTAGCAATTAAGTGTTAATATTAGCTTATGCTGGGAGGCTTTGCTTGGGAAGTCCGCAGAAAGCTGACCAAATGCCCATGAGTAAAACTGAGTTGGGGTGTATTTTTTTTGGTGGGGGGCGGGGTGGTTTTATTGTTTTTTTGGTTGTGGTTTGGTGGGGTTTTTTTAACTTCTGACTGATTTTTCACATATAGAATGAAAACAGATTGGCATTATTTTCCATTTTTAATTTGCAAGGGCCTCTCCCCTTCTGCAATGTGGATTCTGTCTCAAGGCAGAAAGTCCAGGAGAATGACCCACTCTTTCTCGTCCCACCCCCCCCCCCTTTTCATCTACCTGAGTTTCCTTCAGTGAGACCTTTCTCCTCCATAACCTGCCAACGGGTATTTTATACTTAGTACTTTAAAGTACTTCTCATCCTAAGCTCTGCGCAGAGACAAGTCACAAGGGGCAATGCCTTCTGGAGACGTTCATGCTGAGTAATCTCATTTTACATCCTTCCAGCACAAATGGGTTTATGCAGTATTAGGTCACATTTGATTTTTCTGAACAAAAGCCAGAATAAATGGGCTCGGTAGCATGGAGAGCTCAGCAGCATTAAAATAGCCTGGATCCAGCCTCCGCCGGCTCTGGTGAGGGTGCGGGTTAGTGCTCCTGCTGCTGCTTCTCCAGTCTGGGGGGGCTGAGCGTCCTTTCCTTGCCACGTAGGCAGGGATCTGTGGGGACGGTGGGAGTTACCACCCACTGATTTTCCCCGTCAGGAGTCAGAGCAGCCCTTGCACAGAGAGCCAGGAGCCCTTTTCTCTCCCTGGGGGTGTTTCACCCTCCTGCTGAGGACCCGAGCCATGGAGAGATGCTTTGTCCTGGATCGGTCCATGCCAGGGAGCTGGTGCCAGGGAGCTGGTCCCAGCCTTCATCCAGCAGGTTAGATTCAACAGGGATAAGTAGGTCTTTGCCAATCTGACTCACTTCAGCTGCCCAGACAGGAGCTGTGATCCCTGCCGAGAGGGGAGGTGGGTGGTCACAGCTTTCTGCAGACTTTGATCTTGTTACCCTGAGCAGCACCGGCATCGGGGCCTCCCCACACACTGGCTGTTTGCACGCTTGTGTAAAACTGAGCTGTTGCCTTCCTTGAGAGACCAAATCCTCAGGCTGGCCTTGGGCTCCTGGGGGAAAAGAGCCGGACTTGGCAAGGGCGAGCGCTTATCTGCTGGGATGGCTGGAACGAGTGGGTAATACCCTCTGAGGCATCTGACATAGGAACAGACACAAGAATATAAATAACCACATACTTAGTAGGAAACATAGTCAAACAAATATGATTTTGAAACCGTATCAGGCTGCTGCTGTGGGGATTTGTCGGTTTTCCGTGATACTCACTGAAGGGATTATAAAAGTCTTTTGCAGATCTCCAGCACAAGCCGTTGCTCGTGGATCTCACTGTAGAAGAGGGTCAGAGACTCAAGGTTATCTTTGGATCGCACACTGGTTTCCATGTGATTGATGTAGATTCTGGGAACTCTTACGATATCTACATACCATCTCACGTGAGTACCCGGGGGAGTGCTGCACCAAACCCGCGAGGTTTGGTGGCTCAGAAGTGGTGATCGGATAGATGACATCTTGCCCTGGGTGTGGCACTTTCTGGTGCCACCTTCGTTGATACTCGCTTAAAGAGGACTCGGGCATCGCATACTTTGTGTTCGTTATCACACGGGCTATTTCTGTCCTTGTGCCCGAGCAGTCAGGTTTAAGGTTGCCGTGTCCCACAGAAAGGAGGATCTGTCCATACGCTGCACGGAGCAGTACCGGAGCGCTCTGTAGGGCCATGAAACCTGGTTCTTGGTCGTTGGACAACATAGACCCACCAAGAGCTGGATGCCCAGCGCACCGTCCCGTTGCCCGGCGTCCCAGACGTGCTCACCAACACTTGTTCCTGCTGAGGCACTGCAGTTTGTCCAGGCGAGGGTTACAGGATTAGGGTAGCCTAAATCTCAGTAAGCCTGCTGCTCAAAACTCCCGAACCCCCTGGCAGCAGGGACTCACCACAGGACCTCTCTCAGGTCCATCAGCTATTTCAAGAGAGAACCAATGCTACAAAAATCTGTAGATGAGGATTTTCTTGTTGGCTCATTGAAGCTCCATCCGTGCTGTTGGCCCAAGCAGAATGAGAAACTGGGTCACTAATCAAATCCCAGATCTGCTGAATCTGATGTGAGCAGCAGCACCTCCTCTGCGAGAGCTGGCAGGAAGCATAGGGAGAAATACTGGGGCAGTTTGGTTGTCTTAGCTATGGAAGGGCAGACGTGGGTGGGAAGCCACTGCAGCTGCTGTTGGAGCTAGAGACTGATTGCTAAAGAAATGGGAATATTTCCTCCCTAGGGCTACCTGTAAAATTCTGGGGTTTATTTGCCTTAATTTGAATAGGAGATGGATTCGTCAGTCAGCAGTCACTTGTTTGTGTTACAGCCGAGTGTCAGCCATCAGTCTTGGGGGCGTATATGTTGCGATCGCTCTAGAATTGCTAAACCTGTTTATCCTTGACGTATCAGACAGCTTTGATGGTAGGGTAAACATGACAGTTTATTCCCCTTCAAGCTTATCTCTGAAAGCCGATGCCTGTTTGTAGAATCGAGGGAGGGTTTTGTTCTCGGCTTGGTTTGGGGTTTAGTTTTTTCTAAGGCTCTGCTCCCTTCCCCTTACTCCTTCCTCCATTCAATGTAATTCTGACTTTTAGGGTTTATTTTAACTGCAGATTCAGGGCAATATTACTCCTCACGCCATTGTCATCCTGCCTAAAACAGACGGGATGGAGATGCTTGTGTGCTATGAGGATGAAGGCGTATATGTCAACACCTATGGACGGATAACTAAAGATGTGGTGCTCCAGTGGGGAGAAATGCCTACTTCCGTGGGTAGGTCAACCCTTCCTCTTCACCTGCATGAAATACAAATGACAAGTAAGATGAGGAGTTGGGGATGCTGAGGAGGAGTTATTTGGGGTTTTGTTTATCGGAGATTTCTCTGAGCCACGTAAGAGATGCAATGGCTAAATTTCTACAGTTTGGTCCTGTGCAATAAAAGCAAGTGACTTTTTAAGGATTTGAGCTCTGGTTTATCTTAAGTATAAGATCAGTGTAAGATAATATAAGCTATTGCGCTGGTGGGATACAATGTTGAGTGGAAGAGGGGCTGAGCGAGGAGCTGGGAACTCTTGGGTTGCTCTTCTGGCTCTGCTGTCGCTCAGCTCCACGACCCAGGGAAGCAAGCCACTGCCCGGCTCCTCACCCACAGAAATCGGGAGAAGCGATACTACTTCTGTTTAAATCACTCAGCAGTTTATGGATGAAAACTGCAATGTAGAGACTATTATCCCTGTGGGCACACGCCTGGCCGCCTGTGCCGCCGGCAGTCAGAGCTCTGCCATTGATCTGCATAAGCTTTGAATAACAGCTGACGAGGGCTTTTCTGCCTGGTGCGTAATATTCAGCTCAACACACGTTGTAACACCTACCAAACGCTTCCTTTTGACAGCCTACATTCATTCCAATCAAATAATGGGCTGGGGAGAGAAAGCTATTGAAATCCGGTCAGTGGAGACGGGACATTTGGATGGAGTATTTATGCACAAGCGAGCTCAAAGGTTAAAGTTTCTATGTGAAAGAAATGATAAGGTAAGTCCACTTCAAAGCTTGTGTCCGCGCTTTAAGCTACAGCCAACTACTTTAAGAGTTTAAGTCTGGTTTATCTTGAGGTTAATAATTAATCTGAAGGTCCTGTTTAATAAGCAGTGCCCATAAGCCCACTCCCAGTGAATTCTCTCCAGCGGATGCGGACCTCAGCCTGTGGTGGGAAGATCCGCAAGATCTCTTCCACCTTAAGCTGAGACCTGGCTTGACTTGGCTTGACTTTCTCCCAAGTCTTGCATCTGAGCACTAACTGTTGAGGCTGCCGAACAAACTGCAAAAGCTGAGAAATGGTAGCGCTAAGGATGTGTAAGTGACCCCAATTCGAGCTCTGGTGCAGAAACATTTTGGTGCATTTTTAGTTTTGTGATCTTTAAACTATTTTCTCCGTGGAGCCCCACCTTCTTCTGTAGACAGCATTGATAAATAGTGCTCTGGAGGGGCACCAGCGTTGCATGGGGAACGCGGCTGTCGTGTAGATGACCCCTGCCACGGGTGTTGCTGATGGGCAAGGGGTGCAGGGAATGAGGGAAGGAGAAATTGCTGGAGGAAGAGGAATATTTGCATGGAAGATGGTTGAATGCCAAGGTCTGTTTCTGCTGTTGGTATTTCCTCATCTCACAAGGTTTCACTGAGGTAAATCAGGACCGTGCAGCCAGGAGCTCTTTCGTAACGAGCACCATCACGAAACACATGAAGAAACTGATTGTTCTGTCCCCAGAGCAGGGTTAATAACATGCAATACAGAAGGTTTGAGGTCACAATCATTAGTTGAGCATTGCCCTACCTGCTGCTTGGAGTTAGGCTGGAGCTCTGCAAAAAAAAAATGCATCCTAATCTTGTGATTGATTATACCACGGGACGCTGCCCAAGAAGCTGAATTTAAGTTGCCAAAATACTCCTAGTTTTCTTTTTTCTAACTTCTGAGCACTTGACTCTGCAGGCTTTAAACTGTTTTGCTAAAGGGTTGTTCTTCTGGTTTGCTCCTATTCAGTTTCTTTCCTTTTGTAAGAAAACTGGGAAAAAAAATCACCTCAGTCTGTCTAAAATACTGGAACCAACCGATAATGGTGGGTTTGAAATACTAAATACAGATGTTTCTCCTTCTGGAGAAATAGTTAACGATTAAAGTTCTGAAGATTGAATAATTTTTGGTTTTAAAAAGGGCAGAGACTTCAGATTCTCCTCTTAAATATTTGCAAATTAGAACTTACTTATTTTTTAAGACTTCCGTTGGGGTCAAATGCTGGTGGATCCCGACGGAGGCACCAAAGGGTCTATCCTTCACCCAGAGTCCCGATACATTTACATGCTTTGAGCATATTGAAGGAGAGTAGTTTTCCCAAGCTTGATTTTCAGAAACAGGTGAAATACCAGGGCTAACTTTTCCGAAGAAAACCATTTCAAACTCCCATGCAGGGTATTGACCCAAATGACCTTTAGCAAGATCCAAACCACTGACAGCAGTCTCACTAATATTGCATAGTAAGTGATGCCGTGGCAGTAAAATGTGATAAACTTGGTATTTTTAAGGTGCTCTCTTTGGTAGTGATAGCAAGGGAGGTTTTGTTACCGTATTTACTAACAAGTGGTTTGGTTTGATCCGAGTCTGGCGTGGGTTAGCTCCGGCCCCTGAGCTCCACGGAAAACTGAGAACCGGGCAGTGGGTCTGCTTAAAATTTCTGCTCTCAACTGGAGAAAAGGTGCAGGGAGGGAGATTTAGGGAGAGGAAACCACGGGGTGTGGGGCAGCTCCTGCTTTCCTCGCTCACCGAGACAATTAACAGACTTTTTCTTACAATAATGAAAATTAATACGGGGTTTTATTCACTTCCAAACAGGTATTTTTCGCATCGGTGAGATCCGGAGGAAGCAGCCAAGTGTTTTTCATGACCCTCAACAGAAACTCCATGATGAACTGGTAACAGAGAAGCACTTGGCACTCACCACCATGGCATTATTTCTAATTTAAAGGACATTAAACACGTGGACTAACACTGTAGAGGCAGATGCGGAGGGCCCCAAGGAACACCGCTCCCCCAGCGCCATCAGCCCCGGGGCGGGGGCTGCGGGCAGGGACGGACTTTCGCGCTTGGACCCCCCAAGGTCTCCTGATTACGCTGTGTTATAGTGGGT
This sequence comes from Phalacrocorax carbo, assembly GCF_963921805.1. Taxonomy (NCBI): domain Eukaryota; kingdom Metazoa; phylum Chordata; class Aves; order Suliformes; family Phalacrocoracidae; genus Phalacrocorax; species Phalacrocorax carbo. The sequence continues at coordinate 50,904,126 of NC_087519.1, read as the reverse complement.
TATGAATTTTCCTTTTTTTTTTCCTTTTATTTTATTCTTTTTTTTTAATTTTACTTTTTCTTTGTCCCCTACTTTGTAAGAACGGGGAAAGAAACCGTGTCAAAAAGTCTGTTTTTAATTCTGTCTGCCTGCTAGCATCAAATATATAGTATGTTGTAAAGTTACCAATTAAATCTGGTGAGAGACAGCACAATAAATGTACCTTTTATCTTTGTGATGAAGGCCATAACCGTATAGCTGGGTAATTTTAGAAAACTTTTGCCTTCACCAACATTTACATGTTGCTTTTGGCAGCAACGGCTTAACGGATTTTTAAAGAAGAGAAAAAATAATAGGTTTTTTTCCCCTCTTTTGGGAAATGGATTTTAAATGGCTAAACTACTAGCCTTAGACTAATAAAAATCAGCTACCATTTTTGTCAAGTCTGTCAATCCATATTTCTATATGGATCTTCACATAATGGTGTGTCTTGATAGGGACAGAGGTGCCATTTGTTGTTGCTCTGGCAGTGCCTGCCAACCCCGGGGCTTGGCCGCGGGCGCTGGGATGGGGGATCGGAGGAGGAGAGGACGGCGGAGCGGTCGAGGAGCCCCACGCTCGCCCCTCAGGCGGGATTTGCGGCCGCAGACGGCTCCCGGGATGCCGCGGGCGCCGGACCCCCGATGCTGAAGCCGGCGCGAGCTGTCGGGCGCTCGTCCCCCCTCCGAGCCCGGAGCCGGGCGCTGGCGTGCGGAGGCAGCCGGCGTGGGGATGGGGACCACGAAACGAGCTGCCCGTCCCCCGCGTTGCTGGATTGGGCTTGTAAAGAGCTTAAAATATATATATATGTGTGGTTTCTTCGGCCGAGGGTCCGAATCTCTACTCATTTTCCGCCCCCTCCGCTCCCTAGGAATTACCCAACATACAGTGAAAGACAACATCTGTGCCGAACCGTGTGTGTGTGTTTAGTTCAGGTTGAATCGTGTCCCTATAAACTCTGCTCAGTTGATTTCAGTTTTCGGTGCGTATCTGGGGTTTTCTTTCTCAGTAGCTGCAAGCATGGCCGCCTGTGGTGTTGGGGTGTCGCATAACAAGGTCTGTGTTGCTGGTTTTAACCTACCTCGTTTCGGTTGGGGTTTGTTTTTTTGGTTTGGTTTATTTTGGTTTTGGTTTGGTTTTTTTTTTTTTCCCCGTTCCGCTGTCGATCACAGCGCTGTTACCTCCAGCGACATATAGAGAGCTTAACTGGCAATCTTGGTGTACTCAGTAACGATGGCTTTATTAAAAAATGATTAAATCAACAGGACTTGGTCCAACTTGAATCTTTATCAAGGGTAAGAGGCGATGCGGGGTGGCGGGGGCGGGTTGGGCCACCCTCGCCCGATGCGTCCCGCGGGCGGGGCGTCGCGGTTCGGTACCGGCGGGGACTTTGCCGGTGCCGCCTTCGCCCGCCGGACATCGGGCGCCTTCCCGCTGGTCCGGCGCAGCCTGCCCCGCACCGGGCTAAGCACCCTGCGAAGGGCAGGGACAGCCGTGAGACCCCAATACAGGAATTAAAACCCCATGCAAGTCCCATCACTGATGCCACCAGCTCTTCATCGGTTAAAATATAAATATAATAAAAACCGGACCTTTTTATTGCAAACCAATAACTCTTTTTTTTTTCTTTTACTCCCTCTTGATGTGACAAATACACAGCTTTGGATGGTTATGGGTTTTCTTTTTGTCGTGGGTTTTTGGGTACAGTGACAAAAGAGAAGGGAATCGTTGTGTTTAAACATAAGTAGTTCTTGAATGTATTTTTTTAAGTCTTGGAGTCATTTGAAACAAAAAGCATAAGAAACCACTATTAACACAGTCTTGTCTACGGAGCGCGTACATGGACGTACCATAGAGTAAATGCATTTCTGGTGCCAATAAAACACAAAACTTCAATGTTAAGCCATGCCTTTTATATTTTTGTAAATAAAACCTGGGGTGTTAACCGTTAGCGGGTCTTGAAGGTAAAGTGGATTTCCAGGGCTCTGAGTCGCGATGCCCTTTGCCTGGAGGGTCCCGGGAAGGCGGCGGGTTTGGGCCGGGTGAGTGCGGGATGTCCCCTGCGATGCTGCCTGGCAGCGGCTGAGGGATGTCTCAATGGACCGTCACCACCTGAAAACTTCTGCTCTTCTACAAAACCAACCTGTGGTTATTGTAAAGATGTGCTTTCCCCTCTAAATATTCCCAGCTTTGATTTGCTTGCCTTTTGTTGTAAGTAAACTATGCTTGTGGTTGACCAATGCTACCAGAAGCTACTTAATTTTAGTGTTTAAAGAAAGAAAATCTGGGGTGCTTTTTTAACACCCTGTTTCTGGGGGTTTTTAGCTGGGAAAGGAAACTGTTACTCATTGAGCTGAGCAGTGCTGCCGGAGGAAAGAGGGGAATAACGTCCATGCGTGCAGGAGTCACGTGAGACCGTTGCAGATCCAGTTATTTAGAGAGTTGCGTGAACTTCAGGCACAAGTCGCACCCTCCGTGGCACGTGAAAGAGAAGCCCCGAGAGCTGGCGCGTGCTCGGCCGCGGGGTTACCCCCAGCGTGCTGCGGACACCGGGGAGGTGCTGGGTACCGTTCCCAAGGTCAGGGATGCTCAGAGGTAAGGCTGTGTCAGCTGCTCGTGGGAGTTAAATGTGTTTCCAAACCAGTTCCAGAACCGTTATCAAACGGCATTTTTCTTGTTGCGAGATGATTTCAGGGTTGATCGTATTATGTATTTTTGGGACAGAAAGGGGATGCTTGAGGTGACCCTGGCCCCGGCCCCGGTTGCTGGCACAGCTGACATTGCCGTGCTGCAATTCCTGGTCTCGACCTGAGCCCACGCAGGTCCGTTGCTGCTCATGCAACAATTTGCACGGTGACGCTGCGTAATTGGGGCCAACGCTGAGCAGCAGCAGGGACTGAACCTGCATGGACCTCCGTACCATACCCTGCCCGGGATGATAAGCCACCCGCCTGGGGACGCGGCTCCCCTAAGGAGATCCAGCAGAGATGTTCTCCGCAATAAGGATGCGGTTCAAGGTGGGGGATGCCTGTCGCAACCGCCGCGCCCCTGCGGCATCTGTTTACTGCCCTGCGTACCGCTGCAGAGCTCCGCTTCCCATCCTGGCTGTCGCGATCTACTGCAAAAGAGGTTTGCTGCAGATAAAAAATGAACATATATTGTGTTCTTTTTGTGCCAGCCATTGATGTGCCTCGTTGGCCTGCTCTTCTGGAGACCCACAACCTTATGGTCTGGATCTTCCTTTTTTTCCCTTCGTTTTGGTTTATGTTTTGGGTTTTTTCCTGTTTTTTTTTGTTTTGTTTGGTTTTTTAACATCAAAGCTGCCTCTGGATGACCCAAAGGTGGTAAAACGAGTGGGCAAATTACCCCAGCCACAGAGGAAACCTTACTGTCCTTATGGAGTCTTTAAATTGCTTCCACTGATGTGACAGCACGTTCAGTTGTTCGAAAGCAAAGCCCGACCCTAAACTTTAACCCCCTCTTTTTATCACATAGCGTTAGATTTAGCAACAACACTGATTATAGTAGACACGGCACACAGTAGGCAATAAGCATGGCAATTCTGCATGACAGTAGCGTTATTACGGAGTTCTTACACTTCATTTATAGCTAACATACTTAGCAACAACGCAAGCGCTGTTGTCTGCAAATAACAGGAGTGATGCCCATCACGAAACATTAAGATTCCTGCTACAAGGTGCAGCCACCCAGGGTTAAGGGGCTGGATGCTGTTTAGGATTCCTGGCATTTACCTGTTTTGCACACTCAGTGATAAGCTACAAGAGCAGTTTGGAGCAGCTCCTTGCCAGGAGCCCTGGAGAAAAGCCACAAAACCCTACGGCACCGGCCAAAGCACTGACAGGGCTGTGGCGTGTGCTGCTGTCCTGAAAACAGTGAAACCGGTAATTCTACCGCGCTTTACCTGGGAACAGCAGCGATGCCCTCGGGCTGGGAGTCACCTGGACCCACGGCGATGCTCAGCCATGCGCGTGGAGGTCCGTGATTGTCGTCTTGCATGTTTTACCTCTGCATCGCACCGCGTTCCCTGAATAATTGTGGGATGAATCCACCCGGCTGAGCTGCTCTGTTTGCCCTGGCAAGGAAAGCGCTGTGCGTACAAGCCGCGTGAAGCGTGTGTGTTCTTGTTGCTCTCGGACACATTCAAAGATCACCTGAACATGGACAAGAGAAAGTACAAACAAGCTCCAGGCTGATGACGCTGGGGTCCCAGCAGCGAAGATGAGGATGGCATGGCTGGCCCCGCAGGGAAGATGCCCACGGGCCAGCTGCCATCTCCCCTTTACCCTTTTGATCTCTGTGCCCTTGGTCAAATCGCTTGACTGCTGCCTGGTGCGGCTCCCCAGCCATGGGACAGGTTGGTACTGCTCCTGAGCTGTGCCGCGTTGATATCTGCACCCCACAGCCTGCGGTCCCACAACCAGGCGTCACATACAAGAGATTAGACAGGTTGATCATCCTGGTGGAGTCAGGCACGGCGCATGTCGGTGCGTCGCGCTTCAGTTTTCCAAGGAAACAGTCAAGGTGTGATGCTCTGACAGCCCCTTTGGGAAGCGGCTGCAGTAGGAAGCAGATTTACACACCGGCCTTTCCTGCCCGTGAGCCTCGGGACCAGCCTCGAGCCAGCCTCTGCTAACTGGCACATCCACATCCAGACCCCTGTTCAGAAAAACAGAGGGGCTTGGATCTGTTACTGAAAGCTGAAAACATGCTTTAACTGCCTCGGGGCAAGGCTCTGGAGGAGTGTATTGCAGCTGGGGGCTCTATGCGAGAGGCGAGGTGGCCCTGGGCACCAGCTGGCAGCATCCAGCCCAGCAGGGAGGGTAAGGGGGCAGGAAGGGATGGGAGAGCTCCAGGATAACGTCATGCCTTTTGCCAGCAGACCTGGCTGAGGGAAGCTGGTGGCCATGGGCCTTCCAGCCTTTGGCATCCAAGGTTTCCATGGAAGTCGCCGGGTCATTCCTGGGGAGGTGACTGATGCTCACCCATGCCTCCCCGCCGCTGCTCCAGCTGCTCTGCACCCCGGGAAGCCAGATTAAGGGAGGGTTCTGCTCTGTAAGCAGCAGCGGGGAGGACATGACAGGCTACAAGCTATGGAAAGGTCACCCTGCTCTCTCTGGTATGTAGATGGCCTTTGTCCCCTCAAACTGCCTCCAGTAGGCTGGGAAGAGTAGGGGTGAAAGCATCATCCTCCCTCGGCCAGGCACCTGTGACGGGATAGGGATCGCAGAAGGGGATGTTGGTCCTGGCCAGGAGTTTCACAGCGCCTGAGGGTTTCAGTTTGGGATATTGGGTCAGGGGTCTCATTTGTTTTCCAATTTAAACTTGAGGCAGCCCATTAATTGTCTAATCCTGCTAGCTCCCTGCGTGGAGGCATTTAACCGCAATGCAAAGAAACAAACGGTGCTTGTAAATGCCTGCGTATCCACACACAGCGAGCAAACAAACACGGTGGGCAAAGATCCCAGCTGGAAGGACAAATATTAGGGAAAACGTTAAAAAGTTCAGCCTTGGGGCCCTCCCCCTTGCGGCTACACCAGCCCGAGAGGGGAACGCAGGCGATGTGGCTGCGATCAATGCCTGCATTAATGCAATGAACTTTTCTCCTCCGGTTAAAGTTTTACCTCACTGGCGGAGCCCAGTGCAAAGATTAGCGGTCTTATGCTCATCTTTTTATTTTTTCTCTCGCTCTTTCTCTGTAGAAAGTACATTCTGTGCCCGTGTGAAGCCTGGCTGACTGCGAGCATCATCCAACGCATCGCCATGACTTGGCTGCTGGACCCATCAGGGGCTTCTCTGGAAGGTAATGGCATTAATCAGCATTAATCACCTTCTCACTGACTGAGACTTTGGCATGTCTGCTACAGCTGCCACCATCTGCCCTAGCGCTGCAGCTCCGCTCACTGACCGTGTCAAGGACAGCAAAGCCCGAGCGCGACCAGCTCAGACCAGCTTTTGCGGCTGTGCAAAGTTTATGACTACCGAGTGAGCCGAGCCAAAGGACTGCGGTATTCGGCAGCATCAGCAGTATTTTGTAGCATCAGCAATATTTGACAGCACAGTAATCAGCCGGTGGTGCTGAAAGGCTCAGCGTTCATGCTGTTGTGGGGTTTTTTAAAGAAAAACAATGTTATTGTAATATTCTGGGTCATTTTGCTATGTTTTATCTCATACAGCCGTCTCCTCGATACGCTTAGGATGCGTGCGTACAGGTGTGTGCTGGCATTGTGTTGAGGGGCCTGTGTGCGTGCAGGTCTGTATGTACGTATTTATAGAGACCCGTATACATCTGTGTTTATATATGTTTGGTTGTGTATGTTATATACACACATAAATATATTTTAAAGCAGGTGTCAAGCGCTACGTAAATAAAACACTCTTAGTCATTTTCTAGCTTCTTTGCTACATATGCTGGAAAGGTTTCTTCGTGCTAATTCAGCAAGAGGGTTGTAACGTAGCACACAAAGCCAGCACAGAAGCCAAGAAAGGTGTTGAACATCTCGAACTAGACTGTAGCATGGTCCCACGTCCCTGGCATGTCACATCGCCGACTGCTCTGCAGAGGGACAGCCCCAAACCAGCCTTTCAGCTGGATCATTTGAATTTCCCAGGCCGACTCCATGTACCTGTGGGTCTCCCGTTGGTTCGTTTGTCCCCCCAAATACGGGGATTGGTGGTGGCTGCTCTGAGCTGAGCAGTGGCCAAATAACACATGGAAGGCTTGGGTTTCTCATTAACTCCAGAGCTGACATAGTCCCATCTCCCGGAGCACCGGCCAGTTTTGCTGCCTCCATCCCAGCCCTGCTGTCCCTCCTTCCCTGCCCAAGCCCCCACCTCACTCCGCAGCCCAGGACAGTGACCGTTCCCGGGAGGACAGCGGAGGAGCTGCGGGATGGACAAGAAAAGCAAAATGCAAGCAGAGAAGGTAACCGTGGCTCGGGGGTATTTTTGCACTAGAATTTCTGCAGCAGCCAGGTGCTCAGCAATGGCATTTATTGCTTGCCAAGACTAAAACCAACAACAACAAAAAAATCTGCTCCCCTAATTAATTGCTCTTTGATGTCTGCATACTGAGTGCAGGGGCAAAGGGGTCAAGGGACTATTTTTTACTTTTAAGAGCTCCATCAGCTCATCGGATAATTTTAACAGCGATGGAAGGAAATAATACTTGAAAGAGCACTGCTGAAAAACACCGTTTTCGTCATTCTTTCCTAGCTGTTCTGCTTCAGCGGTGGTGCTGCGTGCGCCGGGGACGGGGCAGGGCGCCTTGCTGCTGGTGCCTGCTCGGCTGTACCAGGCAGAGCTCCTGCTCGCCGCGAGCACCGGGGCGAGGACGGGCAGTGCAGCAGGGAGAGCCCCGGCACAGACTGCTCTTTGTGGGGCAATGCCATTCTGCCCCGGGGGCCTGATCCTGCCCGCCCCCAGCGGCTTTCCCTTCTCCTTTGGAGCCAGCCAAAGCACCTGTGCTGCTGCAGCAGCATCCATGTGTGTCGCGGTCCTGGGCAGTGGGGTACCTTGGGACAGGGATGGGATGCAGCCCCCCCCCAGGTTTGGGCAGGGCTAGGACAGTGGGGGTGAGGCTGTTCTCTGCTTCCTCCTCCAGCACCTCACAGGAACGCTGGTCCTCTCCGTCTTCACCGCAGTGTTGGGTTTCTTCCAGTACGGCTATGGCCTAGGTGTCATTAACGCCCCCCAGAAGGTAAGCCGAGCCCCCCAAGCTGTGCACAGCCAAGGGGTGAGGGCTTCGGGGCAGCCAGGGTTGGTTTGTCCCTTGCAGAAGCCCTCAGGAGGGCTCTGTCCCTTCCCCAGGCGCTATCTCCCACAGCACAAAGCCCCCATGATAAGGCAGCGGGGTGAGAAAACACCGAGGACCCCTCGCTGCCGCTCCCGCAGTGCAAGGAGAGGGGCTCCGAACGTCACGGTGCTGCCCCCACTGCAACACGGTCCCCGTGCCCAGGCTGAGGGACGGCACCTCTCCGCAGGTGCCGAATCCAGCCACGTGCTTGCCCCGTCCCCGGGAGGCAGCGCTGGACAAGGGGGGATGCTCCACACCTGCCCTCGCGGTCCCTCCCTGCTGGGGGTCTGGGTGCTGGGGAGCTGCAGGGAACCCCAGGATTTCACCCCTGTGGAGCTTGTGACAAAAAGTTCTTCCTGGAGCAGAATAAAAACCCAAAATGGGTTGGGGGTGGTTATAATGTTGAGCCAACAGCATTTTTTCTCTTTGTCCATCACAGGTGATAGAAGCCCACTACAGGCGTGTGTTGGGCATTGCCCCCCTGGACAGACATGCCACCAACACCTCCGGGGAGGATGGCACCACCCCCGTCCCGGGCACGGAGCCCTGGGGCAGCACCAAGGGCACGCTCACGCCCCTGGCCGGCCCCAGCGAGGACCTTGCCACCTCCCCGCACAGCCTCACCATGTACTGGTCCCTCTCCGTCTCCGTGTTTGCCGTCGGCGGCATGGTCTCCTCCTTCACCGTGGGGTGGATCGGTGACCGGCTGGGGAGGTGAGAGGACCTTGCGTGCTGTGACCTGCGTGCCACAGCCCAAACCTCTTTGATTTTTTTTTTTCCCTTAGAACCCTTTCCTCCCCATAGCGTTTTTGTTATTTTCCCCAGTTTAATGAAGAAGCCCCCTCAAGCCTCCAAAATACTGTTCCAGCCATCACAGAGGTCTGGCTTATTAAAATCCTCAATTATAAAACAGACGTTTTATTGCAGATTTTAGCACTTCAGACAAGCAGCTGATGAGCAGCCTTGATTAACTTCCAAATTCCTCCCTTTCTTTCCATGGCAAAAGGGAGAGGAGCGTTTCCATCTGAATGGCTTTTGCACGGGATGTGTAATACGCTTTTAGCTACTCTGCGCCCCTGCCCGATATTTGTCAGTGCCTACGATCATTATCTTTTCCCCTGTAGTGCTGATTAAGTCACTTAATAGCTCTGACTGTATGTCGCACTGGCTGCTTCGGCTGAGAGAGGTGCCAGAGCGAGCTGTGCTGCTGCTGCCTTGCAGGGTGAAAGCCATGCTGGTGGTGAACGTGCTCTCCATCGCTGGTAACCTCCTCATGGGGCTGGCGAAATTCGGGCCATCTCACATGCTCATCATCGCCGGGAGAGCAGTCACGGGGCTGTACTGCGGTAAGTCCGGGAAGCGTCAAGGACGGCAGACCAGCTCCTTGGTGGGTGCTGGGTGCTCTAGGGCTGAAGTTAAGAGTTTCCTATATTTTTTACATCTTTTTTTTTCAGTTAGAAGGGGTTTCACAGGTGGGAGTTTCTCTTTTCTCCCTATGTCCGTCCTCCCCAGTCCAGGATCTTTCCCAGAAGTATTTGGGTTGGCTCTATTATGAAATCAGTTTATTTTACATATCCTAGAAAGGAGCAAGTCCCTCCTCTGTATCTCAAGGCTCGATCTTGGTGGTGGCTGTTGTTACAGTATGTTATTAGCCATGCTGTTTAACAGGTTCCCTAGGCAACACTACTATCAGCAGATAGTACAGGAGCACTGTACTTAAAGAGGATAAGATCGTAGGCAAGTAATATGGAATTAAATTAGAATTATCTTAGAAATAACAGCTCATTATCACTGTTACTGGTATGTGAATATGATACTCTCCTCTGAAGGTTCAAGGCAAGTTTAAAAAAGCTCTTTGCTCTGTGATAACTTCTCCCAGCAGACAATCTCTGCTCCATGCTCATATGTAGGTGTTCAAGCGTAAAGCCTTCCCGGCTCAGGGCTCTGAATCTGGGGATGTCCAAGCACCTTTGCAGGGTGCAGGTGGTTCCCAGCGAGGCACGAGGGACTTGGTGGGATGTGGGATGCAGCACAGGGGCTCCATCCTCCTGTCCCGTTTGGGAAGCAGTTTCTGCTGGTTGCTGAGCTGTGGTCTAGAAGAGGTGACACCCGCCTGTGCTCGGTGCAGGGCTCTCCTCCGGACTCGTGCCCATGTACGTCAGCGAGATCTCTCCCACGGCCCTTCGAGGAGCACTGGGGACGTTGCACCAGCTTGCTATCGTCACGGGTATCCTCATCAGCCAGGTAAGAAGGAAAGCGCCTGAGCCCAGAGAGGGTATCTCTGAGATTAGGGATAGCCCAGTGATATGCTGGGATATCACTCATCATTTCACCCCAAAACTTAAGGAGCGTGGGAAGCAATCTGCTCTAATGGGGTTAAACGCCTACCTCGAGTCACAGGAGTCCTTAACAAAGATGACTTCTCATGAACTCAAAAGCACTTCTGCAAACAATTTCTCCCCTCCCCTGCAAAGTTTTTGTATGCATCTCATCAGAGTCAGGCTGGACCCTGAACACGGGATTCCTGATATTCAGGTGCTCAAAAATGGCTTCATCAGAGAAGCAGGGAGTCCAGCAACCCCATCAGCATCCCCCGCCGTGGTGGGAGTCCCAGCTACGCAACAGGCTGGCACATAAACGTACCAAGAACCAACACGTCCAGAAAAACTTAACCGTTACCACAAAATTAATCCAATCTGATTTAGCCAAGGACTACTGAGAGACTATGGGGAAAAAAAGGTCCCAGTGTAGGTCCTGACGGTTTCACTGCCTGTGGGACTACAAAAATTGCTTTGCAAATTGTGGAAGGAGAAAAGTTGCAAGTACCCACAACCCCTCTGGAGCACCTTTTTCAATACCATAATCACACACTAAAGCAGAGCCCAAGTTAGCCTACTTGCTGAGCCTCGCGTCCTGCTGCGGCTCCAGCGCTCAGACTCTGCTGGCTAGCCGCCGGGCAGCTGGGGCATCCCGCGCTGCGTGGATCTCCATCCAAGCTCCGCGCCTTTGTGGAGTTGCTGAGGACACATATGCCCCAAAATCCCCATACCCTAAAAACTAAGGAGAGCAAGGTCTGAAGAGAAAACATTTCACCGGCATGCCTGTGTTTGCCGAGCCGTGGTTCTGGCCAGGCAGATGTCTCCTGCTGGTGGCATGTCCCAAGGAGGACCGAGTCACCCCGGGTGGGGAACCGGCTTGCAGCGGTTTGTCCCACAGCACCTGTAAGCCAACCTCTTGCTCATTACATTTTGCGCCATCTGTTCATTCCCTCCTTGTAAATGTGCGTCATAACTAAATAAATCAAATTTTTAGGACTGAGTCAATTAAAATGTAATTTTGGTTAGAATCAGAAAGAACCAAAAGGTATTTGCTTCTAGTTTTCCTCCAGTTTGTTGCTTCAAAATGCCATAGTGGTCAATCACTTTCTTTTTCTAGGGTGCAAAATAAGCCATTCAAACATGCCTCAATTATTCCAGGTCCTTGGACTAGACTTTCTCCTGGGCAACGACGAGATGTGGCCCCTGCTCCTCGGTCTCTCTGGTGTGGCTGCCCTCCTGCAGTTCTTCCTGCTCTTACTGTGCCCCGAGAGCCCCCGCTACCTTTACATCAAACTGGGGAAGGTGGAGGAAGCTAAAAAAAGTAAGACACACATTCTGGGCTTCTCTGGAATTTTTTTTATACCATACATAGTATTAAACACAGAAGGAAAAGCCCGGCTGAGGGATCACACGTGTAACTGGGCATAATTGCTCCGTCCCACACAGCACATGTGCAGGCGGGATTTCGGACGCTTGCATGCAGTCACTGCCTATGGCACACTGGCTTCTGTGTCGCTGCGGGTGGTGTGAGGCTTAGAACGTTGCTCCTTTCCGTCAGAGAGGTCGCATCTGGCAGATGCCACCCCCCAAAACCCCCCATTCAGTTGGAAGGGGTTTCAACCAGGTCTAAAAATGACATCTTCTGGGGGACAGCTGATCTCTCTATCCTTGGCGCTATTCGCAACTACGCAGCAAATCCACAGCAGTTACTGCAGCTGCTCATACGTCTTCCAGCACGGCCCCCTTAGCTGGTTCCAGCTGTCTCTACAAGGAGTAAGAGCAGTCAATGGCAGGACACCGCTGAGACTGAGGTGAGAACCCAGAATCAAATAAAACAGCATGTCCACGTGCTTGGGGGCAGAGCTGCATGCCCGCGCCCTGAGCTGCTGAAGTATAGATTAGTTCTGGTCCAGAAACTATTGAGATATGTCTGCATGGGTCTAATAAGCATCGTTGAGGGATGAGGCGTGAGCATGGTGTCTCAGAGCTTTCGCAGAACTCATGTGTTGCTGCCCCTTGCCAAGCAAACAAACCGTTGATCCTCGATGTGCCATAGGAGTCCTCAGAGCAAGAGGACACTACTATCCACACGGTTGGCTTACCGTGAGTTTTGGCTAGATTCTTGTCCTTACTCTACTCTTATCTACCATTTAAAATAAAACATTGATCTTTTTTATCTTAAGGTCTGAAAAGGCTCAGAGGAAACTGTGACCCGATGAAAGAGATTGCTGAGATGGAAAAGGAAAAGCAAGAAGCTGCTAGTGAAAAGAAAGTCTCCATAAGGCAGCTTTTCACCTCTTCGAAGTATTGGCAGGCTGTCATCGTGGCGCTGATGGTGCAGATATCTCAGCAGTTCTCCGGAATCAACGCAGTGAGTTTCCCAAAAGCGTTTTCCTTTAAAGAAATCCATGCTGAGCATGAAAAGGCAATGCTGCCTCCATCCAAGCCATGCAGCGGTGAGGAGATGGCTTCCCCATGACTGCGGCAGGCTTCTCGGCCACTGCCATAGGTCTTGGAGGTGGACCTCACCGCCGAGCCAGGCTGCGGGAAGGCAGGAGGGGAGGAGGGTGCCAGGGAGTTCAGCATGAAACCAGCTGGCATGGCGAGTCCACTGAGCTCTCCCTTGACCCCCCTCATATCTGAGTTTGTCAGCAGTTTGCTCTCTCTAATGACTGCCTGCTCACCCCGGGAACCACATAATCACCATCTTCTAGCTATTTTTAGCTAAACAGGTTTTGCACCACCTCCTGGGATACCAGAAATTACCATTTTATACCTAGAAGCATGGAGCCTCCTTTTCAAAATTGGCCAAGACTCAGATTTTTGAAAGTCTGGTGGCAGCTCTGCAAAGGTTGAGGCATCTGTCCCACTGGCTTTCAAAACTCTCAGAGCGTTGCCACATCACAAGGCGGAGCAGCACGCAGGGATGCCCGGCCTCGCAGGGCTGAGCCGGCGGGATGAGTGGCCCACAGGGCCTGGCTGCCCCAGCTCGATGCTGTGCCCAGCCCCCTCCACCAGCCGTGGGGTCAGCCACCCATTTACCTCCTGCCCTTAACTTCCACAAGATAGGAATCCACTTATTCTTTGAGAGAAGGGAGAAAATTTAGTCATTCCAAGATAGAGACAATATTTTTAAATTAATTTAAGACTCAGTTATATTAAGGTATTTGTCTCCAGCACTCAGGGCTGGTGATCTAGCTTTCAATATTAAACATGGGACTACATGGGAGAAAACAGTTTTAAATGTGCAAATGCAGTAGCTCAGGAGGGGATTGTCAGTGGGATTTTTAACTCCCTCAGGCTCCTTTGGAAGCTTCAGCTTTAATTATTATAACAAGCCATTAAAAAGTTGAAAAACTAATCAGAATTAAATTACTTCACACCTCAGCCAAGCAAGAGCAACTCTTCCCTCAAGAGAACAAAAAGTTGCACCAGCCCTGTTGCCTAATCCTTCATCCTAATGTATTTTGATAGATCTTTTACTACTCTACAAACATTTTTGAGAGAGCTGGGGTTGACCAACCAATTTACGCAACCATTGGCGTTGGAGTGGTGAACACAGTCTTCACAGTTATCTCTGTAAGTAAATATTCCTGTCCACCCAGACTACAAAAACAAGTGAACTACAATGTGGCTTTGAAACGTGATTTTATCCTAGAGCAGGGGCTGACCCCGCACACCTCACCCATGGGAAGGCACTGTGGGCAAGGCTCATTTGAAAAATCAAGCCTTGAAATACAACCCATTGCTATCAAGCAGCACTGCTAAACGCCTCGTGAGTGAAAACTGCATCACCATGTTCAGGGAAGCTCTGGTAGCTCAGCATTTCCCCAAAAATAGAAGTTGCCTTCGAGACTGAAATTCTGCAGATCCTGTTCCCCTGGGGAGCAGGCAGGGGATTGGGATTGTGACGGGGAAGCCAGCAGCTCACAATCTCCCTCTTACCTGTTATCTTTCAAATCGTTTTCAGTACGTACATAGCACCTGCACAAGGGACAGCCAGCGGCTATTATTGCACGGTAATGAAAGTAATCCAGCACCTAGCCTCAGCGTACCTACGCAGTGCGCTGTAGCAATAAAAGGATGGTTTCATTTTCACAGCCTTCCCCTCCGTTTGTCTCTCTCAGGAGAGTATTAACACAGTTCCAATCAGCAGGCAATTATTTTTTTAATGTAGCCATTAATATAAGATCAGGGAATGCCAAGCCCGTTTTCCTCACATCCCTAGAGAGACTTAGGGAGCAAAGGACTTTTACCCACCATGAAGCAGGACAGGCAAGGGAGAAATACACAGGTCTAAGAGATCTCAGTCCAGCGCACGTGGGATAGGATGTCTTGGGGGTGAACCTGCTTTAGAAGTCCATAACAGATCCCGTACAGAGGAGAAATATTTATTGTGAAATGCGGCATGGAGGTGTGCGGCTGGAAGAGGTCTTTCTCCAGCGTGGAGGGTCTCCGCCCCAGGGCTGTGGTACTTGCAGCCTGGGGCATTTGTCCTTTGCTTCTTTTGGCCACGAGCACTTAAAAATTACCTGCATCTGTCAATAAATGACAGACCCCGATCAAAAGGCAGAGGCACTGACAGCCGGGTGGACCTTGGCAAGGGGAGAAAGAAGTGCAGAGGCTCAGCCTCTGCAGCTTCATGAGTTAGCAGGATGAACTGCCTCCAGCAAAACAGATGGTCCCCTGGAAGCATAAATCATTTGCTGGAATGGCAGGAAAGGTTGAGCTGATGGCCAAAGGTGTCCTTTCAAGCAGAGGGGAAGGAGCAGGCAGCCTCAGAGGCTAGCGCGTGGTATCTCTGGGCAGGCCAGATGCCCTGTCCTCTGGAGTTACCTACATCTCCCCATTGGGTGAAGTGATTAGATGTTGAAATTTGGGCGAGATGTCTGGAGTCCACCAAGAGGCGCTGAGGAGGAGCAAGCCGAGCCTTTGGGCTACCAGGGAAGCAAAAGGAATCTGGGAGCCATTGTAGGAGAGAACACGGCTCCAACTGATACAGAGCTGTCCCTGCCCTTGGACAGGTGAGACGCAGTGGCCCGTGAAGTGACTTGAATCATGCTACATTTTAAAGGCTACTTCCAAACTAATAAAGACCTAGTAAGTTCATTCCTCCTGAAAAAAAGAAAAAAAAGAACCAAAAAACAGAGAGAAAAAAAGTCCACAGTCAGCAATACATGTGTAGGAGCGGTGGGAAATCCTGAGAGATTGGAAATGCATGAGCTCTGAGCATTCCTGTGTTCGCCTTGCCCTTGGCAGAGCAACTGCTCAGCCTGGCTCCCTAACAGCCACCAGCGATGTTCCTGACACTTGGAAACCAGCACTTAAATCTCCACCACGAGAGCTAAAAGGGCAGGAGCGCGGTGCGGTAGTGGTGACAGGCTGCTCGTTGCTAATGGACCTGATGGAGCCCCCTGAGAGCGGCGGTGCTGGAGACTGAGCTGCTGCACGTGTTTCTACAGGTCTTTCTGGTGGAGAAGGCGGGCAGGCGGTCCCTGTTCCTGGCCGGTTTGATGGGCATGTTAATTAGCGCCGTGGCCATGACGGTGGGACTTGTGCTCCTGGTAAGGATTTCTCCCCATTTTTTCTCCATGGTTTGCAAACAAGAGAAGACAAACCACCCTTTAAAGTGACTGTTTTGTATCTTCATCTCAGAGAAGCTGAGAAAATATCTGTCCTTAGAACAGGCAGTTCAAAGTGGCCATAGCTGGAGCCATCTCTGGTTACAACAGTGCCTGAGGATGTTGTGCTCTTTGGCCCCTGAGATACCCCAATGCTGCTAGAAAGGACGCGTGCCCCCTGTCCCCTCCCTGAGCTCAACCTCAGCTCCTTACACAGCAACTGCGCTATTCCCACGGCATCGTAACACACCTGCTAAGAAAACCCAGGGCATATCTCCATGAGCAAGCACTATGTGCCATAAACCCTCAACCTGCATCTTCCTGGCTTGGTGCAGGGATGCTAGACTAGCATCCTGTCATAGAAAAAGGGATAAGTTATTCCTCCCATCACCCAGGAGAGGGGTCAGGCTGTGAGACACTGGGCAGAACAGGCAGCATACGGAGCCAGCCCCCATCAAAGTCGGTCCAAACCACTGGTGCAAGCTCCTGTCAAGATGTAAAACCAAATAAGGGGTGGCTTCCTTTACTGAACACCCTGGTTATTAGAGACAACACCAGCGTGCCTCTTCCTGGCCATGCTTCAGGCAAGGAGAGGGCTCAAAGCTACAGCTGAGCTGATAGCTGTGAGCTCCAACATCCCTCTGCATGTGGCAATGATGGCACCAAATGCTCAGCCAGCACCTGAGACACGAGTTTAGAGCTTTAATTGTGCATGTCCGGTCCCCATTTGTCTGAATAGAAAGAAATTTCTGAAAAATAAGCTTAATTAAAATAATTAGTCATAAATAATGAGTCACGTTGGGACAGTAACACCAAGCACACCCTCTTGCAGAGTCAGTTTGCCTGGATGAGCTATGTCAGCATGGTCGCAATCTTCCTCTTCGTCATCTTCTTTGAAGTTGGGCCTGGGCCCATCCCCTGGTTTATCGTAGCCGAACTGTTCAGCCAAGGCCCGCGCCCCGCCGCCATCGCCATCGCCGGCTTCTGCAACTGGGCCTGCAACTTCATCGTGGGAATGTGTTTCCAGTACATAGCGGTAAGAAATCCCTCTGAAACTGTACAAATAAATGACTGGCACGACCCCACCGCTGGGCTCCCGTAGCAGCCCAGCGGGATGTGCACGTGCCTCCCAGTTCTCCATCTCCAAGCCCTGCAGGGCACCCCGGCCACCCAGGGTAAGACATCCCTGCGGTGCTGATGGTGGTGTCCCCTGTTCTCACTTCCCCCACTGCAGGATCTGTGTGGACCGTACGTGTTTGTGATCTTCGCAGCTCTGCTTCTAGTCTTCTTTCTGTTTGCATACTTCAAAGTACCGGAGACGAAAGGAAAGTCCTTTGAAGAGATCGCAGCTGTGTTCCGCCGCAAGAAGCTCCCGGCCAAGGCCATGACTGAGCTGGAAAACCTGCAAGGCAGCGAGGAGGCATAGACATTGCCGTGCACCCAGAAAGGAGGGACTGAGCACAGACCTCCTTCAGGCACCGCGGGAAGAACGTTGGGTAAAAGTCTCATTTCACAAAAACCTTGCAGCTGGTGGACCAAGAGGACCCATCCCTCAGGTGTTTTCCAGCTGCTGTGGCTCACACCTCCGAGCCACAGGTCCTAACCTGGTGTTTTACTCTGAAATACTTGCTACAGCTGGGCTGCAGGAAGAGCCAGGGAAAGGACAGGAGGAATACGTTACATGTGTGTCTCCATGCCCCACTGGAAGAGCCCGGTGGGAGGATGATCTTACTAGCTGGCAAAGCATTACATTGAGCAGGATCATCACTCAGCTGGAATGAAGGAAAGAGGGGTTGGCTGATGCTGTAGCCTCATGTTTTCACCTCTTTGTCCTTGCTTGCTGCTTCCTCCTTCTGGGGACTAATCTCATGCCTTGAGAAACCAACTGCTAGTGCAGTTGTGCCACCAGCACGCAGCACTCAGCGCCCGAGGTGCTAAGAAAAACAGAATGAGCAAACTCCCCCTTGCTCTTGCCTGTGCAGAGGAAGAAGGTAGACCCCACCTGAATCGGCTGGGAAGCACCTCGCTTGCTTTGCTATCTGTGCATTTTGGAGGCATTGTCCAATCTCATAAGGACAATGTTTTTATGGACAATTTTAGAAACTCTGGCTGGGCTGATGTGGATTTTTTTTCTTTTGTTTAAGCCAGACTATTTACCTCCCGTTTCCCCCTAGGAAGCCTTTCCTCCCTCCTTTATCCCTGCTGCAGCACAAGACACATCACTTCACTGACCACATAACAATGGCCCTGGGCACTCCTGGCACCCGGGTCAGGAGACTCAAGCCCTGCTGCCATCCGTCCCATGGTGTGACCATCGCCAGGTCACCTCCCCTCGCTGCTCCTCCTTCCCCACCCTCTGCGTCTGCCTTCCCTTCTTTTTGTACAATGCTTAGATGCAGAGGATCCAGCTTCAGCCGAGGGCTCGGGCTGCCGATACCGTAACAATTGGTGATAACCCAAAGGGGAAATGGGTATCGCAGCAGTAACTGGAAGGTGCCCCACTGATCCGACCCTCCCTTTGCACCACTTCAGGTTTTGCTGGCTGGATGTGCTTCAGCCAAGACAGTGTGCAAGCAGGAGGTTGTGTTGTTGCTGTAGCCTTGTTTGTGCTTGTTTTGCTTCTTTATGAAATACCTTCATGTGACAAAATCAAACTGCAGGGATTTTTCTTCCTTTTTTGCGGGGGGATATGTTGGAATCATTGTAAAAGCCTGCTCTCTGTTTGCTTGACTTTTAAGATTTGCGTGTCCCTTTTTGTGATACCAGGTTACTTTCCAGCACCTTTCTCGGGATAGATGCCCATTATTTATTTAGAGATGAAACACTAGCATTGCTCAGTCGCTGCAAGCTCATCACGACTGCCAGAGAAGCAGTGACCATAATGTAACAGAGGATCAAGCGTAATGAAAAGCATAAGGATAGATGGGCCAAGGAGGATCATAGGCTGCTGCTAGAGGTTTGGTTTTAGGGAAGGTTTGTGCTCCTTTCCATGTGCCTGAACTTTCTTCCTTTGTAGACTTTACCCTCTTGGTATTAAGACCCTAGAGGAAATTCTGGACTAGAAGTGTAGCTGCGAGGTCCACTAGGACAAGCGTCTGGCCCCGGTCCATGCAGTGAAGCAGTATGATTGCACCAGAGGCCTTCCTGGAGTGACCGCCGGGATTTAACTACTGGAGAACTGGGTCAATGCTGCCATGTGCTACAGCAGGGGGACCTGGGGCTGACACGGGGCACGCAGGGCGTGTGGGAAGCGGGGCCCAGGCTGCGGCGCACGGAAGAGAACAGCAGAGCTGGGGCGCAGGCTCTGGGTCGAACCGTCAGTCTCTGTGCTGCAAAGGGGTCTCCCCCGCTGAGACTAGCTGAGACAGCAGGCTCAGCAGCTCTCCATGGTGTCTGCTGCGGTTAGTTAAATATTATAATGGAGTGACTGAATGTAAAAAAAGGGGGGAAAAAAAAAGATGGCTTCTGGCTTTCAGCAATGTTATCTATGTCTGTTACATAAAAATGACAATGGACAATATCTACAGCATGTCTTGGCTTGCGCTGTTGTGTGTTTTTTCCCTCTGTACACCTCAGACACATGTCTGACTCCAGATGGGAAGTGTTTTCCTGGCAGGACACATTTGCTCCATGGGTGGTAATTGCTGTGCAAGCCCTGAGCTAAATCCCTTCGAAATGGACAGTCCAGAGGTGAGACGGGGGGGTTGGGAAGCAGCCCTGGAGCCGGTGGGAGCTGGCTCTGCACCGGGATGAACCCTCACTGGAGGTGTGCTGGCGTCTAACCCCAGCCGTCCCCACCACCCACCTGTAACAGCCCGCTGTAAAGCACACCCCTGCTTGCAGATGCTGGTGCGGCTTAAAACTTGGTGCTGGGGCCTCCGTAGGCACGACAGGCAGGAGGATGATATGGGGTTCAAAGCAGATTTGCCCCTGCTCTGAGGGCAGAGCCAGGCGGGGTTCCCTCCAGGAACGGGAGGATGGGACAGCAGAGGCAGGGTGGTGGCAGGGAAGGTGCTGGCACTGGGGTCCCAGATGTCCCCACTCGGTCCTTGTGAGCCAGCCAGTCCGTACAAACAGCACAGCTCAACCTAGAGCCACACAATGGCTGTACGGGTGGCTTAACATGAGAAAAGCTGTCCAAAACTGCTTCACTAAACTTCTGCTGAGATTTGTCCTAATGCCTGAGGGGCATCAGCCAGTGACACTGTCAGTAGCTCAGCAGTGAGGGATTATTTATTTAGCAACTCACTGAGCAGCCAGTCTTTGTTTTCCTGGGTGTTTCTAGGTGAATAATAGAAATCCTGATCCGATTCCTGCAGTGCAGAGCACACGTTGGCTTAACAAAGCCCACGACATTAACATTACCCATAGATATATCCCTACACTTCCCAGAAGATCTGCCTGGGGGCTCAGAGGAACTCAAGTAAAATCGGTGGGACAGGCTGTGCTTCGCTTCCTTGCAGCAGGTGCTGCGTATAAGGGAAGTCAGTCTTCTCCTCCCAGGCTGGGACCTCCCGCTGGGGACCCTCTCTGACCTTCTTGGGCCGCAACTGGGCAATGTGCCTTCATACATTTGACTATTATAATTTCATTTATTTGTATATTTCCCCAGAGATGATGCTTTGCTTATCCTGGGATGGCTCAAATCAATTCTGCTAACGGTTGCAGCGGGGTGAGCTGCAGCCTGGGGCAGGATACCTGGAGCTTGGCGCTGCTGAAGGCTGCAGCTACCCCTGTCCTCACCAGGGCCACAGCGGAAGGATTAAGCCGATACACTGGGCTGAACTATCACAAGCGCACTTTTACCACGTACAGTGATGCAGGAAGGGGTCATACGAGTCGGGTACATCTGCAGGTATGTTTGCTTTTGTCTTGTCACGCGAGCTGGTAACTGGGACTGCACGCTTCATCTGTCCTTGCTACACACAGGTTCCAGTTAAAACTTGTTCTTGAGACACAGATTGTTGAATCATTATTTTTATCGCTCAGCGTTACAGTTTTACCAAGTTGCTAATCATTAAGAAAATTTAAAAGTCCAAGTCATACTTATTAGCTAAATGGTCATTGCACTTTAGTTAACATGCGAAGTATGCTCTCGTACTGTTGGTTGGCTAATAACGCAATATAATTAATAATCCCCGAGAAAGCACCTTGTCAGCAAGAGCTTTGACAGTGTTTTCCTAATGTGCTGAGATGACAGCCATTAAGACTTTTCTGTTGTGTCAGATAAATGGCTAACGATATCTAGTTTCCCACTCTCTAGGCATAATTTTAAAATTAGTTTGACTTCCCTAATTCAATAAACTCAGGACATTTGGCCCCATTAACACTTTTCACACTAATTTATCACAGATTTTTCTGCCTCGCTTCAACTTGTTTTTCATCACTGAGAAGCACTGCCCTCCATCTCCCGTGTCAAACAGCTGATGAGGATGAAGCTGAACCGAGTACTACATCTGCAGAGGCCGAGTCTTTGAGGTACGATGCATTGTCCGAGGTGCTCAATCACCTCGTATTTCACTGAAATCTGCAGGACCTGAGGAATTACAAGGCAGGACATCAGGTCTGAATCCAGCAGCACATGTAAGCATGAGACTTAATTTAACTGAGCCTATGATCAAGTGTTTCACTAAATCCTGAAGCAACACTGGCAAATTTTACCCAGAGGCACAGCCTGAATAACTGGCTTGAAAGGGAAGGAATCTCTTCCCCAGCAGGGTGGCAAGAACTCCTGGCTGGAGATCAGTGGTCCTTAATTTTTACAGGCTGTAGCTATAACTGCAGACCCGAGGCTTGGGCAGCACCTTGTGGTTTTGCCCCCCCGCCATATTCTGTTCAGGGGAGAGAGTGGCTCTCGCAACTATGAAAAGCATGCGGCCACCCCCGGTCACGGGTGGGATATTGCTGTTTTAGGACCATTGCAGCCCCAGGAGGAAGGAACAGCCGGAGTTACTATGTGCTTTCCCTCTTCCTGGTGGGAGTCACAGGTGGTTCCCACTAGCTCAATGTCACTGCACCGTCACCGTGTGCCTCTGACCTCCCGCGTGTGCCCAGCGTAACTCCCCGGGTAACTCGGACAGCGCGGCTGTCTGCACACACCTCACCCGACCGCGTCTGACCAGCTGGGCGGTTGTGCGGACCGCTGAAGAGGTAAGGGTGGCCACAGGGCAGGCAGAGGCATTACTGCGGTAGTTTTGAAGCGCCCAAGGGCATGCAGCCCCTAATAATTGTAGGAACCATCCAGCATCCCAGAATCTTGTTCTCGAGGCCGATGCAAATGTAAGGTGAGGCACTGGCCCTGCGTTCGCTCTTCGCAGGAAGCAGAAGGTGAACAGCAGGATTAAAGCAGTGCCTGGAGCAGAGTGGGGTGCCTGTGGCAAGGTCGCTGCAGAGCGTTCACGCTACACAGAGAGATTGTGCGTAGGAGCTCCCAGGGCCTGCTGAGCACGGCACTGCCCTGTGCAGGCGCGGATCGTTGGTCCCCAGCCTCTCCCATGTCCTCCTGCTCGAGGCTGCACCCAGAAGCCAGTGTGAACCCTCACCCCCAGCTGTCAGGACACGTTGGTGGGATCCCAGGTAAGACAGCTCAGCAGTTGACACAGAGACGCTTGCTTAAGGTGGAATAGGGTGTTTACACTGCTCTGCTCATGACCCGTTATTTATAATCTTGTGACCTGAACCAAGACTTGCCGAATGAGCCTCTCTCTACTTTCCCGTGGTGCTCACCCAGCGCTGAGGGGAGCAAGGCTGAGTAAACTGCTCATCGCTGCTCTGCAGCTGGCCCTCTCTCAGCCAGCCTGCAGGGCTTTCCTCCGGCACCCTCTTCTGTCCTCCGAGCACCCGGGCCACCACCACTGGATGTCCCAGGACACTGAGCCCTCCCTGATGTTCCTTGGAGAGATTTCTCCCAGATTTTAGTAATGCACCAGGCAGGCAGGTGGAGCAAGGATGCAGTGTGAGCTAGGCTGCACCCACAGCTGGTATTGGTATAAACACCACCTCCTGCGTTCTGGTGGGCTTGCTGGAAACAAGGTGGGATGGTCACCCCAGTGCTGGCTGGAAGGGTGGGATGGTCATCCCGGTGCTGGCTACTCTCAAGGTAAGGTTTTAATAAGGTGTTTTAGGGCATCAGGCATTTCTCCAGAATATAACTGAGAACAGACACAACTCGCTCAGTTTAAACCTTCCAAAAGTTTTCCAGCTCCGATAATTTCTGCAAAGCAATTCATATAAAGACTTAGCAGAACCAAAGCTTGGTAACGTACTGAGTCTACTGGAAAGAAAAGATGTGTGTGTGACCCAGCTGTGCAACACTCTACACACACGCGCACAAAAGGAAATACATTTAAACGTGAAAGCCATGGTATTTACAAATATTCTTTGGCATCAAATTGCTATTGTTGTACAGAAAAGTGGGATAATCACATTAGTACTATCAAGAAACATACTTTAGAAAATAAATGTTGATCCAGACAAAGGAACGCTGCCTGCAAGCAATGACTGATGGAGCTGATTTCCGATTTTTTTATTGAATCTCTGATAAAGGCTGCCTTGCAATATTTGTTTTGTGTCTCAGAAATAAATATCATCTACAGCTGCACTTCAGCAAAAAGACACAGTTTAGCACAGAACATCTCTCAAGACATCCAAAATGAATCTGTTAATTATGGAAAATCAACAAAATTTATAATCTCATACTTGAGAAAAGAAATTATGAGTGCTTAGCCCCCGGCTGCCCTGGTTTGGGCTCAGAAGAGTTGGTAGTTCTCTCACAAAGTATTTTATTAAAAGAAAAAAAGCCCAAGAGCACGTGCAACTAGTCATACATTTGCAGGTAAACAAACACACGCTGCACATGTAAAAACACTTAATGGGATGCCGCAGACTCTGCTTATCAACTGACACAGAAGAAAACTGGGCAGTTCCCCAGGGTAATGCATACCACCTATAGAGCAGGCTGGTGAGGCAGCACCCACCGAAAACCCCGGTAACAGAAGATAGCCCTGCCTGGACCTGCTGGAGCATCCTAAAGCGGCCCCGTGCAAATGAAAGCCAAACCCGTCTCCTTGGGGACACGCTGTACAATTTGGAGTGGGATCTATGTAACCAAGGGCAGGAGCACAGGCATCACACAGATTTAAATAAAAGATCCCTTAGAAGACATTTTAAAATGCGACTTTAAAACCGGTTCCTGTAGCCACCCCGTTAGAACAGAGTCAATAAGCTGAGGATTTGCGGGCAGAAAACATAGGACAGCACACTTCAGCCCACAGTGCTGATGGCAGAGGCCAGCTCTGACAACGCTGCCATGCACACCTCTGGATTTCTGCATTTTTCTGGTGTTTAAAGTAGGTGATTTGTGTGGCACCAGGCAGGGCCAGGCCTCATCCACTGGCAGTTCCACAGAATGGTCTTCAAGTGAATTCAGCCAAACAGCTGACGGTCTTAGGGCATCTGGCTTGGAGAGTTTTAACAAAAATTATCATTTGGCCTCGTTTCACTGGGAACCCATCCAGCTGGCCAGGCATTCATTCCTCAGGCAGCACAGGGGTGCCAGGGGCTAATGAGGGCTGCACCATTGGTGTTGCGGGGAAGAGGCAGGGCAGGGAGCCATCCGAACCTCATGCCCATTAATGAAAACAAGCTTTCGCCATGGCTTCTAGGCAGTTTCAGACCCTTCTGACCGATTACTGTGCGCTTGGAAACGGCTCTTGTTTCCGATTATCCTGAAAGGGGAAATGTTAGGTGGGCAAATGAGCTTTGTGTTGATAATTGACCACATCTCACGAGGAAGCCTTGCCCCACCAGGCCTTGGGAACACCCATTTGTTCTCCAATTGCTTGAAAAAAAAGAAAGAAAAAAACCCAAACAACAAAACCCTAGTTTTGTCTCTGCCCTTCAGAGCCGCCTCAGCGCCAAGATGGCGGCGAGCGGGGGCTGCGGGAGGAGGCGCGCAATGGCGCCCCCTGGCGGCTGAGGCGGGGATACGGCGGGGTCATCTCGCTAGCGATGGCGCCGGGCGCGCGGGCGCGCGGGGGCGCTGAGCCCAACCGCACTCCGTAGGCGCCGGCGAGGGGGCGTGATGAGGGCGAGAAACGCCCCCCCCCCAGCACGTGGGTCTAGCCGGCGGGCGGAGGGAGAGGGGGTACGGACCAATGAGAGTGACGGGTCGGCGGAAGCGGGAGGGGCGGGGCCGGGCCAGGGCGGGACGCGGGGCGCGCGCTCCACCGCCGCCCCTTCCCGCCGCCCGCCGCAGTGGTCGGGCGCGTGTGCGCGGCGCCGTGACCCCGCCGCGACCCCGCCCCGCCACCGGCACCGGTACCGTAAGGTGAGAAGGGCCGCGGCGCCCCTCGGGGCTACGCGCAACTGGGCCGCGGGGCTGAGGGGGCGGGTGAGGGAGGCTGGGGGGGGGGGGTGTGGGCGTTTGGCAGGGTGGCGGGGTGCCTTCCCCGCCCCGGCGCGCCGCCGTCCCGCCGAGGGGGTGGTCGGGAGTTCCCTCTCCCCGTACCCCCACCGCGGGCCTTCCCGCCGCCCGGCCTTCGCACCGACCCTCCCGCTTTCCTGCAGCCCCCCCCCCCCCCCCCCCCCCCGCCCCGCAGCGCCATGGCGGACGAGCTGGACTTCACAACGGGCGATGCCGGCGCCTCCTTCACGTACCCCATGCAGTGCTCGGCCCTGCGGAAGAACGGCTTCGTGGTGCTGAAGGGGCGCCCCTGCAAGATCGTGGAGATGTCCACCTCCAAGACGGGCAAGCACGGCCACGCCAAGGTGAGCGGCAGCGGGCGGGCTCTGCCGGCCCCCGGCGGGCGGCACGGCCCGCGGCGAGCGCCGCTCCGGCTCCCGGGGCGGCACCGCCTGGCCGGTGGGGAAGGGTGTAGCGTTTCATTTGGCAGAGCGGTCCGTAACCCTGCCTTCGCTATTCTCGCAGCAGCGTCTCGTGTGTCTCTTCAGCCTAGACTTAGCTCAGGGGGTTCCATAACACAAAGCAGGAAGGATTGAGGACGGGACGGGGGGGTTGGTTTAGGCGGCTTTTTTTCCCCAACTTGTTAAAAAGCTTTAACGCTCGTCGTGATAAAACTCGTTTCTGTAGCAGGGGTAGAGTAAGTTCTGGAAGGGGGGCTGATGAAGTCACCAGGGCGTGGTTGGGCTGTGCTGTCGCTCCCCACCAGAGCACGTTTGTGTCTGCCTGTGCCGGCAGACTTTCACTATTGCAGCGCTCGCCTTGCGCGCTTGCTAGAAGTGCCCGTGCTCTGTTACGTAATCCCGAGGAGCTCGGCGGACAGTCCTTACCTCCCTGGGCCTCCTCTGGCCCTGTTTTGCTGCCTTGCCTCGCTGCTGCTTTCCTTTTTTCAGCACAGAGCGAGGAGTACCTTCCCCCTCCTGCGTCCCAGCAGGGACATTCTTAGGCTGCTGTCTGAGGCTGCAGTCCTGCTGCCTAAGCAGTTGGCTTAGGCAGCTGTCCAGAGCTTGGACCAAGGCTAGACTCCCACTTCGTTCATTCAGCAGCACTTTATGGTGGGTATATTAGAGTTTAAGAGACAGATCTGCCACAAGCACAGACTAATGAGAGTTTTAAGTTTCCACAGCCTTGCGTGATACATGTAGGTGGGTAAAATATTTAGGATTTGTTAAAGAGGCCTTTGCCAATTTTTTTCCTTTCTCCCTCTCCTTGCTTTTTTAAAGGCTTGTTTTCTTAGGCAGATCCCATTTTCTTAAATACCGAAACAGTTGTGAGAGTGAAAGGGCCTGAGAAGAACAGGCTATGAACTGGTAATCCAAATGCTAGCCGCAGTGGAGAGTGCTGCTCATGTAAATGGAGGTGGGAGACGCTTTAATCTCTCTGCGTGAGCACCTCTTCCTTTCCCCTTTACCTTCGCATTGTCGCCAACACTGTTGCGTTTCTCAGAACAGCTAGAACTTGAAGTAAATGTTTTCATAACTGCTGCATACTCTGAGCTCTAGCTTGCTGCTGTAAAACTACAGGTGGCTGTGGAAGATAACACCAGCTGATCTTCATTCTGATGTAGTGTTTTCTGTAGCGTGCTACGAAAGGGTGTGAGAGGCCTTCTCTCCACGCCTGGGCTGCTTTCGTACTGCAAGCAAAGGGTCGAGGCAGAATCTGGTATTGCATGTGATCTCTTGGAAAACTGCGTGGAACCAGCCATACTGATGGCAATGGCATCTTGCTTCCCTAGGACCAACAGTGACTGATGCTATTGTTCTCCTCTTGTAGGTTCACTTGGTTGGTATTGATATCTTCACTGGCAAAAAATATGAAGATATTTGCCCTTCAACTCATAACATGGATGTTCCAAATATCAAGAGGAATGATTACCAGGTGAGTTAACAGTCACTGTGTCCTCCCACACATTAAGAGGCTTTACACTCCCAATACCACGCGTAAATCCTCTTCATCCCAAAACTTGTCTCTCAATTAATTAAGTACTGTTGTCAGAATTAATGGAACTTGCCTGTCTACACATGACCGTGCTGAACTCATAGCATTTAATGAATTGTTAAAACTGTTGGTGCTCACCGATGGAGGCCTCCTTACTGTACGAACAACCTCATGTTGTAGCAGCAATTTTAGAAGTGACAGGCAATAGACATAATTCAGAGCAGCGGGGTTTTTTTCTAGCTCATGTTGTAAGGTCACTTTATTCTTTGTAATACTGGCATCCTTTAGAATCTGGAGAGAGGTTATCCCTGCCGCAAGTTATTACTAGTTAAAAGATAATCAAGATCTCACTTGAGGTAAATTTGAATCTAATCATATGTTGTCATTTGTAATTTCACCCTTACAGAGGGCAGGTGAATCAACAAGACAGTCTTAAACTGCATTTGATGCCAGTTCTAACTTGCTACGGTGCTTCCTGCTCCTTGGGTGGAAGCTGGCTTGAGTGGATATCAAGTAGTTTTGGTGCTCCTGAGCTCTGCTCTGAAATATATGTGTGGAGGGAACTTGGCAGGCTTCTGTAACGTCGGTAATGCCTTCCGTGATATAGACTGCGAGCTCTTAAAACCAGCACAATTCAGGGTCTGAGCTGTAACGTGTCGGCTGTCTTCCCGTTGTTTAGGAGTAGTTCTGGTCAGGAACCGATACATCCATGTCAGCTGGAAAGCTGCATCTGCTTGACAAAGCCAAAGTTCAGAGCATCAGCAGCTCCTCAGGACAGCTGATGCTGTTTGAATAAAGTGTGAATGGCCTGTCTTAGGGCTCATACCTTCCAAGACATTCTTAATGTTATCTTGGTCATGTTTTTCTCGTGCAGCTGGGTCCTTATTGCTACTGCAATTGTTGTTGTTCATCAGACTTGGTAGGGCTGCCTTTGAGGTTTAATGTTGCGTGTTCCAAGTTCCCTAACCTGCTCTGTCAAAATAGCCCTTCCCCTTAGCTCAGGCTTTCGGTTAGGCCGAAAAGAGCATTACAGAAGTGGTCCAGAGCTTGGTGGATGTTCCCTAATTTATTCATTAGCCTTTAATGTAAATGATAGTATCTCATTGCACAAATGAAGGTATAGAAGTGTATGGTTCCACTGTTGTGTACTTTCTATGCTTTCTAAGAGCAACGCTGTTCAGTGGAGACCGTTCCAGTTGTTGTTTCTAATTCACAAATACAAAAAGCTGAACCAGTGACCTGGAAGCAGTACACTTCCTAAACCACAAGGGTGGGTTTTGCAGTGCCCCGCCTACTAGGAAATGCTCCGCAGGGTCTGGTGGTTCTTGATAGCAGTCTGGCTTTTGCTAAAGTTGCCTTAACTCTCAGCCCTCTAAACCTTTGTTAAAAATTGACTTAAATTAGGTTCTTAACTATCACAGACCCAGTACTAAAGAATGAATGTACCAGGTAGAGTTCACTGCCTTCTGCTTCTCTTCAGCTGCTGCCTGCTAATGACTGCTGATGTTAAACTTCCTAAAAGTGAACTTCTCTTCACAGCTGATAGGTATTCAGGATGGGTATCTCTCCCTGCTGACAGAAAGTGGTGAAGTTCGTGAGGACCTAAAGTTGCCAGAAGGGGATCTTGGCAAAGAAATAGAAGGAAAATTCAATGCCAATGAAGATGTGCAGGTAAGTACAAAGGGCAGACAAGAAGAGTTATGGTTAATTCCGCTTGATTATACAATGAAGAAGTCCTATTCTGATATTGACCATTTGTATCTCTCCATGAAGAGCGAGTTAGGAGCACAAGGATTGCTCCTTTGAGATGTCGAAGGATTTTTGTACTGGAGCACTTAGTATGGCACTGACACCTGGCTCGGTTGACAGTAAGGTGACATGGGTGTCTCTCAAGTGTCTAGATATATCCTGTTAGGATTCATCCTGTCCAGACGGTGTGGATTAGAGCCTCCAGGCCTTCTCAATTGGGAGCAAGAGTAGAGTTTTGTGATGTAGTCTGAGTAGGCTAATTCACTGCGTTAGCAAACCTGTCCACAAGTAGCTCTGCAGGCTGTAGCCTACGCTGGGCCGCACTGGTTGCTAGTTCGGCTCTGTTGCGGGAGCTTGTTTGCCTTCCTCTGTTGTACGGACCTCAAGCTGCCAGCCAAGGCAATATAGCAAAGAGAAGGCAGCAGAAGAGCAAATCAGTGGGAAGGGCAGATATTGTGGGAATTATTCTAATGGCTGAATTTTACCAGCTTCAACTTCCTCTTTTTTTCTTCTCAAGAGAGATGGGATAGGTGTCTGTAACTTCAATAGCGCTTCCTCTGGCATGGGTTGGAGCTCACCTATCTGTCTTTCCTTCCAGATATCCGTCATAAGTGCAATGAATGAAGAATGTGCTGTAGCCATAAAGCCTTGCAAATAAAGAGGATCGCCAGGCTCGGGCAACTGCTCAGGTCTGGACAAACCACAGATCTATAAATTTGGTTCTTATTGTCACCAAAGCTCTGGCCTTCACAAGCAACCTCATTTCTTTTTTGAATTGTTAAAAAGCAGTGCTGGATTCTGGATTAGTGTTGCAGGCTAACTGGCAGTTTTCAAAATCACTGAGATTTTAATTCCTTAATTGTAACTATTTTAACATTCCTGTGGGTTTCAGCCATGGATCGAAGAAACCAATCAGGTGTTACTAGTGGATATATTTTTATTTGCTTGAGCAAAACAGTGTTTGTCTGTATGAACAGACAAAATACAGTATTCAGGGGCTTTTAGATAAGCTGGTAGGTATCTAGGATTATAAAGCGACCTAGAGCACAAATAGTATTTTTCTTGACATGTTTAGGTAGAACTGACAATAAAAGTAGCATTTCTTTTTTTAAAATTTTTTTATTTTAAAGCTTAAGTATTTTGTGGATTGGGACTCTTGCAGAACTGTAGGTGCCAATCGCAACTTTTAGAGCAAGAAACTCAAGTGATCAAAAATGCCAGCTGGCTTGACCAAGCCCCAGTGGCCATGTGCAACTTAACTGTATTACCTCTGTATTCTTCTTTGCCAACTTGTTGGCTTATTGTAATGATAAAATGGTGTCAAAGCCTACCTGTGTTTAGGCAGGCAGTTGGAATATTGGGTAGATGAGACATAGACAGGTCAAGGGGACACAAAGGTTAGAATGGTGGACGTTAAAGCTATAGACTTTCACTCGAGGCCTTTGTCAGACTTGAAAAATAAAATAGAAAAATGCAGTTCAATTCCTTTCCTCTATTTATCTTAAACTATAAAAGGGTGACAAAATTCATGGGAATCTGTTGCAGTGCTTCCAGCTTTAGGTTTTAATCTTCAGGTTCAGACCACATTTTTGTAGCACATGTTTTCGAAAAGTGGGACAAACTGTAGCATTAAGCCTAAACGAAATGCATGTGATTTTTTTTTTTTAAATACAAACCAAAACCAAACCTATTGTATTTTCAAAATATAGACTTGACAGATAATACTGAACCAACCATGGCTTAACTATAAAAGTAAATTGCTACATAGTTAGGAAAGCTAGCTCCTCTCCAGGGGAGTTCCAAATCATTGAAACATGTGTGTGCCTCGAACTACTCTGTAGCTTAACAGGCAAACACAAGGCTTCACAGAACTAGTCATGGAAGGGTAACTAGCCTGATCCTGTTTAAGGTGTTCAGCTTGAATTCTAAGACTTGGTGACTCTTCATGAGTGGGAAACTTCCGTAGTCCATGGCTCAGACCTCTCTTCACAGTTGATAAATTGTTTCTTGAACTTGCCTTAAGCTTCAGTGGCTGTTGGCTGATGGAGGACAACTTGTAAACCCGTGGCGTGCTGCCCTGGACAGCACATGCAGTTCATGCTTCTGTTGGCAGCAAGAGTCAGACTTCACGCTGCTGTTAACCGCTTAAAACGTTCAGCTTAATAGTATGTACTCTCTAATCCCCAAAGGGCTCACGGCAGCCGTCCTGAACTGCCCTTGTACATACTGTGGCAGGGCCTAGCAAATCTCGGAGGCCTAACGTAGATGGCAAAACCACGCGTTTTCCATGGGCTTCTCATGACAAGGGGAGCAGTGCAGTGAAGGTAAAGACAGCAATAAATATACTCTGGTAATAAAGCACAGTTACCTGGGACACCTGGCAGAAGTAGGATACTGCCACACGCTCTTGCCTAGCACAATACATGTTGCAGGTGAACAGTATAAATAGCACCTTGACCGAAAAGGCAAGATCGCCTTTAAAAAAAGCAGTAGATGCAAAAGATTGAAATGCGTTCAGAACAGTTTTGAAGTGCATGCTGAATAGTTCAAGCTAGCCTGCGCTATGCTCCTTTCTGCCTCCATCTAACTAGTACCTGAAAAACACTTCGTTGGCTTTGGAGGTGGCTGTGAAACCATTGATGATGGTCTTGCCAGCAGGCTGAGCTGTGTGATGGCAAATGGGGAGTCATAGGTTGCTGCGTCATACTAATGCAGGTTCTAATGCTGTCACTGCATTATGAATACTTTTGATATGCTTGAAAACAAGACTCTGATTTGTGCTTGTTCTGGTAGTGCTTTAGTCTACTTCCAGGTGCCTGGCTGTCCTCTAAAACCTCGTTGGAAGATAGGCATTTGATGCCACTGGCCCACCATCTAAGCATTGACTTAGACTGTAAGCTCTTGGGGACGAGGATTGTTTTTTGTCCTGTTCCTACAAGTGGGGTCCTGGTCGAACTGGAGTTTTCAGGTACTAGAGCAATCTAAAGACAGAGGTTTTATGACCTCCGGCTTGCTAGAAGAGCCCTCCTTGGGACTTACAGATGTCCTTCTATTGCAACCTTCAGTTCTGCAAGATTTAAACAATTAAGTACTTCATTATAGTTTTGTTCTTATATACTTAGTTGTCTTTTGTGAAGCACTTCGAACGCTACAGGAGTGCAGAGCATTGGCTTGTCATGCATGAAGTTTCCCATAGGTAATACAGAAGCATGAGTTAAGCATAATCTCCAAGTTTCAGTAAGGTTAAAAGTTGCTTCTAAATTAGATCATGTATTTGAAGCATTTTTTCCAAAGTAAGGTGTTTCAGTTTACTGTCAGAATCCTTTGCAACAAACTTTGTTTGTGGTCAATAGTCCATTATAGACGTGTATTTTTAAGATCCTAACCAAATGCTTAGGGAAATTCTTTCATAGCTTTACTTTAAAACAAATCTTACCAATGTACTTGTTCTGTACTACTGTCTTAACATTTAAATTGTGTCAAAACCGAAAAACTATAAACTTCTAATAGCTGATGCAATTGCTTAGAGTAAAGGCTGTGAAAATTAGGAGGTGAAGAAGAGTATTTCCACTCCAAATAATGCTTTTTTTTTTTTAATGGCTCGAATTCATTGAGTTTCGCTTACGACTTTACAGAATTGGAAAGACTGCAGTGTTTCCTGCCTCAAATGTTGGCAAGTAATACTTTAAGATTTCAATAGAACCTTCTAATTTTTGCTTATAATGGTGGTTTTTCAACTAGGCTCTTGCTAGTTGAGCCATGTTCTCAGGGCTGTTTTTTTTAAGAAGTTAGCTGAATTTCATTGTTTTAACGTAACTGCTTTCAAGCCTCTTGCAGGTTTTTCTAATCCACGGTGTAACCAGAAATGGTGCACAGTCTGTAGTTTCATGATGCAGGTAATTTTACATAATCTGTAAAGAAGTCAAATTTGTTGACAGTTCAAACTCTTATGGTTACTGCAGGTCAGTCTCACAGAATTCAAAGTTCAATGACTCCCACCTTTTTTTGGTTTTTTTTTTTTTTGGTTGAGTAATTAGAATGTAGTTTGTTACAGTAGAACTTCAGGAAGAAAAAAGACCTTGTTAAGGATATTTTGAGTATCTTGCTTATACATGGAGAATGTTAATGAAGGCGTAGATCCCGGAGGCGTTGTGGCGGGAGCGTGGTGGAGCGTCAGCAGTTCAGCCCGGTATGCCGAGAGCATCAGAAGTCTCCCCAGCACCTGCAGTCCGGCCCTACGGTATTTGGCATCTGAGAGAAACTTGGCTTTGTGAACTTAAATCAAAACATTTGCTGTGTAGCGCTGTATCGCAGAAAACCCCTGTTCTCGGTTGTCCTGTGCTGTATATTTTAAGTGTTGACTTGTTTAGCGCGGCTTTCCAAATGGGGGCGGCGGGGGGGAGAGGAATGATGGCAATGACTTGTTTTTACCAATCATAGCAAAAACCAAACCCTGTAAATCGTGTGGGCTGGGAGCGGTAGACCTCGTGTTTCAAATGTGTTACCTGTTTTGGAAAGCTGTATTGTTCTCAACACCGTGCAAACGATGGGAGGGGGAAGAATATGTCAATGTGTGTTTTGCTCCAGAAATTGTTATAAAGATGTCAGTGCTGTGGGGAGGTGGGTGCCGGTTAAGATTACCGGGAGGGCTGGAGAGCCTTTCACGCTCGGGTGAAGCTGCGGAAGGGACCTGCGAGCTCCAGCTCTGACTGGAGCTGTGGTGAGGGGCCTTCGCTCCCCTGCCCTCAGCCTCCCCGAGGGGAAACGCCTCACCGCTCGGGCGGCGCGGCCCGCCGCTTGTACGGGAGCTCGCGTTCCTCTCCAACGCAAATTTAAAAAACCGTAAAATAAAGCGAAATGAAAGGGTGACTCGTTATTCGTGCTGAGGCGGCGTGCGGCGCCTGTCTCTCCCTCGGCGAGCAACGCGGGCGGGGCTCCCTCGCGCCCTTCCCGCCACGCCCCGCGCGCCTGCGTGATGGCGTCACCGGCGGGGGGGTATAAAAGCGTGGCGCGGAGGAAGTGACCCTCTTTCTCTGCGGGAGCGGCTGGGTGGCAGCATGGCGCCGGTGAGGGCGGGCGGGCGGCGGGCCGTGTCCGTGTCCGTGTGCGCGTCCCCCCGCGGAGGGGCGGCCGTCTGCGGGGAGGGGCCGGGGGAGCTGGCAAAGGGCCGGTGGGTCGGGTGGGGAGCTGGGTCACCTCGAGTGGGGGCGGCCGGGGCCGGGCCGGGCCAGGCCGGTGTTCGTCGGGTGTGGGTTGTTAGCGTTAACATTGGGGGTTTGGGGTGTTTTTTTGGTGTTTTAGCAAAAGGACAGAAAATCTAAGAAGTCCACCTGGAAGTTTTGCCTTGACTTGACCCATCCTGTGGAAGATGGAATTTTCGACTCTGGGAATTTTGTAAGTCTTGGGTTTTTTGCTCGTACTTCTCGCGCGTGGTGTAACAGCGGCCCCGGCGCGGGACGGCGGCTGAATTACGGCTGAAAAGTTGTATTTTGAATGAGCAAATTCGACAGCTGTTCTTCAGCTCGCCAGCGCTTTTTGAAGGTTTCTCGGGTTTAGATGTGTCTCAGACGTCATGTAGACGTCAGACACCTTTAGACGTCTGAACAAGATGGTTCATACTCATCCGTGAATAGAACGACTTTAAATTGAATCCTGTTTTTAGGGGTGACTTTTTTTTTAATTACACACTGTAAAAATCTTACTGCATTGTAAATACTTGCTATCAGGACACACATAAACGGTGATTTTTAATACTGCTATATGGCTAGGGTCCCTTCCCTAGTTCATACCTAGGGTGCCATTCCCTAGTGTTCTATTTCTTTAATGTTGAAACAGGAACAGTTCCTAAAGGAGAAGGTTAAGGTCAATGGGAAAACTGGAAACTTGGGCAACACCGTTCATATTGAACGCCTGAAGAACAAGATCACGGTGACATCCGAGAAGCAGTTTTCTAAAAGGTTGGCGTGGGTTTTCTTCTGTTGTACTTGCGGTAGCGCATTTTGAACCGTCGCGTGTTGAAGGTGACGCACCTCTGATACGAACAGAGAAGGTGTTAGCGCTGACCTTCACAGCACTCACAGATATTAGTGGGAGATGTAATTCAACCAAATTTGTAATATTAGATATTTTAAAAACCTTTTTAAAACACAGACCTTGATTGCAAATTAATGCTTCCTCAGGTATAAACATAGTGTTACAGGGTTGCTTCGTATAGGTTGTTAGAAGTATGTCAAGGAAAGAGATGCTTTTAAAAGTCATACTGAATTCACGTCACGGGTGGCTGGTGTATTACTTAATTGGTTGCGTTAAAAGGTATGTGTACATAGTACGTGT
Organism: Phalacrocorax carbo; assembly: GCF_963921805.1. NCBI lineage: Eukaryota > Metazoa > Chordata > Aves > Suliformes > Phalacrocoracidae > Phalacrocorax > Phalacrocorax carbo. The sequence continues at coordinate 50,868,876 of NC_087519.1, read as the reverse complement.
TCTTGCAAAAGAACCCCTTAAGTCAAATGGAGCCTTAAACCACATAGTGCGTGAGGGCACGCAACAGATGAGCGCCCTGGTTAGAGGTGCAGTTCCCTCCCTGCCTCCCCCCTTCATTTTGCCATACAGACACACCAATGTCACTTTAAATCAAGGTTGAGAACTACTTCTCAGTGTTTTTGAATTATTGGCATTGTGCTATGTAGTCAAAAAGCTTCAAATAATAAATTCTTCTGTGTCTGGAATGAAAATGCACTTTTATTACTGTCATATATGATATTTTTTCATTTCTGGCTGTAATTAGCGTGGTGTTGGGGCCGTGTCTTGGGTGGAGTGCTGACAGCAGTATGAGTTGTTAAATGAGAGGGTTCTAATGTATAATTACTGTTTTTAAGGTACCTGAAATACCTCACAAAGAAGTACCTCAAGAAGAACAATCTGCGTGACTGGCTGCGTGTCGTTGCTTCTGACAAGGAGACGTACGAACTGCGGTACTTCCAGATCAGCCAAGATGAAGAAGGGTCGGAGTCTGAGGAGTAATTGAAGCTAAGCTTTATATTCAAGACAGCGTACAAAAGACTAGAACATCTATTTATAAGAACACTTAACTTATTGGTGAATAAAGATTTTGTACCCTGTTTGACAGAGCGTGGTTAGTTTTCTAGCCTTTTTCTTAAATTCTAATTAAAAACCCGTCACGGGACATCACTTGGTTTGCAATTTTCCTGCCATCACTAGAAACTAGGGCTATTCAACACGGCATCAGTGAAGGTCCGAGCAGAAAACTTCACTGAGTACATACGTAGGACAGCTGCATCAGAGTTGAATTATATGTTTATAAATAGCAGAGCTTTTTGCGACTGAAAGTACCAGCTCCTTGAGCTAATTTATGTGGAGCTAGTGATATTTAATAAAAGTTTACTTTTAACTCTTAGTTAAAAAGCGGGCTTACATGTTTTAAAAGAGAAAGACTATTTCTGTGTCATTTATTTAAATCATTAATTGGTTGTAGCATTCCTGTGTATGACCACAAGTCAAACAGGACCGTAGCAAACAAAGATCTGTTGGCCAGGTTTGTCTTAGATGGACAGGGAAGGAGGTGGAGGTGAATCTCATTGCCAGCATGTAGCTAAAACCACTTCAGGGACGGAGTGAGTTTGCTTTGATGTTGACAGTGACTCAATCCCATTAAATCCATACAGATGCTTTTGCTTTATGATGGTGGATTTTATGGTTCTTGTATTTGACTTCTGGGATTATTTCTTTAGTACAAATAGCAGGTTCTTCATTGAAACACGAACCGCTCCAGGTCCTATTAACTAGTTCTGTTCATTTAATATGAGGAGAAATTTGATTAGTTTTCAGTATGGAAGAGTGGTATTTGTGAGCCCGCAGCTGGAGTACCTACCACATGGTGCGTTTCAGTGCCCTGTTCTGTCAAGCTGGTTGTGCTCTGCGTGTGATTAATTGGAATATTTACTCCCAGGTTCCAGTGCAACGGAGAACTCTGGAATTCGTAATGCCATACTGGTTTAATACCATAAAACAGGGACGCATGTGGGCTCTGATATTGAACTTTTTGTGCTTGAGCAAGTCTGCTCGTTCAGGCTGAAATGTGCCTAGTAAATTGTTTGATTTCCTGATTATTCTTTTTATTATTATTTCAGCATTGTTTTTGCTGGCAAACCTCTGGGACAGACTATTAAGAGAGCTGCCGAGCGCAAAGCAATGCATTAACAGTTGTGTGACACCCACTTGTGCTACCTGAATCGAAGCGGTAGCCCAGAAGGGGAGATGGATGTTGTCAGCAGCCTTGGGGTCTCTTGTCATTTTTCAGTTTGCTCGAGGGGCTGTTCCTGCAGCGTGGCGCAGGGAGACGAGAGGGAGCGGCAGTGGAACAACAGCTGCTCGTGTCAGCTCTGCCTCGTTGATTTGTTTCATTTTGCTGTTTCAGGACTAGCGAAAGGAAAGCCGCAGCGTGTGTAACTGGCTGCAAGGCCAAGGATTATTTCTTAGCTCATGTACGTTGAGCTTTAAGTGCTTCTGTGGAAATAACTTAAAACACCTGAAGTCGTGTCCCCGATGTACGGCGCTGGATGATGCCAGAGTGCTGCTTGGGCTTTCCTGTCTGAGAAAAAACAGGCAGTTTTGAAGCAACAGTTAAAGGTGGCTAGGTTCTTCCTTTTCTGGAAATCCAGAGGGTTGCTAATGCTTTCTTAAAGTAGTGACAGTATTTGTGGTTAACGCTGTGTTGGACAAGCAATGTTGTTTTTCACAGTTAAACTGCAAATATTTGAAAACATGTTTTCTTTGCTGTGCTAAGTTAAGCAAAGGGCAACGACTAACAGTTGTATTTCAAAATACATCCCCACCTGTGTTTTCAGAGTTGCTCTTTTGTGTGACGATGCATCCTTTACACTAGACTGGCACAACAAAACTGTTCTGATTAACTGGAACAAGCACAGACGCAACCAGAGCTAGTAGGATCGTGCTGCCGTTCATCGTTCCTTTTAAAGCACGCTGGCAGCTACGCATGTGGCTGTATGGCCTAGCAGATGCAGATTGTCATTAGTCAAAAGATAGGAAAACAAGGCCTGGGATTTCAAGCAAAGCAACTTATTGCGTAGCTGGGTTTGGAGGAAAACTGCCAACGTGCTTGTGAGAGTTGTATTAACTCTCTGAGCTTCAGTGCCCTGAGGAGGAGTCTAGGAATTCCTTTCCCTGATGCTTGAAAATATGTTAAACTTCAAAAAAAACCCAAAATTCCAAATTTCTGACAAGCTCTGGAACGCTTAATATATTTAGGAAAGTTTTCCTTCCTTGAGATACCAGCCAGGAATTTCTGTTTTATCTGTTTTAGCTGCCCAAGCTCTGCCAGCCATACCCAGAGCCTCCCGTCCAGCTCTGCTCTTGGGAGCACGTGGGCTGTTGCAGCTTTCTCCTGCGGTGACGAGCTTTATCGGGTCAGCAGGATCAGTCAAAGCATGTATAGGCATGTTACCCACAAAGAGGGGAGGGTTAAATTTAAATGGAGTGTTTACAATATGATTATTAAAGTTCCATGGAGAAAAATAGCTGGAGTACAGAGAGGAGATGCTCACCTCAGACAAAGCTTCAGAAAAAGGGTGATGCGTAATTTCACATAGTTCACAGCTGAAGAGGTCAGGTGTAATGCAGGAAACAGCCTGTTAGTGTTCACCTAAGGTAATTAATACAAATTACCCAGATTAGAATCGATGTGAGATTTTTTAAAAGCCACAGGTCAGCGTTTCTCTGACCTTTGGTGGGGTCTGGCTCAGGGAGACGGCAGCTCTGCTGTGCCAGGAGCTACCAGGTGCCTTCACCGGGGCACCTGGCGTGGCAATTGTTTCTTCCCAACTAGCATCTGCTGCAAAATCACCAGTTCCGTCCATCTTTGTTTTGAAAGTTAAAAGATCTTGAACAGCTGGAAAACGGACAGGATTGACTGTTGGAATTTTCCCTATTTAGTGCTGGACAAGAGCCCAGAAAAGCCCTGCTCGAGGGAGGGACGGGCTCTCCTCGGAGCTGCAGAGACGCGCGCTCCTGCGTCAGCCGGGCGATGAAGCTGCTGGGAAAAATAATGCACCCGTGGCATGAAATTTTCGCAGGTGACCTGGGCTGCTGCCAGGTTTGGTCCCCATGGCTCCACAGCAACGTGCTCACGTCTCGGGCAATGCTCAGCGTGCTTTAGGACTCCCAGAAGGGATAAGAATGAAATCCAGCAGAGGCGAGTGCTTTGCCTCTGCCCAGCTGAGAGCCCCAGTTCATCAAGCCAGAAATTTAATTTGGAAAGAGGAATAATCTCTGCAAAGCACCGATTGCACTGGTAGTGCAGCAGATGGGCCGGGGCCAGCGCCTGTGAGCTGGGCGCTCAGGAGGGCAATGGCGCTGGCGCTCTTACAAGGCTTTAATATAGCCAAAATTACATATATTTCTCTATTCTCCCCCCTTTCATTTTTCAATAAATGTTTCTCCCCTTCATATCTCAAAAAATGTTTGCGCTGCTCTCTTCCAAATAAAATCAGTTTATGAGAGACCTCCCACACATGGAAAATTTCAGTGTCTGGCAAATAGAAAAAAAGAGAGAGAGATTTATAAGTGCAGGAGCTACGTGGCTGTTGCCAGAGCAGCAGTAGCAGCGCTACATAGGCTATTTATGTGTCAGCATATAGAGATATTATAGTTCTGCGCCATCAGTCTCTATCACCTCTACTGCAGCAAAACTCACTGACTTCCATTAAAATAAAGTGCAAAACCCACGGGTTTTCACCAGTCATCACCACCACTAGTAAAAGTTGCTTCTAAATGGCCTTGTGTATCCATGTCCTTTCTGTTCGCTCGCCTTTCTAGCCCATCGGCCCATCAGAAAACAGCTTTATCGTATACCCAAAAGTACTAAGATCAGAAATAAAGAGGTAAATAACAGCAGGAAATATCTGAAAAAAAATGCGTCGGGGTGCTAACGTATGCAATAGGCCCAGTATGTGGCATTAAAGGAGGCATAGACTCAACGTATTTGCATAACATCAGCACAAAGTAATTAGAAACAGAGAGGCCCGTGGAAAAATAAATACTCAATAATAGCTTCAGTGTACCTACCAGCAGGAAATGAGCCACACTGGTGGGAGTGATCTGGTTACACCGAATACAGACAAAAATAAGGAAAAAATGCTGTTTCTTTTTAGAGACAAAAAACAAAAGGAAGACTTCTTATCAGGCAGCTCAGGAGGGATCGAATGCCTCCTTGCCCTGCCCATGTCGTGGTGCCCCAGAGAGTTTCCGCCTTGCCCCGTCCCGGTGCTCCGGTTCCCCAACCAGCCCCATCCCCCTGACCGTCAGCCCTCGCAGCAGCACACGAATATCTGTCTGAAAAGTGCTCGGCCCGTAGAGAAGCGAGCGCTTTTCCTGCCGATGCCCGGGTGGTGCCCTGCAGCCCGTGGCGGCAGGCAGGCAGGCGGTGAGGTGCTCATCCATTCCTTTGGAGGCTTTTCCCACCTTCCCACTGTCATTATTAATTCTCACAGCCCATACTTCCCACTTCAGGCAATAAAATATGGTTTATTTTCTATGGGTATGTTTGATATTGAAAGTAGAGTCTTTGTCTGGTGGACTTTAATAGCTATGTCAGGCAGAGTGTCCTGGGATGATCCCAGTCTGATGAGCGAGGGACTGCGATTCCTTTTAGCAGGGTAAGACTTTATTCCTGCTTTTGCCCGGCATAAGACCACTCTCCAAGCAACAGAGGAGAGCTTCGTAGGCACAGAAGCCATAACTCAGGGCAGTGTCACCAAAGCCAGGAGAAGGAGAAGCAAGGGATAAGCCAGAGACACCAAGGAAGCTCCTGGGACACGTAAAAAGGCCCTGAGGTTGAAGAAGTGGAAGAAGGAGGTGTCACACGACCGGAGCAGGTCTGCACCCCCACGGGGGAGGGCTGGCTGGGAAACTTCTCATCCCGCAGCGTGTTATTGCCTGCAATGGCAGGTCCTCCTGGGGCTGCCCCAGGCATCCTGGCAGGGTATCCCGGGGGGTCACGGTGTGGGGACCGGCCCCGGGGGTGGCACAGGGCTGCGGGGCTCAGCAGGGACTTGTATGAGCACCATCCTCTTTCAGCAGCTAAATCCACCAGGCATGTCCTGCGGCTAGCCTCCAGATCGCTGCCCAGCGGTCCTGTGGACACGCAAATCCCTGAATTCTCATGGCACGGACATTTTTGGTGGGATGCTGGCCTAGACCCACTTTTAGACTCGCCTTGGCACTGCAGCTGCTATTTGAGTCCTAGCTCATGCTGAAGCTGCTGTTTGCGAGACCTGCTTTTGCAGCGCACAAACCGTAGGTGGGAGGAGTGGCCCAGGGATAACCGGGCCAAGCAGCTAAAGCATGCCCCAAGCACCCTTCAAGCAGGAGCCCATAAAGCCCTCACAGACGGGGTTAAGGAGTGTCTGGGGGGGGGTTGTTTCCACATTTCCAGCCCTGGAAATTGCCCTTAGCAGCTTTTTGTACGTGAATCCCTTTGTTCTGGGAACTAATAAACTCACGAAGTACCAAAGAGCCACCAGCTGGGAAAGATTTTCCATTGCTGTCCCTTCATGCTGGATTTAAACGAGCCATTAACAGATAAATTCTTTAATATTCTATTAACAAATCTTTTTTTATTAAGTAGTTTAACTTGACAAGACAGTTCAAACACCCCCTTCCCACAATAGTGAGTATTAAGCATGATTTGTCTCAGTTTTGTTATAATGTTCTTGCCAACAGGTTAGGGTTCTGGTAGGGTTTTTAAATGGGACCATGGGACATCAGGCATTTTTTTCAGCAGCCCATTGCCCACACAGTGGCACCGACGGTCCCCACGCACCGATGGGATGCTCTGAGGCCAGCCTCCGGGTGACAAAGCCAACAAAGGCACCAGCATCTTCTTAATCACTGGAACAGAGAGAAGAAAGGCATCACTGAATAATAAATACAGTAAGGTGTGCAAACAGCAGAAATGAAAGCAAATTCCTAAAATGCCTTGGTTTGATGCAGAAAGGCAAGATGCTTCTGGGTGCAGCGCTGCTGCCGGCTCCAGAGGGGGAGACCTCAGCTGCCCCCCACTTCTCGGCCAGGACAGATAAGGGATAAGGGGGTGTTCAGCCATCCCTGTTCCCAACTCAGTAACATTTTCCAGCAAACCTGCATTAATCAGTCCTCCTTCCAACTCATTTAGAAAATATTTACACTGCTGGACGATAACGGCCTTGAGATAGGGGTAGTTTTGCTGACGCAGCGGGCTGGGAGCTGTAAATCTTCCACAATTCTCCCGGCAGCTGTTTAAGGGCTCTTTCTTCTGCCCCAGGCTGGGATGCTGAGACCCCCCCCAGGATGGGGTAAAGACCCTCCCCATAGCACCCGGCTGCAGTGGGGCACAGCATGGGTCTGGCAGAAATAACTTGCAGAGCCTGTGGGTAGTCAGCAAGGGGCAGCTCAACCAGGCTGATCATTGTGAAGCCCAAAGCAGGAGGGTCCTGCCATCGCTCCTGGCCGAGCAGCACCCACCACACCCTCCAGGGGCCCACATTTGCACCACGTGCCGGTTTTGGGGCAGATGGTATACACTGGCCATGGGAATCAAGTCTTCTTGCCTCAGGAATGCAGGACCGGGATGCTGTAGAGCATCCCAGGGAGCGTTAACCCTCTGCCGCCACGGCTTGCACGCTGCCGTAATACATGGGTGGTTCTGCGAGAAACTATATTAGAGCTGAAAAATACTAATGAAAACCAAACACAGGAGCCCCCTCATTACGCCAGCTTTGGTATTCAATTTAAATTGCACCAGTGTTTGCTTTCAGACCTTCCAGACCCCCCTGACCTGGCTGACAGGTTACAGCTCCAGCCAAGAGATCTTTGCTAGCAGTGCCATGGCAGCCAAGTGGATAAGAGACATAGAAAGGCACCAAAATTTGCAGTATTGGCTTAAGAATCACGAGGTTGGCTAAGTAATTATTTTTTACTCTTCTGCAGTTTAAGGAGTAGTATTTCCCAACTCTGCTTGGCAGGAGAGTTAGAAATTAATTTACTTTTTAAATTAAAAAATCTCAGGAAATTGTGTGATGCCAAGGGCTGAAGTTTTCAGTTAAATACATGCAGAAAGCTGTAGTGGGTCCAACCGAAGGTCCTGGAGCCCTGTGCCTTCCCTTCAGCGGGGGTCAGGAATAGGAGGCACATCAGCTGTACCCACTAGGTTGCAGCAGCTCATGGTTAGGGCCTTTCCAAGCTAGAGCTGGTATCTGTGTGTTCACTAATCCTCACTAGATTCCTTTCCTACCATAAATTTGTTCACCTGTTTCTCCAAACACCAGTTATTGCCAGGCTTGCAGTTATAGAAAAGCCGTAGATCTGTGAACCGAGCAGAAGATGGAGCCAAATAAAGCCTGCATGTTCTGGAGCCGAGATCAGCGCTGCTCTCCTAGGGGAAGGAGGGATGACCAGGGAGGAGAGTTATCTGCCGGAGCACCGCTGGCTCTGACTGCATCCCTCTCCTCCTCCTCCATGGGCAAAAGCACATCCATTGATTAAAGGGGAATGAAAATGAGTGCCCCAATTCAGGCACAAAATGGGTAGGTTTGCTCAACCCCCTCCACCCCCCACGTCCGCTACAGCCCACTTGGCTTTTTGGAGGAAAAAGCCCTTAATTAATTATTTTTTTTTCACAGAATCAATCCAAGCCCAAGCGCATGTGCAGAGCCTAGGGCTGGGCACAGAGCATGAATGTGACCATGGCACAGCAATATCAAAACCGTATATAGATTTTATATAATTATTATCTATAATAGCTATTGTTTTTAATAACACATATGTAATATATAAAATATATAGATGATGTCTAAATAAAATATATAGCTGTAGATGTATATTACACATATAATGCCTCTCAGAGCCAGGGATGGAGGCAGCAGGGTGCTGACAGCACTGCATCGCATTCAAGCCTGCAGTGAGCGCTGAGCCTCTGCCCAGCTCCAGACACCATCAGGGTAGCTCCATAATTACACGCTGTGGCCATGGAAGTGTAACCATGTATTTGGTGGCAATCCTGAGCACCACGCTTTGGGTCCAGGACAAGCGCTTGGAGGTTAGCAGGCAGAGGAAATCTGCTTTTTCTCACTGACTTCTGACCTTCAGATGCACCCTGGAAAGCTCAGGAGGCCTCTTTTCCTCCGTCCCCAAACATAATACAGCACAAAGCGCCCAATGTTTTTGCAGGTGCAGAATTATCTGTTGGGAGAGCAAACTGCAGCGACTGTAACATAAAGCTGCAACTTTTCCGCTCACCTTTAGCAGGAGCCTGTTTCTCACATCAGCCCAGTGATCAAAAAACCCAATAGAGCCCGTGTAATCAGAAACTGGGCAAAATAACCCAGCTTTTGTTCCAGCATTTTGGGAGGCTTCTCTAAAGCGCCTTACGAAGCGATGCCATTAGCAGGGGTGCCCTGGGAGGGGAGTGCAGCACAGCTGCCTCCCGCGCCGCAGCTCGGATGCTCTTTGCCAGGGTGGGATCGCTGGGACTCGCTGCAGAAAGGGCATTTTTCTGCTGTTCGCAAAACCTCTGGGGAGAGCTCTGCTTGCTCGTTGAGCAAGTTATTGCTGTTGCTTCCCTAATGTCTTTGGGCCTCTCTTGTTGTACACAGCAAAGTAAAACAGGTCATGATTATAAGAATATTTATGTGTGTTATATTGAGCTTTGCTAAGCCCCAGAAGCAGCTGGGACACCTAATTCCCTTTAAAACAAATAGCACTCCTGTGCCAACCCGCTTAAGATAGCTTTGCAGTTGGACCTTACAAATATGAGCTCAAAAGCTGAGTCCTCCAGGGCAGGTATAGCAGCACCATTACCCTGCCCTGGGGAAAGCGGGAAGATACAAGCAGTGTTTGCTGCATTAAGTGCTGATCTTAGGCTGGGATCAGACTGTCGGAGGGATGAGTAAACATGGGGGTGCAGTTAAGGTCCTCCTCAGTTTGCCCATTGCTCTTATTACCAGACAGCTCCCCGAGCCACCAAGGTTTAAGGCGCAGTGCTTGAATATGTGCCGGTTTGCAGGAAAATGCCATGCTGGAAGCCAGGGCCAGGGGCAGCAGGGCTGGCTGCCCGTGCTGAGCAGCGTAACCCCAGTCTGGGCTGTAAACTGAGCAAGCCGATGGTGAACTGGTTGCAAACAATCCGTGGAGCAAGAGTTAGTTGCCAAAAATGCTTGAGTGAATAAAATCAAAGCAATGCACTTGGAGGGTTGCAATGGGCAGGCCTTATGAGGCAACAAGGACTGTTAATTCATTATTTACCTCAGTATTTGGGACAGCTCTGTGGTTTATCTTTTAATTTGAAATTCACTGCGTGAGTGTTTATAGAAACTTGGAAGTAGAGGTTAAGCAGCACTGCAGTCATTTTTCATACAAATTTCCCCAGGGTGTGACAGTGTATCTGATCCATTGCTTATGGCAGGGTGTGATAACGGGAGAGCTCACTTCCAAAAATGTAAAACGCAGCAGCAATCTCCATCTTGGCTTCACAGGGGGAAGATCAAGGGAGAAGATCACATTTTGCCTCAAATAACTGCAGCCGTGTCCTGCCCAGGACACACCACTGCAGGTAAGAGATGACCCAAGTTGCCCAGCCTAGATGGGCAGCAGCAGCCATGGGCTGATGGTCTTGGCTTGGCCCCAGCAGCTGCTGAGATCCAGGACGCCTTGTCCTCACTCATGTGGCTACTCAGCTGCACCAAAATACCATCTCAGGTCACACCGGGACACTGATGGGGATGAGACACTGACTGTGACACTTGGGTCCAGCCGAGCGCAGTTGCTCTCAAGTTCTGCCATCAAATCTACAAAAAAACACAGGGTGGGCTTGAAATGTGCAGGAACAATCCGAAATCAGCCCAGTAAAATGAAACCACCAAGAACAGAGGTGCGGCCAGCAATAAAATATTCCTCATAATAAAAGCACGTGCACAGGTCAAGAGTAATTACAATTTAATTGGTCATTCTCAGGTAACTGGTGGATTGGGTAGATCACAACTGAAAAAACGGGGCTTGATCAACCTAAATGAAAATTCATCTGCCTTTTTGGATCCTAAATGTCAGCTGGAAAGCGCACGGGTGTGACAACGTCTTGCCAATGAGCACAGAAAGATGCCCGGGTTTCCCATGGTGTGTTCACCTGCAACCACAACTCAGACAATGGGTGATACATTCCAAAAGGATTGATTGATTGATGCAGGTATTTGGAATTTTATGTTAATTTGGAAACCTTTTTTCATTTTAACTAGAACCGGCCTACAAATAAACTGTAATAATAAGGCTCATGCCTTATTGCAGACTCTCTGTGTAAAGCACCATCGTGACATGGTCTGTGCTGAGGTCCACCTGACCGGGTGCCAGAGAGTCAGAGCAGAGGGACAAGGTCCTTGGTTAGGGAACCAGTATGCCAGCTGCCTGCCCAGGCTTTAAGCATCCCTCATGACTTATCATTCCAGACTTTTAAAAGCCAGGGAAAAGATCCAGGTTGTGCAGCAAGGATCGGTACAACAAATGCTGGGAAATAGTTAAACGCCAGCTTTTGTTTACAGTAGGGAAATGTAAAATATCCGAATGGACTTAGGTTGGTTAACCCTTTCCCTGAATGAAATTCCCAAGCCTGGTTGGACTTTGCCACAGGAAGGTAAAGCACGGCATGGAAAGGTCCATGTGATACCCATGTATACGCCTGGATATAGCAGCACTCCATATATGGTCATATACAGGTTTCAGTGCTAGCGATAGAATATATTAAATCTGTTTCTCTAACCTATGCACTCACTAAAAGAGATGATTATGCCTCTCTCCTTTGATCCTGAATCCGAGGGACCAGGACAAATGAAAGATAATCACCGGGCAGATGAAAATTCCTAATGACCGTCATAACTCTGTGACTCCCGTCAAGGTCTCCGCCACACAGTTTAGGTGGATGCATTAACATGGACAAAGGAAAATGCGCCGTGAATTAAGAAGCATTGCCCTGATGAGGGAATATCGCCTGTAATTTGTTTTGTGGGCACTTAGCAAAAGCAGAACTGGGAGAAATGGGGAGAGCGCCCAGCAAATTAATATGAAAATGGAGCCTCTGGCAGCCTCTGAAATGTACACTTTTAATACCGTTAGACCATGGAGTGAATGTTGGACCTCGGTCCTGAAGTAGCCAAGCTCTAGCTGTGGGGCTTTTTTATGCTGAGAGAGAAGTATTGATGTGTCTGCACTTCTTCCAGCCAGGGAGTGCAATGCAAAACCAAAGCACAAAGATGACCACCCTCTGCCAGCAGCCAGCAGCAAACTGCCCGGTGCCGTAAGGGAGCTCTCCCGTGGTCCCCTGCACGCAGCCCATCCCTGCTGCCGTGCCTCCCTGGGAAACCTGCCCTGTGACTGAGGCTCGCTCTCCATCTCCAGCCCCGGCCAACGGGATGCTGGGTCGCATCAAAAAAGGCATCGCCAGCAGAGAGAAAGAAGTCATCATCCCGCTCCACTCAGCGCTGGTCAGGCCACCCCTGGAGCGCTGTGTGCAGTTCTGGTCCCCGCTGTACAAAAAGGATGTGGCCAGGCTGGAAGGGGTCCAGAGAAGGGCCACTGAGATGATCAGAGGACTGGGAAGCTGCCATACGAGGGCAGGCTGGGAGAGCTGGGTTTGTTCAGCCTGGAGAAAAGGAGGCTCAGAGGGGATCTCATCCCCATGTACCAGCACTTAAGGGGTAGCTACAAAGACGACGGAGGCTCCGTCTTTACAAGGAGTCCCATGGAGAGGACAAGGGGGAACAGACACAAGTTGCCCTTGGGGACATTCCGATTGGACACGAGAGGGAAATTTTTCACAGTGAGGACAGTCACCATTGGAATAATCTCCCCAGGGAAGGGGTCGACTCGGCCACGTTGGGCACCTTCAAGAGTCGGCTGGGAAGGGCGCTGGGCCGTCTTGTCTAGGCTGGGTCCTTCCTAGAAAGGTTGGACCAGATCATCCCTTCTGATGTGGGATTCTGTGATTCTGTGACTACTCACATTGGTCTGCAGACAGCCAGCTCTCAATGCCCGGCTCAGGCACATGTGCCTGAGCCCACTGAGTTCACGAAAGCGGGTCCACCTGGCCGCGAGGGCTTGCCTGCAGGTGGAATTATTCCTTAACAGCCATTCTGATCAAAACCCTTTCTCAAAAAATTGCATGTTCCAAACCAGCTTAATCTGTGTGGGATCTATTTGAACAGATTGGTCTCAGGCTGCCTGTGAAGCCAGGAGCTGAGCTGCCGTGTCTGACTTCCCCGACAGTGCCAGCTGCAGCTCATCTCCCGCAGCGTCCCGGACCACCCGTGTCCGGGGCTTAGCCAGCCCCACTGACAACAGCGATGGGCACCACTGGTGAGGGCAGCTTTGCACTGTGATGTCCCCAGGGAAGGGAGGGTCCTGTGGCAGGAGCACCCTCCTTGGCTGACAGCAAGCCAGGAGCCCACCAGAGGCACCTGCAGCACATCAACCACCACCCAACACCTACGGTGGAGCACCTGAGCTGCAGTGAGCGCTTAAATGCTTTGGAGTGAAATGAGCTATAAAAACCCACAAGAAAGACAAAATTTGCAGCAGTCTGGACACACCACACTTTACTGGAGGAAGGAGAGCATCTTTAGCACTGCCTCCTCCATCTCTCAGCCATGTCAATGGTTAAAGCTGAAGGTCTGAGCACAATCTGTTCCACAAGTGACTGGCAAATACATTGCAGCTGTGATGAAAATGGATTTTTCTTTTCTTCTTTTCCTATTATGAAATATGAATTGGGAATTCATTAGCTATGAGCTGCTGCAAAATAACATTGCTCTTAAAATATTCAGTAGTCTCCTGGCTCCAAAGGCTCTTGGTTAACTACAGACAGAGCAGAGGGGTTATTCACTTTTTAAAATGTCCTGGAAAGGATCGTTAGAAATTACTTACAGTTTCTTTCAGGGGATTTTTTTTTATTTCCATTTGCAGGCTTTAAGTGGAGATGTGGAGACTGAATCTGCAGCAGCGTTGAGTCATGAAGGAGAGGGGGTGCCACAGGCTCTGCTGCTCACAGAGGTGGTGGAAGGAAAGGCATTGGGGAAAGCGAGTTGTGGCTGTGGCTTAGCAACACCCCGTGGCCCTCCTGCAGGATACTCAGCAGCTTTAGATGCAATGAGCGGCATCGGTCCTTGGGACCTGCTCAGGTTCCTGCAGGTCCACCCAAGGGCCAGACTCAAGACTGTGTGAGGACAGGCACGTGTAGCCTGGATGTTGTCAGCGATGTGGGGCCGTTGCCCTGGGTGGGGAGCTCTGTGTGCCCCTGGATGGGCTGTGCTCCATCACTGCAACATCTGAGCAAGGTTTTGGAGGTTCAGGGACCACCAAGATCCACCAATGATGGGCATGGGCAGTAGGAGTAGGATGGGTGAAGAAGATCTGGGACTTCTTGCTAGTAGAAGAGTTTGGTCTCCGTGCCCGTGGCACACTTGATAATCCTGCCAAGAAATCACTCATCGTGCTTAATTCTGCTTTTCAAGCAAATGACAATCTGCTGCTCCAAGGTCTACTCAGAGACTGGTGTAAGTCACTAAACAGATACATCGATCTGCCCTGCCCAAAGTCGGGGCACAGTCTGGCTCTGCGGTCAGGTCCCAGCTATGTTTTTGTTCCAAACAACCCCAAACCCCCAGGAGAACAAACTCCACAGCTTTGGCTTAGGACCCTCACAGTCACCATGTTATAGAGCTGCTGGGATTGTTATCCAGAGAGCCCAGTGGACCCGATGGGCACACTTCCAACATCATCATACCATTGTAATTAAACAGCTGTATGATGAAGTGGACGGTGCAGGAGTAACTCAATACCACCAGAGCCAGAGCAGCCTTTGAAGTCCACACTTATCACCTCTGTCCACCGCTCACACTATTAAACAGGTTTTTTTTTTTCAACAAAACAGCAGATGCCAACACAAACAGAATATCCCCCACGCTTCTCTGTTAATCATTGAACAAACCCACTACAAAGGTGACCCCAAGCCCTTGTGCTGAGCAGGGATGGGGACGCGCTGGGGCACGCAGGCTCTTGAGGCGGCAGGACTGTGCTCGGGAACGGCTGCGCTGTGCTCTGCAAGCGAAGGGATGCAGCAGCCGTCCAGACGGACGGACGCAGAGGCCCTCCAGTGTGCCAAGCAGGGCAGGACACTCTCCTCCCACCACACTTCTCCTAACGGGTTTTGACCCTATTTGCCAATGTTGTTCCAAATTTGGCGTGGCAGTAGCGCTCCCAGCCTGTTGCATTTGCTCAGATTTCAAGAAAGCGGTGGCTAAACCAAGAAGGAAAATGGGGAGAGACAAGAGCACCTCCTGGCCAGCCTGGCCTGGTGGCACCAGGGGACATGGCAGGAGCATCAGGGACCCCTGGAGACCCATGGGGACCTGGGGAGGGAGAGGTGGCAGGGCAGGGGACCAGGCAAACCACAGGCTGTCAGCTCGGCTGCTCACGGAACAATTTATTTTCAAGGGCTTTGAACAAAAACTCAGAGGAGTAGAAATGATTTCACAAGTACCTAAAAGAGGAGCTGTAATCTGCTTTCTGCTGGCTGCAGGCAAATCGATTTTCCTTAAGGGTTACAGGCCAAAGAGCTCCAAATGTCCAACACCTCTCAACAAGCAAGAAGCCATGGGCTGAGAATTACGAAGAAGAAATGTGTGAGGTCTTCTTCAAAGCCAGAAAGATCTTCAAAGCTGCAAAGATGAGATCTCCTTGAGCAACAGAGTCACTCCCACCTCTGCTGTTGCTTACCTGACCTTTTTGTTTGGTAAAACTTTGCCATCTGGAGAGCTGATAAAATTCACATAAGACGTGCCTGGTGAAAAATCCTTGCTTACAGGTTTTTGGTAGAAACAATGTGCTTCCCCCCCAAAAAAATGTTCCAAACCAACCAATTAAAAAGAAGTTTTAAATTAATTCAAAAGCAATTTGCATTTTGGTATTTAAGATTTTTCAGCTCTTTTCAAAAGGAAAATACCAAAATAAGATGGTAATTCATATTACTATGGATATTTATTTCTGCTGGCATGGTACCGTCATGTCAGTTTTTTGAAAATGATGAATAAATCTTCCCCTGGAGAGCTTACAGTGAGGAAAAGGAGAGCCTAAAGGAAAAAACTGACAGCAGATAACAATAAAAACAATTTCTGTTTTCTTTTTTTTTTTGTTTTTTTTTGGAACTAACATTTTTCTGTGAAAATATAAAGTGAAAAACTGTCTTTTTCATTGGGAAATCAACTCAAGACATTCAATCCCTGCCAAGAAGCCGTCCCACCCACCCCAGAGCAGGGCTACAGGCTTTGCAGCAGGCAGAGGTGAGCTGAGCACCATGATGCTGCCTTCCCTTCCCTTCTAAACACTCACTGCCCTCCAGAGAGACTTTTTTTTTTCTTTTCTTTTCTTCTTCTTATTTGCATTTTCCTGGAGCTCACCTCCCAGGAGGACTTATATTTTACACCAGCATGCTGACAGCTATCCAAGTCCCATCAGGCTCTTCCCCACCCACATGTGCCACGTCTCCATCAGACCACCCTCACTCACCCTGCAGTGCTCCAAGGAGTCTCTGAGCTCTCTGAAGCTGCAGCAACAGCTTTCCTGCAAGGCTTTTCTTAGAATCATAGAATCATTAAGGTCAGAAAAGACCTTTAGGATCATCAACCCAACACCACCATGTCTCTGAAATCATATCCTGAAAGTGCCATGTCTACACGTTTTTTTAACACCCCCAGGGCTGGTGAATCCCCACCTCTCTGGGCAGCCTGTGCCAGGGCCTGGCCATTCTTTCAGTGGAGAAATTTTTCCTAATATCCAACCTAAACCTCCCCTGATGCAGCTTGAAGCTGTTTCCTCTCGCCCTGTCACTGGTGACCTGGGAGCAGAGACCAGCCCCCCCCTCACTCCAGCCCCTCTCAGGCAGCTGCAGAGAGCGAGAAGGGCTCCCCTCAGCCTCCCCTTCTCCAGGCTAAACAACCCCAGCTTTCTCGACCTCTCCTCATCCAGCTTGCTCCCCTGCCACGCTTTATCACCACTGTTTGATTCAGTTTTCCCAGTGGCTTCACTCAGATGCAAAATGCTTAATTCCCCACCACCGTGCGCACCCACCCACCCACTGCAGGGCACCAGGGACCACCACCACCAGTGCGGAGCTTCACTTCTCCTTCGGGCATCCTCCCTCTGGGTATCATACATCTCCAGTAACGAAGAACTGGCATACTTTAAATGAAAACCATCTCCTTCATATATATTCATAGCCACCAACCATGGCAGATGCTGCATCTCTCAACATATTCAGTGAAGTCTCCGCAGCAGCTTTGACTCTCCAGATGCCAGCGCAGAGGTGCCTCCTCCTGCTCGCTGGCCCCACCGAAGAGGAATGATTGATTTTGCAGTCTCACAGCCAGATCTGCAGTCACAGATGACAGCTCTGGGGAAGGTTTTACTGCTGGCTCCTTGTTAGCTTTGAAAGACCTGTAGTAATTGTATTTTCTTAAGAAAACAGATGATTTAATCCTCCTGCTAGGGTTGTGGTTCATTCTCCTAAAATTGGTGTTTTCAAATGATTTCAGAAAGCAAGTGAGAGTGCCTAGCACAATCTCTCAAAATCATTCCCAGTCATGTATTTCAAACACACCATCAGATTTTCAGAAGAAAATAGATCAGATTTCCAAAGTGCTCAGTGGGTGCTGATGGCTACTAGAGAAAATGGGGTCATTGTCTTGGTGCCTCAGGGGAAAGCGGTAGATTTTGCACAGACCTAATACATCAGAGACGGATGCCAAATACAAGCTCTCCCTGAGTTTTAGTTACATTTTCCTTCCTGAAATGATCCATTTATAGCTTGAAATATGAAATATGGATAAATCTAGGAAAGAGAACAGGAGAATTCAAAACTGGATGAAATATCGTGACATGGTTCCCATGCACAGCCATGCTCCTGATGCCAACAAACCAAACCGCTCTGCCCTAAGGCTCAGGAAAACACCTGCAAACACTGGATTTTGCAATATGCCAAACGCAGACCTCATGACACAACTAAGAAGGTTTGGTGAAGGGGCTTGATGACAGAGCTAAGGAAAACCCTGACCTCTTCAGATGGAAGTGCCTTCTGTGAAAGGCACTGCAGAAATATCTCTCACAAAAAGCCCTCCAGCTTCATACAATTTAGTGTAAATTAGTTTAATCAGTGACAATTAGTCAGAAATGCAACCTGAAAGACCTCTAACCTCTGAAAGTCAGGCTTGGACATCAGCAATGGAGATGGCTCTTCTTTGCAACTGCTCTGCAGATAATCAAATGGGCTAACCTCCTTTCCGTGGTTATACATATATAACCGCACATTTTGAAAGCAGTTTATTTGTTTAAGCTTCTCTGTTTGACTTTACAAGCACTTACATCTCGCAGGGGAAATCACGGTCACGTTAAAACTAGTGGCGGTTTGCTCAGCAGCTCCACATGGCAGCATTTCACCAGCTGAGAGGAGATAAACTGGGACAGGCGATCAGGCTCTTGATCAGGTTCTTCATTTATGGATTTAATATTATTGCCTGAAATAAGAAAGTACAACTTTGTGGGGAGACTAGAGAACTTTGACTTATTTAGCTGAAAAAAAAAAAAAAAAAGCAGGTTGAGGGAGGATACAATTGCTATTTATAAGTATATAAATAGTAACAGCAGGAAAAGAAAATAATTAAACTAACAACACAAGAACTAGTGAGAATGAGCTGCCCATAAATAATTTAGGATGGAAATGAGAAGGTTCACACCGTTAAAGGAAATCTCCATAAAAACATCAATTCTTGCCTCCAATTAGTCTAAAATACCACGGCGGGGTGCGTGTGTTATATTTTCAAGCCAAGACCTGAATGCCTCCTCCCAAGCTGCTGAGCGCTGGATGATGACACACCCCAGAGACACCTCGGTCCCATCTTAGCCTCATCTGGATTAGCAAAGGCTGGATGCAGCATTGGGGACCCTTCCTGCGAAGGGGCAACAATTTTGGGGCAGGTTTCATTATTCAGTAATGAAAAACTATCGAAATTTCATTCTGAAAGCTTTCAAAGATGCTGAAAGGCACACACCTGGGTCTTTTTCTCTAGGTTAAACAACTGTTTGCCAGTAAATAGGAGCTGGGAAATATTTATATGTGTTTTAAAACATATGTCCCAACATTTCTTTTATTTCCCTTTTCTATCCCAATTTTACCATCCGTTGGGTTGACATTGCATTTTTTACCATCAAGAGCCCAGGCTGGCAATGGAAATGAGTTTGTACCTCTACCTTTTATATGTAAATCAGGGTCTAAACTTTTGGCTCAGGCTTTTCTGTAATTTATCCTGTACTCTGGTAAGCAAAGCTGTTCAATGAGTAATGCAGCTATTTAAGACAAAACAAGCCATCACCCAGCACAAAGGAGATATGGACACCTATGATGTTTCTTGACCAGGTCCCTATTTTCATAGAATCATAGAATCATTAAGGTCAGAAAAGATCTCTAGGATCACCAAGTCCAACCATCAACCCAACATCACCATGTCTCTGAAACCATGTCCTGAAGTGCCACGCCTACACGTCTTTTAAATACCCCCAGGGATGGTGACTCCCCCACCTCTCTGGGCAGCCTGTGCCAGTGCCTGACCGCTCTTTCAGTAAAGAAATTTTCCCTAATATCCAACCTAAACCTCCCCTGATGCAGCTTGAAGCCATTTCTTCTCGTTCTATCGCTAGTGACCTGGGAGCAGAGACCAACCCCCACCTCACTCCAGCCTCCTTTCAGGTAGTTGCAGAGAGCAAGAAGGGCTCCCCTCAGCCCCCCCTTCTCCAGGCTAAACCCCCCCCCAGCTCCCTCAGCCTCTCCTCATAAGACTTGCTCTCAGGCCCTGCCCCAGCTCCGTTGCCCTTCTCTGGACACGCTCGAGCACCTCGATGTCCATCTTGTGCTGAGGGGCCCAAACCTGAACACAATATCCGAGGTGTGGCCTCAGCAGGGCAGAGTACAGGGGCACAATCATTTTGATGATGTCTTAGTCCACCAAGAGCAAATCATTAACGCATCCAAGACCCCAGCCTCCCCCTCGAGTTCTGGGGGTGGCCGGACCCCCAGCACAGCAGCAAATGCCCCAGGCAGGATCAGACCCCAGCACAGTCTGGCAAATGGTGGCAGCAGAGTAAAAGCCTGTTTATACAGGGCAGCAAGTACATGAGCATGGCCTGACACAAATGCACATACTACAGACTAACGAACAGTCTTGGGGAAGAAACGGCCAACATCCTTGGCTCCTCTTACTTTATGATTTCTTTATCACTGCCGTTAAGGATTCTCATGCATTTTGTAGGACGGTCTGAGGGCAAATTACAGGATAGTCAGAGTAAAATAAACTATTATTTTCTTAAACTGTTCCATGTGAAAAGAAATGTCTCCATGAAACTTTAATAAGACTGTGGCCCTCATCTAAACCCAGGGTCAGGGCACAGGAAAGATTGGGGTGGCCAACTGCAGTCTGAGGCTAATTTAAATGCCAAAAATGGAAGAAAGTGCTTGGGAATGAAGAGTTAATTAGTATTATCTCTCTCTCGCTGTCCTGAAAGCAGGCAATGCCGGTGACCTGTGATTTTCTGACCAGAAAAGATTCCTAGAAAGAAAAAAATAAGCATAATTGGCAGGTGGAAGGTGGTTTTGAGCAACATCCCTTCTGCTATAGTGCAGTAGGCATGACATTGTCCCCTCCTGGTGGCAGTGGGCTTGAAGTCCGTCCCCTCACTGCCAGGGGTCTGGATCCTACTGGAGGGATTCACAGATACATGTCCCTTTGCACTTCAGAAAATACAGCATCTGAGGGACAACCACCGGCAACCTGCAATAAATTCCCAAGCTGGTTGATTGTAATTCCTTGAACTTGCAAAACATCTTTAATTGTGGCACTCATCAAAGCAGTTTTTAGACATTAATGCTCACAAAGCCCTCACAAGGCTGTTACACCCAGAGAAAGCAAAGCAGGCAGAGATTAACTGATTAACACAGGGTATGCCACAGCTCGGCAGAAGGAGCCCTGCCCTGCCTCAGAGAGGTGGTGTTGCTATTTTATAGCAAAAAAAAAAAAAAAAAGCAAAACCATGCCAGGCAAGGCCTGGAAGTCTGTGCTCCAGTGTGGTGAGTTGACCTTGCTGGACACCAGGTGCCACCAAGAGGTTCCACCACTCTCAGCAGGATGGGAGGAAGAAAATGAGATGGAAAAAAAAAAACAACTCCAACTCATGGGTCAAGATAAAAGCATGGAAGCAAAAGAAAAACAAAATATTTATTCTCTACTTCCCATCAGCAGGAGATGTCCATCCTCTTCCCGGGAAGCAGTGCTTCAGTATGCCTAGTGGTTGCTCTGGAAGACAAACTTTATAAATAATGAATGCCCCCCATCCCCCTCCTTTCCCTTAGCTTTTATTGCTAAGCGGATGTCGTATGGTATGGTATGGAATATCCCTTTGGTCAGTTGGGGTCAGCTGTCCTGGCTGTGCCTCCTCCAAAGATCTTGCCCACCCCCAGCCTCCTGGTGAGGCGGGAAATGTTGGACAGACAGCCTTTATGCTGTGTGAGCACTGCTCAGCAGTAGCCTAAACACAGGTGTGTTATCAACACCTTCCCAGCTACTCGTACAAAGCACAGCACTCTGATGGCTGCTATGGGCAAAATTAAGTCCATCTCAGCCAGACCCAATACATCCGGCAAAGTGCTGAGCTGTGCTTTGCTCTAGTACACAGCAGCTTTGCTGTGCCGCTGCCTCGTGGGTACCCAGCGTCACTGCCTGCAGCTCCCACCCATCGCCCTGCTTCACAGTGCATCATTGCAAAAGGCAAAGGTGCAACATAGGATGGGGAAACCCAGTTAGAAAGGTTTGGAGCTCGCTGTGCCTCTTTCCATTGGTCCTAACAAGTCCTGACAATGAGTCCTAATGAGTAACAGAATCACAGAATCCCAGGTTGGAAGTGGACCTCAGGGATCATCTAGTCCAACCTTTTCTCAAGGCTGAACAAACCCAGCTCTCCCAGCTTAGCCTCGTATGGCAGCTTCCCAGTCCTTGGATCATCTTGGTGGCCCTTCTCTGGACCCCTTCCATCCTGGCCACATCCTTTTTGTATAGCAGGGACCAGAACTGTACACAGTGCTCCAGGGGTGGCCTCACAAGCGCTGAGTAGAGCTGGTGATGCCCTTTTTGATGCAACCCAGCACCCTGCTGGCCTTCTTGGCTGCAGCAGCCACTGTTCACTCGTGTTGAGCTTCCTGCCCACCAGGACCCCCAGGTCGCTTTCCACAGAGCTGCTCTCCAGCCAGGTGGATCCCAGTCTGTGCTGCACTCCTGGAGTAATGGTGACTCTTTGTATGTCCCTAAGGACCCAGGGGTGCCCCTGGGCATATGCTCCCCTCCTTACCACCACCATGAACTCCCCTCTAGAACGAGATCTCCCCCAGATAAGCCCACCAGCTTCTCTGCACAGAAAACATGGCATGACCAGATTTCTTTACAGCCACCCCAAACCCAGAAGAGTAAGGGCTTCAGGGCATGTTCCCACTTCCCCATGTCACTCAGCAGATGAAGGGCTGATGTTTGACCACAGAACTTTCACTGATGATAAATCCCTCCCTGCACACCCAGATCATCCTTTAATGAGCTGCTACAGATCAGCCCCTGTCTGGGGTCAGCCAGTGCTGGTTAAGCATGAGCTTGGCAGAGTCATCTTCATCCACCTCGATGGAGGACTCGGCCCATAGAAATGCCAGGCTTGCTTAGCTCAGCACATCCCTTATCAACAAGGGCACTCCTCACAGCACTTTCTATCCCTCTTGCCTAAACAAGAAACCTTTCTGTGCAAGCCAGGCGATGTGTCCGGGAGAGGCAATTCCAGCCCGGAGATAACACGGATACAGCTGCCTCTTTTCCCTGGGTAATCTGCTGACGGGAGAGAGGGTCTCACGTGGGGGAGCTGCTGTTTGTGGCCATTCAAACCGATGTTGCTGATTATTTGATACAAGGCAGCGTGGGCCA
Source organism: Phalacrocorax carbo (assembly GCF_963921805.1). Lineage (NCBI taxonomy): Eukaryota > Metazoa > Chordata > Aves > Suliformes > Phalacrocoracidae > Phalacrocorax > Phalacrocorax carbo. The sequence continues at coordinate 50,846,245 of NC_087519.1, read as the reverse complement.
GGCTTGCTTTCCCTGTGTGCAGGACAAGCGAGGCTGCAGGGAATCAGTGTTCTGTATTGCTCCACACAGAGTTTATCACCAAGGACGGGCTGCAGACACACAGCGGATGGCAGGAGGAGAAAAGCCAAGCACGGTGATATCATAAAATGCTCCCTGAGTCATTAGACACGACTCATATCTTCGCTTGGGCCAAAGAGACAAGGGCTTGCAAATAGATGCCATGGATAAATGCCAGGAGAAAAAGAGTTTCAGTTTTACTGATGAGGCTATTGCTGATTAACTACTTTGCAGCCTGGTCTGTTCCAAGGGCTGGATCTGGACACAAAAATCCTTAAACTGTTTCCACTTCAAGCGTGGGCAGCCAGGGAACCATAAACTCCACAGCAGAGATCTCATCTCCCTCCAAGTCCATAGTGCCCCGATGCTGGCCGGTGTCTCTCAGGGTTGGGATTATAGGGTTAGAAACTTGCACACTGGAGTATGAAGAGAAAAGGCATACATTATATGTTGGCAGGGGGCAATTAGTGCCATAAATACATCCTTCTTCTGAAGATATCTGTACTGGTTTAGTGATTTTTCATAGCTAAATGGTTTTGACAGGTTTTCAGGATAATGAAAATGTGTTTAACTAAGGAGTAAATATATTTGTGTTGATCTGAGGATAGAAGAGTGAGGATGCAATCTTCAAGATGAGCTCCAGCAAACTCAGAAATTGAAAATTCCAGAACAAAGAAAGCAGTAAATAATAAAAGTAATAATCCATAAAGCAATATGCTGCATCTCCTCTCTGAAAGGGCCCCAGCCCCAGCTTGCTGTGCTATGGTACCTGAACACACTTTCTGCTAACACACATATTCCCTCCCGCAGAGCAACGCTGGCTCGTGGATGCTCCTTAGGAATTGCACACCATGACTTTCTCTCCAAACCGTTTTCCCTGAGCATTGCTTAGCAACTCATTTCTAGTTGTCAGTAACTCCAAGCAGTTCATCCTAATGACCATGCTGTGCTTTTTTTTCCTTTTTCTTTTTTCCTGAGCTCTTCCCATGCTGCTTCTTCCGGTAAGGAATGGCAAGTGGCAGCAATTTGAAAGCTCTAGGCAGGGAACATGGTCTCTGCAGGACAACCCTTCTCTCCTTGCTGTGAGTATGGACCTGCAGGATGCTCATGGGCAGCCAGCACAGCTCCCCTGGCCCAAAGCACCCAAAAAGCTCCACGCTCCTATGAGGCTCTTCCTTTGCATCACTCTAATATGACCTATCTAAACCTTTATATAATCTTAAAAAATTGTTTGAGCACTAAATGCCAAAATACCTTGCTCCCTTGCTGGTAGAATTGTGGGCTACAAAACAAGATTGCTCTGTCTGATGCCCCCACCCAGCCCTAGGTGCAGGGAGAGCAGCCCTGCAGCGCCTGCAGCAGGTCTTCCACCTCCAAGGAAGGTCTGCAGTACAGATCACTGCCTGGGCTCCTACATTTTTCCATGCTACAGCAGGCATTAATTAACATGCACATGCAAATTATGCTGGAAAATTGTGTGAGAAGAGACGGTCATCCAAAACAGAAGGAAAAGTAGGAGATGTGTCTAATTACATGCATTTATTCCTTCAAAATGTGCTTCTGGTCAGATCATTAACTGCAAAGAGCCACTCAGACTGCAATCTAATATTCAGAGGTTTCAAACGCGTCGTGCCTTTTTGTGCCAGAGGAATATTTCAGCTCCTGCATCAATCTCTCTTTCACCTTCCTCGTCACCACCACAATGACAAGTCCCTTTTCGTGTCTTGCAGCATCTTGCCAGATTCCTCAGGCAGAAAATTTCCCTTTCTGAGTCACTGTAGAATATCACAGGCTGCAGAGCAGCCAAAGCCTCCCCCAGTTTCCCCACTTGCTGTACAGTTTTACAAAAGCTTTGTCCCAGCCTGAGGACAGAACTGTAGCTCCATAAACAGCATAAACATCAGGTAAACCCTGCGCTTCACAAGCTACAGGTGAATTTATCTATATGCTGCTGGTCAAAAGCGTGGTATCTGCATGGGCAAAGGCAGACCATGAGTGCTGCTTCCTCAGCTCCTGAGTTAAGGAGCCCATATAGCGATGTACATCTTATTTAGGTGTCCTCCAAGTGAACATGTGTGGAAGACACAATTGTGTCTCCAGGCAGACCAAAAGTTGAATTTCAGGATGGATCTAGGGTCCTCTGGAATGCAGAGACACCCTGAAACAGATCGTCTCCATCCTGAGACTCCGGACTTCCCTCACGCTCAGAGTTTGCACGCAAACCTGTTGCTAATATTTTATTTTACTGGGACAAATGAATAAAAACAAACAAACCCTACTTACTTTTGAATGACCCTGCCTGAAACCCACAGGGATACAGCAGATGAAGCCTGACTTTCCTGGGCAGGAAGGTCATGGCATCAAGTAAGGGAGGGCTACCCCAGCACTGCCATCCCATCTGCGTTGTGACCCTGCTCCACGCTGGGCAGCCTCAGCATCACAGGGAAGCCTGTGCCAGGCCGTGCAATAATTCCCTGTTCAATGCAAAACCAGCGGCACACGGCTGATAAAATAACACTGGGAGCTTCCACACAACCAGCATCGTGTGACTTGCATGATTAAAGCTAGAGATTTCCTTCCTGTATGCAGTCTGGCTCCACTGTGGCATTAAAATCAGCATATAATACAAAGGGGTGGGTGGGGGGACTCGGCAGCACAGCAGGGACCCTCGGCAGGACAGCCACACGTGAACACCAGCAGCTGCTGGTGCTTCCCTGCCTAGCCTTGACCTCCACCATCCTTTAGGGGGGAGTCATTCCTAGGCAGGATCTAGTTGTACAATCTGGGGCAAATTACTTGGTTTTCTTGTTTCTGTCACAGCCTGTAACACCAGCTTCTCGTCTACACCACAAAGCTGTTTTGAAGACGAAGGTAAGAGAAAGGGCTCTCAGGGGATACAAGAAGGAGTTTGGTGCCCACCTTCCAGTGATACTCAAGTATAGCTGGCATCTGGAGATAGCAGAACAGAGGAAAACAAGTGAAATAAAGCCATTACCCCTTTCTCCTTTAAATGGCATCCTCCTTTGTCTTTTTTTCTATTTTATTTTTGCATGTGGAATCTAAAGATGGGGAGCAGCACAACATTAAACCCCTGTATGTGCTCACCTGTGTGCATGTACCAGCAGCGACCGCATCGTCTTGGCTGGCAGCGAGCAACAGGTCACAGCCTGCTCCAGGTTACAAACGCCAACCCCTGGAGAAAGAGGCCAAAACACAGGCAGAAAAGCTGCAGACACTTGGTGAGTAGCTGCAGTCTGTGGTTATTTCAGCTAATAAAATTGTAACCCTCTCAATGACTGGTCCAAAAATAGGTTACGATTTTGGAGAGACACAAAAAACAGTCATCCTGCTTCTGGGATTGTTCCCTGCCCCACAGCTTCGCTCTGCTTTCCAAAACAACGAGCTTTGCCAGCGATGCGTGGCTGTAAATGCTCAGCTCAAAGGTAATTAGGGCAGGAGATAAATACGTGGGGTGGCTGTCGGTCCCCCGCCATCAGGGGCATCTTGGGACAACATATCTTTTAGTGTAAAAATATTACTGCAATCTCTCCGATCTGCAGCTTAATGTAATAACGTCTCTCTTGAGCAGGGCACTGGCAGATGCACAGCAGCTAAACGGATTTTGCAAGCTGAACCAGCCACCCAAACAGCAGAAGGAAAAAGCAGTTTGCTCCAGTGCCATGGGACTGGCGGGGAAGCCGGCAGAGCCCAGCCTGGGAGGCTGGAGGTGCATGGGGAGCATCGGTGACCCCCAGCCCCCCCAATCCTGCACCCTCAGGTGAGGGTCCCCTGCCCCCTTCTGCAGCACAGTGAGCCAGGAGCTGCCTCCCTTGTTCAGCTCGGGCCCATCTGCTTGATGGCAGACAAAACATAATGGAAATGCTTTGCACTGATTAATTTATTTTAGATTTCTGCAAACTGAGTAAATCCCAGCAGGATGAAAAGCATGAAGCAAACCCTGAGCACACAGGATAGTTCAGCATCACAGTATTTCCTACACGTGGAGAGCCCAAACGCAGACCCTGCACCCCGGCTGCCCTTCGAGCAAGGCTGTGCAAGAAGTGGATTTGTTTTTCACCCTTCTCATTGCCTCAGGCTTGAAAAGGCTCGTCTGGTTTAAGGCCAGACAATTGCTAAAGGCTTTATGGCAAGCAAAGAGTATCTTAGAGAGACTATGAAAATATTAGTAACAGCATTAGCCAAAAATGTTAAATGCATTTAGCTAATTAAATCATACAATGAAGTAATAATATATTTTAAATGTAAGCTGTAAGGCAGTGCCTGGATTCCCAAGGCAATACATCTTTTCCAGTCTCAAAACAAAACCTTGCTACAGTAGATGCTGGCATCAGCACAGAATTTAAGGCTATTCAAAATGCTGTTAAAAGCCTCCTATATTTCCCCCCACCCCGGCAGCAAACACCATCCAGCTTTTCCATTTTAATTGGGGCCCATCACGACACCAAGACTGATGTGTTTCTCTTCTGGTCTTCAAAGCAGGCACACGTTGTTCAGACACACAATTAAAAAGGAAACCTGAAAGCTGCCAGTATTTCAAGAGACACTGAAATGAGCAGAGATCGCCGGAGAGGACAAACAGTTGCATCCCATGCAAAACAATTAAGCAAGAGCGGCGGACGTGCCCTGGCAGTGGGTACAGAATAGCGACGTCTAAAACCAGTCTAGAGCCAGTTTAGGGCACCGAGTAGAGAAAACACACTTCTGACTGTAAACAGGAAACTCTTCTATCCCCTTTTCTTGTTTTTCTCTAATAAAATTATTTTCTCCAAGAGCTGTAGAGGTTACAAGCGCAGCCATGTTTGAGCATCACTCCCTCCATTGGCAGCTCACTTACCCAAGCACGGCTAGTTTTTCAGAGTCCCTTTGTCAATCTAATTAAAGCTTTCCATTTTGTTGCTGCGAGCAGCAGAGCTGCTAGTTAACTGCGAAAATTGTACCGAGGATCCAATATCTGCTGCGCAGCTGCCTCAGTGCTCATAGGCTTCCCAGGGTGATGGCGGTAGGGGTGGAGCGGCAGCAGAGATACAGAGAGGATGGAAAAAAAAAAAAAATCCAGCAACTTTTGGAAACACTAGTGGTTTGGGAGTGTCTCTAACTGGATTTTCACAGGAAAGAATAATTAAATATATATACACACATATAATAATTGGATATCCAAAGTAGAGTGCAACGCAAACCCCCCAAGCCTTATCCTCTCTTTGCATCCTCTCCAAATGCAGGGGGGGACCACTTCCATTTTTTTTCTGATTCTCCTGCAACTCTTTTTCTTAAAAATGAATAAAGAAAAAACAATATCAGGTGCTCTCCCTCTTTGCTAAAAGCACTTTTAGTTCCCCCTCCTCTCCAATGTGCCAGCAGGCCCTGACAAGGTGAAAGAGGACAACACTTGTTTAGATGAAACTTTATATGCCGTGAGAGCCATCCTGTCTGTGCAAGCAATCCTGAAACCCTGGGACCAGGATTCTTTATTTCTGATTCAAGGGACCATTCGATTACAAGATCCCTGTGGAAGGATAGGAAACACGCACCAAACCACTGTGCGGCACAGCAAAACGTGCAATGGCAAATGGCCCCTCAAAATGTGCCACATTTGTATGATTTATGCTCATTTTCTGGTTTATCATCTTAATTGGACTTGGTCACTAGGAGAGGAGAGGGGTCAGGGGTGGCTAATGGCACACATAGTGCTGTTGCTTGAGGAGCATTTTGGGGAGAGCTGCAGCCAGGTTGGGGGATGCTTTTAATTAAGCCATATCCCTAAAATGCTCTTGATGAAATGCCAAAAGGTGGAGCACCAGATAACAAAGCAAGTGATTCAGGCGAGGTATACACGGTTGGAGCAATAGAAATGACTTAATGAACTTCCTGAACTCACCAACAGAGCTGCTGAGATATCTGCAAGCAGAAAAGGTGATTGCACAGAAATTCTGATTTTTTTTCTTTTCTCCTGGCTCTGATGACCTCCTGGAAATCCCAGTGCAGCCACCCCTGCAGCCTGAAGGACCAGGCCACCTTCTTGCTCCTTGGAGGCTGGCCCACTGCTAGGCAGGCTACCCTTGCTGCCAGGACGAAGCCTTGCCTGCGGGAGATTTGTTTCCCGGTGCTCCTTGTGGGTGTTTTACAGGAGCTTCAAAGAAGAAAAAAAATAGAAAATCTGACTATGGCTAATTAAATATCATCTGCCTGAGCAGGAATGTTACCTCTCCAGTGCATCCCTCCATAACTCCAAAAGCCAGATGCTGCAGATGAGTCTGCGTGGTGACACTTCCTATGGGTCCTCCTCCGGGGACCCAGGGCTTCAGGGTGGTCTTCCAAAGCCAAAGAAAGCCTTTTCCGACACACGGCTTAGCTGAAGGTTTTAAACACACTCCTCGGTTGGCTTCAGTTGTTGTTGCTGAGCTGTTACATGTTGTTTATGCTTTGCCCACTAAGTGGAGCTGGGGACTCTCCCATGCTTCCCCTCCTGGGATGATGCCAGCGCAATGTTTATTTTCCTCTCCGGACGAAGTGGCAGGGTCATCTGTCGGCAACGTGGCTGCAGCTCACACAGACCCACACCGGCCCACGGGCCGGCAAAGTAATGGAACATCACTTGATTTCCATCACACGCGGTTGGGGACTTTCCCCTTTTTCTATGAGAGGACATGTGATTTTGAGCCCAACCCACGTAGCCCTGGGCAAGCGAACATGTGAACATCCACGGTTTTGGAGGGTGAAACTAAAGCAGTTTCCTGCTTTGATGCTTTCCTGCTTCAGCTTTTTTTCACAAATTCCATTAATTAACCTTTCCAATATCTACAGGTACTGAAACTTTTCAGGAACCTCCTCGTACCTTGATCCTCTGTTGTGTTTTTTAAACCTCTTTTATATAAACAGCCTAAAAATACCTATAGTATGATATGGCAGGTCAGCTACAGAAGTTTTCCTGTTTTCTGCCATGAAGATCAATTCAACCATTAAGGCAGACTGTTTGCTTTGCTAGAGACCATCCAACACCCACACAAGTTCATACGTTCCCAGAGAGACTTCCCTGGGATTTGGGAAAGCGGCTGACCATTAATTCATCCACACACCACCACCTTTCCTGCTGCCAAAGATCACGTCAGAAATAACCTCAGAGGAGAACAGAGCGTGTCTCTAGAGAAAATAGGGGACGTGGAAATAAACCAGGATAAAATTACAGCTTTACGAAATTCATTGCACTACCCTGCAATGGAAAGATAATTAGGAAATTGTTTTTGTTCTAATGATTCAGATCTAGCTGTGCAGGAGCTGTTTCAGGAACATGACTTTAATTTAACCTAATGCTACCGTACCGAAACATGGTTTGCAATATTTTTATGCCCAGGAATCAGATACTCCCAGTGCACTGCCCCTCCCCTCCCTGCCCCCTCTCCCCACATCACCGTCTCAGACAAGGGCATTTGGAAACTGCACAACGTGAACAACAGCTAATTGTCCTTAATGTTGTTTGCAATGATGTAGGTTCAACCTGAAAGAGTTGAGTTAGTGAGATGATTTTCCAGGAACCTGATTATGAGTTTTGAGACTCAATTACAATATGATCATCTAATTGTTCAGGCTGGATAAAATCCATAAAATCACTGAAATGTTCTACTGAGATGGGTCCACAAGACGCTCCTACCCAGAGCAGTCTCTGAAAAACTCTGATGTTACTTCAGGTGTTGGAGTCTCCTCCTGAATGTTCCTTTCCTGGCGGTCAAGCTTGTAGGAAAACTTCAAGCATTTCTATTCAGTTACAATGAAACCCGCCCTATATTAAAGTAATAATTATATTCAAATTATGTCAGCACATTGACAATGTTGACTGAAATAATAATTTGTAAATGTATTTATGCAGCATATATATCTTATGGTTGCCTCTACGAGGGTTTTCTTTGCAGACAAAATATTTGGTTGACAAATATTTACAATTCCTCATGGAAACATTGCCAAGGGAAACCATACTACTGATATACAGCGAGAGAGAAATACGTCACCCAGCACTGCATAAAAATCTGTGGATGAGCGGTACAAGGAGTAGATTTGTATATAGTTTTTAACTTTGTGAAACAAAGTCTACTTCTTTTTCAGTGATCACTATACAGTTGCATGGCAAACAATGAGTTTTCTTTAGTGTGTAATGAATTTAGAAGTATTTAATGAATAGTACATTTAAACTTTTCCCCTTCCTTTGCCTCCCAGACTTGAGAGTGACTCAATATCTCTTCCAAACTTATAAGGTAGCATCTGTTTCAAGAGCAGTCTGGACCAGCACACAGGGATAAGGATGGCCTTGGAGGAAAGCAAGTTCCTCATAAACCAGGTCCATCTTAAAACTTAATAGGCATATACTGAATATTATGTACTTAAGTAAACTAAAATGAGAAATATCCTTGTAGTCAGTTCCTTTTAATCTAAGAAAAACGGAAACAGATTTCATAGCACGGAGAATTTCCTAATATATTGAAACATATTGTCGTTATTGCTTTATTGCCAGTTATCTCAGCTTTCTTATCAGCACATCCACTTGGTAAACGAATAAACCCTTTCACGACACAGCTCTGGCTTGAATGCTAGCCACAGGCTGGGCTGAGAGAGCAGAGCCCCAGGCAAGGCAGAGGGTGCCCGTCCTGCCCAGCTGGGCAGCACTGCCATCCTTGGAGTCTTTACGCAAAGAGATTTAGCGATTTAAAAACGAACAGGATCATTTCTAACTATTAAAGCCTTGACCTGCCCGTTCCAGCCAAAACCATGGCAGGAGCTGGTGTCGCACCAGCCACTGCTGGGGGTGACTGAGAGATGACCCACGGTCCCGGCTCTGCTCTCAGGGCACTGAGGTGGCTCTTTGGCTGCATCAGAGATGCGCAGGTATGTTACTGGGGAGCATTTAGTTTTCAGGGCTTAATTTAGTGAGTATCTCACTCCTGAGTAGACCTTACATGTTACCGAGATAAAGTATTTATTACCAAGTAATAAATACTGATGAGAAAGTCACAATATGCAAATGCGGTGCTGGTGGGCTGTATTTTGGTGACTATGTGGGAGAAACATCTACATGCACTTCTAATATATCGGAAGGGGGTTCTCCCAGATAAATCTATGCCTCTCTCGCTTATATGCACACACATAAAAACATAACACCTGTCTAAACTTTCGCTGTGGAGTCAGTTCTATGCCAAGTGACTGAAAAATCCCTTCACTGCACCAATTTCCTAATTGTTTACACGCAGACTGGTGTTACCTTTCCTGTTAGATAGGGTTCCCATAGCAACGTTACTTTTATCACAGAAGAGGATTCACCAGATTAAAAACAGACGCCTTCAGGTAATTAAAATACATGAAATTTGTTTGTTATTTACATTTCTGCTAGCAAAGAACCACAATACTCAATTCAAACCAGGATGCTGAGGATCTTTGCGACCGAGCAAACAAGAAATAAAGCTGTCAGTGTATGTCTAGTACAAAATGGGGACTTGCCAGCTGCAGGAGGCCTTGCACACAAAAAGCCTCCCAGTTTGGAGCATGCGATGCAGAGAAGGGCAGGCTGTGCAACCTGGTATTTGCATTCAGAGCCGGTGCCAGAAGGTTGGGATGAATGGCCTAGTTCATCTTCTAGAGAGGCAGTTTTCAAGAGAAGATGTAACGCGTTGGATGTGTAAGAGCTTTAACCCTGGTGTCCTGGCCTGAATGATGGTGAAGGGGGGATTTGAACACAGTTACCTGTTTCCCAGGTGACTTCAGCTAGATATAGTATTTGCCACCTCTGCCTTGCAAGGCTTCAAACCTCCAGTTTACTAGAGGCTGGGCAAAACTCACTCTTCCTGAAGTATCAAAATGTGTGTTCCCATTAGAAGAGCTCAAGATCCAAACCAGTGCTTCTGATCCTTTCCAACTTTGTCCAAAGAGTTTGCGTTTTGGTTTTTGCTTTGCCCCCTTAGCACTTCCAGAGGGAGAGTGCAGGGGTCACTCCCAGCTTTACCCTTGCAATGCTCATGGCTGCCCCAGCCTGTCGCAGGTGAAGGCAAGCACAGGATTCAATCTCTGCTGTAAGGTGACAGGACGGGAGCAGCTCTGGGAGTGCTACTGCTGGAGTCAGAGCAAAAAGAGTAAACTTAGCAGGGAAAGATGGATCTGGAAAAGCAGCCTTCCACTTGGCACCGAAGGGCATTTTGCACAGAGAGGGGGTTTCCCTTTGCTAGTTGATGTGGCCATCAGGTTAGAACCAGGAGGTTGAAAGTAGGTCTTTGTCCTTGTCCTGAGTGAACAGAGGACCTAGCCAGTAGAAGGACTTTGGCTAGCAGGCTGAATTAAACTGCTCGTTCCCCTCCATGGTTGTAACAGCAAAGACGGGAACATTCAGAAAGCTGGATTTCAAGCTGCTTCACTGTGAAGCTAGGCTCTATGCCACAGCGTTTTTGTACAGCTTCCAGTAAACCGAAGTGCAGAAAGCCCTTCTTGAACTAAATCTGTCCTCGATGAATTTTAAGATCTTTGTTTCCAAATGAACGTTCGATTCGAGCAGCTGCTATGGAAAGTTTTCTGGTTCGGAAGTATTGGGAATATTAAACCCAGTGTTGTCTTAACTGTGTCCCTAACTACACCACTTCTTATTTACTCCACAGCTAGAGACTGGAGGAGTGAGGACTTAAGTCACACCGAATAAGAGGCAACTTTAACAGCAGAGACAGTTTGGGCTTCCAGCCTTCTTCATCCCTACTTTGAGATATACCATTTCAGCAGAGGTTTGGCATTTGTTGTCTAACCCTTGGCAAACCCCAGCTCCTCCCAGCAGCTACCACTACAGAGCCCAGTGGTGGATGAAAGCAAAAAGATATTTAAATGCAGATAGGGGTGTCCTCATCCTTTCCTCTGTGTTCTCATGATGATGAACAGAGAAGCTCACCCTTTCAGAATTGAGATTCATGGTTCCCATGATCCATGAAGACCCGCCATAGAGTCGTGTTTCAAGCTTCTTTGCCAGATATTATAACCAGGAACTTTAAAAAAAAGTTACAAAAGAAGAGCTAACTTCCATTCTTTGGTATTAAACACCATATCCAACTTTGCATCACATAAACTGCAATTAAAACCTGACTGCTTTGGTGACAGACAGAAGAGAGTAACATGCAGCTGAAAGTACACCAGCCCCTGGAAGTCCAGTTTAGCCCCTGGAAGGCTCATGCTGTCACAGATGTTTCCATTGTAAATGGCCCATGAAGTCCATATGTGACATTGCTGTGGCCTTGCAGTGTTCTTTTTATTGTCCTGGCATATCTTCAAAAAGACACATATGTTTTTGGGAAGATAAAATGGAAATAAATTTTAATGAAAAATGAGTACAGGAGTGATTACATAGAAGGAAATTAAACCAGCGGTGTTATGTCTGGCAAGTCTCCTCCACTCTTTGAATAAGCTGGTTATCCCTTGGTTAAAACACAAAACAGAAAACAAAACAAACAAAAGCAAAACACCCCAAACCAACCAATCAAACAAAAAAAAAAACACAAAGAACTGGAAGAGAGGACAATATCCATTAAAAAAAAGTTATAACCCCAGCCAACACCCTTCATTCATTTGGGAAAAATGTTGATTTGGGGTTATTTGGAGCAAGTTTAGTTGCTACCATGGAGCTTTAATGGTGCTGACACTACAGACCAGCCCAGTGGGCTACTCGGAGTGCAAACCCAAGGCCCTTGCAAGCAGCCTGACTGGTGATCTCTATCTATTCCTTACTGCAGCCTGAGCTGCAGACTAAACCTAATGCCAAAGCAAATGACTCACATGAAAAGATGGCAGCCTACAGACTCAAGTGACCACCTGAATATGGTTTTGAACCTGTAAAGCATTTCTAAATGAACAGAAAGGTATATGATACTCTGCATTTGGAGAATGATGGGATGCCAGGAACTGCATGTTCGGTTCTTCACTGCTGTAAGACCTTTGGCTCATCCATAAATCCTCTGAGCAGGCTCTGGTGACTTTTCACTCTCTTACAGCAGCACCACACAAATTAATGCCCAGTAGCTCCAACCTGTAGTTATCACAAAAATAACAAGACACCTTCTTACAGACTTTGAGCACAGGGTGCTCACAGACTCGCAAGAAGCGTTTGATCTCTGCTCTGGAGGGTAAATTAGCCAGCTGACTTTGCACAGAAGAAATCACGTGTGCCCATGCCGCAGTGGTGACCTGGCCACGGGGGCAGTAACCCCACCAAGGGGCACTAATCAGCCTCTGGTCTGTGAACGTCTTCCAGTTGTTCCTAAACTGTTAATCTACCTAAAGGTTCAACCTTCCAAATCTTTACAATGCAAACCTTACCTGCTTGGAGATGCTTGGGTTAAAACCGCAAACAACTTGCTTTCTAGACATTAAATTTTAGTATAAAATTGCAAGCCCCATTGTGAAAACTACCCATTCCCTACAATAGCCGAGCAGCACGCGCTAATGCCGCTGGCACGTATTCCTGCCAGGCTACACCTAATCATTGCATGCTGAGCTGCGGCACAACTTCAAAAGCAGGAATTAACAGAGCTGTTGTAGATCATACGTATGTTCAGCTGGGAACGCACTGAGAGCAACGGCCATAAAACGTACCGTTGTCAGAGCATTTGGAAGAGGAGGTGCCTGTGCTCTGGTGGTCCTCCAGAAGCACATTACTGCTGCCTAGGTGGTCTTTGGACTTCAGTACACTTTGCCCCAAGGATCACTCCCAACCCTGTCACTATGTTTGTCTCTGCTTGGGCAAAGGGCAGATGTAGGGTGCTCCTGTCATAACACCACGAGACGTGGCTGCCTGAGAGGTTCTTGCCTAGTCTGAGACCTCATCCAGGTTCTCCACAGCCTGTGAGAGATGGTAGAACTTCCTGAGGACAATGCATCTCACCTGCCCTAGCCATCTGCCCTACACGGGCATGAGCTCCAGGGATCTCACAGAAATATCTTGGATTAGACATGCCTCATGGAGTGATTCAGGTACCTCAACATAAGTGTCTAATGACTCAGCTCTCAATTGATTATACTGGTCATAGCCTATCTGGTAAAAAGTTAGAGCGAAGGTCACTTTGAAGGAAACAAAACAAACATCTTGCTAAGGAAGGTTACTAGCTTTGATGCTTCCCTATAGATTTTCTTGTTTTGGAAAACACAGTGGCAACATACAGTGTCATTGAAACGAAGCCTGACTCATTTATCCGTACAAGCATGACAGTCAGCAGCAGTGGGGTAAAACAGAGTGGTTGCTTACTCTGCCTTAGCATTTCCTTCGTGCTTAGGCATGGCCGCTTTAGCCCAGTCATCCTGCTTCTCCTGCCCAGTTTATGTGACTTCATGCTCCCCTCTTGGACTGCCTGGACAACAGCTGCCTTATTTAAATTGTTTTTCAAATCATACAGTTTCTCACCTTCTTTAACAAGGGAGGCAGTTCCCTACCTGAAAAGAGGCATCTGTTATGAGTTAGGCAACAATGGAGAGGAAACCCCAGGATAACTCGGTGTTATCTTGCAGCAAGCAATATCACTGTTAGCGAGCAAAACATCACACAGCGGTCCTGAACATACTACAAATATCTTTTTTTTTTTTTTTTTAATTAAATTTGGACTCAAACCATCAATGCCCCTATTCTGAAAGGAACACCTATAAACAACAGTTCAGCTGGGCCTTTGCCAAGAGAGAACTAATTTTATGCTTCATCAGAAAAATCACATTTCACTCCCAAGAATAATTTTAATCCTGTTCCTAATTCACATACATTAACACTCAGAAGTGATTAGAGTTGCACAACATGAAGTAATCAAGTTTAAGCACTGTACATAACACTCAGCAGTTTCTGCCCAAGGCAGAACATACCCTCAACAAATCTGTTAGCAGAGTTGCCCCTTTGGGACTACCTGTGCATTTTCTGTTGACAAAAATATTCCCTGGAATACCAAAAGAAAGAAGACAATAAAGAGGCTGCCTTCATAACTCTTCACACACAACTTATAGTTTGTGTAAGGTTCTCTGAGCCTTTTTTGCTTGGCTTTTTGACTCATCTGAACTCATTTACTTTGGGTCAAATCCAGAAGTCTTTATGGAGTGAAGGTTTGTTGCCTCCAAATGACCAAATCTTGAGAGCCCCCTCAGTCCCCAGTAAGAAAACTGTCAATTCAATCAGGCTACTTCTCTGCTAATAAATTAAATATTCTTGGGACCATTCTCTCAGTTATTGGCCAGCTGGCACAGGATGACCTGTGGCCACAATGCTTAACTCTCGCAACCTGCAAAACAAAAATGTTGTGTGCACATTGCCTCCAGGAAGGGTTGACCCATCCTGACTTCTGCACCATGCCCAAGGACCGCTGCCTGGCATGGGCCAGAATTGTGCCATGGATGGCTCTAACATCTGAGTGGTAGCAAGGACTGACCTCCTGCACCTGGGAATGTGACTCCAAACGGCTTGTACACGAGTACAGAGGTAGCCTCAAAGTCCAACTTTGAGTCCAGCACTTACTGCTAAATTTGCATGGTCCTTAATCAGGGAAGCTATCATTGAAACCAAACACAAGAAGTGAGCCAAGGCGTCTGAGTTTTGCAAAATATTGCACTCTTTGGTTAATCTTGGAAGCTTGAACTTGCAGAGTTTTCCAGTTATAATACCTTCTCGATGCTGTTGATAGGAAAACCTGATTAATTCTTGTACAATCCACCACATGGCTCTATTTCTTCACTTAATCCCTCATGGATAAGAGTGAGAGGAAGCATGAACAGAATAAGATAAATTGACACTGACTCTTAACAAAACAATGTTTTAAAATAATCCAGCTGATTAAATAGGCCTGGTATTGAACATATTGCTGCCCCTGAGCAGCAGCAGCGAGGGAAATCTGGGCTTTGGCTGCCTTGGCACTGAACAGAACCTGTGGCGTGATGCCTTGCTCTGCTTGGCTCTTCCTCCTTGGGCAAGGCTCCTGTGTAAGGAATAAGTAATGCCACATTCAATTTCTTTAATATGGCTTTGCATTCTCTATATTTAAGTCTGAACAAGGAGAACCTGTACTGAGGAGACGAGAAGGACAGCCAAAGCTAGAGGGACTCTTGGGCTTGCTGATGACTATCAGCTTCTTGCACCACAGCCCTGTTCAAGACAGCACCTTTAATTTAAATCAATTATTTCAAAGTATTCACTGCTTCCTTCAGAGACCTTAGAACACCACCAAGGGGGGTGTTAAACATGGACCCAGAGCTGTGCTTTGCAACATAACCTCTATTTAGCACCTTTCCTCTGGTTCTTATCTTACCCATCACTTCTCCAGGCCAAGCACTATGTTAAAGGATGTCTCAGAACCTCAGAAACTCTGAAGATTACTTTTCTTCTCTACCGCCTCAAGTGCTTCAGAAAACATTAAATAACTTCTATTGTCCTTGCGATACAGGTGGTATTGACCATCTGCATTTCTCATTCAGGGAAAGAGAGGCAGAGAGCACAGCTACATCCAAGGAAAGGTTATCAAATAAAATGGCGCAACATTAAAAAGCCATCCAGTAACTCACAGTTTCTATTTCTAGAGTTTAGGATTATGTGAAAGTGAAACCACTTGATCAAAGAAAAATTTCCAAGCTATTGTACAGCCATTTGGGTTTCTCTTGTGTGCTGAGCTGTTTCCCAGTTCCTGAAGACTTCTAACCTGGAAGCATTCTGCAGCAGCCTCAACAGAGGAGCTGGAAGTTGTGTGCAGGTGCATTAAATGCCCAACCAAGGCTTCATTCGCGTTCGGTGCCCTGCCATGCAGCCAATAGGCGCGTGCCCTGTGCATGGCACAGCTCTGCATGTCCTGCTGGGACCAGGAAGGGTGACCACACAGATCTCTTTCGGACAGAGATTAATTTTCCCTTTGTTTGCTTCACTTGTACGTTCTGGTCTCCAGCACAAGCAAAATGGGAAAACGTGGGGAACGCACAGCCCTACACGAGGCAGAGGTGCCTATTGGCAGAAGCTTGCTGCAGGGACGAGACCACAGCTCCATTGTGATTTGGTCAGAGTACAGAAAATGGAGGCAGGGAAATGGCTGTAGTAGTCTGAGATAACAAGGGTCCCAATATCCCAATTTACCAAAGCTGATGCGATGCTTTTCCCATACTCTCAGCTCTGCAAGCGAAGGCTGCTCCATGGCTCAGGCATGAAAAACAGCACTTCAGTCCCTTACCCCCAGACACCATCATCATCACGGGATTACACAGTGTGTGCTGCAACTCCAGATTTAAAGTGAGAAACTCATCTACACCCAGCTCGTTTCAAACTTAAGAGAAAATAAAACCAAACCAAAACATAACGGAGGCAGACTGGGCTGGAAGAACCACAAGCAAAAATTTCTGACCCCATGATGATGCTGTTAGTTACGGGAAAAGGGTTTATTCTCTCCCCCTTTGCCTATTTTAATTCTTTAGAGTTCTTCACCCCTATCACAGAAACTCAGAGTTATATTACGAACCTTCAAAACAGTCTTCTCGCAGGATAGCGTGGTGTTAGGAGCCCTGTACATCAGTTCTGCATATGTACAGAGCAGGTAAGAGGCTGGTGGAGGCTGGTCCTCTCAGGCATTAGTGGAGCTTTGGCCAGGGCTGGCCTTGTTTGCAAGGCCTGATATGTTATGCATTGACATCAGTCAGGCCTTTTGCAACGTAAAATTGAAAAAGAAAAATAAAGGAAAGAAATAATTGCACCAGGAGTCAGGAAAAACAGGATGGAAGAGAAAACACATCTACTCTAACTCCAGAGGAAAAGAGCAAGGCAGTGAAATATGCCCATCCTAACTGCTCAAAAGGAAAGTATTGACTACTTCTGAGACCAAAACTATTATTATCAGTAAATTCGTGTTTCAGGATGTTAACTGCATGCCCAGAAAGCATCTCTGACGAGTCCAATGGACTGCAAAGGGAGCAATCAGGGCAGCAAAGTGTTTTGGAAAATGCTGTCGACCATCTGCCAGCCCTACATAGCTTTCCAGCATTTAGATATCAGTGATACTTATCTCTCTACAAGCACACTACCTTGCCTCCAACCACCCCATAAACATGTCTTGATTTTGACTGCCCTACAGTCCTTCTGCATTTATAGTTACTCCTCCTGATTCAGGTACATGCAATTATTTCCAACAGATCACCAAGCCATAAGGCAAGCGTCAACAGTCCCCCAGCCACCTCCAAACCATCGCCTAAACCACCTCAGAACATCAAACCCACCATTTTGCTCTCTTCTAATCACTTGACATCTGTTGACCTTGTAGCCCCATGCCATAGCCTGCCCAATGTCAATGTAGCTTTTGCCAAAGCCCACAGGATGGTTGCAGGAATCAGCCAAAAGATGCAGCAGATAAACCCTGGTACTATCAGTAGGAATTGCGGTGATTTATTTGTCAGGGGTTTTGTTCTTCCGGAGAGCTGGCAGTCAGTGGTACCCACTTGCAGGAAAGCTTTGGGGAACAGTCACATAGTCTTTTCTCTCAGTCATCCTTGAAAAATGCTGCCCAGCCCTCCTGTCCCAAATCTGTGATTACATGTGAGACTTCAGCTCCAGTGCTACCCAGCAAGGCCCCTTTAGCTGCACAAAATGGCCTTCAGCACAGCCCTGACAGGCTGAGGGATTCATGGAGCACAGAACTGAACAGGGATGGGAAGTAAAACAGTTGCATTGAACAAGACAGACAGAAATTTTTCTTATTTTTTTAGTGCATTCAATAAAAAAAAAAAGTAACCGCAAGGAGACACTGGATGAGCGATGGGTTAGCAGCTTAGCAATATCTCCTGAGGAAATTCTGTATTATTTTCTTTTGCTCTCAAGAGCTGTGATGGATGAGCTCACCATTCACATGTTCCTGCTGTTAAACAGAGCTGATTGTCACCGAGCTCGCTCCTTGTTTGCCTTGACCTTTCAGGAAGGAACAGGATAAATCTCCACGAGGTTTCACGGCAGGCTTTGCGATCTCTCAGAGCTGCCGGTCTCTCCCCAAACGCCCCACGGCCAGGCCAGCACAGCCCAAGGGATGGTCATCACTGCACGGTCACCCGAAGTCACTGTCTGTACCTCTGTGAGCAAGGTGGAGCCCCACCAACGTCAGGCTCCAGGGTCACAGTCAGAGCCTCGCGCGTGAGACAGGAGGCCAGTGATCTCTTCTAATACAGAAATGTTCGGCTGAAAAACACAGCTGGCAAAGAATCACAGAGGAAGGTGGGCGTTAACGATCCGGGCAAGAAAAAGCAACGTAAAGTTGTTACTCCCTAACACAAAACCTGAAAATGGGACAAAGCCCATCCCAGTCCTCTGCTATGACACAGTGCAAACAAATTGTTTCTGCAAGACAAATAGTTTGTGCTCGGTGGGGTTTTTTTCAGCCCAAAGAAAAGCTGATCAGGGACTAGTCAAATTCAGTGTTCTTCAGCAATTTAAAGCTAATTTCTCCTGCTCCAGTGTCATTTCAATAATTTGAAAACAGAAGTGAAACCTTTAACACGTATCTTGCTTTTCTTGTAAATGTTTGAAAGACAAAGGGTCTCAGTACATCGGTGTTGCTCCACAAGCATTACTGAGTTCATCTCCAAAGGCCCGTTGGGAGTAACTGAATAAAAGGTTAGTCATAAAGGCAGCTAATTACAAAAATGGTGGAACAGACCGGAGGGCCCCGGGCCAGGATGGTACCTAGTCTGGTCGTCACGGGGTTGCACATCCCCAGAACGAAGTGTTGGCCCTTCACTTGTTCCTTGGTGATACTGATGCAATGAATGCACTGGTTGCTTTTGGTGCTGGAGAAAGCGCGGTACCCCCTGCCAGCCGCAGGCTGCGGGCAGGGAGCACATACATTCAGCTTAGTGAATTTGATTAAGTAGCATTTTAAAATGTCTTCTTGCTTTTCCCTAAGCAATGTGGTAATATAACTCTGGGTTGGGGTTTATTTATTTATTTCCAATCTGTACTCATTGCTTCTCTTAATGTCTGCCTGCTATTTGGCTGAAGTTTACTCGCTCTGGACCACAGACCAGCCTCCCAGGGATAAGCGAGGCCGTGGAAAACATGCAGCCAGATCTGGGTCAAGATTTTGCACACTCAAAAGCTTTGAGCACAGCGTTTTTAGGGGTATATCTTGAGTGCAGGGTTTATACCTACCCTCCCCTTAGCTCATCCACTGGGTGCTCAGGTGTGAGTTCAGGGACAGCATTCATTAAACATTAAAAAAAGAAAAGCAACTGTGCAAGATGCTGGAAATGATGAACCGGGAGGGGGAAGAAAAAACTGAACCAACACAGTTCTGCCCAGAAGCAATTTACCACTGACTAGGATGTGCTTGGTTTTGGCTTTGGGGTTTGTTTTTTTTAAAATTTATAGATTTTCTCCTTGCCATTAAGTGTTACTTGCGCTGCCTAAAACTGCCTTCTTTTTGCCAGCTCCTCCTGTAATCTGCGACCTCCTTCCTCCCAGCGAAACAAAGCCATGGTGGATAAAAGCACTGCAGATTTACTAGATAATTGAAATAATGACATAAAATAGCAGTATATGCTCTAGACTTTGCCTTGAAAGTAAAGATATTAATATTTACAACATTAAAAAAAGAGTAAGATTTAAAAGAATATTTACATCTTGGACTAGATATGGCTTGTAATTTTAAAACACAAGTCAACCCTTGCTCATGATGATGCTGGGCTGGCACTGAGGGGGCTCTGACCTGGCTGTAATGATGCAGTGTTTCTCCTACAGTTACAAGTGGACCACAGCTCCCTTCTGGGAAGGTCCTGGTTATAAAAAAAAAAGAAAATCAAACAAAAAAAAGGATAAAAAGAGTTGCTGAACCTCTGTCAGGTTCCCGAGTGCCAACAAAAGAGCAAACTTGAGCCATTTCTTCAGGCAGATTTGATGATGGCAGTATCTACCCCCTAAGAAAGCAGCTGAGCTGTATCCCTTCCCATAGCACACTTCATGCTGACCACAGGAGGGAACATTTGCTTACAAAGCAATTGTTTTAAAGCCAACTCCTGACTTTTTAATTTATTGAATATTTGTTCCCCTTGACTGAAACTCAGCAGTCTTTCCCTGCCAGAGCTAATATTTTAAATCGTGTATTTTAACATCATTTGCATAACTTTTTCAAAACATGTTATCACTGTCCGTGTCCTCCTATTTCACATCCTGCCTAATCCCAAGGTCAAGGAACTCAATAGGCACCCCTTGATTTTTCTGGGCTTCAGACAAGAGTTTACAGACCCAATGAGAGAAGCCTGCCAGCGATGTGCTGCATTCGCCACGGGCTCTCGCCTCTCTCCTACATACACTGGACACTTGACAGCAGGACCGCTTTTGGTTTGTTTTTATTCACTCTGTGCCATGTATTTTAAACTTTTATCCTTACTCAAAAAGCCAACAGTTACGCTTGCAACATTTTTTTGTAAGGTCTTTCGTGGCCGCAACAAAATCTTCAGTGAAAACCTGAGTAACAGCTAAAATCAGTCTTTTCTAAAAGATTTTTTTCACCAGGAATGAAGATGTTATGGAGAAGATATCTACAAGCTCAACAGTCTTCCTGCTCAAAAAGCTGCAGGAAATTAAGACTATGCAAGCAGGAGTCATTCACCTGTGAACCACAAAAGCAGAGACATGCCAAGCGGGATCCTGACCTGAAGCTTGGTAGAGTTAATAGAAATGCTCCATTTGGCTCCTTTGAGCCCAATCCCATCCTGACTCAGAGTAAGAGGGTCTCGTCCTGATGCTGCTCTGTCAAAACCCAAGGTGATTTTCTGCACCCATCCACGCAACCTGGGCTTTCTCATCCTGCTTACCCCCAGGACTTCTGGATAAGAGCACATGTGCATTTCCCATTATATCTTTGCTAAGGTAGGTCACGGTGAAAAAGCAAGAACACGGCCATTTTGCGTGCTTCAGACCAACATCGCTTCCACGTAGGCACTTACCTTTCGGTATTGTTGTTATGAAAAAGGTTGGTTGCATTGCACGTCTACTGTCCACACAACCCAGTAGCAATGTTTATCAAGATGCCAGATTAATTTATTTTGGGTTTATGAAGTACCCTGTTGCAAGCCATTCTATAAATAATGCAGGTTTTAATTAAGGAAGTATAAGCAGTTGGTTGACAAGAGGAGTTACCACTAGTGGCAGGTATGCATGAAGCTATTTTGTAGACCATGTTACGCAATGACAACTGACCCATTGGATGTATTATTCAGCGGTTCTACTCTGTCCTTGTACTTCTGCCACCTAAGAGTCTCTTAGTATTCAGTTCAGGATAGGAACGTTACTGAGACAGTTTCCCATCAGCAGCCGAACACCCCTGTTTGACAACCAACATGATACAAAACTACTGGCAATTCTGCCTCTTTATTAGTGTACAAAAATTGTTTTTCATCAGTTAGTTTTTGGACAGCTCATCCAGGATTTGCCTTCTGAGTCACGTCCAGCCTCCCATACAGGAAGGCACTATGAGCCCAGGCCAAAGGAAATCACACCGCTCCCTAAGTGCCTTTTGTTTGGTAGGGTCTCTAGCCTGTTCAAAGCAATTTCTCCAAGAGAGGATTATTGACTCCGAGTCGCATCATCTGTGGGATGCAGCAATCTGGTGTGATTTAGAGGAGGAGAATACAACACCCAGCTGAAAGACTAAGGAATGTTAAAGTACGAGTGGACTAAATACACTGAATGAACGGCAACCAGCAGCAACGCTGGGAACAAAAATAAATTAAATAAAAATTCTCCTTATGATCTCAATAAAACAACAGCAGGAGACTTAAGATTTCAATTGTTTTTCCCAACTTCTCTGACTGCCATCCTTATCTTTGATGCTTCTAAAGAAAATAAATCTTATACATAGCATTTTTGTTCCTCTAAAGCAAGACATTTAGGATTGAAAAACAGAAGGAGGGACTCGCTGCAAGCCCTCACAGGTCTACACCTACCATGCTGCTGGGCAAGTGTGATGCTCCACATCCTGCTGGGGCAGCAGCAGTCGCAGCTGCACACAGGGAGGTTTCCTCTGCTGCTTCCCCAGGACTTGGTTGTCCCCTGCACACCTCTCTGGGGGTGGTACCTACAGCTGGGTGAAGCATCACCTCCTGATGGATGACGTACAACCCCAGCTAGCACCAAGGCAGCCAGCCACAAAGCACAAAGGCTGCTCAGGCCATTGCTTTCGTGCATGTCTCCTATTTAAGCACTGATCAGGCCAAATCACGTTTCACTAGCTTGATTTGAAAAATTGCAGGTCAGAGCTATTGGGCTGGAAGCTGTGTGTTTGCTTTTTCCTGATGCTGCCTGGAAATACCCCCATGCCCTTGTTGCAGAAAGCTGATGAGGGCTTTGTTAAGAGAGAACTATTTTTCCCAGCCCTTTAAATTGAGCAGGAGGATTTTTTTTATTTCTCTCCACCACAATCAACTTGATGATAATTTGTACCTCTCAGATCAGCTGCCCCATCTTTAGGGTGGTTACCCAGCACAAGCGGTGGGTGGGTGGGATTGCTGTAGGAAGCAGTGGACCCTCCACCAGTGTGAATCAGCTGAGCCAACTTGCGAGGCCGTCGTTGGCTGATTCCTGCCAGCTGAGCCTCTGCCTTCGCCTCCTGTGACTCATCCTCCTCTGAATTAAACAAAGAGCCCCCAGACTGCAGGCTGAGTCACATCTGCTTTGAAGGTAGGAGTAGGGTGGTTTTTTGTCACCCCCTCCCCACCTGGGGAGGGAATGCCAGGAGGAGGTTGTCTCTGTGACAGTAAACCTCGAGTCAGAGCTCTAAAAATAACAGCAGGAGGAAGAAGAAAGGCCTCTGAGAACAAGACCCCCTATTTCAGCTGCCTTCCATAATAGCCCTCCAATCTGCTTCTGCAGGGGCAAGAGGGGATGGTGGATGTGCGATGCAGGAGGTGACTGAGTTCCTGAGGGCTGTAATTACACAGGATTAAAATGCACAGCTCTGCAGTTACATTTTGAGAGAAAATTACAACCTCAACAGGGGGAAATGTCAGGAACAGGCACCAATAAGGCAGAACAAGCAGGGCAAATTCAGCTCTAATTTAAGCACATACGGCTCCACTGATGGATTTGGCCACTTGGCATCCACTGACAGCTATATATTACCCAGCGGCCCTTCCTACCAGAGGCAAAATCACAAATTTACCTTAGAGGTGGCATGGCTCTGGCTCTAGATTTCTGCTTTGGTGGTGGGTATGAATTTCTTCCCTCCCTGCAGATGTCCGCTGCGTTCTCCTGCAAAGAACGATGGGTTCCCCAGCCAGGCACAGCCTGCCAGGGCCATCGTTCCTCTGCTGCTCTCCCCTGGCCAACAGCATCCTGGGCTGCCCGTCCCCTACTGCCTGCCTTCAAAACCATTAATTCTCATAAAGAAGAACATCTCCTTTAACTGCACAATGTCAAATGACTCTTCAATTTAAGCGCTCATTTGTTTTCATCAATCCAGACCTGTGCTGCTGTGCAATGAGACCAACTGGTAGTATTCCACTTGGGAATCTATGCAGACTTGGAAATACTCAGACAGTCCACTGCAAGCAGGAAATAATATCTTATAAGTCATGGGAAACCCAGAAAAAATGGAGGACAGCCTTGGATAAATGCTATGAATAGTGACTTAGAAGGCTGGGTAGGGGCTGTTGCTGATTATCTTTGAGAAACCCGTTAGGCTGAATGTTTGCATTTCCAAGTAGGACTAAACCATCCATCAGGAAATTGGGTTTGCTTAGATGTTGCTTTAATGTTCAATTTATTCAGAGTAATTTAGCTTCATTTGGGGAGTTGCAAATGAACTGTTACTTCCTCTGTGTCAAAAAAAACCACTAGGGTTTCTTGCTTTAAAAAAAAAAAACAAACACCACAAAAAAAAAAACAACAAAAAACAAAAACAAACAAAAAAAAAAAAGAGAAAGGAAAGGAAAGGAAAATACACATCTTGTCAAGTCAATGTTCCTTGTTCACCATACCCTTCTCCAAAGAGCAGCTGGTGGAAGATAACCTGGGACGAGTCACCAACCTGGGGCTGGTGATGCTCCACAGCAACTGTGTCAGAGTAACACACCTCCAGACTTGTGCCAAGCAGGAAAAGGGAAATTACACTGCTAAACTGCTGTTTCCAGAGCAGAAAGTGGGAAAAGTGAAACACCCAGTAAACTGCATCTTCCTGCATCCCCTCCTGTATGCTTCGACAGCCAAAAATTCATAGAAACCCCATGATGAGCTGGCTTTGTGGTTCGGTGTGAGCACAGGATGATAAAAATTGCCTGCAGGTGTGCACATCTATAAGGTATTTAAGGAACGGGTGTTGCCGGGCTCCATGAGCCCCATGTGTGGCACAGAGCACCAGGCAGCTCCTGCTCCCCCGTGAACGGGAAAGGAAAGCGGGAATTCAAGCTGGGTGAAACACGTTTATACATATATTAATCAGCAGGGTGGGAAGGTGGGGTTAAATAACTGTTACACACTATAACATGTGCTATCCTACAGCAAAATTTCATTATGCATAACTCTCCTTACTCCTATCTGTGCAATAAAAATACCCCAGCAAATTCTGTAATGCTAAAATTAACAGCCAAGTCTCCATTCAGAGCTTGAACCAGAAATAATCCTATATCAGCACAATAAAGTTGTTAATAGAAGACCAATTTTAATTTCTCCTTAAAGCTTAGACCTGCTACGAAAAACATATTGGTTTTAATCTCTTCTGCTGCCATTGGTCCTCCTGGTCCTTCTGCCTTAGCTCAGCCCCGCTGTGGGGCTGCTTCTCTGCAGGCAGTGGGTAGCAGACAAAGCCAGGCAGGTCCCCACTGTCCCCCGGGGTGGCCAGTGCCACTGCACAGGAGGAGCTTCTGGGGCGGCAGCAACCGGTTGCCATTTCTACGAAGCACAGAGCAGCTTTCCCCACCGGATCCCTCAGCTTGATGCTTCCCAGCAGGCAGGAGTTGGTGGCCAGCCCCAGTTATCTGGCTGCAGAAAAGTCAGCGCTGCACCCATCAGCTCAGCACCTAGCTGTCAACCAGCATAAAAGGGGTGGCAATAAGAAACAGGGATTAAAAACATTTTTATTAGACCGGTGGGAAACTACTGAAGCATTAGCATTTTTTAATTGCTTGCGATACTGCGTATGTGTGAGACGATGATGAACAGCAAGCAGAGGGTTTTTCCTCCTCCCCTTTGTAGCGCTACATAATTCCTCCACTGCTTAGGTCTGTTTGCTTGCTTGCTCATGTTCCTATATGGTAAACTGCCTCCTGTTAGCTTTGCCCACCCCAAGAAGCCCCCAGCACATGCCATGTGTCCTGAGCCTGGCTGGGGCCCCTGTGGTCCCAAAGGGAGGCCATTGAGCTGCGGCACATCTCCTTTCCCTGCAGCAAAGGCAGCGAGCCCACAGCCCTGGCTCGTGGCTTGATGCAGGTTGTCAAAATGCGGTTGAAATATTGTGGTTTTCACAGGCCAAGTCAAATGCAATACCCGAACAAGAAGACTGTGTATGAGGGTGACTGCACTCGGGGGATCGGGGAGGTAAATGTCATCTCCAGCGCTGGGTGGTGAGGACCACTGAGAACTTACACCCTCCTCAAGGAGCTGGAGAGTGAATGGACGGGGGGGCTTTCCCTCGCCTCCTCCCCTGCCTGCAATAGGAATAATTTTCTAACCAGTAGTTGTATATGCCATGAAAAACATGATTGAATCATATGCTTCAGAGTCCTTGCTAATCTCTGTTCTCATAAATCAAGAAGGTAAATATAGATCAGTTATTGCCTGGGTTTATCAGTGTATATTTTAGCAGAAGCCGGGCTGTCAATGCTTTATGTAGACAGTGAGGACACACCTAGCATTAATCTGGTTTGTCTGATTGATGTGTTCGTTTCTGTTTTGCTGACTAGATACATTAAGAAATTACTCATTGGCTCCTCGTGGTTTTTAACTGAAATCTACTTTACTGTACCCGAAAGCAGGAAACAAAGCAAAACTCTTCATTTTCCTATGTGTCCTGCACAGAGAAGATGGCACCAGCTCCTTCTTCAGCACTCATTTCCAGCTCCTTTCAGCGCTGGTTTCATGAGACTGAAAACATCACCTCAGATGAGGTAAACATTTTCATAAAAGCCATTAGCTTCTCTGTGGAAAAGCCCAGTGGATTTTTCTATGAGAAGTAATTTTTAAAAGCCTGTCTTTATAAATGTGCAAAGTTAAGGGCCAGGAAAATAACAATAAAAAAGACCCAACAGAATGGATCAAAGTAAACAACGTTTCATTTATGTACAATCCACCTGGTTTCAAGAGCTACGCTACCTCTATACCTGGCCCACTCCAAAACCCGTTCCTTAAAAGGTATATTTTTTAGCATTAGATCTAATTGAATTAGAAGCAACGCTATTATTTGGTTTGCATTCTGGATCAACTTTTTTTTCTGTCTACATACTAGTGGAAAAACTTTTTTTTTTTCCTTCAACTTTCCCATCCTTTCCCTGTGTTGTAAGACCAGAACCTTTTTGCATACTAGCTGGCACGTCAGTGATGAAAAACACGCTGTCCTAATATCCTCCCCCAGCACTGCAGAAGCTCGCTTGAAACCTATTTACTGCTAGGATGTGCATATTAATGCCTTGTCTTATTTGCCTCCACAAACAGAAAGGAAGCTATTTTAAGTTACTAGAAGATACACAAACTAACCAAAAATCCAATCTTCATTTTCTAGAGAAGCCATCTGGTTCATGTTCCTCCTTTTACAATATTTTTAAAGCATCTTTGGAGTACCCTTACGGACAGCACACCCCCACGTATCAAAGGAGGGTCGTTAAAGGATGGCTGCTCCGTGCCACGAGACCTGACGCGCGGCGAGTCGTTGCACCAAAGCCAGCGGAGCCGGCAGCCGTGCGGCTCGAGATCCCATTAGCATCTCGTAAGCGAGCTGGGCCCCCGATCGCTGATAATGATATAACGAATACCAAATTAAAACCAAAAACTATGCTACCACAGGCCATGACCTTATCAACCTCCCCTGAAAGCCGAGCTGCATCAGGCCCTGCGGTTCTTGACTAGGAGGTTTCAACTAATATGCCGCAGGTAATTCAATCCGTGCCACTCTGCTTTTTCAAGCAGCACCCAGCCAAGGCTGCATTACAATATTAAATCTGTGGTGACTTCAGAGGTGTAGGCCTTGGCTCATCGTACTTCAGCTCAGATACAAAATCAGGTTGAACAGACCTGGAATGACCCAGCCGAAATATCTTGGCTGAGCTTCCACTGAGAAATTGCATTTACTCCAAGGAAAACTGCACTATGGTTTCATCTGGGTATTGTTTTGCCTTCAGTGCTGACCCTTTCAAACACTGCCCTTTGGCTTTAGCAGTAAGAAATCATCGGGGAATAGTAGATCAATAGAAACGTCAATGACAACAAACTATCAGATCAATATAGTCCTCTTTTTTTCTGCAGTGCCGCCCATTTCAGAGCAGATGTGAGTGCTCTCCTGCTGAAGAGCCGATGCCATTTAGTTTCAGTCTGTGGGATGGTCACAAACCTTTCCTTTCCTGCAAGCCCTGCTCCCGGGATGACGGCAGTTATTCTGGACATGCAAAAAGGTACACTTGTGTGAAAAACAAACAACAGGCAATAAACCCTCTTATTTCCAGGCAAAGCAAATGCATTTGCACAAACAGCAGCCTCTCTTGAAATCCCAGGATGGGCAAAGCCCCATCCATTATTAGCAGCAAGGTGAAAAAATCAAGCAGTCTGTTAAAATGCCAAGGAAGCATTCACATCTTTCTCTTTTTTTTTTTTCCCCTAAGAAAAAACCAATTTTGGTTGGGTTTTTTTAATTATTATTCAAGCAGAAATAGTTTGAACTCTGGGTAAAATTTGGCAAGTAAATGCTAAAATACTCTGAAGACCATGAATTTTAACCTGGCGCTCTCAGCAGTAGCGTGTAAGCTATTTGTATAGAAAACCACAACAACCACCTTGACCTAATGCTGCTTTTCCTGAGGACAACAGACACAGCTTCTCCTGTGCGTAGGCAGCCTAGAAAAGAGTAAGCTGGACCTGTCACCACAGTGTGTTGCAGTGGAGACAGACGGCTCGTGGATGCTCGCCAGCCCTGTGTGCAGCAACAGGGGGTACCACTGCCCGCCCAGAGCCTGGCTCTGCCAGCTGGGTACAGCAAGATTAAGGTGACGGGGAGCTGCAATGAGTCTGGGATGGGGGCCATGAGAGACAACGAGGGAAAGCGACGGAGACCAAACACAGCCTGGTGTGTGCAGCATCACAGCAGAGCGCGTCAGCCCCAGAACAAGAAGCCCTTGCAGCAACACATCTTTCCTGCCCCCTGCTCAGGGCAGGTGAACCGAGCTATGAGACACCCTCAAAACACTAGCACACTTTTAACAAAACCATTTACAGCACCCGCTCCTATACCAAAGAAAAAAGTGTTCTCTCTGAGCTCTTTACTGATACAGTGAGTTTCTACCTAAAAGTAGCCCAGTGTGGCTCCTGCTAGAACCACAGCTTTACCGAGATGAGTAGGTGGCTACACAAAGCAAGCGTCTTCAGCTGAAGGGGCATCTCTTTACAGGGCATGAGAGGGGTGGCAAACACTGCGACGCACCGCTCTGGAGTAAGAACTTGAACTGCCAGAACAGGGCAGTGCCAACATATACAGACTATGTGTTGTACGTCGCATCAAACCCAAGGTGGCTGGCAGCTTCTGGAGAGCTTAAAGATATCAATTATGTGCTGCGCTTTTGGGGACCACCCGACAGGAGTCAAACCTATTCCTAACGCAGTCAGAGATATTACCCAGTGGTGACTCTACATCCAGAGTCACATCCTGCGTATGATCTGCCAACAAATCCATCAAACGTCCCTGCGCTGGTATAATTTTTTGTGCTATGGTACTTTATCTGTCACTCTCAGAACAGATAACTGAGACCAAATCCTGCCACCAGCTGCGCTCCTGTTACTTTAACTGAAATCCAGAAGAGCTGAACCCACCTGCAGGACAGCGGGAAATGATGCTCAGCAATGTAGACACAATTAATTAGAAAAGATTAATTAATAATTAAGACACAATAGTCATGGTTTACGTGGTGTGACCTGCATGGACAGATTGCACTAATCGGCTACACAGTGGCCCAAAGCATTAATGTTAAACCATGGGGTAAAGAAAATGAGAAGGCAACAAACCTGCTTCTGCCTGGTTTGTTGTTAAAAGCAGTCTTCACTGGATAAGAAAAAAAAGTGTGTGGTCCTTTAAATAACACAGCAGCCTCCAGACACTGAATCATTTAATCCCCTCTCGCTGGCAGCTGCTTTATCCCAGCATCCCCCAAAGACACGTCTGCAGTCCCTGTCCCAGCACGGGAAGGGGAGCCCCATCAGGGACTGCAGCTCCCTGTCCCTGAGGTGGGGTGTCCCCACATGAATCCCCCACCCCATGCAGCCCCTGACCCCATCACACAGGTCTTTATTTGCCCGTGGCCGAGGTTAACGCAGCTGTTTTGGTGCCAGTGGAAGCTCCGTGTTGGGGACGGTGATGGCACAACCAAAGAGCATCACTTCTTTTGTGGGCACCAGTGACAGCCTCCAGCCAGGGGAGAGGCCACAGATCATGCTGGAATTAGACTTGGGCTGTACTTTCACATATGGCTCTGAAAAGGATTTCTTTAATGCTCCATCCCCCCATCTCTATCTGATGAATGTGTCTGATGGATGCATTATCCATCTTCTCTGCTCAGCCTGGCATGGGTATCCTCCAGGACTTCATATCCTGGAGGATATGGAGCAAGAAAGAAAGAGGCTGGGAGAAATATTTGCTGGATAAAATCAAATGGCAAAGCACCCCTGTGCTTTGCTGCGCTGGGATTTTACCCCAATTTGTATTTATACCCATGCACCACCGAGGTTCCCCTTCCACGCAGCAGGAAGCACCCTGATATGGGTTTATAAGAAACACCCACATGGCTGTTTTCTTTTAACCCATCCAAGATGCCACTTAGCAGAGCAGAATAACCCTTTCCATTGCCCTAAGCCAGAATTAAGCTGATGGCAGTTCTGCTACAGACAAATAAATAATGAAGAGAGTTCCCTGTGAGCGCCGGGCTCCTTCCCTGCCTGGCTGTGTCAGGTTGCAGTCCCTGCGCATCAGGATAAGACCTCAGGGGGTCAGGGAGGAGGCAGGTACAGCTCACCACTCCAGGCACTTTCTTTCATCTCCCCAGCTGAACTGACCAGTGAGGTCAGGGTCCCATAAAACCCAGAGACAGCCCCTCGCCCAAAGAAATTACAGCCTATGCAGCCAACACACCCACGGAGACGGGGCAATATTTTCACGCTCATTTCACAGCATTAGGACTGCAAAGAGCAATGAAGCTCACCCAGGAAACCTGTCGCAGAGCCAGTAACTTGAGTGAGGTTTTCTAGGTCTCGAGTTGGGGCTTTAATTACAGGACTATCCTTCCTCATGCTGGTATCCTTTGTACCACCAGTCATCAACAGGAGGTGAGGCAGCAAGATTAAGCCCTCTTCTTATCCTCCTACATTAATGCCTCCACCACTTTGACCCCTACAGGGTACTCACTGAGGTTGCAACTGATGGAAAAGGAAGAAAAAAGTGGCCAAGCATTCTGGCCACAGTTCTTAAAATACCGGCACTTCTGCAGGGCTCCATCTCGTCTCTGCTCAGAGACACCATCAAGTGAGCTTTGCACTGGATGTCCCAGAGCTACTGCTGTTCGGTGAGTTATCTTGTGATGCCCCAGACCAAATCGGAGCGAGAACGCTTGCCAAAGCCATGGACATGAGTTATCGGGCATGCAGAGTGAGCAGGTGGAGGGCTGAGAAGCTCCCGTCACTGCGTCCCAGCAGCTGCTTCATAGGACGTCCCTGTAAGCAGCCTGGTGTTCGCAGGCAAAAGCAGCGCTTTCCTATGAAATATCAATCTTTCCTAAGAGCCAGCTGACACTCTCCAACCGCCTTTGCTAAGTGATAAGCATGTGATGGAGACTGTGCTTTCAGCCTTCAGCCCTGCTCATCTCACAAGGGCTGCTGGAGGGACCGCAGCCAGTGCACACGGATGTGGAAATGGCAAGAGAAAAATGCCACAGCTTCTCCCTGCTCGTCGCCATCAGAGTCTGGGGGTGAACCTTTGAAAATACATGATAATTTTCAATTCTCATGCCAATTTCAAATGTGATTTCTGACCGGAATTTGATTTTATTCCAAAACAGTTTTTATCCTACAACTTCATTTTATTTTTTCAAATAGGTTTTTATTTGGAAACATATCCCAAACAAGTGCGTCTTTGCAAAACCAACAAAAATGTGATGGGGTGACCAAGAACACAGATTGGGAGCCCAATGTAAATCCAAAGGGAACCCAAGCTGTTTCTCTTGAACAGCCCATTAGTCTCAGTTTTGATGACGTCAAAGTATTTTGAGAAACGGCACTAAGGAAAACTCAGCAAAATAAAGCGATTAGAGCTGAGCCTTTCCTTTCTGAGGAGGTGTCATGAAGGGAAAGAGGCCCCACAAGGTGGGGATGCTGGAAGCCCTAGAGAGACTTGGAGGCCAGCAGGCCAAGAGTGTATTGACTGCCCTAATAAAAAGATTTATAGACAAAGAAATAGCCCAGAAAACTGCAGGAACCATGGTATTTAAACGGCACAATTAATTAGTCATGGACGAAACATATATGAGGGGATTATGAGAGAGGTAAACAAACGTTTGAATACAAGGAAGAAAGAAAATCAATTAGGCGGCTTGTGCCCATGCGTATTCGGCGTCACAAAAAGGAAAGTTGTGTCCCACAAAACTGGAAAGGCCATATTTGATGCTGATAAGCAGAATAGCTGAGATAATAAGATAGCAGCTGGCGGAGATCCCTGCTATAAGGTGTTATTGAGGCCAAAGCCTTGGTCAAATTCGAAATAGGGTTAAATATTTAAATGACTAGTCAGATGGCCACTTGCCGTTTCAGAAAAATGGGCAGAAATTGTCTTGATCTTGAAACTAGGCAGTGCCTGGGGACAGAGGAAGTTCTGCTGCAAAAGCATCATTGTGTGCTTGGCCGCTGTGAGAAATTCTACCCTAATCTGAGGGTGATCTCGCTGATGGGACTGGTCTAGAGGGTGCCTTGGCCTCATCCAGTTCTTCATCCATATGACAGGCTCACATTTAATCAACTTGAAAAGCCCCATTAGAGGGGCAGAAATTCATCTTCCTGAAAGATTGGAAGTTACAAAACTCATGACAACAGGGTAAGGATTAATGAGACAGAGCTTAAGTGAGCCTCTGACAAAACACTTGTGCCCTTTATTACTCAGGGCGGTGGCAGGGTGTTTCGGGAGGCTAACTGTAGGTACCGCTGGATAAAACAGTAGATCAAGGCTGGATTGCAGCAGGGTCTGGAAAACTATTACACAGCAAAGTCTGCCAAAACAAGAGGTCTGAGCAGCAGAGGGAAGGGGGAGGGGGGGCGGCGGTGCTGCACAATGATTTGTACAAACTCGGGTGCCACAAGTATTTGCTAAGAGGACACCAAAGCCCCTCTCTCTGCTGATACCAACCAAAGCGCGAGGGACCAGCCGTGCTGATAGCACCAGCCTGAGGGTCAGCCCTCAGGGCATGCAGTCCCACGCTCTGGTATGCCAGCCCCAGGGAGTAAATATGACTCGAATGACTCCGAACCCACGCACACAGATAAGTCCCGTTAAAACTTGGCCACGCTGACAACCATTTCAGAAACACGCTCCCGCCTCGTGGCCTTTACTCACACGCTCCTTTCACTCACAGCAAAACAAGACGCAATAACAAACGGAGGAGCTTGTCTCTTTTGCTCAGATTTAGTCAGAGGGAAGCTCCTGAGATCAGCCATCCACAGCTGCGCCTAGTGCCCACAGACCACGCAAAAGCAGCTGGGGGAAGCCAGTGAATGAGAAGAGAAATGACGACCGAATGGGAAGTGTGGGGACTACAGACAGGGACGGGAGAGCAGCTGCAGCTCTGAGTGTTGCTTTCAGGCAATCAAAGAATAAGGAAAAGAATAAAAACAGGGTTTGAAAACTGCTGGTTGTGAGGAGGGTAATCAGCTAGCTGCACTTTGGCTCCAGCAAGGCTTTTTCAGCTGTGTGGTGTGATGCGTGCTGGCCAGAGCGGCAGGAAGGGAGCGGAGCATCGCGTCATCCCGCAATGACACCTTCTGCTGAGCAGCAATAACCTGGGAGAGGTCTTTTCTCCTCTTGTTTGGGAAGAGAGGGGCTGCAAAGAGGCTGCTGCGAGGGAAGGAGGAGAGGGATGTACGGAAGAGAGAGGAAGGAGCCTGGTGAGAAACTGGGAAAATGATGGCACATCTGGAAAGCCACAAAAAAATATCACAGAAATCAGGGCTGGAAAGGAAATCAGAGATGACATGTGGTCCTCCATCCCTCACAAAGACAGGGCAGCGGACATCCTGGCTGGGTTTATCTGTGCACTGTTGCTGTCTGTAGGTCCCCAGAAGGTCACTGCCATTGATGGGGTTCCTGTTGGGGTCACTCACATTTGGCAAAGGCTGGCTTCCCGAACTGACCCGAAGCTGAAGGATCACACTTTCATTTTTACCAGCAGATTTTTATTTCGGTGAACAAATAGCTTCTCTCCACTCGAGGCACAGCCCGCATCCGGGAACGGGTCCTGTTAGAAGTTATAGCATGAAGCTGTAACAGAGACTGAAATCTGATCCTTGCCAGACAGTGCTGGACGTGAAACCATTTTGGCTTTGATGTCAGAATGGTAAGAATACAGATACAGAGAGGGAGTGCTTCTAGAGGGAACTAAATAGCAAGAATCAAGAAATAAAAATGCAATAAGGAAAAATAAGGAATAATCTTGAACATGAACTCCCGCTACCCTCGAAAGCATCTATAGATATAAAATATAAAATATATCCTGCACCTGATACCTAACTCCTCCCAGCCAGGCCATGCAGAGGGCTGGCCAACACGGCACGCTGCATTACAGGAGGCATTATTTTAGTCCTAATTCTGCCTGTTCCAGGATTACAGTATTAACACCCAAATCTCACAGTGCGGCTCAAGGAGAAGACAAAGGCGGAGGGTGGGGGTGGGGGGAAGGTGTCCCCCCAACCCTCTGTCCCTGAGGTGAGGAAAACCCTGCTCTGGAGGAGGCAGCCAGGAGAGTTATTTTTCATCAGCAAGGCAATTTGGGAGAGGCCGCCCGCAGCCCTCAGGGCACCTGGGCAGGCGAGGGGGGGGGGACTCGGTGGGTGGGGACGTGGCCGGGGGGGGGGGGTGGCAGCCCCGCGTAGGAGGGTCTCCCGGGCCCGACCCGTGGGTATTACCGGGCGGTCACATGCGGCGGGCGGGGAGAGCGCCGAGAGGGGGAAGCGCTGAATAATTGAGGAGCTGCAGCGCCCTCATCCCTCCCTCCATCCCTCCCATCCCTCCCTCCGCCCTGCCTGCGCGGCCGGGAGCCGGGGCCGGCGGTGCCCGGCGCAGCCCCCCCACCCCTCCCGCCGGCTGCAGCACCGCAGCCGCCCCCACCGGGCTGCCCACCCGCGGCATCGCCCACCCGCCGCCCCTCCGCGCCCGGCGGTGAGTGCCCGCTACCCCCGGGGAGGGGATGGGAAGGGGGATGGAGGAAGAGGAGGGGAGGTGAAAGGGGGGGGGGGGCACGCGCTGCCACGCTCCGGCCCGGGGGGAGCCCCTCGGAGCATCTCGGGGTGCGGGGGGCGCGGGAGAGGTCTGGCCCGGCGCCCCATAGGGGAGGGCGGTCGCGGTGTGTGTTCCCCCCCCTCCACGGACGCAGGGTCGGCTCCTGCCCCACTCGGGGTCGGAGCGCCCCGGTTCCTCCGGGGACCCGATCCCGGGGGAACCCCATTGCCCCGGCCGTGTTTACAAACGGGGCACCCCCCGGGGGGGGTGGGGGAGGAGGGAACGTCAGGGCTGACGGCACGGGATTGATAGGAAACGGCGGGGGGGGGGGACGGGACAGACACAAAAAAATACAGAACGAGAGGAGGAATAACCGGGCGGTCTGATGGAAGCGACAGCTCTCGCTGCGGGTTCCCGAAGAAAACACGCGTGGGGAAAGGTCGGGACGCTGCGGGGGGTGGGCGGGGGGGGGCAAGAGGTAGAGAAGAAATCCGAGGAGAAGGGAACGCGGGAGGGAGGCGGGGCAGGAGGCGCGGGCGGCTCGGCCCGGCCGGGGGGCGCCGGATCACGCGTGGGGCCCGGCGGGCGCTGTCCGCGGTGCTGAAGCCCCGACGGGGCGGCCCCCGGTCTCCCCCCGAGGCCCACCCCCACGGACGGGGCCGGCCCACGCACACGGACCCGAGCGACGGCTCCGTCCTCCCGCCGGCGGCCGCAAAACTCCCTCCTGCAAGACTTAGAGGCTGGTAATGGAGTTCGCTTCGTTTTTACGTCAGCCCCGACTTGGTGCTGTTTATCAATTCCACACGGGTATTTTCACATTACCTAATACCAACCGTCTGCCCGCCTCAGCCCCGGGTAGGTGCACTTCGGCACCACGGTACCGAAAAATCTTTTCTCAAAATTGCTTTCCAAGCTCAGGTTCTGTGGCCTATAAAGGGCTAGTTTATACAGGTCGACTTTGTGCCTTCCTGACACAGGCTTTACCTAGAGAGCTCTAATATAGGGCTTCCTAAACCAACACGGGCTCCGGGGAGGGGTAGGAAGCAGTATTACTCAGACCAAACCCAGAGAAGACTTTCAGCTCAAAAGGGCCATGTCTGAATTAATCTAGCATATTAACTAATTACTCCTCCCAGTGTCCCTAAGTAGTAGGCAAGTACATTTTAGCATGCCAAGGCATTTATTTAATTGCCCAGAAACTGTCATGAGACTGAAAGTCTGATTACAAAAGATATTTACATGTGTTCGTTTTATTGGTACACATTGCTAAGGCATATGACTTACCATAGTTGAACAACAAATTGTAAACAAACAAAAAGCCTCAAACAAGCCAAACACAATACTAGAGTGAAAAGTTACCTAGATTAAACCGACTGTTTATCTGTTCTTAAAGTGTACTGCTCCATGGAGAATCCTTGATGCATGAGAAAGAGAGAACTAAGGGGTTCTTGCAGGAATCCAAGGCCCAAGAGCTGTTTCCCATTTTCATCTGTCAAAGGTGCTGAATTTTGCCAACAAAATAGAGACTGATGAGTAGTAAGTGATGCCAACAAAGAATCCTGGGTCCTCTCAGTAAAGTAAAGTCAAATGTACCATGCATATCAGAGAAGACAGGATGGAGGCAATATCTGCAATAGGACAAGCATTGAACAAGACCAAGAGGGGGAAAAAAAAAAAAAGCCTCTTTCAACTGCTGTTCAGTAAGGGGAGATGTCGGAAGGAAATTTTACCTCAGCCCTTGGAAACTGAGACTGGTAGAATACAGTAGATGTCAACAAAAATGACAGTAAAATTGGAAGTAAAAATAAAAAATGAAAGAAAGAAAAGCTAAAGTCTGTCAAGGACCAGAGAAAGGCCCTTACAATGGAGGAACTACAGCACCTGAGCAACACACTTCATTAAAAAGAAGGGTGGAAGGTGTCTACAGAAAGAAATCCCTGAGCGCAGAGTTGTTCCTCTGTCTGCCAAAGAAAGGCACAAGAACTAGTGCCAAGACACTAAAGCCCAAACATTCTGGTTTAAGTGAGGGATCACAGTTTTGAACAGTGGAGAGCAGATGACCTGATGAAGGAGCTATCAGAAAAACTGCTAGATACTCCATCTGTTTATGTCAAGGCTTGGTATCCTCCCAAAAGTTGCAACTTAGCCAAAGCAAGACACTGGGCTCCCTGCAGGAGCAGTTGCCTGGAAGCTAATGGCCTGCAATTCAGACAAACTCGGTGGACTTGGTGGTACCTTTGATCCTCAATTCCCCAAGGTAGGCAGAGATGTACAGCTTTGCTGCCAGGTGCCCCAGCCTCCCCTTTAGACAAGCGCAACATTCCCAGCAGGTAGGATTTATGACCACATACCAAAACCAGAACAAATGACTGACCAACTTATATATTTCGAATCCCCCCATTTTCCAACTTGTTTCATTAATTAACTCTCCCTAAAAAGAATCTCTTTGCGCATATTGCAGTAAAGTGAAGCAGTTTAAAACGTAAATCATTCTCCTTAGGGAGTCAGTCATGACTCCCAAGTCAAGATGTATCTTACCCTTCTCTAATATTTTAGGATTATATGAAAATGATGAAAATTCATTCTTTATGGAACTTCAGAATCTCAGAAAGGATCGTATCAGAAAGGATTCCAGCCCAAAGTATTTTAAAGGATGTATTTATAGGCTTACTTGACACTACTTCCTTCTTGAGCACAGACAGTCTGTTTTCTCAGTTCTGAAATCACACACGTATAATAAGATTTCATCCATCTTCCCTTGAAGGCAACAGGAGTTTTTCTAGAAAATTCAATGAGAACAGGATAACCTCTCAATGGCTAAATTAATGGTTTTCCTGTGAAGCCCTGCAACATTCAAGCAAACAGGATGGCAAGAACTTATACAAACATAAGTACTATCCTAGGCTCTTCATGAAAAAAAAAAAAAAAAAAAAAGAAAGAGGATAACAGAGTAGCCTGTAACAGAATGTACTTAGTCCCTCGGCCTTCTTAGCCCCCATAACCAAAACTTTGCTTTCAGAGCACCTGAGCTATTAAGATCATCATAATGTATATGTTTAAGCAACATGTAGCATTTGTGTCTTTCATATTGAGTAAAAAAATTAAAAAAATAAAAATCACTCCCAGGTTGATGCCCTCCATAAAATATAAAGCCATGGTTGTGCCTGAACTTATTCCTATGAGAGGCAGTAGACCTAGGGATGCAAAAGGATCCAGGGTCCAGAAATATAGTGGGCATTTTTAAACTACTTGCAGTGGGTATGAAAACCTGGCCAGAGTCTCACCTCAGTCCAGGGTGAGTCTGCTGAACTCATTAAGCCACCCACAGCAGAAATGGGAGCAGATTCAACTTAGATCCACAAGCCACAGAGGTTCCTACAACATTTTTCATTTACAAGCGATGAGGTGTAGCTAAGCCGTGGTTGTCAACTGGAAACTGCCTTCTAGCACCGAGCAATTTTTCTCTTGTATATCTTTCCTTGGCTCCTGGAATAGCAGCCCTGCCTCTA
This sequence comes from Phalacrocorax carbo, assembly GCF_963921805.1. Taxonomy (NCBI): domain Eukaryota; kingdom Metazoa; phylum Chordata; class Aves; order Suliformes; family Phalacrocoracidae; genus Phalacrocorax; species Phalacrocorax carbo. The sequence goes on along the minus strand of NC_087519.1, from coordinate 50,808,006 downwards.
GCCCATGCGGTCATCGGCACGGGGCTGGGTGCTCCAGCTAGTACTGAGGCTGCCACCACAGCCCAGCCCTTTCTGTCACCAGGGTGGAACATCCCTAGGAGAAAACTACTTTTTCCCCCACAATAAAACTGTCAGAGTGAAGCCCAGGCACTTATGAAACAAAACAAGCCGGGTGGAGCCACGCAGCACGTGACTCTATTGTTTCTGTTCCTCTGCACAGTGACTGTATCAATAATTTACTGAAATACATGATACCACAAATTAAATCTACCTGCAGGTGAACCTGCCTTGCGGTGCAGGTTTTTCAAGCACCACGTCCTAATTCTGGGGGGACAGAGTTACAGGATCAAGTGGTTTTCTGCCTATAGGGAAATGGGTTCCTGCTGCCGTGCCACACGTGTCTGTGGGGGTATCCATGTCAAAACTTTAGGCAGAGGTCTATAAAACCAAATATGTGGATTTGAGGGCAGCCCCTCTCAGCAGCCACGACTCTTGCTTGTTGGTGACCGTGACCTAAGTTGGTGGTTTGGTCCACTACTCCTGCAGGTCCTCAGCTCCCTGAGCGTGGGCTGGGTCTTACTCAACAAAGTCATTTTAAACCCAAGGATGGAAACACCCCCTTGTGCTGAGACACCACTTGCCCATCTGGGCATGTTCCACCCACAGCAGCATGATTAAAACTTAGCTTTAAATGCACGTGTGAGCATTATTGAACCAGGTCTTAATGATGGACACATTGTGTGGTACTAAATGAGCAACTGCTCCGTGGTGATCAGCAATGCCGGGGTGGCCTCCAGGTAGGATTTGGATACCCTAGTCTGGTAGAGAAGGAAATGTATGCTTCTCCTACCTGTCCTTCATCCTTGGCTGGGAACAGGCAGAAAGCACTGGCGACAGGTCTCACACTGCTCCAGCCCTGCAGCGAGGCACTCGGGAAGCATCTGGATACACCAGTGCCTTGTCTAAGGCACCTGGGAACAGCAGGTGTGTTCCACTCATTAACCGGCTGTGGAAGCAACAGGGACAAGGAGATGTGCAATTAATAACTAGGGTCACCAGCTCTGCGCAAAGTAAATTAAGACAGAAAGAAGGAATATGTCAAGTTCCTTTGGCTGAGAGCTCCAGCACAAACAAGAACTACAGCAATAATAATTCAGCAGCTCTCCTCTCTGCTCTTAATTGCATGCAGGCACACCGGTCAAGTTAAGCCTGCCAGGCAGGGCAGCTCACCATGGTGAGGCTCTACTTACTGTAGCTGGGAGACAAGATGTGTTGCCCCAGTGAAAGAGGTTGGGTTTTGGGATCTCACTGGCAAGGAAGGCTAAGAGCAAGTATGCAGTTAGCTACCGGGGTTTCAACGGCAAGCAAATTTTAATCTAAAGGTAATCACGTTGGCTCATGCTGGTTCCCTTGCTACACAAGGACATCTCTGGGCAGTGTGTGTGCATTGCTCAGGAATATTACAATACCCTAATTTGTATGCTATTAGCATTTTTATGACCATGAAATTCTTCATTTAATTCTGCTTCACTAGTACCATCCTAGATGCTGATTTAGTGTTAGGTGTGCATTCATAACTCACTCACTGGGAAATGTCAAAAAGCCCTCGTGCTACAACGCCAGGTATTACTCACGCTACACACTGCTTAGGTGTTGTGGTGCATTTGCCTGACTGACAATGATAAATGACTGAACACAGAAACTCTGTTCTAAATCATCATCTTTGATCAACTTTTGCTCACATTACTCATATAATCGGTTATGTTGAAATGCAGGAGGATTACTCATGTAAGGCAAGGATTTTTTGTCCCAGTGAATAATAGAATAAGCAGCTAAACATGTAATAAAAGCAGCAGGAGCTGCTATTCACTTCCTTGGAAGTGTGTTGAATCTACCTCATGCTTCTGTTGAGGAATTTGGTGATACAGGCTACAACCAAATTACCCCAGCTCTAGGCTTCCTTTTTCATGTGAAAAAGAAAACACCCCAAACCCAACACTGATTTGCATTTACTATTATTGTTTCTTCTGGAGCCTTTCATAGGCTTGGGATAGAAGGATGTGTCTTTCCAGCTTTTTCTGAGGAAAGTTTTTCTTTGAGAACCTCTCCTGCATTAATTAGCTGATAGCCAACATCATGGAAACGGGGTAGCGAAGCATAATCAATTGCACTTGTATAACCGCTGACGGAACACGATAACTAATTAACGAGACCACGTGCACGTACAATCGAGAAATGCATTTGAAACCCGGCAAGAACTGAACTGTGTTTGTAAGCCTGATGTGTTTACGGCATAAAAGACCACTTCAGACTCCTACTAAATTATTACAAAAAGCCGGAAAGGCTGCTGGTAAGCAAGAATCAGTGTTGAGAGGAAAACAACTATTTCTTAGTGGGGAATAAAGGTATCTCTAAAACCCAGCAATCTTCAAAATAAAAACAAAGGCTTAAAAATAGTGGATTTTCATGTCCTGTGTTTGATATGCAGGTCATTTTTTTCCTGGTTTGGACAACAAAGCCAAAGTGTTAAATCAGTAATTCACTGAAAAAAATTTAACTTGTGTTTTTGCCACTGAAATTCAGAATGTTTCCCAGAAATGCAGTAAGTTGTCATAACGATGCATCAGCCCAAGTCTCGCAACAGTAAAAATCCATTTTGTTTAGAAAGCTTCACACATTAATAAATAACCCAGTCTGTGAATTATGTCAAATGAAAAAAAGCTCTTCTGGCTGGCCCAGAGCAAACCGTAATGACTTTCATCCTGCAGTGTAAAAGTATGGATCCACAGAGGAAAGAATAAGAAAGCACAACCCAGTAATTACAGAGATTTCCTCCTGCATGCTGTTAAAGCAAAGACAGTTTTTAAATGAGTATAATTCTAGAAGAGACTGTCGGGTAACCCAGGTTTAAACATTTCAGTGATACAAAGGCAGCCCTTGTCCACTCTGACAGTGAGATTCGTTACAGAAAACGTGTATCTAATCAAAGCAGTAATTACTGAAAGTAGAATCCATTACCCAAAATTAAGAAAAAGCCCTGAGCCGCAAACCCAAGGCAACCACTCCGCTGGTGCCAATAGCAGTCGTACTGCTAGAACAACATCTACCTAGCACTGCAAACAGGCGACTCACGCTCATCCGGAGAAGATACCATGCTAGCAGGAAGATGCCTTTTTCCCTTCGTGAAGGCTCAGGGTCAAAACCAGAGGGAAGGTTGCAGAAGTACCTGCCAGCACACGAGACGAATCTCGGTTCCTGGGCACCCGGCCCACAGCGTTTTAAACGCCGGGATTTCAGAGGTCAGCACATTAGTCCTTGAAACAGCCCGAGCACCCAGAGCCGTGAGCACAGCGTCCTTCGGGAGTTTCATTTGTTCGGTCATGCTGTGGCTCGTGACTGCAAAAGGACGGGGGAGGCCCTGTCTGATCGCCATGAGCATTGGTATAAATATCTGCATTTCAAATGCAAAATGACGCAGCCGCCACAAATGAGCGCTTGAAGGTGCACAGAGCCACCAGGGTCCTTCTGCGGATGACCCCGGGCAGGTAGAAGAGCAATATTGTTTTCAGCAAGGGGCAGCTAGGGGAGTTTTAATAGTTTTTAGCATCTTTCCGCTTCCTTAGAAAACCCAACTGAATTAACCACTCATGCACTTCTGTAAGGTAGCTACTTTCTCCATTTTACTGATGGAGGAACAAATTTACTAATTTCATGTGGTTTCATCACTCTCATAGAGCAATTACCAGAAGTTCCTCGTTCCCCATCTCCTGCTCAGCTCGCCCATCTGTTGATTTGTCATTTCCCTGCATTAGCAGCATTGTTACGTTTTTTAAGGCTTTTACTTTGCCATCTCAAGACAACAATGACAAACTAGACCTTTTTGAAAACGTGCAAATTGATTATACCTCTTTCTGCATAATTGTCTCTCTTCCCCTCTTCCCCCTTTCCCCCGCCTTCTGGTGGTTAAATAGCTTTTTTTTTTGCAAACACAAATGGAGCACTTCATGCATATTGCATTACTTGCAGCTCGGCACTCACAGACTGTTGTATCTGTCAGAAGTATCCTGCACTCAGTCCTACTCTGCACCATGAGGAATCATTGGTACCCATACAAAAAAGGCAGAAAACAAGTGGAAAACCAAAATGCCAGGCATAGGACTGCCTTCTACAGGCACAAGGGAGAAGGACAGTGGAAAACCTGATATTGTGGGGAGGTGGATTTACTGTCTAAAGGGAGGGGATGTGCCTCCACGGATGCCCATGAGCATCTCAGAAAGGGAGACCAGCGCACTTGGGTTTCCATCCCCTGCAGGCTGCAGGAGCTACAGGTGCTATCTCCAAATGCATCCAGCCTCTGGGAAGGAGGAAAACACAATTCCTCCAGCCCCAGAGCTGTTTCTCACTAGCCTGATGCTCCAGGATCCCAAGGGACCCTGACAGCCTTAACCAACTGCTTGTGAGGTATTTAATTAACCCTGGCAAAGTTTAGAACAACCCAATATCAAGGGATCTGCTGCCTTCACCACGACCGGCTCCAGTTTCACCTCTGAATGCATTATTTCAGCTCCCACCTATTCCTCATCCAGGCAGGAAGGTGAGCTCTCAGCCACCTAAACCTCCTCACTGCTCACCTTCACAGACACGGTGCCCAAAGTCTGGTGCTCAAATACTGAATTAGCTCTTTAGCTTAGGAATTGGGACCCACCAGCTGCAAGACAAAAAGAAGGTTTGACATCTCTCCCGTCCTTCCCTCTGCCTTTCCCCTGGTTTATGCAGGCAGCCCAGTCTCTCCCCAGAGACAACAGCAGGTAAACCAGCACACTGTATCACCCTTCTGAAGGCTGGAGAGGGGCAAAAAGGGTAATCTTAACGTACATGCTAATTATTTTACTGGATTACATGTCTATGCTCTTTTGACTCTTCCTTGCACTAGAGACTAGAATTCAAAGTTTAGGTTTTAAGGACTTCTGGGGGCCAGCTCTGGGTGTGTGGCACCCTTGCCTTATATTTTTGGTCAAGGTAAATATTTCCTCTTTTGTTTTGCTTATTTGTCAAAGAAGATAATGATGTTTAGCCATTTTACAGCAGTGTCAACATTGGTCAAGCAGTTAAAGTAACAGAGATGGAAGTAGCACAGACAAGTGCTGCTCAACCCCTCCACTTCCATTTTGCTATGAAGACACACACACAAAAAAACCCAACAAATCCCTGAACCTATTCTTTTAGTTGATGCAACACACCAAGTTGGTCGTCAGCATGAAATACATCACTAGTTTAATTTAGAAAGAATTTTAGTTTAAAATAACCACAGCTCCACTTGAATTGCCCAAGTAGAGGTAAAAATGGAAAGATTAAAAATAAAAGAGCCCAAAATTAAGAGCACAGGCACAAGGCCAGATTGCTGAAGCTGGACCCACATCAGCAGTGCCGGGACTGGCAGGGACCAGCCCTCGCTCTCAGCTCTGTTCCTGGCTTCTAAATCCCTTTAAGGAGGGCTGCTGATGGAGACAGAGCCAGCTTTTACAGTGGCAGCCCAGCTGGGGATCAACACTGTAAAAACAAGCACGCAACACTCCAAATCAAATCGCAGTCGCAATGAAAACATTAACGTGTTCAGCAGCCCCGGCAGAAGGCATCCCTCTGGCCGGCAGCCGCCGGGGCTGCTGCCTGACTCCCACCGCGCCGCATCGCGCCGCTGATGTCATTCCTCTGCCCGCTGGAGGAGCTGTAATGAAATTCAGTATCTTGTGTCTCTTCGTACAAATCCACCTCACCGTTACCGAGCCAGTAATTAAAAGAAAAAGTGGAGGGGCAGCAGGGAAGCCAGGCTAGCATGTTTCTGCCTCTTTCTCCTGTCTTTCGCGCGGGATCGCAGCGGGTTTGCTGCCAGGAGCCGCCTCTTGCATCCCCTTGAGCCCTGGGGGCTTTCCCCAGGGGTGATGCTGAAGCCCAGCTGCTCATGCAGACCCTACACAGAGCAAGCAGGGGGTCTGAGGGCTGTTGCTCCTGAAATCGTCTGTATTACTATTTCTGAGATCCACAGCAGGCAGGAACCTGCTTCAGTCCTGCATTTCTGGGGCATATGTCCCCTGGGCAAGGAGGAAGGGGCTTCTCCCATAGAAACCCCTGCATCTAACTGGGCGCTGCTGCCCCCTGTGCCAGGGCCATCCCAACCCAGGTGCTGTCAGGGCATCAGCAAGCATCTCTCTGTAGTAATTACTTCTGTGAGCCGTGAAAACCAGAGGAAACCCAACCTTTTCCTATTAATGAGTGCCCCTTCCTGGCTTTCTATCAATACACCAACAGGAGCTCTCTTTTTTCCATTATCACCATTGATGTTCTGTTTCTTGTCACACTCCCAGCATTTTTTAAAAGAGGTTTTTGCTTAAGGGTACCCCTACGGACTCCTGGATGGAGGGGAGTCATTAACAGAAAAATCAAATAGGCCATCCCAAAGCACAGACGAGGTATGGGGAAGCTCATCTGGGGAAGCTGGAGCTGCGGGGGGTGACAAGGACGGGTGATGCCAGGCGCTGCAGGGCACCGCGTTGCGTCTCACGGGCATGGGGCAACCAGCAGAAAGCAGCTTTACACCAAGAATCAATCAGCACCGAACCAGACGCTAAGGAAGATCCATGCCTGTAAATACCTAGGCCTCTCCTTCCGACTTGATTGCTGTTTTAGTTAATTTACCCTAATGAAGAAGAGTGTTTCGGTACAAACAGCGGTTGCTAACAAGCGCGCGGTGGCAGCAGCAAGCGCCAGCCGGCGAGGCGGCAGCGGGGGAAAACCAGCCCAGGCTGCCTGATGATGGAGAGCTGCGCAGCTCTGAAACCCGGCTGCAGCTCCCAGAGTAGGGCTCGCCCGCTCCGAGCCACAGCTCCCTTGAGCTTCCCGGGTTTATAATGAAGAAAGCAGATAAAAACCACAAGTAAAACTCTCCTTCCCTCTCACTGTGTGCTCCTAGCTAGCCAAGGTTAGTGGAGCAGAGCAGAAATGAACCACGTAGATGGTTGCCATCCATGAGATTATTTTTTATAGCTTTAACTGGAGCGAAAGGATGTTTTCCAAGCTACAGAGCAGCAATATGCTGGTCTCGCTTAAACATCTGGAATAGTTTTAAATGATCACTACAATCGAATATAACGGCAATTATAGAGTTATTTAATTTCAGATGTTTCAGAGGGTTTTTCCCCTTGGTGACTCAGAAGGGGCTGTACGAATCCCAGGGCTACATCAGGCTGCCCCATGGCAGTGGACAGCCATGCAGGAGGACACGGTCCCAGCCCAGCCCCAGGCAGCTGGAAGAGCTCAGCAGCCTAAATCTGGACACATCACAGATCCACCAGCCAGTCCCTCCTTTAAATTTAAACCATTTAAAATATTTAAGTTTTTCATTATTGTAGCAGTTAAAAATTATTCCTGGACAAGACTGCCATGTCTTGCCTTGAGGTTCTTCGCAAAGAGTGAGAAAGTAATTTCTGTACCCTGATGTGCCTTGAGAGTGAACTGGACTGTCCAAATCAGTCACGCTCAGCTCTCTTCAGTTTGGGAGATGCACTAATTCTGCCAATGTGGATCCCTCCAGCAAGATCTGAGCATATGTCACCCTTCTCAACCCCTTCATCAGCCACCCATGGACACCACAGACAAGATGATGAAAAACTGCTGATCTCAAACCACATCAGTGCCAATCCTCTTAAAACATGGGGCAGGTCTGCCTATGCCAAAGCCCAAAGCTGGTGATGGGACCAAGGATGAGCCTGCAGCCTTGGTATCTCCATCCCACGCCATCCTACCTCTTCTGGTGACCCAGTAACTCCTCCGGGACAAGCACAGCCTTCACAAAAGCATCAAGAAACAGTATAAAGACATCAAAAGACACAAATTGGCCCTTCCCAGTGTTCATCTCTTCCCATAGTTAGTCACCCAGCTTTCATTTGTCCAGCCTCAACCTCCAGCTATTGATTCTCATTATGCTTTTCCTTACAAGAGCTAAGAGCTGAGTCTTCAGTATCTTATTTTCACCTTGCAATGGTATTTTGCCATGAATAAACCAAGGACAGGCTCAGTTGGGAAAGATATTTTCTTATAGTATGAAGTACGTGAGAAAATTGCACAGAGATAAGGGTGTCTAGATCGTAACGGTTCAAAACCAGACAGATGTTTCTGCCCTGCCTCTCTGCTAGTTTGTCAATCTGGTGCAAACCTAAGCATAGCAACCTCAGTCTTTCAGACTCAGTTAGGAGCATCCATAAAGTCCAAGTAAGCAAAATAATTAAATAAGGTATGGGAAGTGTTGGGTGACGTGCTGCAAGACCTCTTTGCCAACCTGAGCTCCAGACATATTGTGCTTTGGATAAAAGGAGGATTAATTTTGGGTGGTAATCACTTTGGTTAGGGGACTTATTTCTTCCACAGCCAAAACACAGCCCTGGCAAAGCAGATCCACCCTGGAGGCACCAGCACATGGGCACACTGCCCCGTCCCAGCTGGTGCAGACCCTCTGAGCTCTGGCTCAGCTGCCCTCTTTCAACACAAACCTTCATTTAAACCAGAAAGTAAAACCTAATGTGACATCCAGCCCATGCCAGAAACCATCTGACTCTTTGAGCAACCCAAAAGCCAAACCCAGTTTTTATTCTCAACACAAAGATGCACATTTCCTCAAGAGCAGTGACAATTTTTCCTTATTATTATTCTCAGCTAGAACATCCAACCTTTCAGCTTACGGTTGCTCAAGGTAAAAAATCAGCACAATTTGAACTGCGATCAACCAAAACATGAAATGAATGCTGTGTTTTATTTAATAAACTCCAGCAACACAAGGCTGCCTGACAGACACAATGTAATTTGTTTTGGATATAAAGATGGAAAAATAATTGTTTTGTCTTCAAGGCAATTAAAAAAAAAAAAGATTTCTGCATTAACAGGAAGAAAGCTGCCAGGCTAAAATTCATATTTAATAAACTATTTTTCCTGTTCCCGTATATTAGCATTCAGAGATTGTCAATTCTTGTTATTTTCCTCAAAGTCAAGAAGTCATCGTGTGTCACTGAGAAGTCATTACTGCTGGTATTAGGAGCTCACCTGAGAACTACATGGTTTGCTAAAAAAACAGCAGAGAAGAGAGTGAGAAATGGCAGTTCTTGAATAGTTCTTGAAAATATGACTTAAGATGAAAAAGCAGAGAGAAAGAGCAAATCAAGAGAATTTAATTATTTTTAAGACAGTCTCATGATTTGGAATCATAAGACAGTTTTAAAGCTTCTGTCAAGCTTCTCTCTCAGCTCGCCTTAACCACGTAGAAGCTGGACCCCTGGGTTTGTTACAGCTACTCCAGAAAAACAACATCCTTAATTAAAAAAAATATTTCCTAAAAAATTAAGCAAATAACTACAAAAATTAAGTGATAAATTGGATGAAGAAACCACACCAAGGACTCTTTTTAACCACATGATTCACTAGATGATCCCTGAGGTCCCTTCCAACCTAGGCTTCTGTGATTCTCTGTGTGTGACCTGAACAAGCAGCACACTTTAAAACTTTCCCCTTTAGGGTTCACCAGGATAACGGTAGCACGCAAGAAGAAAACCCAACCAGAACAGCCAGAGAGCTGTAAGACCCAACTTCTGTAGCACTAAAAAAGTCACCAATTTGTGGTGATCAAGCCCCGTAGCTGGCCGCAGCCCGGCACAGGCAGGCAGGAGTCTCAACACACTAGATAGAGGAGCAAAGCTACGGTCCCAGACTCTCTGGGGGTTTTGCAGCACAGGTGGAGCACAGCAATGCCCCGCGGAAGGTCCCGTGTGGGTGTGCACAGCGATGGCGGGCTGACACACGGTACCCACAGGAGCATCCCCACTCCCAGGGCATACTGCGGAGCTGCTGGGCTTGGGGCTGGGCTTGGTCCCCACCGGGACCCAAGGTGCCGCGGTAGCCACCAGCACTCCACAGTTATACAGAGCCATCAGCGCTTTTGGTAGCAATTAAGCCACGTAATGGGCACTTGGAGGGTATCAGGTTCCTGCTGCTTATGGGGCTGTATTAATAACTGGGGATAACACCATAAAACCAAACATGAAGAGGGGCAGAGCATCTCTATTGTGTAAAACAGCTAGGACAGAGAAAAAAGATTTTTCCAGAGCAGCAGCATTGGTGAAAACAAAGCTCCCCTCAGGGCTCTCCCAGAGTTGGATCCCAGCCAGAAAATGGCTTGGATGCCTCTTTTGGTTCCTCCAAGTGGAGCACATCCCTCTTTTTTCACTCTTTCAGTTAAAAACTGTGTTCCTCTCTCTCGCAGCCAGGCCGCCAGCGCAGGAGGGAGATGCAGCTGCAGCCCTGAGCAGGTGCTGCTGAAACCATCCGTGACCCACCTCCGCCAAGCCCAGCACCAGCCATGAGCCGCTTCTTCTCACGCCTGGACCCGCGGCGGGTGCCGTGGGGGGCGGCAGGCCATGCCCTGCGCACCCGCGTCCTGCGCACCAAGCCCGTGGAGTCGATGCTGGAGGGCACGGGGACCGCCTCCGCCCAGGGCGCCCGGCTGGCCAAGGTCCTCACCACCCTCGACCTCATCTCCCTCGGCGTCGGGAGCTGCGTGGGCACCGGCATGTACGTGGTGTCTGGCCTGGTGGCCAAGGAGATGGCAGGGCCCGGGGTCATCGTTTCCTTCATCATCGCTGCTGTTGCCTCCATCTTGTCAGGTGAGTCGTGCCGGTGGGTTTTCGAGAAACACACCATCTCGTGCATCCTCTGGCTCCATTTATGGGCAGACGCCTGGCAGGACCCGTGCTCAGCAGCACAAGCTACGAGGAGGCAATGACTTCTCCATAGACTAAAACATCCTTTCACACTAGGCTTATCCAGCTTATGGGGTGCACTGCCTCTCACTGCCCAAATGTCAGACCAAACCCTGTACGGGGAGACAGCAGCCCAAGCGTAATTACCCTGGTGAGCTGTTGATGGCTTCCCCAGGGATGGAGCCTGCGGTCAATACATTTTAAAACACCAGTGAGAGTTTCGCAGCGCGTGTCCCAGGCAGAGAGCGCAGCCAGACCACAGCATCGGAGAAAGAGCTCAACGTGGCTTGTGGGAAACCCGGTTTCAACAGGAAGGATATTGGTGGCTTGGGTAGCACCAGGGCCATCTGCTTTTGCTGTGGACATTGCTAACAGTTAACGAATTCCTCAATTAGTTTTGGAGTTGATTTTATTGGCTCCTATTCACGCAGGATCACTCTTTGAATTCCCAAACAGAAAAACACAACAAACAAACATGCAGAGAGAGAGTAAATATGTATTTTAGTGAAAAGCTGGTGAATTCCGTCTCCTCCGTAGGAACCCAGCTGAGCATATGGCTCGAGCTGCGGGTTCCCACATGAAGCCAGTACCGCTGGCATTTGTCCTTTCCAGATCAGTGCTAACACAATGATGCGATGTTCCTGCTCTCTCTTCTCAGAGGACTTTGCATGCTGTGGCAGCCTGGGATCCAGCTTTTATCCGCAGGTTGGATAAGAAAACTTGAGTAAATGGCAAAGGGCTTTGATAGAAGGCAGCAACAGCAAACACAGCAAAATAACCCAGCTCACCTTTTCAAGTCTCTGGATTTTTGTAGGGGGAAGTAGAAGCACATCATGCTCTTTCCCTGGAGGTTGCAGTGCTGCTCCATAGAGATCCCACCAAAGCCCGTGCGAGCTTGAGCCCCCTACCCCTGCAGCCCAGAGGCACAACCCTGGCACAGCATAGGGACAAACGTCACGTTCTCTCCAAAGCCGTGCCAGGGAAAGATCCTGGCGACGCTGGCTGGGGACCACCATGCAGAGAGCCCTGCCTCCCCGCAGGACCCCAGCGACAAGGCAGTTCAGACACACTTAATGCTGGCTCAGCCCAGGACAAAAGCTGAGAGTACGTAACGAGACCCCATTCTTATTTGGGATCCCAACACAACAAATGAACCAATATCCCCATTTTTTAACTGAGGCAGTAGATACCATCAGTGTCTTTTCCCTTTCACACTGGTCGCTTTCTCCTTTCTGTGAGGGTTTCAGTGGCCGTGATGCAAATCAAGAGCAAACAGAGCCTGGGTAGGTCTCATATATTAAAAAAAAAAACAAACCAAAACACACAACAAAAACCCACACTGTCCTCCAAAAGGGGCTTTTTCACCCCAGACATGAGCCCTGCCCCACAACGGGGAGCTCCTCCCGCCTTCGCCCACAGGAGCCCACATTGCTTCCCGCCTAGCTTTCATCTCCCCTTGCTTTTGTAGCCCTGGGAAAGTGTTTTGCAAAGGATGCAGTGTTTTGATAGTCTCCTTGGCCGTTTCCTCACTTCATGGTTGACGCTGCTGCTGTTTATAACAGCAACATGTTTTTGGCAAGTAAAACTGAGCAAGGGTTCGGGAGCTGGACGGGCTATCGGGCTCACAGGGGACGCGATTTCAGCTCTCACCTCACAGTCACTCGCGGTGTAGCGGGCGCTGAGCTCAGGCAAGCATGTGCAGACAGATTTTAAGGAGTTTCCCACAGTTTTTAGATGGGACCGCTACATCACCTGCTTTCCCTTGATATACTGAGGATCACTGAGTCAAATCCCACTGCCTGCAAAGTGAACCCAAGAGGATTTTGGCTAAAAAAGCCCCTTCCAGAAAGCCATTTGCCTTCCCTGGGAGTCAGCCACGGGGAAGCCCTGCCGGGCAGGATCCAGCAGTAGGAAACCCCTCCACACTGCTTAGCCTGGTTTCAGATAGGAATTTTTCTAATTTCATCTACCTGACAAATTCCAGTTATGCCTTCCCCTAGGTTTAAGCAACATGTGTCCTGTCAAGGAACCTACAGACATAGTATAATTGATTAAACTGATAAATTAAATTAAATCAATCTTTTTCATTCTCTCACTGGAAGGCCTTTTATTCAGCTCCCAGACAGAAACATTTCCCCAGCTTCCCTCCACAAAGCACAGGGGACACCGCGGGTGCCCTCCGTCAGCAGCCACCACTGGGACTCCCCACTCTCACCCCCATCTCAAAACATAACCCCTTCTTGGCAAAAAATCAGCAGTTTGCACCTTACCCAACCCCGTTACCCTCTCCACAGCCTTTTCCACTAGCCGTTGCTTGTCCCTTTAGTGGTTGCCTCTCCTACAGCAATACAACCTTGTTGACTGCATTTTGCGACCACCTTACTGCGAGCCCAGGTGCAGGTCAGCTCCCCCCTCACGATGGCTACCAGTGTGGGATAGTTTTCTCTGCCTCACAACCCCACAGGCTTCAGTGCCAGGCTGTGCAAGAAAAGAAGACACTCTCCCTCGGGAACTGCTCTGCAACCCCAGCAACCCTTAATGGGGGCTTCAAGCATAAAGCCACACTGTTCTGGAGCACATTGTCATGCTCTTACCTGGTACCCATGTGGGAGCAGGCTCAGCAACAGCCAGGGGGTCCAGCAGAGCAGGGGGGAAGCTAAACCTGTGCCTCAGGTGCTCCCTGCAGGGCAAGGGCTGGGATGAGGGGCTCCAGCTGCAGCTGATCATGAGCTGCTCAGGTGGTGCTGGAGGAACGGGAGTTGTTTTTCTAAGGAAGGTTTCTTTTAGAGCTGCCTTTTCTCTGTCCTCACACAGTGATCATGAAATACAGTGGACAGGCTCAGTGGTTTGCTGAAAATAGGATTTTGCTGTATACCTGCCTTGGCTGCTCTTGTTTAATGAGGGGTATTGTCTCTGGATTTCTTGGGTGGTAGCATGAATTAATTGATACTACCTCCAGCACTGATGAAAGGTGCCTCCTCAAAGGCTTGTTTCACCTGAAACATTGCTCCTGCTGTGCCAGTGCCCTGTGGGATGTCTCATGGTCCTTGTGTGTCCTCATGCCAGGTGGCAGTGGGATGGTCAACATCCACACAGCAACCACCACTGCCCCGGCACACCAAAAGCAACGCAGCAGCCAAGAGGGTGCACTGAGCTGTGGCTCTTGCCCCAGCCCCTTCTACCACTGGTTGTGCTGCCCAGCAGCTATTGCAGTGCTGGAGTTTGAGGTTGAAGGCAGCGGGGGCTTTGTGGTCCCTCCTCCTGCCCCACCGAGGCACTGCTCACCAGCAAAAGTCCCCTCCAGGAAGGTCAGGATGCCCAGTGTGGCCCTAAGCCACCACTAACACAAAAACATCTAACTGGTTGGAAAGCTGCTGGCTGCCTCACCCTCTACCTCCAAACAAGATAAACCAGAGAATGGAGGGGTCAATTAAACCAGAAAAACGAGCTTTTTTAGATGGGATTTTGGAAGGGACAATGTCATGGAGAAAACCCCTCAGCTATGCTTATGTCCTTCTGAATAATGTCAATAACTGTATAATTACACCGGCATAATGACTGCCATGCCAATTACACAGTGTAGCTAATATTCAAGGGAAAGAAACGGTCTTCCGTAAAAAGACTAATCTTCCAAACACCCACTGTGTTAGCTTGTTTTCTGCAGAAACTTGCAGTCATTCTTGACTGGGGGCTTATGATGATATTATCTGCCTTTTTAAGCAGAGAGGAAAGTGCTGTGAACCCCGTTTCTGATGGAGGACCTGCAGCACTGCAAAGCAAAGTGATTTGATTAATGCTGCCCAATACAGCCAGTGGCAATTAGGGATGGATGGTGGATTTTGCATCTCATGTCCCCTGGACTGGATGCTGCATGCTATGATAAAAAGGAGTTTATTTTCTTAATATATGCTGATACTTAATGGAGATATCCACAACGTGTTGCTGTATGCAATGCATAGTGAAAGATTAATCTTCCATTTAGGGATCCTAGTAGAGTAATTGAGAACTCAAACATTTTATACATATTAATATCTTTGCTTTGCTGTTACCATTCTTTATCAATAACAATCCTCTTTAAGCCTTATCTTGTCATTGGCTAAAAGTAGAGCTGCCTCTAAGAAAGATTATATGATTTTTAAGGCCATCAAAGAGAGAAACTAGACACTTGTCCTCATCAGAGCACATGTTTCGTAAATCATTCAGGCCTGCAGTTATCTGTGAATGACTTACCTTTGCCGAGCGCATGCATTTTTCATCAGCTTTGAATAATGACTCTTTGTAGGGCTGGATGATGGGGACGTCTTGCTGCTCCTGCAGTTGGGCCTGCTTTGCAGAAATCAAGTTTTGAAGAGGCCCCTTGAAAAGCATACAAGTTAAACAGTGAATGGAATATAAACATCCTCCAACACCAGGAAAAGAAGTGCCACCAAATTCAGCTTAAGGAGTCAATAATTCTGTGTTTGTACTGTGTAAAAGCTGCACTGACAGTAAGAGCAGCAACCTCATAACTTTTTATAAATTATTTATTCCTCCCTCTAGATGGAACTGATTGCAGTTTTGGAGGAATTATTATCTTCTAAACAGAGAAAAGTAGCTCATAAAGAACTCAATAATTACTACATGTTTACACAACGATAACAGCCCTAACACTTTAACCTGTATGAGCTGAACTGGGGTCTTCCAGGCAGGGTCTTAATTGGTGTTAAACATGCAGGATGCAGTGTGGCCTTCCAGCACTTGTTCTGACTAATATTTGGGGAATTTATGACTAAGTCCATCTATTCCTTTTAAATAAAAGCTAATGGTTGTTTTAAGACAGCAATGTGTCAGGGTCAGGTTTTTATTAAAAAGTATCCTGACATAGTAAGTACACAAGGAGTTTGGAAAGTATACAAGTCCACTGAAATCTCCTCCCAAACAGCTCCAGTTAAATACTTATTTTTGCTTTTCTTTTCTTCTTCTACAGAGTTAGTTTTGCAAATATTCTCCAGAATGAGACTTACATGTAACATTTTTAAGTGTTAAAATAACTTATGCTCTCTATGTAAGATGGCTTCAAACTCCTCTCTACAGATCACAGAATCCCAGACTGGCGGGGGCTGGCAGGGCCCCCTGGAGCTCACCCCGTCCCACCCCCTGCGTGAGCAGGCACCCCCAGAGCAGGGGCACAGGGCCGCGTCCAGGCGGGGGGTGAATGTCTCCAGGGAAGGGACCCCACAGCCTCTCTGGGCAGCCTGTGCCCCTGCTCTGGCACCCGCACAGGGAAGGGGTTTGTCCTCATGTTCAGGGGGAGCTTCCCGTGTTCCAGCTTGTGCCCGTGGCCCCAGTGCCTGTCGGTGGGCACTGCTGAAAGGAGCCGAGTCCCATCGTCCTGACACCACCCTTTATATATTTATATGTACTGATGAGATCCCCCCTCAGTGTTCTCTTCTCCAGGCTGAATAAATGCAAGTCTCTCAGCCTTTCCTCATGAGGGAGATGCTCCTGTGCCCCTCTTGCATGGGTACGAACGAGAGCAAGGTGATCAGGACAGTGCTCATGCCTGGGTCTGCACAGCAATAACCCAGGATAAGCATTTGGAGATTGCAGTCAGAGCAGGGAGGGGTGTAACCTTGTGTGAGCCCTCCTGTGTCATCTTGCCATAGGATGGGGCTGCACAACACTGGTCCAGGTTCCCAGGCAATGGCTACAACCATCCCTGACCTCCTTGTGCCCAAACACTGTCCTCTGGCAGGTCTCACTGCAACCTCCTTTCCCAGGGCTACGATGTTTTCTGCAACCAGAAGCGTTGGGAGCTTGTCAGGATATTGATACCACAAATAAAATATATGAGAGAAACATTCCTGGCAAAGATCATATTATGGTGTCACTGTTGGTTGGGGAAGAAGAAGTATCTGTCACCATCAGAGCTACTGCAGGGAAACAGTGCTTCAAGGACTGCACCACCACCACTGCCCAGTTCTGCTCCCTGTGCCTGGATTTCCCCCCAGCTTCGGTTGTGCATCTGCAGGGCTGCAGCTGGCCATGCCAGAGGGTCCCACATCAGGGGCACACACCTGTGAGAAGGCTTTTCTACAACAGGCTGTATAGATTTGGGCAGTTTGAACTGTGTATCCTCAGAAAAATTCCATCATATCTTGATTTTAATGGGAAAATGGGCTGGGTTTTAAGCCAAGCAGCTGGGGAGGGAGGGTCACCATGGCCCCCTGTGAAGTCTCTGGGCTCCTTCTGATGCTGACTACAGCCCTGGGCACCTCCTGGCACCACCAGGCAGGTGGGACCAAGCCAGTCTTACTTTCTTTTTTTCCAAGCACATTCTCCTTATGTTGCTTCATATTTTTCTAAACAGGCGTTTGCTACGCTGAGTTTGGCGTACGGGTCCCCAAGACCACAGGCTCTGCCTACACCTACAGCTACGTGACGGTGGGAGAGTTCGTGGCGTTCTTCATCGGCTGGAACCTCATCCTGGAGTACCTGATCGGCACGGCCGCGGGCGCCAGCGCCCTCAGCAGCATGTTCGACTCGCTGGCCAACCACACCATCAGCCGCTGGATGATCAACAGCGTCGGGACATTGAACGGACTAGGTGCGTCACACCGTGCATGGCTACCTGCATTAACTAGGGCCTGAAAAGTAATTGGAAGCTTGTCAGAAGTCAGACATGGATATTAGGCTTCATTCATTATTTACCATCCGTCTGCCTCTGGTACTTTGCCTTTGCAGCCTGATTCGTAGATGGGATTCGGGGGGATGGGGTACGTGATACTTTGAGCCCCTTCAGGATGAGCTGGCATTTAACAGAATAAGCACCCAGAAAAATTAGTGGAATATCAGAGGCTAATGACAGCACAGGAGCGCTTCACCCAGCGCAAGCGCTCTGCTCAGTCCCATTAAGGCACACGCAGAGGCTTGTTAGAGAGTACAAGCTGGTGTCTGCTGTCCTGCCACGTAGGAGCTCAGCACTGTGATGGTCCTGTATGACCAGCAGTTCCAGCAACAGTCCATGCTTCCTACCAGTAAGTAAAACAGCTAGCTGTCCTGTACCTGTGTCATGAGAACTTAAAGATTGATTGATTTTTTATTAGTACTTGGCAGATGCACGTTATACAAACTGGGGCCTGATCACTTGTTTGCTGCCCTCCCAAAACTCCTAACGGTGTCTTGAGGCATCAGGATTTATTACCTTAATAAAACAGCCTTAGCTAGCGAAGGCAGGGGCATCTGGAGACCACATCTGCAATGAGATCGGAGAGTTCTGCAAAGCCTCAGGGTCTGAAAAGCATTTTTTAAAGCCCCCACAGAGTTTCTGGAGATGCTCTCCACAGCTATGGATGGAGAGATACACACCTCTTTTCTCTTACCCAGGGAAAGGAGAGGAGTCATACCCCGACCTTCTCGCTCTGGTCATTGCTGTCATTGTCACCATCATCGTGGCCATGGGGGTGAAGAACTCGGTGGGGCTGAATAACGTGCTCAACATCATTAACCTGGCAGTCTGGATCTTCATCATGATTGCTGGCCTCTTCTATGTCAAAGGTGACAACTGGTCTGAAGGGCAGTTCCTGCCATTTGGATGGCCGGGGGTAAGTCCTGGGCGCACGGAGGGACACGCAGTACCTCAGCGGTGCCACCTACCTGCCACACACTCAGCTTTGCTCGTGGTAAACGCACCCTACTTCCACCGCAGTCTCCAAATCTCAGCCCTGCCAAACCCACCTGCACTTTGGCCAGGGACCTCCAAATTCCACCCCTGCAGGCTTGGATCCAGACCTCCTCACTCCACCAAACCCAAAGGGTACCTCAATGCTTTGCCCTTATCTCCTGCCTGATCTTAGAATAAACTCAGAACTTTTCCAGAATGTCCTCCTGAAAAGCCAGACTCCACACGAAAGTGTACACCAGAAAATGCCACCAATTGCCAGGCAATGGAGCAAAATGCAGTGGCCATCTGAGACAGGGTGCTCAGGAGGAGCTGGCTCAGCCTCTGCGGATGGGGGAGATACTTGTGTTGGCTGGTTTTCAACAACAATGTTCTCAAGCATTTGTTTTGAGCACTTCATAATGCCACCTGCCAGTACTTATTTTATGGATGTTCCCTCAAATCTTACTGAGAATTTGGACGTATTTGGCTTTTTTAGCTTGCTTGCACTGGTTTTTATCCAAGGATGAACAGAGACTGAAAATATCTCAGCTGGCCTAAACCCAAGATAATTTCTCAGATTTACACTGCTCGACTCCATCAGGGTTTTGTGCAGAAAAATAAGCAAGAAAGTAAAGTAAACCAAGAGTCTTGATTACTGAAAGGGTCCCAAGCTGCCATACAGTCCCTGCACCTCCCTTCAGTAAATCAATACCTCTCTGCCAGAGAATAACAGTGAGGAGAAGAGCACTGAGGCTCATTTGAGAGCAGAGGTGATATTTACCTTTGAATTGTGCTTGGCTTTTTATGCCATACAATAGGAATGAAAATGAGAAAATAGAAAATAGCTGTTTTGCTCCAATTCAACTCATAGTTTTAATACATATTCAAAACGCATTAAAACTGAGAGGGTCTTCCCATCATTTTCAGCTGGTTGTTTGTTTCTCAAATTGTAAAAGTAAATCTACCACAGCACAAGCATGAGATCCCCAGGAGCATAGGGAACATTTTAAAAAGGTAATTACAGGTAGTCCCCTGAAAAAGGTGAGTTTCACTGTGTCCTCCATCACTAGACAGCTGAGATGACAGAGATGTGATGGACGTGTGGTACCCAACTAGCTAGCTAGATGTATGAGAGGGTTTCACAGCTGCAAATTAGCTCACTCACAGCCGCAGAGTCTTCATCCTCCTGCAGCATTTCTTTCTTATAAATGTCCTTGCTAATACTGTATATCTTTAAAAATCACATTAAAAACATAACTAAACAGTACAAATAACTCCTCATCCAAGTGCTCCAACGTGTGCTCCTAACCTGTCTGCAGATTCCAAGCAAAATAGAGGTTGTTTGGAAAGCGGCGCACATCTGACTGTTGCTGCTCTCTTCTGCTTCCTCTGCTAGAGGAGCTTGCTGCCACATGAGAAATCTTGCTAAGATGGAATGTGTAAACATGCTCCAAATCCCTACCAATATAAACGGATTTGGGGTAGAGGACTGTGAAAGCAAACCTGAAATTGGTTAATTGTCTCCCCTGTTGCTGCCAGGATCTCCCAGCAGATCCGGGTACTGCGCGGGCACAGGTTTGTGGTGCACCACGAACGAGCTGCACATGCCTCCAGTGACTCGGGCTGCATGTTGAAATCTTTTTCCTAGACCAGATCGCTGAGTTATGGGTGCTCCCAGGGTATTCCTAGATGGGAACGCCCAGCTCTACGTGTGCGCCCCCTAATCCATCCCTACTCACCCTTTAGCTCAGACAAGACAGAACTGGGATCCTTCATTTTTGCTCAGTTCCCTCTCCCTGGTTGGGTGCCAGCCTCCCTCCTGGCACTCAGATGCTTGATCCTCCACGCAGGTGCTCAAAGGGGCTGCGACGTGTTTCTATGCCTTCATCGGCTTCGACATCATTGCTACCACGGGAGAAGAAGCAAAGAGTCCCAACACCTCCATCCCCTATGCCATCACGGCCTCGCTTGTCACGTGTTTGACAGCATATGTGTCTGTAAGTACAAGCTATAAGTACGTAAATGTACATAAATATGTATGTATGCATATATATATATATATATACAGAAAATACATAGATATATAGTGTGTCTTTTCTGGGCATCTGCACGGCTCCCCTCCCCAGGAGCTGGGGGCCAGTCTGACCCTTAGACAGGGCCCTTTCTTTGGTGGGAACTGAGACATCAGCTGTGTTTCCGTGTGACTGCAGTGTCCGGCCAAGGCTCCCCTCAGCCCCAGCCCGGTTTGTCCGCAGGATCCTGTCACCCTGCCGAGACCCTTCTGCCAGCTGCAGGGAAATGGTGTTGTCTCCTCCTGCCTCATCCCCATCTGCAGCTATTTTTGCATCCAGAAGTGCAGCAAAGCAGAAGGAGCAGCAGCATTGCAGCAATGTTTCTCCATGTGTTAGGGGAAGGCAGCACTGCCTCTGCTGGAGATATGGGAGAGGGTCCAAGTAAGGGGGAGAATGGGCAGGGATAGCCATGCGAGAGCTATCCAGCTGCTCTGCACCCCAATAAATGCATGCCTGTACTCAGGGATTTTCCCTGTAAAGTAGCAAAATTGAGTCACGGAGGAGAAAAAAATATTGTTCTGATCATTTCAAAGAAACTCACCCACTGCCTCTCCTGCTGCATGGTGGGCTCCCCTCAAAACCAATTTCTCTTTGGCTCAAATAGGACCAGGGTGATGCTCCAAGCAATGCCATCTTGGGTTTTGGGTCTGTCCCATGGGGAGTGCATGACTCAGGCAGCGCTGTGCCCACACAGGAACGTGGCCAATGCGGGTGTTACTCACCCCACCAAGTCCCACCAGCCTCCTGCATCACCACTGCAGGAAAGTTCAAGGTGGTGCCTTGTTGCCTTCAGAGGCCTTACCTCTAGCACTTTACATACCCTCCACAGGGGACATAGGGATATAATCCCAATCAGACTTGAAATTCTTTGGCTTTCCACCCTTGAGAAGCAGCCCCCGTGCCCTGTGGGTCCCCAGCTGACACCCATGTTCTGTTCCTCTCACCTTCCCCAGGTGAGCATCATCCTCACGCTGATGGTGCCCTACGACGCCATCGACACTGAGTCCCCGCTGATGGAAATGTTTGTGGCCCATGGCTTCTATGCGGCCAAGTTCATCGTCGCCATCGGCTCAGTGGCTGGCCTGACCGTCAGCTTGCTGGGCTCCCTATTCCCAATGCCAAGGGTCATTTATGCCATGGCTGGTGATGGGCTGCTCTTCAGGTCAGTCATGCCCATGCTGGCATTTATTTTTTGCCCCTTGGGACCCAGATGGGAAGTGTGCTGGGAGGGATGGGGACTGTCCTGCACCCTGACAGCCCGGTGCCATCACTGCAGGGAGCAGCTGGTACGCACAGGCTTGGTGATTGCAGAACGGGGCACACACCAAAGCAAAATCCTGGAGGAAAAAATCAGGAGAGATCTATGCAAAAGTATCTCGTTTGGTGATGGTACCTAGAGATTCAACTTATGTGAGGATGGGCACTTAATTCAGGTCTTACTTGCAAAGGAAAGCAGCTTATATGCATAAAATCTTGGCACTTATTTGCAAGCGTCCAAGTGCCCATTTCAGAGCTGGTTAGACCTAGATCTAACTCCAGATCCAGCCTCATCTGTATTTCCAGTCCTGGCTGTCTGGAGTCTAAGCACCAAAAAGCAACAAGAGCTGAAGGGATCACAGCTCTGAGCCTGGTCCCTGCAGCCAAGTAAGAATTACTGCGACAGAGAATGGCTGCCATCGGCAATTTTAACCTTCTGCAACCGTTTCACATTCCAGATTTTTGTCCCACGTCAGCTCTTACACGGAAACTCCCGTAGTGGCTTGTATCGTCTCTGGATTCCTTGCAGCACTGCTCTCCTTGCTGGTTAGCCTGAGGGACCTGATAGAAATGATGTCCATCGGCACGCTGCTCGCCTATACGTTGGTGTCCGTCTGTGTCCTGCTCCTCCGATACCAGCCTGAGAGTGACATCGATGGCTTCGTCAAGTTCCTCTCCGAGGAGCACACCAAGAAGAAGGAGGGCATCCTGGCCGACTGCGAGAAGGAAGCTTGCTCCCCAGGGAGCGAAGGAGAAGAGTTCACTGGCCCACCAACCAACACATGCGGGGCAAAAAATCTGCCATCTCTGGGGGATAACGAGATGCTAATTGGGAAATCTGATAAATCCACCTACAATGTGAATCACCCCAATTACGGCACGGTCGACATGACCTCAGGGATAGAGGCAGATGAGTCTGAGAACATCTACCTCATCAAGCTGAAGAAGCTGATCGGCCCTCGCTACTACACGATGAGGATCCACCTCGGACTGCCGGGGAAAATGGACCGCCCCACGGCAGCCACCGGCCACACGGTCACCACTTGTGTGCTCCTGCTTTTCGTCCTGATGTTCATCTTCTGCTCCTTCATCATTTTTGGGGCAGACTACATCTACGAGCAGAGCTGGTGGGCTATCCTCCTCGTCGTGCTGATGATCCTGCTCATCATCGTGCTGGTGTTTGTGATCTTGCAGCAGCCAGAAAACCCCAAGAAGCTGCCCTACATGGCACCTTGTCTGCCCTTCGTCCCTGCCTTTGCTATGCTGGTGAATATCTATCTCATGCTGAAGCTCTCCACAGTCACGTGGATCCGATTTGCCGTCTGGTGTTTCGTGGGTGAGTCCCAGATTAGTTTATTTTAATTTTTTAACTGACAGTCTTTTGAAAAGATGTTAATAACAACTTCCCTAATTAGAGTGCTTAGGCTGATGCTCCTTCAGCTGGGACATACCCAGTCCTTTGCATTTGCCCCTTGTCGTCATGAAGTTCTTAGAAACCTGGGTTCATCAAACCCCCAAACCACAGCTAAATGGAAAATTACACCTCCAGAAAATGTCAGTTTGATGGAAGTGAACTGCTCCATGCAAAGGTGACTATTTTGATGAATCTTTTGATACAAAGTAGGTGGGTTCTAGAAATTGCCTCGCAGGCAGGTTTCCTAGAGAAATTGGCCTGCTTTCTTGCTGTTTCACCCACTTGAGCTCTTCAGCAGCCCACGCCAAAATCTCAGCACTGTGTTTCTGAAGCCCAGAGCTGCCCAACCCCAACAGCCCTGGGAGAGACAGAGCCAAGGGATCTGTGGACTGTACCTCCTTTTCTAGGCCTAAGTCCTTACCTTTCTGGCAGGGGGATCTCGAGACTCACAGGCTCTGTAGTGGACCTTTTTTCACCAAATTTAGGCTTCCTGGCACATAGTCAGGAGCCCCGCATGTCCATAGTTTCCCTTGCTTGACTTTGCAACCCCCTCACTCCACAAACCCAAAAGAGCAGCTCTCATAGCTCCGCCTGAAGGCTCCCAAGTCTGGACTATAGAGAACTGAAGCAACAAGACAATATCAAAGCCAAGGGCTCTACAGAGAAATAATAACCCTATGGGTAAACATACATGTTGCAGCAGCCCACAGGAGCCCCAGTTGCAGACAACAGTCCCTGAGCATGGTGCCAGCACCCAAAAGGACCATCCCTGACCAAGTATCCCACCAGCAGCCCTCCTCTTTGGGAGCAGGGTTCAGGGTCCTGGGCTGAGAGGGAGAAAGTGGTGGGGAAAGAGAACGAGGATTAATGCAAAGCTCATAGTCAGCTGCCATCTCCCGTAAAGGCAGGAATCACCCCTCCTGGAGGAGGGCTGGGCAGGCACAGGCCACTATCCTTTGTGCTTTTCTCAGGCGCCTCCTGACATTTGGAAATATTCACGCTCAGCTGGCAGGGCCAGGCGATGACATGAACAGACCTTGGACCTCCTTCTGGTGTCTCAGAGAGTTTAGAGTGGTCTCATGGTTTCCACCCTTTGCAGGGAGGCTGCAACCATGTTTTCCTTCCATTTTACATTTCCCTCTTTTGCTTTGGGGTGAGGGCAGCAGTTACCCTGGGTCAGCCCTGAATGACTGAGGTCCCATAGCAAAGCTCCATCTCTGAGAGTCCTCAACTTCAAGCCGAACCATTGGGTGGTAGCTGCCACATGCACTCTTCGGGGTGGAGAAGACATGCTCGGTGCTTTTTTCTGCCCTCAAAGGCAATAGATGAAGCTGCAAATCCAGGGAAAACCCTTCTACCTGGCAGTAAAGATGACTCCAAAGCATCAGTTTAATCAGCTGTGGGTACATCTAACACCTCTTCAGCTGCCAGCAATGGCAATGAGTCAATTAAGCCACTTCGTTAAGGTGTGATGAACTCCACCAGCCCCATCCATGGCTGCTCACCAGTTGGGGGAGGAACACGCCATTTGTTTTTCTGGTAGAGCCATGTGGTCCTGCCACACAGACTCTGGATTAACCTCTCAAGCAGTCCCCCATGGCCAGTCCATGGCACGTGGAGAAGTCTGGGTTTCTCTGTGGACACATCTGGGGTAGGTTAATCCTAGGATCCACTGGAAATTAAATCTCCAGATAAATTTGCTTCAGGGGAAAGCATTGGTGCAGGAAGGTGAGATCAGGTAGGGCTGAAATGAAGTGAAACTCCTGAAGGAAGGAAGACAGGATTTCAGAGCTGTTTTAATACCAAATACGCTCATCCTAATAACCCTGGGCCATGGGTGGCTGCGAGCACCAGCTGGAGAGAGATTAAAAGCATAAGAAAACTCCAGAGAGTCAAGATGTGGGTTGTCGGCACTTGGGAGCCTCCATACATCTGCTGGGACCTGCTGTCCCACCGAAGCTGCAGATGGCACAATCACGTGGCCAGCAGTGATCCCAGCTGATGTTTAAAACATACAGTCCTCGGGTCACAGTTGGCAGCCCAAAAACACAAACTCAATAGGTTTGAAGAGCAGACATCAACTACAACATACACTGGCTTAAAAAATATAGGTATATTTACATACACTTAACTCTCACCAGCCGGTGCCAGCCTCATGCTGGGTGGGATGATGCTGGTGGTGAGCTGGGCTGGATCTCCCACCCACCCCTGGTGTGGGTTTTGGGGGGCAGGTGTTGTTTTGGGACACGGTGTGTTTATGGCAATATTGTACCTGGAGTCGTTGGGTCAGTGGGCGCAGCTGGGGTCCAATTCTCTCCCTCTCGCCCGCCGCAGGTCTGCTCATCTACTTTGGCTATGGGATGTGGAACAGCACGCTGGAGATCAGTGCCCGGGAGGAGGCCCTCCACCAGAGCACCTACCAGCGCTACGACGTGGACGTCGACCCCTTCTCCGTGGATGATGGCTTCTCCTACGCCACCGAGGGTGAGGGCTACCCAGGCTGGGGTCCCTCCGAGGACAAGGGCTTCTCGTACCAGCAAATGGCGGGAGCAAAGGAAAGCCATCGGACAAGTAGCAGGTCGAAAAGCAAAGGCAGGCACAAACTGCCGTCGGAGGCTCTCATCGCCAACGACGAGTTGGATTACTCACCTGAGTAGCGGGGCGGGCAGCGGGGCGCCGCGATGCCCAGCCGATGAGGAAAGCTTCCTGCGGCTTCCCCGTCCTGTCCCATCCTCCCCAGGTCCTCCACCACCACCCCGCTTACCTCCGGTCCTCGGGACACGCTCCGCGATTGCCGTTGACCACGAACCAAACACATCCGTGGCCCATCCTGCCTCCACTGGTCGGGTCCCGCTCTGGTGAATGCCGGCCAATCCCCTGGCACTGGTTGATCTCCTGGCACCAGCCGCACCGGCGGAGGTGGAGTGGGAGATGTGCCAAACTGGGAGGAGGTGGAAGGAGCCGCATGAGGGGATGAGATGAGATGTCCCCAGGGAATGTCCACTCAACAGCCACAGCGGTGAGATACCACTCTTAAATTTTTGGCACTTTCTTAGCACCTGTTTTTCTCTTTGAACCACCTTAGAAGTGATAGCTGAGCCAGAGGGACAGACGGGTAGGTGGGTACAAAATGGAGATGGACAAACCTCTTTCAAGGGAGTAGCTCAGAGGTGGATCCAGGGATGTTGGTCCCATCACACAGCATTTCCATGGCCCATTCTGGCGCAAAGGCACTTGATGCACACAGCAGTGCTACCCCCGTGTCCATCCCCCCACTCCAAATCCAGGCGTCCCGAATACTGGGATTCAAAATTAGTTGGTGTCTCAATCAAACCTTGAAATCCCAGCATGGCTGAACATCCCAAAACTGTGGTTGGGAGCCCGGTCCCATTTCTGGTCACAGTGAGGGCTGTGACCTGCTCTTGGCTCAACCCACCTAGTGTGAATGGTCAATGATGACCACACGCCATTTCTCTGAACGTCACCGGTCTGAGGCTGGGCGCTGTTCCCACCACGTTGTGTCTTTTACAAAAATTACTACGTTGTTCATTGTATGAGAATGGAACAAGAGAAACGCGTGCATGTTCAGAGTTCCCTCGCTGTGGTGGGCACATCTCAGTGCTCACTCTGGCCTCAGGGCTTCAGGGACATGTCCATGCACCCGCAAAATAGCAACATCTGTGGGTCAGGCATGTCTTGGCAGGGCTGGGCCACGCATGGCAAGCGGAGAGGGCTCAGCTGCTGAAATTTCCCTCCCTGCTGCCGTCTCCACCTCGTACCGTTTTCTCCATTCCTGACCCCTGCCTTGGTGGATGCTATATGAAAAACACTTGAAATGCTGCTCGTTCTGTAAGTGTCCATATTTCAATCTGAAACCAAACAGAGCTGGTGGCTCACAGGGCAGAGGTGGTCAGCAAGTGAACATTTCTCATAGTTAAGCCCTCCGGTACAGCCCAAGCATGGCCATGATCCCCAGCAGTGCCATCAGGTCCCCTGCTGTCAGCGTCTCCACAGCACTGCTGGCGGTGATGGGGTCTGGTCACAGCCACCGCCCCCCAGCCCCCCAGCACAGACAGCAGCTGCACTGCTGAGTCAGCAATTAGCAGCAGGTCTAGTTCTGGAGCCCATTACCAACATGCTTAGTTTAAAACACTGCAACGGTGGGGAAGGACCCCATCAGACAGCAGCACCCATCCTCTCCCTGGCTGCCAAAGGCTGCGGCCGGATCCATCTCCTGGAGCAGCCCAGACCAACCCAGGGGTTGCTGCTGGCATCCCAGGGGACAATTTAACATTGACAGGGGTATGAAGCATGATTTCCAACACGTAATGCTGAGAACCATTTACACTGTGGTTCACTGGATGAGGCTCAGCCCCCGAAACACAGCGCAAAGCCTGGCTGGCGCCTTGCATGGGCAAGGGGGCTGCCGGGTGCAGAGGGTGCCTGGACCCGCGCCTGTCCCCATCACTCCTGGGGCTCAAGGGCTTGAGGGAGAGGCTCTGGCCATGGCTGCATAGGTTTCCTACCTGCAGCTCCTATCTCAGTCACAAACTGTCACAATCCTTTTCCCAGTGGGAAAGAGAATCTGATTCTGTAGATTTTAACCCGAAGCGCGCCAGGCAAGCCAAGGGAAGCTTGGCCTTCGTGAAGGCTTCAGGATGGGAGCAAAGATTTGGCAAAAGGACCCATAAGCTTTGCCCTGGCATCCCCTCCTGCTGCCCGCCCATACTACGCTTCTACAAGCAGAAATCCCAAGTGCATCCCACCGAAAGCTGTTTGCAACGTGCGCACCGCTCGGGGGCCAGCTCGGGAAACCTTCCCGGCGGCGCCGAGCACCTCTCACAAAGGTCACCTTCCACTCGCGCTTGGCTGCTTTCGTTCTCGATGCCTTAGAAGTACTCAAGAGAGATGGCACCTCACAGGTCTGGCTTTACATTTTCAGGGAGAAAGAGTGATGCTATTTTCCTACCAGCTCTTGTACTATACCATATCCAAGGTAGTCATCTTCTTCCCGTTTCCGCACGGTATTTAGGCATCTGCCGAACCACAAACTCATGCCCAAGTACCCTGTCGAATGGAAGCCTGTTATTCCTTTTGCAGCCTTAATCTTGTGCTACAGAGCCGTTACCAGTGTCTGTTGTCGTGTCTGCTCTAGTTATGCCGTGTAATTTGATGAGGGCTTGATCCCTTGCTCTTCGGCGCCTGTAGGAACCTCTCCATTGGACCCATGCACTGAGTGAAGCCCTTCGGCTGCTCTTGTTCCTGTTCACCCATCCTCCTTCCCCTCCCTGGGGAAGCGCCGGGTCAGAACAGCTGCACCCATGTCCCCGGGACCGCTGGGAAACAGCATTTGCTGCCACGGCACTGTCTGGGGAGGACAGGCTGCCGTGAACCCTCGCCGTGGCACAGGGCAGGAGCCGTACCCTCCTCCCGCCGCATCCCACCTAACGTTGGAGCATAAGAAGGCTGCCGAGCCACAGGCTGGGGCTTGCCTGGGTCCCCCCACCCTGCTCCAAGCAGCGGTGTCAGGGGGACACATGGGTTCAGCCTCCGTTTGGGAGCTCTGGTTCTCTCCCTTGTAGCGGGTGTTGGGGTCTTCAGTGGGCACAAGCAAAAGCTGCAAAGGCCAAAATGCTCATGGGTGTCCATCACCTCTGGGCACCACCGGCCCCAGGGGTGGTTTTGGATGCTGGGAGGAGGTGCAAGTGCTTGATTTGCTGTAACGCCCAAATCCAGCCTTTTCCCCCAGTGCCCTCAGGGAGGTTCTCACACCTCTGACCCATCAGGAGGACACAGGCGGAGCGGTACCACCTCGCGCCCACCACCGGTGAGAGGCACGCAGCCCCCCAACGCCTGACCACCCTCTGCTGGGCACGCACCCTGGGGCACCCAATGCATGATACAGAAGGTGCATAAATACCTCAAACCTTCCAGACCAACTCTATAAGATCTCAGTCCCCCCACAAATTCACTCTGCACAGTTATGACCGCTCGGTTACGACGCCCAGCACGCCGGCAATCTCCACGCGGCAGAGAAATCACGCCCCGACCGACATGGGATGTTGTAAATCAAGCTTGTAAATGATCTTCACTTCATTTTGTTCAGTCTTTTTGATGTATATCTTGCTTTTTTTTGCAGGTGGTACTTTCTGGTGTAACAATTCTCTGCAGTTCTGATATGAAATTGGTGTATTTGTTAAAAAAAAGTTTGTTCTAATAATTTTTTTTAATTGTGGTTTCCAAAAGCCCATTGGTGCATTGTACAATGGGATCTTGTAGTGTGTCATGAGAAAGAATATGCAGATATGTTATGGAGTGATTTTTATTTTTAAATAATTGTGTTGTTGACAACTATATATATAATATATATAATCAAGATACTAAGAAAAAAAAAATCTAAATTTACCAAAATCTGTATATTTTAATAAATGCATAAAGCTTTATTGTGTGCCTTTACATTTAAAAATCAAACAGGAACTAATGGATTTTTAAAAAAAGCCAGAGACAAATGTGTCTCAGTATCAGTTTCCATAGTAATGTAAATCTTTCAAATTAAAGACTAAACAAAAAAAAACTAAAAAAAAAATCCCATATAAATTTTGTTAAGCCAATCAGTACCTGAAGGTCTGATATTTTTTGGATGCTAAATTGAAGCTAGAGATGAACAAACCTTGCCTTAAGTGCTTCAAATTTTCCTTTGTAGAAGATCCATTTCAATGGGCTGACTTTGGTATTTACTTGCACTGTTGTGAAAAAAAAATGGTTATCAGTTTTCACAATAAAAAGAAAAAAAAAAAGAAAAAACCTAAAGCCAACGACCACAGGCTGACTATTGCAGTGCGAAGCCCTGCGAAGCTTTGATGTCTTCCCATCTGCTTGAGGTGCTGCAGGCACCCACCTTTCCCAGGGGTAACTGGGGTGTCACGGCACCGTCACCCCCTGCATGGGCACCGGGGCTGCAGGGAGGCAGCCATCGCTCACGGGGTCACAGCCACCTCCCCCCGTCGGGCTGCTCAGGGCCACCAGTGTCCTTCCACGGGCTCCCTGCTGTTATTCTGGTTCCCTGGGGAATGGGGGGGCTGCCAGGTGCGCTCCCCGTGATGGGGAGCTATAGTTGGTCCCGGTGGAACCGGAGGGGGACTCCACTGGTGCATTGAGGACCACCACCTCCACGCTGGGGCGACCACCAGAGCTCACACCCACCACCCCACAGCTGATATTAGGCATGGCGTGGAGCAGTTTTTCCATTCGGGAGAATTATGTTTTACTCTGTTTTGAGGCTTGGGTCAGCAAACGAGCACCAAAAGCTTTGAAGGGCCAACAACGCCGTGGCCAACCCAGCCCAGGAGAACCCTGTGGGGGAGCAGGGCATTTTGGGAGGGCGCAAAGTAGGTATTTCATCTTTGATCCTTTAAAAACTAGAGAAGTTTAATGTTCTTTGTGCTTCCTCCAAACACTTCCCCTCTGCAGTGCCAGCACTAATATCCTGTCCCATACTTGGCCCCATCTCCTCGCGCCCCACGGTTGCAGATGTCTGTTTTCCTCACGGCCGCTCAGAGGTTGTTTTGCTTTGTTTGGATTTTTCTTCTCTTCCCTAAAATAAAGTTTCTTCCTTCCCCCAAGCAGCTTGCCTAGAGCTTTTTAGGGGTCGGATTTGGGATTGTCCACTGGTAACCTGTGGCCATGGGCAGGGTGAACAGAGCCCCAGTGCCAATCCCCGCCAAGGGTCCCCAGCCCCGCGTGCCAAAAGATGCCAAGATACAGCCCAAGGGTGTGTTGGCAGCAGAAAAAAAACCCATAAATGCTGCCTGGCAGGGTTCATTCCTCATCGGGTCACGCACCACTGCCCAGGCCCCTCCAGCAGCACCAACAGCTCACCACCCCCCACACCCCCAGGCATCTCAGGCAGGTTTTCCTGTGCTTTTCCCTCCCGTTTTGCTCCAAGGCCATTTGCAGGGCAGCATTCCAGCAGCTTTCTGCACTGAGGTCTCCCACGCTGCCATCGGCCCCGGGGTTAACCGGCAGAGCCGCCGCCACGGGCAGCGGCGCACAATCCACAATCCCCGGGCAGCCTGCACAAGCTGGCACGTCTGTGCGCCGCCCCTTCGCCCGTGGCACCCGCACATCAATGGCAGCACTTATAGCATCTCTCCAGCGCATACAACAACTGCCTGTGCCCTGCCTGTGATGTAATGGGCACAAGTGTCCTGCCGCCGGCCCCGCGCCGCTGCCCGCCTCGGGCACATTGTATAGGATGGCAGCGATGCAAAGCCTGCACAACAGAGACGCGTTCAAGCCTGCTCGGTCTTAAAGGCAGATGCTGGGGTTGCGTGTTGGAGCTGGAGGGTGATGCACAGGCAGTCCAGGGCATGACCAGCCCCTCCCGGAGCCTCCCTATTCACTCCTTTTAAATGCTCCCACCTTGGCTTCGCGCG
The DNA here is from genome assembly GCF_963921805.1 of Phalacrocorax carbo. Taxonomy (NCBI): domain Eukaryota; kingdom Metazoa; phylum Chordata; class Aves; order Suliformes; family Phalacrocoracidae; genus Phalacrocorax; species Phalacrocorax carbo. Next base: position 50,776,387 of record NC_087519.1, on the reverse strand, counting down.
TGGAGGGGACGAGGTGTGGGAGCTGCAGCATCCTTGCCCATGGCTGTGTCGCCCAGTTTGGAATTTCCAGCTGAAGTAGACCAAGATGAAGGGACGGCCCCTCATCCACCAAGGCTTGACTAGCAGCCTTGCTTTCAAATTGTTCCCCGCCATCCCAGATATTTTGGTTGGTCCTCTCCTCCTACACGCAACACCACCCGGGCTCTCCCCCTTGTCCACGCTTGAGCAGCAGCTATTCCTCTTTTCCTGCTCCTGAAGGCTGGCTTACACAAATTATTTGAACTGAGTTAACATCTCTGGGAACAGATGGGGTTTTGTATCAATGTAATTAAATTGCTACAGCCTCCGGTAAGGGCAGAGTTAGATCTTGATCTTACATGGTTTTAATCAGAGCGATGACCCTAGATCAGACTCATTTCAGCTGAGAGCACTTCCAGCAACATGACTTCTCAACTTCAGCACACCCAAGCAGTGCTGGGGGTGTATCTCCACCACCTCAGTGGGCTTCTAAGTCTCCCTGATACGAAGAGCACCATGAGTCGGTACCTCTGGTGCAAGCTGCTATCGGGAACATTGAAAGAACGAATGGAAAAGACAACGGTTGGTACCATACAGGAAAATTACTCATTTTAAATATTCCAAAAAAAAAACCAAAGGCCCACTTAATTCCACAGCAGAGCAGAATGCTTCATCCTGAACTGCTATTAAAAAAATATATAATCTTCAAAGTCATCGGGAAACACCCGTCATGGAAAAGCTAGCTGCGGAAACACACAGGACGGAAGGAAAAAAGGAAGCCAGTGGTTGCAGGTACTCTGTTATTTATTGTACAGTATTTCACTGAAAGTACAAAGGCATCATCAGTATTCACCAGAATTGTATTGTAACAGGTACATTACACTGCGTGTTAAAATGTGCTACTTTAATGATGCAGGACAGAACACAAATTTAGAGGAAGAAAGCAAGAAGTTTAAAAAAAAATGTAAAAATACATTTTTAGTAATTGATCTGTACAAAGGGAAAAAAAAAAACCAAACCAGAGTGCAGGCATTAGAGCCCCCAAAGTCATGTAAAACTATATAAAAAGACACTGTTATCTACCCTGTAATTAGGACCTTTGGGTTCTGTTTCCTTCATACTGATGACTGTGGGGGTGGGGGAAATACTGTTACTAAAATAACCAAACTTATACAAAAGTATTTACAGAGAAAGGCAGAAAAAATTCCCCTACTCTTGTTCCAAAAGAGAAACATTTGCCCGGTTGGAGAGTAGAGCCTTCCTCCCTACCCGCTCGCCCAAACCGCCCCAAAGCAGTGACCTTGAACAGGGGAAAGCAAATAGTGACGTGGTGGGAGAAGCTGCCAGAGTCCTTCTAACAACAGGAAGGTGTCTCTCTCATTTCTGTTTTATTGCTTTAAACTCTCCTATAATCAGAGGAGCTAGAAAATAAAATTAAAACCCTAAAACCCACATGACAACCCCAAACCACCTGAGTCATCCTAGCTGCAAGAAGATGGGGCAGGTGGTCAGGACAAAATAGGGAGGACCAAGAGGTAGGGCTGGCTGGAGCTTTCTTTCTAGAGAAGGGGGGAACAGATGGGGAGAATAACGCTTCAAACTACCAGACATTTGTGCTGCTTTTCTAAATCTTCCCCCGGGAGCCTGACAGCGGTGCGTGGCAGTAGAAGCAAACCCAGGGCACACAAACCCACCAGCCAAAGCATCCGACGGCAGCCGTGGGACATCCCCAGGACGCTTACACGTGAGCGCTCTTTGCGTGGGTAGGGGAGCTGGATCCCGAGGCGTAGTAGAACCGGTTTTCACCGAACGTCTGGGCATCTCCCGAGCAGCAGACGATGACGCAGCCGCCGAAGAGGCAGAGAGCAGAGCCGATCCAGCCCGTGTACAGGGAGTAGCCAAAGCTCATAATGGTGGTCTCGCGGTGGGCGCACACGGGAAACCAGATGGTCGCAACGACGCCGCACATGGCTGGGGAGAGACGGAAGGGAAAGGTAACTCCGGCACGTAACCCCGCCTCAGGGACACAAAGTACAGCAAAGGGGAGGGACGGCTCTGCGGGACGGGATGGAGAGAAAGCACGTCCCTCCTCCCTTGAAGTCCCACAGTGGGGCCCAGGAGCATCAGCATCAGGGCTTGGTCCAAGAGATCTCCGAGCAGGAGGCAGCGTGGGAGCCTCACGGAGAGAGAGATCAAGAGAGAACCGCCATCTCCCCCAGGCACTGACAAACAAAAAGAAAAAACAACTGCTGCTTGTCACAATCTGATATATTTATTACGAGGGAAACAGATTTGTTCCCTAGAAATATCTTTAAGGGAGAAGAATGAAAGTCATCCCTGAAACTGATGCTCCAGAGCACTGCAGAATTAGGAAAAGATTAGATATGAAGCAAGACCACGAAAGCCGTATGCATCAGTGAGACAGTAAAATCAGTGGCCCAGAGTCAACCGGTTTAAATCACTATTTCTGCATGAACTCATGTGCTACGTCCTCAGCCCTTGTCAATCATCATCACTGCAGTTGCTCGACTGAATGGTCACATAAGCATTAACGAACTATCCCAGCACTTAGCAAGACAGAGTAGGGTTTATAAAATACAAGCAGAAAATGGGCAGGGACAAGACAAACAGCAGTACGGCATTGCTGGGTTTTTTTATGGAGAAGGAAATGTCTCATAACTCTGGAAAGTAGATTCCATTTCCCTATAGGAAATTTCTCGATATCAAGTGATGGGGACAAACCCAGCAAGGGTCTCCATGAACCTACTGAGCTGTATAGAAATGGAACTTCAGCTGAAGGGAAAACAGTATTTTACCAAGAGTTTTTGACAGTAGGTCAAAAAATGACCAAGAACTTCAAATTTTTCTTGAAATTCCATAGTTTTTTCCCACAAAAAGTGGGGAGGCTGCCACGGTGATGCTGCAAGGACTGCTAGGCAAGTGACATGTGAAGTAGGTGCCCTCAGGACAGTCAAGCGGGTTCAAACTCAGCACTTTGCAGGCAGCCAGGTATTCAGTGTGCAGCACACACGCATGGTTTGCTCCAAGCAGGGAGAAAATATGTGCCCTGCATTCTCCTTGTGCTACACAAGGTCACACTCACTACCCTCGCAAAGGGTCCTACCTCCATCCTGCAAAGTCCCCCCATGCACCGAGGGCAACAGGAGTTGATGGTGTTAATCGCTTCACAGGAGCAGGTCCTAAAACAATACTCCTTTATGGCCTGTACATCTGAGAAGAATTAATTTGTCAATATTTACTTGCCTCTGGGACAAGCTGTGCGGGACTCCATCCTTGTGGCTATCAGAGAATCAGAGCAAAACAAAAACAGGACCATGGCAGCGGTACAGATTTCCACCGACCGCGTTAAAAGGTATCTGGAGGCAGTGTCAAAAAGTTAAGGTTGCAAAAGAGAAAAAAAGGGGGGTGAGATTAAAAATAAAATTGTTTAGTTAAAGTGGAGAACAAACCATAGCTCCTGGCCGGTACAGCAGAAAGCCCGTCCCCAATAGCTGCAGTTATTGTGAGAGAAAATATTTTCTTATGGAAAAGAGAAGAACATTTGAAGGATGCTAATAAAGCCAGTAATAATTTCGGGCCTCCTCAAAGCAAGGACCCTGCGGCTTTGGAAGGAATTTCTGGAGAAGGCAGGGAGGGGAGAACAGCATTTTTCCTGCGTGTGGATCAGCCCTGCAAACAGCTAATGAGCCTCTAATGCTTTAAAACAAAAATGTATCAGTTGGGAATCCACAAAGAACTCTAACAGGCTCCAGAAAAAAAGCTTCTTTGTTATCCGAAAAAACCACAATCATCTTTTCTTTTTCTGTCAGCAGAAAATATATATATATATATATATATATGTTTATGTCCATAGACTATAAGAGCCTTATCTATCCAGACCCTCCCCCACAACACAGGACCGAAGAAAACACTTGCGCTGGGGTGAGAAGAGCTCTCAGGGACGCTAACACAATGGCATCTCTTGTGCATGTGGCTCAACTACATGTAAAACCACCTTATTTTAATGCTGACAATACTAGAAAGCTGTGAAACACAAGCCAAGGACTTTGCATGGGTTAGTTTGACCTCTCTGTCTTCGGAGGCTACCAGCTGCCGTCAGTCACCAGTGACCCCGTTGCTCAGCAAGAGGAACGCCCTGAAACAGGAGTGGATTTCATCGTTCTGCATAGATTAGATTGGGTTGTAAATCCTCTGAGAAGATGTGAAAAGGACGGTCTGCAGTTGCAATATTTCTTGGTGAACTCAAATTTTGGTCTAGCTCTGTCTCAGAGAAAGGCTGGGAAAAAAGTTGATTTGCCAAGAAACCCAAAGGGATTGGAAAAGACATTTTAGAGCAAGTTTCAAGTACTAAAATAGCTGCCTACAAGGGCAAACTCTTTGAAGCGAAATTATTACCCCTTTGCCTCTCCCTAAATATGAATGTCTTCAGATAGTAGAGCTGCTGTAGTCAATATAGTCTAGTGGAAAAGTAGAAGAAAGTCTGCAAACAGAAGGACTATTTTCTATTAGACCAACTACGTTAGCTGGAAAACCAGGCGCATTTCGGGTCACACAGATACTGGAAATCTTGCCTGCTTTTTGCAGCTAGAGCAGGCAGTCCTGTAGAAGCCACTGCCTCTACCTGCAGAAGTCCGCTCGGTAATAGATGGCATGGTTGTCCTTGCTCCGTCAGATCGCTGTGAATCCACAGGGACACATCCCAGGCTCCCAGCATTTCTAAGTCTTTTTTGACTATGGACTTGTAGTGGCTCAATCCGTTGAGCTGAAACTCTTAATATTCAACATTACAGGCATATTTTAATCAGATGGAAGTACACATAGACAACAAGCACAGAAGGTGCTTGGGGAGGTGGGGGAGATAAAGCCAGATTACTCTAACTCAAGGGACAGTGAGTCCCTGCCAAATTCCTTAACAGTAAGTTAAAGGCTTTCCGCAGAAGAAAGAATACTTCTCTTTCACAGCTAAATCTAATCATTATGAGTTGCTCAAAGTCACACAGATTTCTCTTTCAAAGCATTTGGTTGAAATAACAGTTATCCATTTTTTTTTCTATATTCAAGGCAATCTTTTTATCTTGATATCTATGCTTCTACAAGTAAATCTCATGCAGTGTCCAGGAAAACTTATTAATATGATTTATTTAGTATACAATAGCTAATACTGTCATGTTGCAGTAGTAATTGCCAATAACTAATGTATTTTTCATCCATGTTTTCCAGCCTCAAGTCCCTCACCTCCATTAGGAAAATGCCCCCTTGGTTACCAGCACGGGGTCTCCCGAATTAGTATCAACAACACAGGATGGGCCAGGTTTTTTCCATCAACACCAGAGTATGAAATGTTTTCATACCGGCTCAGAGCAAACCTCTGCTGATGGTTGTTTTCGGCAATAAATCAGTTCTCTCGGACAGATGGGATCAAGCAAAGACATAAATACATCAGCAGGCAGGATAGGAGGGTGTGCACACAGGTTGCACTCTGCAGCCTGCTATTATCAGCGGACAGAAAAATCAATGGAATATCTGAGCCCATTGTTTTCCTGGCAAGTTTTCAAGTTTTCTTTTCTTTTCTTTGGTGTTTTTTTTTTTTCTACACTGTTTCAACCCGTTTTTCCTTTATAATAAATTTCCGTAACAAACTGCCATCCCTTCCCCGAGCGACAAGTGAAGTTTGCCGTGGGCCCAGCTCCCCTGATCACATCTCGACTCTCTACTTCTGCTGCCTGTGAGCATTTTGGGGTTTGTTTTCTTTTAACCAGGGCTCTGGGACTTGGTTTCCACTTAGAGGAAAAGGCTGGAACCCGTACGGTTAGGGAAAACCATGAACGACAGTTCAGTGGCCAGAGGGTAAATAAGAACAGTCCAGGGCATATTACTTCTAGAATGTAATTAATTTTAAGTCAGTATTATGACTTTCAAAGCCTGATCTGTGCTTATTAAATGTTCTGGAATGGTAACACCTCATTTTGCAAATAACAGATCATGAATCAGCTTAAGTAATGTCAAAGTCCCAAGTTCTGTACATTATTCTTCTTCCAAAGGGACCATCTTGTTGATCAGCCTGGAAAAAATTGGGGTTTGTAAAAATAAATTTGGGTTGGGTTGGTTTGTGTTTTTTAAAAAAAAAAACCTTAAGAGCAAAAGGAGCTTATTTGTTCTTCATTTGTGATCTGACAAAAAGAGCATTATTGTAATTGTGACTAAAACATTGTGACCGGGCTGCTGTTCCCAGCCCAGATCATTCAGGACATCAGCGACATGAGCAATCCACTTCACCTGCAGATGCTGCAAAACTGCCAGGGATAAAAATCAGTAAGGAGTCCAAATCCAACCCAAAGAGCATCTGTCCGCCAATGTCTGTGTAAACACGTTTGCTCTCCTCACAGGATCTACTTAGTGTTCTGAGGCAGAGAGGAGCCTGGCTGATGGAGCACCACAGCCTCCTCCAACCTCTTACACCTAATTCTCCTCCCTGGTGTAACACCACTGCAAGACCAGGGTAGCAGAGCGGCACACCAGACCCCAAACCCCTGGTGCAGCACTGCAAGATACGGGATTTCGCTTGTTCTAATGCAGCATTACCCAACGCTGCCACTGCCTCTCTTACACTACTGCTCTTCAGCAAAGCAGATTTAAGAGCGATCCTCTTGCTTCCACATCTGCAGCCACACAAATGGGGCTGATCTACAGCACGGTTCTCCTTGTCTGGAACTGAAAACTTGCATTTGTTTGCCACAAAGTGCAGCTCTGCTAGGCCTCCCCCATCCTAGGCAGGGGAAATCCAGCGGAGCAGACTCCTCCAGCACTGAAATTTCATTCACAGGCAGAAAAAACACACTTTTTCTTTCACTTTGCCAAGCCCAAATATGTGACTCAAGGTTTCGGGACAGGGTTGAAGACCACATTCCAGCAGCTCTCTAATGTGGCCATTCACAATCGGGATATCCTAAACAGGCCCTATAAAGCTAATTTTAGGACTTCCAGTTGTAGTAATGTGCCCTTAAACCCCACAGACATTGAAAGGGCCCCTTGGTCTCAGTCCCTTAGATTTTGGACATATTGACTTGTACTATCTGCTTCTCACCCAGGCACCAGAGGAGAGGCCACTTGCAAGGAAGGAGCATCCAGAGGACAGCCCCTCCGAGTGTGCAGCTATATCCAGTGCCCACTTCAGAAAAAATAAGGATAAGAAGAAGAAAGAAGATGGGCATGATGTCAGCACGGGCTGCCAGCGACCAGCAGAGCCACACAAAGAGGCCACTTTCCCTCACCCCTCCTCCTCTGCCACACAGACGGGTAAAAACAAGGCACCGCAGCCTGTTGCTGAGATGACGAGGCTTCAAGAACATGCAGGTGTTGCACTGGGGACAATGAGCTCCACAGTCTGCGCTGCTCAAAACAATCTCCTCCGCAGGCACTGAGGACAGGAAGAAATTCCCAGGGGAACTCAGAGGCCAAGGGCAAGGCTGGCCAGAGGGGGTTGGGAGGCACAGGGGACATGCCAGCCCTCTTCCCAGGTCCGTGTCACCTCCTTGCTCCCTCCCCTGTTGTCCCCACAGCACCAACACCCCCCCAGCCATGGGCTTCCCTCCCCAAACGTCTCAGCTTACTTTGACCCAGCTGCATCTGTGATGCCCAGGGAAAATTCAGAGGCTATCCTTTCCCTGTGGGGAGTTTAGACCCTGTTCCAAAACCAGCATCGCTTCCGCAGCAAACCAGCACCCACGGGCAGCTGCCTGTGTGCGGCAGCTGTCGCCCTCCTGCAGCCACAGGCGATGTCCGTGCCCAAGGACTCCACAAGACGATGCACAGCAGGGTTTTGCAGCCCTCCCCTCTTCTCTCTGCTTTGCTCCCTGCCTCCTGTCTTTGTCCTCCCACTCCTGTTTGTGTCTTTTGTTTGCCCCACAGACTGCAGCAATGCTGGAGAGCTTCAGGGTCAGCCCAGCCTGGACAATCCTGCTTTCAGGTGAACATGCTCAACCAGCTTGCACCACACCATCCTGGAGCAGAAGACGACCCCCAGTTCCACCCACGTGCAGGGCCAGCAGGAACCTTACCCAGGAGGATGATGAGGATCCCTCCCAGCTGGGACCGCCGGTACTTGGCAGCTCCAGGCTCGTGGCCCATCCGGATGCAGGGCAAGACTGTTATCAGCAAGAAGATTGCGGGAAGACCCAGGACAGAGGCGGCGATCATTAGTGCTCGACATGCTTGGACATAACCTGTTGGCAAGGCAAGGAAAGAGGACTTTGATTACTCAGCACAAGAGAAGGAGGCCTTGGGACGCAGGGTTCGGTTCGAATAGCTCCCAAGAGTTGCATGGAGCACAGAAGGCAGGTTCAATCCTTTGTGTAAGCAATTAGGACAGTGAGGCTGCAGTACAGTGGTTAGTGCGTGAACACTGGATGTGCAGGCTCAAAATTTTCCAACGAACAAGTAGCACTGCCTGGAAAACACGAGCTCTTCCCAGCGAGACACTGAGAAATCATGGAGCTGGGAAATATGGGAAGGGAAGGTAGGAGAAACAGCTAGGAAGGAGTTTTCCTAAATATTTCCATAGAGAGGGCTTTGATTAAATAACAAGGATTTAAAGTCTTAAAGAACAGCTTGCAGTGAGCAGAGGAGGTCCGTGGTCATCCAGAGGAGGGCTGAATAGCTGAAGACCCATTACTGAAACATGCAGGTCCATGAGATACCACCACCAGCTGCCCTGAGGACCTGAGGACTGTTGACCTGGGAGGAGGAGGGATGCTCACCAACCACAGCCACGTCCCGCTGCTGCACCTCCGGAGTCCAGCCTGCCAGCAGGGTTTCAGAGGCGAGCCGTGGCTCGAGCTGACCGCTGGCACAGCTCTTCCTTAGGGAGGAGGAATGACTGCACCTTGCAGAGTCACTCAAGTTGCCATAACCAAGGGCCACGTTATTCCTCCGGGTCCCTACGGATATCACAGGATTCCCTGGCATTTTATCAGTTACCACCCCTCTCCTCCTGCCCCTGTGCAGCAGCGGCCTAGCACAAGGCAGCGAGGAACAACAGGGGACAGGGACTGTGGGTGTGCTGGGCAGGGACGAACTATTTCCACCAGTCTGTGAGGGACTCTGTATAATAAGTATCAATCATTTTAGATTTATATTTATTTTAGATATAATTTATTTTAGATATAATTTATCTATAAAACGTAAAATTCATATGTAAGTAAATAAAAACAGGCCATTGCTTGCATGCAAAAGAAGAATCAGTGTGAGATTTGCTCCAGTGCCTGGTGAGTCTCCACCAGCTCTGGCGAGTCTCAGCAGAGTAAGTATGCTGGCTCTTTCTCCCCTCTTATTAACCAAATGAAGCTGCCACACGCAGACACGGAGTTTCGTGATGCCTCAAACAATGTCAGCAAAGAGAGGCCTCAAGCAAGACCCGCTGACATACAGATAAGAAACCAGGAATGAGGATTTTACTGTTCCTGGAAATGCAGACTCTGTGTATATTGAATATTTGCTTTTTTTTTTTTTTCAAGAGAAAACTTAACAGAAGAAGTTACCTGAGGATTTCAGGGTAAAAAATGAGACTCTAAACAAAGGGGCTGGCAGTGCCCCGTGTGGTTTCTGTGCAATCCATCCCGCTTAAACGAGAATACAAACACATTCGTTTTAAAGACTGGGCTCAGGCAATGAAAGACTCTAAATACATTTCAGCTATTGGGCACACCAGGATAAATTTCTGTCCCATGGAAAGCTGTAGGGATCAAATGGGTTACAAGCAGCTTGTTTTGTGATTTGTTTCTGCTGGAGAGCAGCATTGCTTTCTGCTGCTGAAAGACCTATTTACCTACTTATTAAATTTAATTCAATAACGTTTCTTTGGGGCAAGCCTTTTCTCTGCCTTCCTGTGCCAGATCATATTGAACAATAGTAGCAATAAGGTAAACCTACTGAAATAAAAGTATACATACACAGAGAAAGGGAGACTAGGAGCTAGTCTGAGAGATTGAATCTTGCTAAGCACTGTGTGATACAGGCAAGGCTCTGTAACAGAGAGAAATTCAGGAATCATCTTTCTAACCTCTTGTGAAATTATTTTCACAACAGTTTAAACAAATAAATTAAGAAATCATGGAAGAAAAGTACAAGGAATGGTTATTTCTACCCTATCAGCTTTGGAAGAGGCATCTCTGAAATGCCAGAGGAGGTGCGATCTAAACCATAGCAGAATGAAGAAGCGCTACAGAGTTAACAGTGATTGAAACAGGTACGATCATTCCCTGAACTTACAGGGACAAGACCGCACAGACTTTGGCAGGTTTAATTAGCTCAAAAGATGTATTAATATTGATGAAACACCTTGCTTAATTTTTGCTTTGCAGTAAACTAGATGAAAATTACTATATAATTAGAAAATATCCAGTTAAATGTAGTTACATCTGTTTGCCGTGTAAAACTTCTGTCATGCCTTAGAACATGCGGGGAGCACAAGACCATCAAAGACTAATGACAATCTTCCAAAAGATTAAAAGCCACAGCAGCGTTAATAATAGATGCTGAAAGATTCATTATACTCAAAATCATTTTGAGGAATAGGACCTTAGCGTGTGTAGTAGTTCATCATCATCTCAAAGCAAAACTCAGAATACTCCATTATATCTCAGAGCACTCTGTTACACCTCGATATGCGTTTTGCAATGCAATCCAGATACAAGATGTGAAAGGAAGAGCAAGCATTTACTAAGAGCAGTGATTAAACATTAACTGGACTTTAATAGCCACAGGTAACACATGATACCTAGGTATGATTAAAACCAGGTCTAATTTAATGAGAATCATGTTAAGAACTACCATACACGTACTTCAGCGCATTAAATGGACCATCTGCTGTGCTGATGGAGCTGAAGGAGCTTTGCCATCGATTCCTCTGGCAGCAGGACCTGCGCTGCTCAGAGCAAGGCTTCGCTCCTCACCTCTGGGCGAGAAGGGGGAGGACGGGGCACACGTACCTGGCAGTATGAGGATGTCCACAAGGGGCTTGCAGTGATAGAGACCTGTCGCCATGACGCAGTCTGCCCACAGCCCCTTGGATCCCAGCTCATCCATTTTTCTGCAGGTGGTAATGGTGTAGCCGCAAGTCACCACCCAGTCATTGGTGGCCGTTGCCACAACCACCCCAATCCACCCTATAAAACTGCAGACAAATCCGGCCAGGTGCAGGCAGGTGGCCACCATGTCGATCCCTTGGTGGGGCAAGCTGGGCAGGAGAGCCCACAGCGGTTCAGCGAAGCTGGCTGTCGAGGTCCCTGCTGCGGATCCCGGCTGCTGGGACCTGCTGGGATCTGCGAGCAGGAGGGACAGGGGTTTGGTAGGATGAGGTCCCTGATCAGGCACTGCTGCAGGCACTCAGCTGCCTCTGCCCAGCTCCCTCCCTGGGAGGGGTTAGAGCTGCCTCCAGTCCCATAACGCATGGGAGGAGCGAGCGGGGAGCCCCAACTTCTGCCAGTTCGTCAAGGGAGTCAGAGGGGAAGGAGGGTGTGGAGAGGAGGAGATGCAGAATTACACCCACCCGTGCTTGAAAAACAAACCAGACTGCTTTATTCAAATGCAAACAGCCTGGGTATTGAAAATTTAGCATCAAGGGAGAAAAAAAGGCAGTGTTTTTGAGCTGAAGACAAATGATCACACTGGTACCTCTTCACGGAAAGACAGGGCAAGAAACGTGGTGGACAGAGTTACTCAAGAAGTGGAATTGATCGCCTCACCAAAGCCATCAGCACGGCTGCAGTAAAAGGACAAAATCAGTCTTGGGTCTTTCCCCGATGTTTTCAGTAACTGCAAAAACATAAAGGACCCAACACCGCATTCTCTGCTTGAGTCTGGGTTTCCAGAATTATTAACTAACACTCATAGATCCTTAAATATGTGTTTAATATGTGTTAATTTCCACTTTTGAATGCTAAAATTAAAATAAGCAGCTTTTTACTGAGACTCATTACGGGTGTATGTTTTAGTCTACTTGATAAAACAAAGAGCATCTCACTTCAAAATATCAAAATAATAAAAAATTCACAGCCCGTTCTGCATCAGGAGAAATAGGCAGGCAGGATATTTTCTTTACTTTGCATTTTGACAAACACATATATATGTTATCGGCCGCCAACATACATCCCTAATGAAATTTCCTCGTGCGTCCTCCAGTGCTTCTAGTTTTGCAAAGGGAAGGTTTGGATCGAGGCAGATAAAACATGCCTGGAGAGACCACTAGCGGAGAGCTGTCCGCATTGCACGGGGGAAGGGAAAAACTGGACGAAAAAAATGACAGAACAATGAATTTGATTCATTCCTAGAGCTGTGAGTGAAAAAAGAAATATTGGAAACTACGCTCCAGGATTAAGGTGCCAGGAATGAAATATACCTGGCTCTTCATCCAACAGTATTTTTTCCCATTCTTTAGCAAATGGGAAAAAAGTGGAAAAAGGAACAAGACCAGCCTAAGCTTCATGTGTCACGTGTTCCTTGGATGCAAAATTCAAGGACACAAGGCCACAGTTTTGTTTTGTCAAAGCTTAATCTGAACACTGGGGTTACTGCACAAATAATTAAAAAATACTTTTGAAGAGGAGCTTTTAAAATAAACAGAAACCTAATAGTTGTGTTCGCATTAGGTTTATGTTCTTGGTTACCCCTTGGTTTTTTGCTTTTGCGAAGCTGTGCTGCCAGCTGCCCTTCCATCGACGTTCCTGATGCCATTCCGCCTTTCTACAGAGCTTATTCTCCCGCTGCGCCCATTTCAGGCGGAGCAAGCTGTTACTTACATCCAACCGCCATTTTCATGTTGTCTAGGTTTCAGTTCGAGATGGATTTAATCTTTCTCCAAACAATATACCGGCTTATTTATTATTCAGGAGACAAACTTGTCACCTCTCAAGTGAGACTGGTCTTGTTCCACTTCTTAGACCACGCAATTGCATTGGACAGATCACGCGTCACCTCCCAAATCTGGTAGGAGGTGAGCTGACAAACACGTTTGCGTCTCTCCCCTTGGCTGACTCGGTTTGCATTTTTTTGGTCTAGCATTTCATCAGACTTTAAATCATTCTGTAAATTAAACACCTGATCTGTTTGTATCAAGTATAAGCGCATACAGCTTAATGCTAATTTTTGATCGATACCAGGCATAAGGATACTTAACCACTCCAGGGTGACTGATCCCAATCCCTGCGATCTAACAGGTCTGCCACCACACAGACCTTTAGAGTTTAAAAGCCATGTATATTCTTTAAATCACGCTAACACTTAGATATCTTATATACTTCAAAGTATTTAATTTTTCTTCAAAATACTAGAAAAATTCGCAACATCTTGACGTCCCGTTTCATCCCAAAGCTGAGATTAGAAGCATTTCACACGGCGATAGCGCAGGCACATCCTAAATCCACACCAAAAGACTTTTTTAAGTGCCGCGAGATGCGAATCTGCAGGCTGTGGACACATCCTACTGTCATTCAGCCTCCTACAGCATTGGTTTCCTTAACCACAGCAGCTTTTTATGCTGCCATGCCTTCCTTCACAAATGTATTTGTCAAAGAGCGAGCGGCAGCTCAACAGGCAAGAAGTAAATTTTACACTTCATTAACTAGCACTACTCAAGAGTACTCGATCCGGTGCCCATAGGGCACGGTTTGAATTATTTCATTAATGTTGATACAGACAGGAAACATCTATTACTTTGTCAGTGTTATAAATAACACCACCGATATTTCAGTGGATATGTTAGCATGCTACAAGTGAACAATGATCCACAAGATCAAATAAGAAACAAAGAATGATTTCCCAGCTACACGCTACATAAACTGCTACACATAGGGCAATACTCTTAAAATTTGCCATTCTTCAAGCAAGTGCTTAAAGAAACAGCGCAAACACTTTAAAAACTAAAATTTTGACCCTGCCACTCAAGCAGTTTTTCCTTCATCAGCATTGTTTTCTCTGACAAATGACACGCGTTGCAATTAGTCATACTTGCACAAGCTACCAACGCCCTGTGACTTTTTCCCGTACCAGTGACTCACCTTCAACTTTTAATTTGCGGGGTTTTCAGCCCGATAGCTTCTCCCTCGCTTGGAAATCCAGCAGTATAAAGATATAACATGGGATGCAAAAATAAACAGGGCTAACGCTTTAAGTGGAACAGCTTGTTGTTTTCTTCCATACTAAAAGCTAGGCTCATCAAAATAACACCAATTTCATCTTCATCCTGGTTAATACCGCTCATTTCTCTCTTCAACTGTAAAATACAGGCAAGTCCATGGTAGCATTAAGGGTTTGCCATAATCTAAACCAATCAGGATTTCCTACGTGCGAGGCCAGTACCTTAAAGCAAGGCCAAAGCATTTTCATTCTGATTTAAGGGGAAGGAGGAGGATCCAAGAGTGCGTATGGGACAGTGTTTGCTATCTGTCAAAAAATCCCAAGCCCTTAGTATGAGTGAAATCGCCTAGAAAATCCCCCAAATATGACTTGTAGTACAAGTTACATCTTTTTACTACAATCTAGATTATTTTAAGTGACCAACAGAATAATGGTGAACAGGCTATTGTTAGAGGTGGGGGAAGCTCAACCTAAACAGCAGACCCATTCATCTATAGCTTAGAGGAACAGCTCCCTCTTCTTCTTGCCTCCTTCCTCGACCTTCTGTTCTGAATTTTCTGCTATTTAAGCTTCCTGATGGTAGAAAAAAACATGAAGCAATGTAATCATGTGATTTTCAAAAACTAAGAACTCCTGAGAGTCACTATAGGGCGTATTTTTCATCAGCCAAAAAAAGTATAATTCTCATTTCTGATTTTAACTTTTTATAAATCTCAGTATTTTATACGGTGATGTGATTTTTATCATGTTTGTGACTAAGCTATTAAGGAGAGATGTGAACAACTCAAATACTGCTCAAGTAGTCAACTAGCAACAACAGCTGTGCACCAGAGAACATGCCGAATACACAAGGGGTTGCACTGACACATACAAACATCAACTTTATGTCAAGATACATAGAAATCTTAGTGTCACTAATATCTTCACAGAGCCATAAGAGGATTAGAAAACAGACTCACGGTGCAGGAGGGATATTCATCTTGGAGATTTTGCTAAAAAAGCTCTTCAGAAAAGTGGGGACCTGCTGCAGGCAGCGGGAGTTCTGGTAACAAGTTTCAGTGCAATCAAGTTCTAATTTACTATAATCAAAGCAAGGAAGACTCTGTCCTCCTCAGAAAAGCACCATTGTTAAACACCTTTCAAAAAGTCAAGCTTAGAAGTCAGTGTTCAAAAATATTACGACGACAAATGTTCTGACATTACAGTTCTTTATTTGTTTTCGAATCCACAATCTATACAGGTATTTACAAGGCATGAAAATGGATAACAGCACAAAATACAATTGAGGTATAAGCTAAGAGCACAGTATGTCATGTTTCAATAAATATAATTCAAAATTTGTAAACTAAGTGACCAGATAGATGCATCTTGTTTACTAAAACCATATAAAATATCTGTTCAATCTCACGTGAGGTAGAGGACAGTTTTGTGTGTCATGTAACGCAACCACAGCGACTCTAACAGTAAGACTGTACATCATTGGCAAAGTGTTAAGAATTGTCGAATGCACCGATCGTTTTTCACAGGCTTTTACTGTGGTTTCAGAAGAGTCATTCAACCTGTCGCCTTGAGCTAAGACAGACTCTTGCTTTGCAGCTACTTTCTGTAATTTCTTAAGATAATTATACTGGCATGTCAATGTCAATAAATACTTTCGAGAGTGAGTATGGAAACACAAAAACAGATTTCGTCAATCACAGAAAGCAACATAATGGCCACAAAATATTTTAGACCAGCTTTTTATTATTTCCAAGAATTAGTTTAAATACAGTATAGCTGTGCTTTCCTTTAAGTGAGGTATCTAGATTTGAAGAAAAAAAAAAATTCAATTTTGTTACGGTTAATCAATTTTCAAAGAGCAAAATTTTATACCATTTGTTTGCTGTGCTTGATGAAGTGCTTTAAAACTCATTTTTCAAGCATTTTCCAACTGAACCACTAACCCTGAAAAAAACCCCAATTTTCTAAGTGATGGAGACACACTACAAAATTGTCGTGCAATCTGGAAGCAGTAACTGCTTTCACAAAGGCTAAAAAAAAAAACCTACGCATGTCTTTTTGAAATAAAAATATGCGACAAACAGAAATTTTACAAGCTTTCCGTAATGAAAACTAATGAACATTCGCACTACAAATGTAACGAGCAGAAAGAAAATAGGAATTTGCAGCTTTCTGCTGCTTCCTAGTGACAGCTTAATTAAAATTACCGAAACATTGCAAGCACAGATTAGCAGGTAGGCGTGATTACATCTTTTGCTGACTTCACCATGTCATAGAAAACTCTGATGTGTGGATTAATTACACAAATTAAGTGCAGAAAAAATACAAAGTTGTTACCTTTATTGACAATCAAAATATATACTCTACAAACAAATGAATTCGAGGAAGTTGACCACGACAGCGTTTCAAGGCCAACTTCACGACTAATGCTAGGAAAGTCTTCCAGAAATTTCATAACACATTCTAGCTATCCCCTCCCCTGCTACAAAACAAGAACGTATGAATAAAACGTCGTGACTTCTAAAATATGGGCCTTATTTTTTCAGGCCACCAGTAGCTTTATGCTCCCATTCAACTTTCCCTACTTCACTAATTGCATTATGCCTTTTCTATATACAAATGATTTTACACCTAAGCTATTAATATATTAAATATAGAATAAAATTAGTTTAAGAATGTGAAACATAACTACATTTGTCTAAATACTCAAGCTAAACGATATGCTTTACAAAAACTAAAACGTAGACTTGAGTTTGGAGATTTAGGTAAAAATCTCTTGTCTAGGGATACGTGGCTATGCTGCGAACGAGGGTGCTTGCAGAATGCCAAAGTTACAAGAGTTTTACTCTCTAAGCTCATATATTTTCTTGTTCGTTAGAGTACACAAAGCATGTGAAAGTTCTCTTCTAAAAAAGTATAGGAGCAAACTAGATATTCACCTTGAATCCTACTTACTTTGTTCCAAAAGGCGCACTAGGCAACTTGGATCCTGGTCTAGGTGTTTAATAATGCAACTTCCAAAATTATGGGCAATTTTAGGATTTTTCTCCTAAAGGCTCCATGTCACAACTATCCGGGAAAACGACATCCTGCCCGAGAGATGAGCAAGCAGTAACTGAAGGCAAAACAAATAATAATACATAAAGTGAGCATGCTGTGACTAAAATCGTGGACCTAAGGACAGAATTAGTTTCTACCACTACATGTGCACTTAAGTGAGTGCCCTTAAGTGTGCATTCCAAGTTCCTATATTAGGCTGTAAAATAAACCATTCAATATAGCTAGTATAAGGTAGTGAAAAAAGGTCAACATATATTTGTTCTAGAACTCATACAGCATTATTTACAGTTTACTAAAAAACTATCTTTCAAAGACCGTGAACACACAAAATCTATGGCACATTTATGTATACATTATTACTTAAAATCAGTATAAAATTAAGTCTACACATAGGAAAATTGTTTATGTTATGTAAAGAGCCTGAAAGTAATATTTAAGAATTTTAAGAGGATTACAATAATTTAAAATGCATTCTAACTTTAGATTAACTAAGTGGAATATTTACAAAGCTACTTTAAAGTCATTTCAATAAATGTTCCGTTAGCTTTTTCAGCCAGATGTTTTAAAACAATCAGGAGGTCTTACGTGCAGCTGGAATCGCTCACACTTCACGTAGCTGCTTGAGGTCTTGCAGCAGTGAAAATATCAGTACAAACTACGGCCACCTGCATTTCAATACTCCACGGCATAAGCCGGTTAACAGCTGGCTGAGAGATGGCCGAAGTGCCGGCTGAGGCACAGCAACCGGGGCTCCGACTGCCACTGCTGAAGATCAGCCGGCGGCAAAAGGGGAAATTTGAGCAGAAGTCACATAACATAGACAAGACCCGAATGAAAACGGAATATACAGTATTCTAATATAACCATCCCACGAGGATTTCATACATTCAACGGCTAAGCTATAAATACTGTGGTAAATTAGTTACTGCAGCTGTATTAAACGAGTCTGTACGGCCTTATCTACACTGACAACTGAACAGGTCTGGTTCAAAACACTGACACTGAGAAGAAACCAGAAACTCTGTTTTGATCCTCCACTAATACCCCGATGAAACTTTTCGGTTTCCCAGGACAGTGTTTTCTTCCTTGCCCAACTAGCTAATCCAACGTAGGTTCTGTCAATCAAGTTGGACTATTCCAAGCTCCAGTGTCTAATAATGACACCTCTACCAATATTCTTGCACGCTCTCCCGATAGCCATATTTTCAGTGGTTGTTACAATAAAGCATTCGTTGTGTTTTTAAAGTGGTGCGTACACAACCAGAACCATCTATACTCAACACCTTTCTTTCCAAACCATCACTGCCACAAAGACAGGCCTTTTTTCCTTTCTTTTTTCTTGAAAGCAATAATTTGGATATGGAGTTGAAGAAGAGAAAAATGTAACCTGGGTCCTCTTTTCTGTTCAGCACTGACAAAAAAAATTGTGTTATTTTTCCATCTAAACTGCTTTAATCATCAGTGTAAATATGACACAGAGTCCATAAACAAGATTATACATAGCTATAAAAGAATCATCCTATGACTACGTGACATTTAATTTACCACCTCATTTCTCATTCAGTTAAAGATATGTGCAATTCTATCATTCTCTGTGATATTCAGATCTGTTATACCACTAAAAAAAGAAACAAAAAAGAATTCAGTTTTCAGTTTTACAAGTTGGAGGGGGGCGGGGGGAATCAATATAGGCTTTTACTAGTGGTTTCATCCAGAATTAAGTGAATTATTAAGAGACTAATAAACCTTAGCAACGCAAAAACAGAAGCTAAAGCAGAGATTAAAGTTATGTAGTGAAATACTAGAACTACTAAAATATTCCCAGTCACTGACGTAAGCAGCTCACATCTGTCAGCTGTATCAAACTTTTTGGAGAGAAGTGCAAAAAAGTATTTCTTCATCCAACTTTATAGTCATGCGTTTAATCCACTAGGAACCAGACTTCTGAAGTACTCCAACATTATATATACATAAAACAGTAAATCTGTACAATTACACATTTTCAAATGTTATAGCTTAACAAACATGCTGTATTTCTTAATTCATGGTAACATGACCATGCCATTCAAATACAGAGACTATCAAAATGATTTTCAAAGTGCCATATCTCAGAACTTTATTTTTTAAGCTATTATCGCAATGTCAGTTAAGGCCTGTTCTACATAATGAAAGAAAAATCCACAAGCTGTCAGGAAGCTCAAAGCGTGGAGGCTTAGGGTGCTAAGGGAACTAATACAGATTTTTAATAAATATTATTTTTCTTGAAAGCATAAGTATCTGAAAACCAGTTAAGTCAAGCATTCATGGTTTCTGGAAGGAAAAGCCCCACCTTTAAGCCTTTTATTAACATTTCTTTCATACCTACTATATAGAAGAAAATATGTGAATTTTTCATTTCAAAAGATTCCACTGTCGTTGTAAACTTTTTAATTTACAAAAAAACCCCGAATGTTTTTTTCTTCCAGCATGGCAAGCAAATGCTGGCTCTAAAACTCTTCAGATTGATAACGAGTTGTTAAATAGAAAAACACTGAAAAGATCAGCTTGGCTTCACACAATGAAATTACAGAAAAAAATCATGCTGGTAAATCACTTTTGATGATCAATCTCTATCATTGGGGTGGTTTTGAGTATTAACTTACAGATGAAAAGCTGCCTTTACTTCCCCCAGTTCGAGAACACAGAATTCTCACTGAAACCCAAACTATTTCTGACCTTGAAGAATTCAGAATGTTTTTTATGTACTTTTATAACTGGATGTGCAATGATAGCAAAACAAAGATCACCACATATATCTGAACAGACAATGTTAAAAGGTATAGAGTTCTCAAGACTGCATTAGAAATAGACAGAAACTGGTCACTCTAAATCAAGAGTTTCGTATTTTCCATTGTTTGAGAAAAACACCAGTAGAAATAAATGCAGATTTTCATTGGTTAGGAAAATCTAAAAACGTGTACCTATCTATCTCTATTTATTTATATATATATGTGTATCTTCATCTGGCCTTGCCTGGGAAATAGAAAGCTGTAGAGAATACTTTTTCTTATCACAAGAAACTGCTCACAATTCATTAGAAACCAAAACACCCTGTTTGAAGGACGCAGTCATGCTTCCTCTTCCGATTTCTATTTTCCTTTTCCATTTTTTGAAGATTTCACAATCTGTAGCTTCAATTCCTTTATCATCATCTCTAACTTTTCCCTTGCCTCTCGTTCTTGTCTCAGTTCATCTTGAAGCTCTTGTCTGTCCGCCTCTGCGTGATCCAGTCTCTGTCTCAGTTCTGCTAGCTGTAAAATAGAGAGGAGAGACAGAGAGGCAGAGCAAATTTTAGCATGTAAACATCAACTATTCACTTCAAGATGCTACTGACGACCACCGTATGCATCAGATAAAATTATTTCTGTTCACCAGTATTTATCAGCTCGTCTTCTACCGTTATCAAGAGTTATGCAGTTACCTACTACACCATTTGCAAGTGCCATCCATATGGAAAGTTGCATAAACATCACAGCATTATAAAAAAGTGGAAAAAGTCTGATTTTTAAATACATATAAATCGTAGCTATATGAAGTGTCACAACAGACCACGTCAGTATAACCCGTTAGGAAGGTTGGGATGATGTATGCATCAGATGTTTCACAAATCCCAGAATAAAACACACTTTTTCGTTTCCCAGGTTCATTCTCCTACCTGACAAAATACTACTTTTGTATTTCGAAGCCTTAACGCATTTCTAGAACAAACAAAACCACCAACCCTGTTTTCTGGTACCCTTTAGCATAAATGAAACAGAATTACCAGAAGTGAGATTCAGAAAATCTTGACCATAACTGCCTGTGCATTTTTGTGTTCAAATATAAACATGAGTCCAACCCAATTTTTTTTCTGTGAAATGTTTTGTGTTTGAACACAGAAATTGAATAATGTTTTCATCTTTGGAGTACAGTAAGCCCCAAACTTGCTAGAGTATCATCAAAACTTATTTACAGTTAGATCTGGAAACATCTGATGAATTTTTCAAGTGTGGCAAAGTTACTGTCATATTGCTTATGGGTACACTACCAGCAGCTAAAACACGGAGGAGACTGGAAACCAGTTATCTTCTCTACCATTGATTTGAGGGGTTATTTCTTACAATAAGACCTCACTGAATCTAAAAAAATCCATCTGCCTTTATGATAATAAGGATCTAGATCATCACTAAGCGTACATCTCACCAAAAATGAGGAAGACAGCAGATGAGAACGAAAGCAGCAGGAGCATACAGGATCACTGGTGCTCGCCAACTGCTATGAAATGTACTGGGCAAAGGAAGTGCTGTGCTGGTTTTAGTGAAACGTTACATTCGGTGCACTTTCATCTCCACTTGTATAATCGGAAATATTTAAGTGGTTCTTAGACAGCAACAGGCTATTACTGCAAGTCCTCCGACTCCACTACTTCGATTAAGCAAGCTGTTACACTACATCAATGCCCACTGCCTGCATGTTACAGCACGTACTACAGAAGCACATCTCTGGTTGAGTTTTGATTTCCAGCTCTAAGGAAAGGTTCCAGTACTGGTTACACTGCCCTGTTGTGACTGACGAGGTAAAGCAACAATTAAACTAAACAATTCAATAAAGAAGTCAAAAAGGGGAGAAGGCACTTAGTGCATCCTCAGGCAGGCCGAGGAAGAACAGATGTTTAAACAAATTTCAAATTCTAAATTACTAATTTTGTTCAATGTACAAAGAGGGTTCCTCCCACTCCACACTTCTCAGAGAGAAACAGCAACTGCTTCAAGAAGACACTGGATTAAGGCTTTTTTTAAATGCCATATACACAGCTTAGGGACGTTACCTGTTGCCAGGCCCTCTGTTTAACTTGGGTACTTCTGACAACTGCTTGGAACCTAGGGTCCAAAATCTATTGTAAATTGTGATAAATGGAGAAAAAGGTTCAAATTATATGTTGCGAAGAGCTCTACAACACAGGCAATAACAGAGTAAACTTTCATGCAAGGAACGTACTTAGTTTTCAAAGTCTAACTTCAAAAGAAACAATCAACCTTAGGGAGCAATCTATAGGTTTTACTCTCTAAAGAAAGTAAGCTACACAAGCCATATAAAACATGCTATACATGATTATCTTCACAAATTAGAACATGTTGTTACTTGCAGTAATAGGGCTTGTACCAGATGTTTAGTAAATCAGGCCTTAGTCAGAGAGGATTACTTCTGGCAGCAAAGGCTAGGAGTCTGTGGAGTGGGATGTCATGAATTCACGAGAAGGATTTACGATGCTAGTCTCTGCCCTACTCCCCCAAAATGCCAAAACCTGTCTCTCAAGTACTGCCTGTTTCTTAGTTTGAGACAGTAAGAACAGGAAATACACACAGCTATGATCAAATGACCACAAAGCTCTGCTGAACTTCAGTTTTAGATTTTGTTTACTTAAAAAGAAAACAAACTGTGAAGGCTAGTTTTCTGTGACACAGTATAAAATATATCACAATCATAACTGCACCTGATTTTGAAAAGGGTCATTCCATGGCGCTCTCTGCCATTAACTACATTTTTCCCATTGGAATGACATGAATAACCTCCAACATAAAGAAGCAACAGTAAAAGTTAAAAGGAAAGTGGAAGAAAGAAAAAAATCTCCATAGGTTTCGACATATGAACCCAAGAGGCAGGAATGAGAGACAGAAATATGATTTTCATCTCCAAGATGAAACTCTTAACTAAATGCTTTGATAGAGCACGAAAGGGACTCATCAGTGCAGAAGATTCTACCACCAAGGAAGAGAAAGAGCAGCAAGGTATGCTACTAATCTGACAAAAAGGTAGCCAAGAGCTTTGGATTTTGTTTTAATATAAAAGGAAGAAAAAGAGGAATAGCTTCTTTCTATAACTAAAATGAGAATGTTTAGTTCTCTAACATGGGCAAGCCTATACACATTAAAACCATGATTTGTTTTAAATGAGGATGTAACGGACTTATGTTTAAGATTAGTATGTCACCAATAACATTGTGTTTCTGTAAGCTGCATTCTACCTCAGTTTCAGTCACGGACAGGTAAATAAATACTGCTGTCACTGTGACCTATTTTGGTATTTGTCTATGGTGTCAGAACACATGGAGAAGATGAAACCTTAAGGTGGGTGAGCAATAGCTTCACCATTTCCTGATACACTAAATATGGTTTGGTTTGAAACTAACTTTCCCTTCTCACCTGTGCTGCATATTCAGCTTCTTTGTCTTTTTCTAAATTGGAGTCACAGCTACACTTTTGCTTCATCACTTGGTCCAGTTTCTTCTCCAGGTCTCTCTGCTCAAAATAAAATTCTTCCATCCTTTGAGCGTGCTCTGTCTGCAAACATTCAAGTTCTTTTTGTAGATTCTGCTGCTCTTCAGTTAGTTCCTTCATAACTTTAGAGTTGCTTAACATTTCCACTTCCTGTGAAGAAAAAAAAAATATCAGGATCACGTATACCTTGTTTCTAAGACCAGAAAGGCAAAAAACTGAATTGAAATGTGTATCTGAAAACACTGAGGCCAAAAAGAGCACATTTATCTACTGATAACAATAGCCTGATAACAGTATTTATCTACTTATCAATGACAAACTGGAATTCTGTAGCAAGCATTTCATTTTTAAGAAACTATTTACACTTCCAAGCACACTTGGAGCTTTCAGAAAGGGTCACAACTTCCAGCAGTGAACCCCAGAAAGCAGCAGCACTGATTTACTAACATCTACTTTGAAGATGTAAGAAATGCATCATCAGGAAACAGAATAAATGTATTTGGTTTCTTTTTCCACTAGCATTTTGGTATTTTTTAAAGTCTTAATTTTTTTTTTAACTTATCTACAAGCTTTAACTCCAACAGCAGAACAGCTTAAAAGTAGCAGTTCTAGAGCCCTATCTGAGCTCACCGATTCTGAGCTTAACATTAAATAAACTAAACTAAACATCAGGTCTGGTCTATGAACGTGTGAGGCAAAGCAGTATTTACCTTAATTCAGAAAACAGAAATCAGAAATGAACACCAGCTTCTAATGTCATCTACTATTAAAACACTAATAAAATCCCCCTAAAAACAAGGGCTTATCAAGCAGAAATAGGAAGGTGGTATTCTTTTTATACAGGGCAGTGATAAGACCATTCCTAGAATACTGATGTCTGCATATTTTAAATCCTGAAAACAGAAATTTTAGGACTTAAAACTCTCCTTGCCAAAATACTTCAATCTTTGGAAAACATTTTAAAGTGAAAGAAGTAGTTTTCATTTGGATAAAATCAAAGAAGGAGCTGCTTGAACACAGCAGTTGCAAACTGAGAAGACACCAATCATTAGTGGACTCGAACCTAAGGAGCATAAGGGATATTAACAGTTTGGTGTCTGGATTCAAGCTGGAGGGAAAATTATGTGTGGTTTGGTGTTTCTAAGTGTAATCTGCAATACTGAGTCTAGAACCAACAAGCTAACACTGGTTTTCTGATGTCAAAAGTGAAACGCACTCAGATTGGCACTGTACCATTTGAAGCTGCTGTTTCCTCCTCAAAATAGTATTTAGTTTTTCTTGCTGTTTGATGTAGGTTTTCATTACTTCTTCCATGATCCTCCCCTTGTCATCTTCACAACTGATGTCCTTCATGAGAGTGGGGGACAAGGTTCGCGCATCATTACCTACTTCAACACGGCTAGAGTCTCTAGTGATTTTGGAAGAAACACGTTCAGATTTTCCACCTCTTGCAGAACGAGTTGACACAGGTGGATCTATACAAAAAAGAAGAACACAGCACAATAATCACTGAAAATTAAACTTCCACAGTGAAAAAGACACAAAGAAAACTGAAGATTATAAAAAGGTCGAAAGAATTTTTGGAAAACTGAAGCGACATCACAAAATATTAGCTTGGTGTTGAGATCTGCAAAATTATATGGTATAAAATCTGGAAAGACTTCAACGTAATTTTCACTACTCACCTAAACGTTTATGCTGCTCCACGCCAGATTTCAAGTCAATTTTTTCCTGTTCTTCAAGAGAAAGCTCTGGATAGGAGGCAGCTTTTTTGTGTTTTCCACTGCTGAGCTTCTTCTCTGACTGTCCAGGTGACGACTTAATTACTTCTGAAACTTTGACTGTTGTTTTTGCAACATCCTTACATTGTGATGCAAGGGATACGTTTGGGGCAACCACTTTATCACACATATAAAGGTAGTAACTGAAATAGTAGAAGACTGAAGTTAAGAATGAAAGGTAAAGCGTAATAAATGATGACTGGCAGAGAGCAGTAAGTTTAATTTAACGTGATTTCAAACTGCAAAAGCTTGAAACTGCAAAATGAAAAATAAGCACGTCCTTTTTAAATTTTTGCTATGCAAAAGGGAATCCTAATGACCCACTTAATCTTCACTGAGTAGATTATCTAGATATGGTTTTGAGGCTATCAAACAAGAGGATTTTTCAAACACGGCTGATTAAAAAAATCGTACAGAAAAATCATAGGAAGTCTTCATTTAAATGCAAAGAATGAAACTAGAATGCCATTGAATCCAGACTCTCCAGCATCTTCATAATCCTTACATTAGCAATGGAGGATGGGGGGAGCGATCAGTGTAATGGGAATGAGCATATCACTCTCTGAAGAGCAAAGCTGTGTACTGACAGTGCCAGGGCATATCTGGGGCCACTGCTGGACCTTCTTTCCCACCTATATTGACCAATCGGTCTGGACTTGCACAGCTCCTGGACTCCAGGGAGCATCCTTCTGTACCACTCTAACCTAGCCACACAGCTTTTGTCTAGTACAGAGGGAAAAGAGCGCCAAATGCGTTAAGGTCAGCGCCAAGATAATTAGTGTCACGACGCCAGAGTTAACACTGCTGTCTTCAACACCCCCCCTTCTCCTAGTTCTGAAGGAAGGCACCGACAGAAACAGAAGTCCCACCATTCACACACGCGCATGGGAACTAGTTTGATGCGCGTGTGTTGCTTTGATCAGCCAAGAGTCTGAGCTCACCCATATACGGTAAATGCATAACCACATGAGGATGAGGGTGAGAGGTACGTCAAGAACCACCGTTTCCCTCGCTGATACAGACGACAAACTTTGTACTATGTTAAGGAAATGCACTCGCTTTCTAAAACCAGGAAACTAATCAGCAGACAATTCAGCAGCAGCCATTGTTCCAGTGTGGAAAAAAGCTTTCAAACACCTTTTACAAGTCTTCTTTGAAAGGAAATTAAGTCGCACTCATGGTAAATAAGCCCTGTGCAGCTTTCCACGTACATGACTTATGTTATAATACAAAAGATTAAAAATTACCTTCTGTCATTTCTACTCTGGAAAAGGAAATTGTAATTACATTTCAATTGTATTGCCTCCTGAAGAACTCATAGATCACAGCTTGAGTCCCATACCAAAACCCACTCATAAGCAGTTCATTAATATTTACACTAAGAAATGCATAAGAAGTTAGTGTTCAATTATTCCTGTGTGATCCCTTAGAGCTTTCCTAACAGTTCAGGTTGCAAATACATTTTTCAGTTTGAATTATCTTTAAATAGCCAAAAGTATTTAAATCCTTGTACAGACAGCGCTTATAGTTCTACACAGGAAATTCAGTTACCTGGGATGGAAAAAGGATGGTGGTTGAGGATCAGCTTCTGCTTCTTGCTTTATAACTGGATACC
Organism: Phalacrocorax carbo; assembly: GCF_963921805.1. Lineage (NCBI taxonomy): Eukaryota > Metazoa > Chordata > Aves > Suliformes > Phalacrocoracidae > Phalacrocorax > Phalacrocorax carbo. Next base: position 50,749,466 of record NC_087519.1, on the reverse strand, counting down.
ACTGTGGTAATTCCAGGCTCTGCTGTGAATCTGCCTAAAAAAAAAGAAAATAAATTGGTGGTTGGAAGATGGGTATATGTTATCTAAATTTTCATAAATGCTCCTCGGCAGAATGGCATTTATACCATTAATACATACCCACCAGAGAAACGGGGGTACTGCAAAATGGAGTGTCTTTGGCAGAGATGCAGGGTGATGCAAGCCACGGAAGTTTCTTCTATCTCCAGTTTCCCATTATGGGCAAAGTGGCAATGAAATTAAAAGAAAATCTCTTTACAAACCTATATAAAAGCTCTGCTGAGTTTCCAGAACCCTGCCAGAGGCGTGCTAAAAATATTAGGGAGAAACAGAAAGCAAAAACTGGGGTTTCCAGAAGGTTGTGGGAGCCTTTTGCAATAAAGGATCCACATCAGAATAAGCACTTGACGGATACTTTATTACAAAATAAAGCGTGTGAATCAAATGGAACAATTACTGGTGTTCAGAAGACAGAACTTTATTTAGTTGTCAGGAATTTTTATTGCAAAAGCGGGCAAAGCTGCTGCGGTAACATGACAATTCCATTTCCTTTGCAGTAACAAAGTTAATTCAGAAGCATCAGAACAAATCATGAAAACTTCTGTGCATTCTGTATTCAGTTAGCAATCCTTGCTCTGTTTGTCTCAGGAAACATTTTTGGAATTACTCTTTAGTTAAAGTTGCTGGTGACACTTGGTGCTCCACTGCAAAGGTACTATTAATTTCAAGTGAAAGGTGTCTCATCACATATTTAAACAAGACTTGTAGCTAAGAAATTGATTCTTAATTTCATTGTACTAAAACAGCCGTGGGCAGCAGGTTTTTGGGTAAGGTGTGGTTGGCTGACCCCGGCCAGCAACCAAGCACCAACGCAGCCACTCCCTCACCACCAACCCCAGTGGGGCAGGGACAGAAGCAAGAAAGCTCATGGGTAAAGATAAAGGCAGTTTAATCCCTGAAGGAAAGAGGGGAGAGAAAAAAAACAAACAAACAACAAGTGAAGCAAAGGATACTGCTCACCACCTCCCACAGGTAGACTGATGCCCAGCCAGACTCTGAACAATGTCCACCTTGGATGCAAAACCCCCTTTCTTCTTCTTCTACCCCATTTTTTTCTTGCTGACCGTGACATTACATGGTATGGAATGTCTCCTTGGCCAATTCAGGCCATCTGTCCCGGCTGTGTCCCCTCCCAGCCTCTTGCCCACCCCCAGCCTACTCACTGCAGGGGCCGAGCACGGAACAGAGAAAGCACTGACACTGTGGAAGCAACTGTTCAGCGGCAGCTAAACCTTGGTGTGTTAACAACACTGCTTTAGCCAGAAATCCAACGCATGCCACCATACAGGATGCTATGAAGAAAGTTAACACCATTCCAGCCAGATCCAATACCTCTGGCAAGTTCCACAATTAAAAAAAAAGAAAAAAAGCTTATAAAGCTAAAAAAAAATAATATCCTGCTGTACCAAAAGCTTCATCTAGCATTCTGACATCTTCACAATTCCTTGTGTACAAGATACATTATCAGAAAAGTTTATATTTACACACCCTGAAATAAAAGTCACAGAGCCTGATCTCTGGCAGTCAGGAGGGCACCCAATTACACATGGGTGGCTTCTACCAAGGCCTGCTGAATCACACGAAGGAGACCAACCCATCCACAATCCTCTGGTCAAAACTTCCAGCCCACTAAATTCAGCTCTAGCAATGAAACTGAAATTTAACTCCACCCCTGCAGTTCCTCAAATCAGTTCCAACACAGACCAAAAGGAGGGAGGGTACAGGGAAACTAAGCTCCAGGCTAATAAACTCATAAGCAAGACTTTAAATAACACAGATTGGAAATACAGCAAATCATTGCTGGGAAAGTGGCCTAATCCTGACACTTGTCAAGTTTTTTCCACTTATTCAAAGCATTCTAATACTTTAAATAATGTACATATATTCTTCTACTTATATTACAGCTAGTACACAGCAACCCAATTTTAACTTCTGAATCACATCTTGTCCATGTTTTAGGACTCACATTTTAATATGTTTATATATTTATGTATGAAATTACGTATCAGGTAATCTGTATTTTCAAGTTACTAGGTCAGATTTTTACATTCCCACCTATTTCAACTGGAAACCAACAGTACTGCCTACCCATTAGTGTGCATTTTGCAAATGAAGTACATAACATGCAATCAAATTTTTACTTAGGAAAGAAAATAAAAAGTAATGGTCAATATACATGGAGTCTTTTTCCAAGACTATTCCTCCCTCATCATCCAGGTTAGCAAAATAGAGAGAGAGCATCTACTTCAAGATATACAAGTGTATTTCTTTACCTAACGATCTGTTTAGTTTCGATGCTCTTAATTTTATAAATGCAATATATCCAAGTAAACTTAAAATTTATTGAATGACTTCTACCAAAACAGTTTGAAAAGGCTACAAGAAAAGTATGTCATTTGTCTTCTGAAGCTAGTTGTACGAAGCTGTTTTTAAGGAAGAAAAAAAAAAAATACACACACACACAGAGAGATAAGTAGTGGTTTCAGCCTAATCATTAAGCCAGCAGTTTTAACAGAGATGGGATTTATAAAAATACTGAGAAGAGACGTTAACTCTCCACACTGTGAGCTTCTGCCCACACAGTGGTGAACTCAAGGAATCCGTCTGAGAAGCAAGACAAAGTTTTAGTGCAGAGTGATTATCAGAAGCTGTCGCAAAGGCAAAGGGAGTGAGGACCTGACAGCACAGACACCAGCAGACTTAGTGGCAGCTGTTCCCATGAAGAGCAGGTGGATGTTACAGTGCGGTCTAGAACGCAACAGAAAATGAGAAACTCGGTGACATTCAAATATACAGCTTACAGATTTCCTACTAGCACAAAGAATAGAAAATAATTAAGCTTGTGAGTACAGCAGGTGAGGATCTACGTTGTCTGCTCTTCAAATACTGCAAGCAAAAGCGTATTAGCACTGCAAGATGAGTAAACTCAGGGTGAAATGCTAAGGAGAAAGGCAGCGCACAGGGTTTAGGATGCTCCAAAGCCTATGGGATTTAATCAATAATTTATTATTACTGGATGGACAAAGACCTAGCCAAGGGCAACTATTCTTCCTGGGCCTCCCAGGATAACCTCAAAGATGTGCTGCTGCTTCTGAGGACTGGCTCAGCAAAGGTGGTACGAAGGTGACAGAATAGCAAACAGAACATCCTGCAAATAGATTTCCCTGGGAGCGTAAGAAAAGGGAACGTCTACACCTTGTACCTAACACCTCTCACACCACAGAAATGAGGGAAAGAGAAGACGGCTGAAGCAGCCCAAGCCTCCCCAGGACAAGCAAACAGAGGCTGTGTTCCAACACTCCCCTATTAAACTCTTCTAATCTTTTGTACTTTCCAGATGAATATCCATGAGAAAAAAAAAACCACAAAATAAATAACAAGAATCCTCCCCCACCATTTTATCTTTGTTCAGGTTTTCACAGTTTCTCTCTCAGTCTGATTTCATATGCTGCTTTGCAAGAAAGAACTATGCAGGTCTGCAACAGAAGACTCCAGAAAGTTTTTGTATTTCATTTGCACCAGCCCAGTCCAAATTACTGTTACTGCTACTTTCAGCTGTTTTTTTTCATCTGTACACATGAAACTGAAAGTTCTCGTGGTCTGAGATCTGCCACTGTGAAAACAGAAGCAGTTATTATAGGTATGAACATGGAAGACTATTTCCTCCGACGCACCCACCGTGCTGCAGTTTACCTCCCCTGGCATTGCAAGGATAAAGGCTGCCACGCCGTTATCAGATGAAAAGCAAAGTCTCCTTGCTATGAACTTACCCACACCTCCAACTGACTCAGCACGTGGGAGCGTGCCATATTGCAGACTTTCATGGAAATTTTCTCCTGAAATCCCTTACTGTAGACTGGCACAACTGTAAAAATACCTGTTACTACAGTAAGCCCTTCTGCAACACTAACTTTTCAGAAGTTCATGATGAAAGGTGTCAACATAGAGCACACCTTTTTGGGCTCAACCATCTGGACTGCTCTTGCTGCTATTTTGAAATCCGCCACAAAGCATCCGACAGGCAAAATGGATATATAATCAAACCAGTAGCAATCAAATGAACATATAAATGCCAAATACACCGAAACGAATCATAATCGTGGGGCAGGAACCATTTAGACACCTCTTCTGTTTACATTTTACCCCAAAAATTGTACCTTCTGTGACCGGAAGCATCTATGGTGTTCAGTATTTACCTGGTGCTTGTCTTATTGTTTAAAGTAGAAGCTCTCTAAGAGAAAAATAAGCTCTGTATTTTTGAACCACAGCACAGACTTGCAGCGGTATTTTAGGAAAAAATACGATGTCTATTATTAACCATTGTCAAGATACCGGCCTACAGCTCATTACTTGGGCTGCTTAAAACCCCCTCTTTTTGGCATATTTCTCCATAAAAGCGGTTTAAACAGAAAGCTATTGCTGAACAGGCAGACTTTGGGCTTCTAAACAGAAACTTATCAACGCACCGTTACCCTGCACGCAAAGTCATGAGATGGCTGGTTAGCAAGCCAGGTCGCCATACATCACACGCATGAGTGCTGGAGTAAAAGTAACGAACGAAGAATTAATTTGCAATACTTGATTTTCCAGCCCCTTTCTGCTTTGCTCAGCTGCTGCAACACGCACCTCGTAAAACGTACTCAGAGGTCAAATGGGAGAATGAAAATTTCCACAATAGCTCTGAATTTTCCAGAGACTGTATACCTTAGAACAGAACAAGAACCGACAAAGCCAAACCAGCTCAAACGAAGCTACTTACAGCCCAAAGAGGAAACAAATTACCGCACCTTTTAATGAGAAATGCATTTCCATGGTGAAGCTCTCTCACAGATTTAACTTAGGCTTGATTTGACAAGCATTCCCACTTAGAAAAGGCAAGCAAGGCGCTTCCAAAACAGGTATTTATGTGTGAGCAGAGATTCAGGATTTTGACAAGAGTAGGTGAACTTACTTTGGACCGAGTTCTTTTCTGGTTTTTCTCGCTAAATTTCTCCTTCATTTCCTCCAAGAGATGCTTCAGTTCCCGCTCCTCTGATGTTCCTAAGTATTTTTGGTTAATATGCAGGTAGCAGTGCCACTTGGCCGATTCGAATCCCCAGTGGCAGGTCCTCTTGTCCGGGGATCTGTGCGAATGCATCACAAACGTCTGGGGTGAGAACATCCCGTAGCACTCCAAACACTGGATACACGGGTCATCTGGCGCAAGGTAGAACTGAGGTGCAAACAAGCCCTGGCACTTGCCCAGGCATTCATGCTCAACTTCAAAGGCACTGCCAGTCTCCTTCAGTTGGGCCAAGGTGTTCTTACCAGGGAGAAAACTGCCATTTTGCGGAAAAGTGCGAGGACGTAGTAAAGCATTGCATAGTCTCTGAGCATCGGTCAGCGTAATTAGCCCACAGGACGGAGCGTTAAACGGAAGAATTCCCAAAACCTTCAGAATATGAAGCTGGTCGGAAGTGCACCTTGAGCAGTATATGTACAGTTCGTCACACACCGTGTTGATCTGTTGCAATGAAAAGTCTCGCAGAACCGAATTCAACACCTGAGGCAGGCAAAGTCTTTTCTCTCCTCCGACTTTAAAACACGAGATAGATTCCCCCTCCAGTATAGTCTGGGTGAGTTCCGTGGAGCTGTCCGGAGGAATGAGCAGTGGACCAGAAAGTATTTGCGGCGATGGAAGAGGCAAGAAGACAGCGGGTGACATACTTTCCTGGGAATAACGAGCTGAAAAAGCTGCCGGTCCACCCAGTGAACTCTGGCTGCTCAGGTGGAACTGTGCCAACGTGTGTTTCAAACCTGGATTTAAATTCAAAGGCTCAGATAGGGAAGTACTGTTTGGCTTGGCGGTTTCCCCATCAGGCTCCACAGGAGTTTCGTCATATTCATCCAAGTTTTCCTTCTTTATCGTTGGCAATTTATTTATTACAACTCGTACTTTGCTATTTACATGCATTTCTGTCATTGCTTTTTTTAATGGTGGGCTCCCATCCTCTTGGATCCCACTCCGTTTTTGGTCTGAAACTAGACCTAGAGGGAAGTTTATTTGCGGGCTTTCCATTGCTAAACACCAGAACATTAATTAAGTCAGTCTTGAGTGTGCATTTTCCTGCTTGTTCATACAAAAAATAATTTCAGGCGACCTTGACCACCTCAGGCACACCAGGTTTTGCACTCCTTTCAGAAAAATGTTACTTCTTCAGCCTCCAACAGTTAAAACTGGAACCCATTTTGCATGTAATACCATAAAATTAATACTGGAGGGGTTACACAAGTTTCTTTAATTTTATAGTTATTTGTTCAATTTTCTCGTATAAAAAAACCGCTGCAGTATGTGTACAAAAGGCTTTTCTTCACACCCTACCCACTATTTTACACAGTAGTCTTGTACTGCAATTTAGTAAAAAATGATGAGCTGATGCAAGAGTGTCCATCCTTGATCATTTTTTTCCTCTAAAAAATATACTGCCTTTCCAACTCTGTCTCTATTTAAATATTAAAAGAGAAAAATGGTCTCAGTTTGAAGAACGCTGATCTCCACGCAACCGATCCAAAATGCAGTTCGAGTTGTATGAAAATTTTATTCAGCGCTTTCAGTTCTTGGGAGATCAAACACAGTCTTAAGGGCTTGCTTTATTCCACTGCCAACTTTATGATTTCATCACCACCGCGAGAGTTACTATGGCAGTTCACAAATAAATCCCCAAATTAAAGGCTGATCCGGATCGTCGGCCAAAAACCAAACGTCCCTAGAGAGTCACCTTTTCGCGCAGATGTCACTGGTGTGCGTCAGAATTTTCCCACCCCGAGTTATTAGTAACAGAGGTAAGATGCAGGCCATCGGCTAAATTCATGTCTTGGGCTAGCAGAGTTCTGTCAGCCTTTCCAGAGAGCCTGCGAAAAGAGGAAGAGGTCAGTCAGAAGCAATGCCAAAAGGTGAGTTTGCCATGTCAGAGGAGGGACGCGTTTCCCCCGTTAATTACGAAGCACCAGCGCGCCGAGAGCTTTCCTCTAGCACCGGGAGCCCCATTACAAGCCCTGGCAGATGGGTGAAGCTGGCAGCAGCGGCAGCAGCCAACTCCCGACGCGCTGCATGCACCGGCGGCGAGCCGCGGGCGGGGGGCGGCCCCGGGGCGGCCCTCCCACGGCCTGCGCGCCCCGCGGGGGACGAGGACCGGGGTCCGGGGGGAGCGGAGGGCCGCCCTCCACCCCCTCCGCCCGGCACCCCCGCCCTTCGCCCCGCAGCCCCTTCCCGGAAGGGCCCGGGACGCCGCATCCCGCCGCTCCCTCCCTCTCTTCCCGCGCCGTGACTCACCCCAGCCCCGCCGGCACCGCTCCGGGCAGGGCTCGCCGCCTCCCTGGGAGCGCTCCCCGCCGCCCGCACCCCCCCTTCCCACAGCCCGCCGCCGCCGCCGCTCCCTCCCCGCGGGGACGGCGCGCCCCTCCCCCCGCCCCATCCCATCCCCCCCCCCCCCATCTCCCCCTCAGGCGCTCCCGCCCCTCCCCCGCCGCGGGGACGGCCGGCCGCCCCCCCCCCCCCCCCCGGTAACTTCCCCATCTCCTCACCCGTCGCGGCGGGGGCTCCGGCAGCCCCGGGGAGCGGAACAGGCGCCGCGCACGCACCGCCCACCCGTGACCTCACTGCGGAGACGGCGGCGGCGGCGGCGACAGCCACGGAGACGGCGGCGGCGCGCGGGCACGAACCCGCAGGCGGCGCGCGCCGCCCCCTCCCGCCGCCGCAGCCCCGCCCACTGTCTGGGGCACCGGCGGGAGCGGCGGGAGCGGCCGTCCCTCCCCTCCCCCCGCTCCGCCGCCGCCTCAGCGCCGGGAAACCCTGGTCCCCTCCCCCGCCGCCGTCGCGAAAAGGGAGACAGAAAAATAAAATCCCACAAAAAAATAAAAAAGTGTTATTTCTGACTGGCGTTCGCACGTCCTCTCGCCGCCTGCCCTCGGCCCACCCGGGTCAGACACAGCCCCGGGACGCCGTGGCGCTGAGGGCCGGGGCACCGGGCGGGAGGTGGGAGCTGGGGCGGGGAGGCGGCGGGGAGAGCGGCCATGGCAGAAAGGGAGAAGGTGGCAAGCGGGAGCGCAGGCAGCAGCCGGGGCGGGAGAGGAGGGAGGAGGCCCGGACGCTGACGGGGAGCTGTCGGGCGTAGTGCTTGCCTGAGGCGCGGCGGCCAGCGACCCTCAGCGAGGGTCCTTTAGCAGGTGTCCCTCAGCGACCGACCCTCAACGAGGGTCCCTCAGCGACTATCCCTCAACGGGGTCCTTCAGTGGGTGTCACCCACTGACAGTCCTTCATCGAGGGGTCCCTCAGCTACTGTCCCCACATGAGGTGGGCACTGCTCCGAGACCCCACTACTGGGGGACAGCGAGACATGAGGAAGGAGGGAGAGTGCGATGGCAGCTGTCCCCAGAGCAGTTTCACAGCCCTTCCAGCCACGGGCTCATGGCAGGCCACAGCAGATGATGAAGTGCAGGAGAAGGGTTCAGAGTGGGTCAGGGAGCCCAGCTGGTCAGCTCTGTGGAGAGGGGTGTACATGGGGGGCTTCTCCCACTCCACGCTTGTTGCTGGAAGGGGAAGATCTTCTTCTGGGACTGCTTAGCCTTTGTACAACTGGTTTATTTATGTATTACAAGTTTGTTCCATCTGCAAGGAGCCTAAGGCTTTCTGGTTTACATCATCTTTTTAAAGATAGCGCTTCAGCTGAGATTAAGGCACAATCCAATTTGCTGTTGCCTTTCAGCCCGTATAGTTACAGATTTTGATGCAAAGTGAGTATAAAGTGTGGGACATGAAAACGTGGCAGTTTTACAACCACCCAGCACCGCTTAACACCAGCTGGCACAGACCATGGCGAGTGGGCTCCGTGCCATCACCTCCTCACGCCACGCCACGAGGATTAGCACGGACCAAACAAAACCTGCCCCGCTGCCGCTGATCGACAGAGAGGTTTGATACGCCTTAATCCGTGACTCTGCAGCACTGATACGCTCTGGGCTGGCAGGGCTTTTGGACGGAGGGGGCCTGGAGCATCGCTGCAAAGCTGCTTTGCGAGTCACCTTGTAACTTTTTTGAAACACCACAACGGCTGGGATCAGTTGGGTTCCTCCCGGTGGTGGCTGGGCAAAGAGCCATCTGGGATTATTGTTATTTTGTGTGGTTTTGCCCGTTGCTAACCTTAGATGGTCACTTCTGTAGGTAGGAGCCCTCCCACTCTATGCTTGCATAGCAGCTAGTGCAATCTTTGGGACCTGCGGTGCTTTATCTTGCAAAAATAATAAATTACTGACATGTTAAGTAGTAGAATAGGGTTTAGAATAACTATAAATAGCAGTGCCTGGGCTTTTAACAACAGCTCTCTGATCAAGATGACAATAATGGTTATATTTATATTTTTAAACCTAAAGAAAACCACTTGACCTTTCTGATATTAAAGAATTTGGGTATAGATGAAGGAATCATAAAACTGAAATTTTATGAGAGCACCTCAACTTTTATATTCAGCAGAAGGTGTAACAACAAGGATCATCATTTTACTGTTGCCATATTGCAGCAGAAGGCTTTCCTCTAAACGAAGGGGTACCAAAAAAGAAGCCTTCATTTTGTTGAGGGATATAAACCTCCAGCTGAAATTAAGTGTGCTCTTTCACGTGGCTGCTTGGAATAGGTATTTCCTAGAATGCCCACAGAAAATCATAACTTCTCTTTTCAAAGGCTAAAGAAAACAGAAGGAAAGGAAGGCATAAATTCCTTCCATTCCACGTAGGGCAAAGCAGAGATAAAAGCTTCCCAAAAATTGGAACCAAGATTTAATCCTGGGGAAAGAACACAAGAAATGCCCTTTTTTCCTCCCCTTTAATACTCAACTATTTGTCCTTTTCCATCACCCTTTTGTCTACTTTTATTGTAAATCACTAGAGATTGACTCAGCCTTTCGTCAGGGAGCCTTTATCATAACAACTACTACCCTTGTGGGGAGGGCATTCTTCCTTACTTACATTTACCCCGTTACCTGCTAGCTCCTTTTGCTAGACTTCATCTGCGTAACTCCTCCACAGCAGCCGAACACCCGCCGAAACGTGCAGCTACAAAAGCATTGGGCTCTAGGCATGGAGTTTCACAAACTGAAGGATGATCAGGACTGACACCGCTGTACTTTCCAACCACTTGAGATTCACCACAAGTAGGATTTGTTTATTTTAAGGAGATTTCATGGACATTGGACTATAAAACTACTCTTGGCTTGTCTTTGCATGCAACAGCATTGGATCGAATTTAGCAACACACACCGGTCATTCCACCTCGCTCTGCAGTTTTGTATCTAGGCTGCTTGTTTGTACTTTTCAAAGCAGGGAAGTGTTACAAACACATCTGAATGAATTCCAGCATTGTGCAGCGGTGTGTAGTACCCTGGTGCTTTTCATAAATGCTATTCTTTAGCATGCAGCAACACAATTACGTAGGACTGTGCAAGCATTGGCTCACTCTGGCTGCCACATCAAATGCTTCTGCAGCATTTCCAGCCTTAGACAGAAAGATTGCCTCACATAATGATCCGCAAAAGGATTTTATAAATACTGGTATTTTTCCTCCAGTTAGAGTTAAGTAAACACGACAAGGCAAAGCGGTTGCAGGACTACAAGCGCTAGCCTTACACAAAAATGCGAACTGCTTCTGTGCAGGGCAGGGAGACTGAGGAAAGCGATGGAGAACATGCAAAAGTGCTTCTGCGTTTGGTCTTAATTCTGTTTCGATTCCATTGAATTCTTTATTCTCCTGCAATAAAATGTTGGAAGGTAGGGCAAAAAACAGCTTTATGACAAAGTGAACAGGTTTATGAAGAAAACTTACCCTCTGTACTTATGAAGTAGATACAAGGTTTGCTTAAAAGCCACAACAATATAGCAGAATACAACAAGATTTCCAAATCTACCAGCTTTTGGAGCTGATCCTGAAAAGACATGGACCTGCGATACAACTGCCTAGATGTTCTGGACCTTCCTGTCTTCTCCACCCCCGAGGAGTTTAGGATCCAATAAAAAAAGAAAAAAAAATCTTCAAATACCAGTGAAACGCACTATGTCACATTTCCATTTTAAAGTTACTGAAGAAAACGCAAGATTTGTAACACCAGAGCCAGACTGATCTACGGATATGAGGAAAGCAAGGTACACAGGTGGACAGTGCATCTTTTGTTAGACCTCCTGCTCTCCTGGAAGCTTAGGAATTGGGCGCCATTGTTTAGTTGGGGTTTTTCAAGTTCTGCTGCACATTTTCCATTTCAGGTTGCAAATTCTGGTGACTATTGTGCTGCAATGACAGTGTTGCTATAGAGCTACAATAATCACACAATGTGAGACAAAGCCTGTAGGTAGGGGATTGTCTAAAAAGAGATGTCAACTCTGCCTACAACTTCTTCTGCAGACTGTGAAAAGCAGTGCCAAAGACACGGTGCAACTAAAACGCGAGTTACAGACCTCTGCAAGATGTAATAACCTGCACTAAGAGAGCACAGGAGGAGTCTTACTTTTATTATTAACTCTGAACTTTCAAGAAGTGCTGCAGCTCTTTGGAAGCTTACAAAATTAACATTTACAGTTGTCTTAAAATGTAGTTCACAAATAGCACCTTCGCTGCTTGGTTTCAACAGCTTAGGTTTAACACCAAACAGCCTGTAGAGATTTTTTGTCTTTACTCTTCTAAGTCAGCTCTAAGGAAGAAAAGTTATTATTTAAAAAAAAAATAATTTCTTTCTTTACAGTTAAACAGTGCACTGCAAGTTTCCTTTTCAGATAAAGTAAAAAACAAGGGATATCTAATAACATATGGCAAACCAGGAGGGTCCCTAGAAAGTATGTAATTCTTCCTTCATATCTTTCCAGGATAATACCGAGCAGGACACACTCAAAACCACAGACCTCCAAAATACCATGAACCTAAAAAAATAAAAAAAGGGTACTTAAAAAAAGCCAAAGCCCCCTGCTCCCCACGCATGGGCCCCTCTGCATTCCCTGCGGGCCACCTTTGGCAGTCGCTGGGGCTGGTACCTCTTCCACTTGCACGCTAGGAAGAGGGGCAAGCGAGACAAACTCATCTGCATTTCTAAGGGCAAATAAAAATAGATCCTTTAAGCTATGACGTAGAAAGTGAAGCGTCAAATACCATAGCAAAACAAAATAAAATTATCTTTCAGTGGAGCTGGTTAGCATAGATACAAAGTTTTTGTCAAACTGCAAAGCGTGTGAAGAACTTTGTCACTGTTCTGTTAAGATTCAAGTTGCATATTTATGAACAAAGGGGGGTTTTCTACAGAAAGAAGCTTTTTTTAAGTGTTTCTACGTACGCTGTCTCTAAATATGCTAAAGACCACAATTTAACACCGAATAGAAAATTAAAATTGTGCGTTTTCTTCTCAGAAGATATTAGCGTGCACATTTTAAAGAAAAAAAAGATCATTTTAGTGGTGATTTTTAATGTAAGTTGTAATACGGCCGCTCTTGTGATACCTCCTATGACAGACGAAGTAACATAGCCAAGATACCATATGAGAGACCCTATTACAGGTCTTCTCACATAAGCATGAAAAGTTGATAGATTTTAGCAGGCACCACATCTTACAGGGCAAGTTACTTCGGAAACAGTTCTGTTTGGTGATTAAATATGTAATGGTAAGACTAGACATCTCAAGTACGCAGTTCAGATCTCTTTATCATAAGCAGGAAAAAACAAAAAGGCTTTAGAAACCCCCAACACCCTGACTGAGCTCTTCTGAAGAAAATGCAAGATACGGTAAAATCCCCATTTTCTGAAAGGGGCTCCAATCCCCAGCTCCTTCCCAGGAAAACATCATTCATCCACAGGCAATTTCAGACGCCTTTCTTCCTTGAACTGCTTATGCCATCCATCCTGAAGCGAGGGCACATGCTTAGCAGTTAAGGTATCAAGTATACATAGATTATACAAGCTATTCATTTCTTTTATAGAGTGTTGTAACGTAAACAATTGCTCAGACTGAGCCGGAGCAGTTGGCCACCAAACTGAACAGAAACAAGAAGCGTGCGTGGGGGGAGGTTAAGCATTTAAGATATGCAACCATCTGCAGCATTTGCCTAGGACTGCCGGTGCATACTTGTAATAACAAGCCAGATTGCAAGAGGAAACCTCTTTTAAAACACAGGTACAGATATTGAAGTAGAGAGAGGTTAAAATACTGCATCTGTAGCAGGGTACGAGGTAAGTGCCCCTGCCCTCCGTGTCAGAAATCTAAGAGAATGTGGAGCAGGAATTGAAGAAACAAAGAAAGAAATCATGCAGAAGTAAGCGCGGCAGACGAGGCCGTTGGTCTGAACTCCAAATCCCCAGCTCTGGCAGCTGAGATGACGTCCTACAAGTCCCAGCTGAAAGAGGTGCTTGGCCAAGCAAGCTAGAATTGCATTTTATACTTTACCTGAAGCTTTCTGTATCCGCACAGCTGACTGAAGCCTCACTGCCTACTTTTGTTTCATCAGTGGTGCTGGAACAAAAGACAGAATCTAACGGATGCTTTTTCTCTGCAGGGCACAGCGAACGTAAGGCCTGTGAAGCACGCGGGAGAAGGACTCGCATTCTGAGAGAGGCCGAGGGAGGTATTTCTTAGGTAGCTGCAGTTGATCCCAGCGCTATCTTCTCAAAGAAATTATAAGATGAGAACAACGCTCCTGGGGGACCTGGGTATTTAAGGGTCAGACAAGCCCAAGCAAAGCCCAGCATTTCACAGTATTTGTTTTACTGGTTAACACACAGAGACCTAATATAAATGTTTTATTTAAAGTAAAAAGTGTGCACAAGTAAAGGGAATGATTACACAACAACGTTCAAGACCATATTCCACATGAAACAGGAAAATAGTAGTGACAACTAGCAGAGCACCCATAAGAATCCAACTCGTATACAAAAAGGAGGTTAACTCCACATAAATACATCATGCTTCTGGCGCAGACGCTTCCTCCAGAAGACAAAGCCTACTGCACCGGACTGTTTACACCCAGCGTCCCTTCTGAATAGCTGTGACAGTTGCTATATGCTTAGCAATGAAAAATAACTGTTACTATCATGGCACTTTGGAGAAAACGAAAGTTTTAAAATGGGTTTACAGTTATTTGTTTGTCACTTAGCAACATTCTTCATGCTTAGGTACGTAAATAGAAAAAGCATCTTTTCTGTGACATTATCTATGAAAAAAAAAATTTCTTTTGTGCTTAAAGCAAAAGTTCAGTGTTTTACTCTTCTGTGATGAATAGCAGAAATGCCCTTCCTTACATAAAGCCATTTTACTTAATACCCTCTATGAAATTAAGCCACTGTAGAGACAATGCTTTTCTTGTTTGCTTTAAATAACTTCCAAGTTTAATATCAGTTACATCCTGATGTCTAAACCAGTCATGCGGGTGCAGAAGACAGGGGCTAAACAATTAAGCACGATTTTAAAACTGCATGTAAGCAATTCACTTGGCATGAATTAATCGTGCTGAAATTATTAGCTGCTCTTTGAAAGTAGGTTTGCTCAGATAGTTTACATTTGAAAATATACAACTTGAATTTAAGGGAACCTGATGTTTAACAGCATGGGGGTTCAATGCTTCCCAGAAACTGAGGCCCCTCCAATCACCTCCCAGTTTTGAAAACTCAGGAAACTCTGAAGTATTGGGCTATTCGTGTTGCAAAGAAAAATATCAACTAAATACCACGCCATGACGCTGCTGCGTGTTTGTGCCATCTCTCTCCTTGACACTAACATGTAAGTGTAAAAACATAAGCGGGGAGATTTGTGCTATGAACGTACAGCGTCGCCACACGAGGCTTTTCAAGGAGAGACACTGACCAAGCAGAAGTCTTATTAGAAGCTTCGGCTAAGGTTTGCTAACTTGTGCTTACAGATACTTAGATCTGCTTTCGGTAACACTTAGCTTGCCTTACAGCTCTTGCTTGCATAACACAGATTCTTTTCTTTGACGTCTCTTAATCCCTTTTCCCCAAAACAAAACAAAAAAAGTGGTACATTTGGCATTTCTTCAGCCTAAGACATTCAAAACTATTCCTTAAACATTAAAAATAGGAATTATCTGTGCTGTTTATTACACTGTTTACTAACATGAAATGTAAGAATCGCACCTCCCAAAAGCCCGAGTTTGAACCATTCTTTCAATTTATCCCGATTGCTTTACTGTTACCTTTGAGTCTAGTACCGACATCTAAGGCTTGATTGCCCTTACAAATCACCCTCTGGGAGTGGTGAAGTTACGGGAGTCGTGGACAGCACCTGTTTTTTTTCCAAGATGTGCTTCTTCCACTGGCAAAGTGGAATGCATTTCCAACAGTAAGATTGAAAAATAAAAAGGAAACAAATGCCCTTATCTAGGCCGTAGCTGTAACTGGATCAGAACTGCGTACGTTAAGACAGAAAGTGTAAAAGCAGTGAGTATGAGGTTCCACATCCATCAATATTAGCTGCCCGTTACTGCTAAGTTACACTCTACAGATTTTAACTTTTTAAATTATTAATTGAATTCCATTTATTTAAACTGACACTTTATACCACGTACAACCCTCACTGAAAGGGACAGGCTCAGAAAGGCACTCTCTGTGTATCAGCATACAACTCCTAGCGTATAATTTCAGAGCCAAGTCTATTGATTCTAATAGAGTTAACCATCCCCTTTAGGATAGGATCAATATACCCTGTGAAAGCAGCCATTCTTGACCTATTCAGTTTAAAAATCTGCTCTCCTTGCTGTCATTTCAACCTGAAGGGCAATAACATAGCTTCAAGTCTATGAGAACAGGGAAATGAGATGTTGAAAAAGGAGAGATTTAGAACTACAGAAGTCATAAGGTCTTACTTTGTCTTGCTGGAAAATTGGAAATCCTTTAATGATATTTTATTACATCCCCTAATGCAATTTGTATTCTTAAAGCAACAAATAAAAAAAGCCTTTCCTTTATCAGAAGGCTGTGTTGGCAGATTATACAGCCAGACCCCACTGTTCAGTCGGGAACCCCAGAGACCAGCTTCTCTATGAAAATTCAAGTTTGGCAAGACTGTTGGAAAGTTTAACACTTTCAGTCTGGCAGCTGAAGGTTCAGCATGACAACTGTCCTGGACGACAATGAATACAAAAAGGAAATTAATGAGTAATTCACACTAGGTGACAAGGGTAAGACGTTCAGTTACTCGTTTTATGCAAGTGCATCGAAATGAAGAGATGTTTATCCATGCAGAAACAGAGAGTAACAATTGGCACAGTCCAGAAATGGAGAATTCAGACACATTCCTCGGCTGACATCAAAAGAGGGTTTATATATTCAAAGCCTTCAAATTCAGACTGGTCAATCTTCTTCACAATATCACTATTAAGATTAGAAAACAGTCATTAGTTCAGCAAAATTAAAAAAGGTAACAATATTAACTGATAGTTTGTCTTAAAATCTAGACCCGTACAGTGGATTGCAATTGAAAGCATTTCCCTCCTCTCCTTTGTCCTGACAGTTACCACTGGTTTATTTTCTAGCCCCTATAACGAACACAAAACCATCCGGGAATAGCAATTGGGCCGCTCCCACGTGCGCATTCTCCCCACAAAGCAATCTGCAAGGTCTGCAGTTTTAAAACTTTCCCCAAACAGTTGGTTTTGTAAAAAACAGAACACATTAGGATGCAACAGATACTGCACCTGCATCAGCAACTTTTCTAAACTTTATTTGTACATTACGCATTTACAAAGGGATGAAGAAAGATGTTGGATCTCAGACCTAATTAAGGTGCGTAGGTAACATTTAATATTCACTGTGTGTTTACATACTACATGAACATTATGTAAAACCCTAGAAAAATCCCCGAGATGCAAACAGCAGTGGCTCAGCCAAACTAGAAAGGCCCTTCCCTCCTCATCCCAAATCAGGGCCCCTCAGGAGTAAGGAAGCACACATCTGCTACGAAAATCAAACGCATTATTGTGCATTTTAGCAAGGCTCTTCAGCCAGGATAATCTCACTTGACTACTAACAATTTAAAACACCTGAACAAGCCAAACAAAGTGTCTTCGCTTGTTCAGAACACCAAAGATAAATTCAGTCCCGACATTCTAGAAATATCATGGCTTAAAGTAATGCAAAAATAAACCACTTGACAAAACAAGTCTTTTTCCTTCACACGTTCGTTTCTTGCAGATGATACCACTGAAACTTGTAAAATAGCACTTATTCATCTTTCCCCACACTAAGAATATAGCAGCTTTCCCTTAGTTGGTATAGTTAGCTGATTGTTATCATTTGCATGATAAAATAATAATAATCATTTAATAGTGATTAAAACAATATAAAGATAATCATGCAATTTTTGTATAGTTAGTTAATTTTTACATCATGCCAGAGTACAATACATCATCCGGCCATTCTGACTCTACCTTGGGGACACGTAATAGAATTTTCTCCAAACTAACAGAAGAAAATATTATTTAATGCTTTATATACACTCTCTGTACTACAACCACAGCTATTACATGAAGTATTATAACTTCTTCACTGACTTATCAGAACTTAAGTTCGACATTACTTACTCGTCATCTGGAGTGAGCTGCACAGGTTCATTGGTGAATTGGGAATCAAAGTTATCCAGACCAAATTCTCCAGATATATTTGGTTTAAACGGAGGCACCACTTGCTTTTGCTCCATCTAAGAATAAATGCACTCAGTGACACCAAGAACGAGTTACAACCTATTGAATTATTTTTAAACAAGGCTGGAAGTTACTGTAAGTGTCTTTTGCATACTTCTACAAGCATTCTATTGATCTACCGTACTTACTGTGCATAAAAGGGGTTAAAAGACTCCATATTGTCATTACAGTACATCATAAGTTAAGAGCTGAAGGTTTTTGAGCTTAAGGTCACCTCTCACGCTCAAAACAAGTTGTCAAGCTGTCACTGCATGCAATGAAAATAAGCCAAGCCAGCGGGCACTCACATACCAGGTCCCAGTCAACATTCCGAAAGAACGGGTGTCCCTGGATGTCTGCAAATCCCGTTTGAGGATGGCAGCCCAAACGTTCCTTTGGGTCCTGTGCAAGGAAGAAAATCTTTCTAAGGGGGGGTCGTGGCCTACACTACGTCAATAAAATAGAAATGTTACAAATTCCATGAGAAACAAAACACCAGAGTTTCAAGGGATGCTGAAGAACTAAGTCAGCATTATTTATTTTGGAAACTGTTCCAATTTACTGTCTGAAAATTAGGCATGAATATATGGAAGCCTTTAACAGAGTTGTATGCAACCAACCATGCCGCCTTTCTTCGTTTTTATTCAGACCTGTTTAACCACCCTGTATGTTTCGGAGCAGATCTGGTTAGGTTACCAGTGAATTTGATTCTTCCCCCCTCCCACCCCTCTCTGAGCAGACCGAATACGCCGGGCGATCACGCTGGGGTGGTAACTGCAGGTTACTGATAAATACGGTGGAAAGAAGGGGTTTTAACAAGACAATCCCACCTCCCTGTACATATATGTGCACACACCATGCTACCAAGGAGCTGTAACAGAAGCAGTGTTCTTGAACGTTATTACTTTCTTAGAATAAATTTAAGCAAATCTGTTTTCTGCTGTACCTCTTTCTCCCCACTCATCTAACGCTCACTCAATAAAGGTCAGCGTGCGCTCGGACTCGTCTGCTACCACCTTTGCACTGTTTGACTCTCAGGCTAGTTAGCCACCAGCACAGAGTGAGCGTATGCTGCCTCTGCGTCTCCCTCGATGAAGCCATCGGCAGTTGTCAGAGCAATTTGCTAAGCTGCTTCTCTTTAAGAGCCAAAATTAATCTGAGAAGTTTGTCCAATACCCCAGGCTAAAGAAATCACTCTGAGCATTTCTAAGCCTTTCAGTTTGAAACTTACTCATGATCCAAGCCTAAGAATCTGGAGCTTCAGATTCTAAGACAAGTATCTAGACTAGGTCCCCCAGCTCCACTGAAACTCTGCTTTAGGCTCACACCTTTTCTACCCTGTTTCTGTATACAGCAGGTAAAGTCTGTCTGCTACACATTGACTAGGCAAGAGGTTTTTTAAAAAAAAAAAACCCGGCTGCTCCTGAGAAGTCTTAAATAGCCCCCTTTAGCTCTTACCTTATTAAGGAAACTCTTTAGAACACCTGCTGCTTTAACAGAAAGCGATCGGGGAATTCGGATCTGTTTTTCCAAAATTACTGCAAGAAAACAAGGTTCAAATCAGCCTTTGCATCTTTAAAGTTCAAGGTAAGTAGAAAAAATGCACTGAAGGGTAGGAACGCTTATGGCACTTACCTTGGAAGAGATAATCTTCTGTGTTCTGATCAGGATTGTCAGAACTCCCAACAATATCAAATGGTGACCGGCCCGCCATCATTTCAAACATCAGTACACCAAGTGCCCACCAGTCTACACTGAAGCCTAGAATTCAAATGAGAAAACACCAATAAAGATATTTTGGAGTAAAAATACCAACACTTTTGGGGCTAAAGACAGACATGTTCTGAGAAGAAAGAATTAATTCAAAAATTTAAGTATCACCAGTCTTTCTGATTACCTGAACAAAGGAGAGAGAACCACTGTACTAGACATTACTTGGTTCATTATATGCGTGATAGGAGGAAGTGCTGTACAAAGCGAAGGAAATGCAAACAGTTTAAAGGTTGGTGTTAGGCCTTAAAAAAAGGTTTAGATAATATTTAAGCCTAGCCATTACTAACCAACAGAGCGTTGATTATCCGGGGCAGGGGACAAAGACAAGGAGGAAGTGTGTGATTCTTAATGGCAGCACAACAGTAATTTATGGAGCTGGGCACATCTCTTCTACCCTTCACTGGTAAAGAAAAAAATTCCAGTAGCTAGGCTAGGGCTGAGAGTTGGCCTAGAAAGTTCGTGGTAAGGAGGGAAGATGCAAAGCCAGTCTGAAAGAGACATTCAACTGAAATGAGACGGCAGATTTAAAAAATATGTATATATGTATATACACACACACTTTTTGTTTTTTTAATAGGAACTAATTGTAGAACTTGTTAAAATCTTAAGGGAAGAAAACAGATCAAAGATCTGCTTGGCACAGTATTGGAAGCTTAGGAAGAAAGGACAGGTAACAGGAAACATACACAGCAAGCCTCCTATACTCTCTTACAAGTCTTCTTCAGGAACCTCTTGGACTTCCTGAACAAGCAATTGCACAAAAAAATTCATTTTTAACACCGAGATTTGTGAAAGGGATGTCTGCTCTCTGGGACCTTTGTATCTAATACTATCTTTGTGGCCAAGTATAAAGCTCCAAAACAACACAAGTGTGTCATTAGTAGTAGTTAAAATAGTTATAAACAACAACAAATTTGGAAGACCCAAGCTATTCTTCAAGACTGACACAGAATTTAAAATCTGGAAGGCAGGGTATCTCATTTGCTTGGTGAGATGTTTTCTGCCCTTCCTTTGAAGGGTTTATTCACTTTTTCAGACAGGATGCTGAATTAAGACCAACGATGTGTCTAGTGGAGATTTATGCTTTCTACTGCTGAAGAACTTGAGTTCTTCACATAAGAGACAAGGTATATGGTAACAGTGAAAAATTCAATTTACCGTAATCCTCTCCCCGGAGAATTTCAGGTGCAATATAGTTTGGAGTCCCACAGAATGTGCTGGTTGTGTCACCGGGCCTCAGACCCTCCTTTAGGAATAGAGGGCAAGAAAATACAGTTAGCCAAAGAACCCACACTCCCTCCCTCTGCTGAGAGCTTAATTTTGAATTAATTTAAGTGTCCTGAATAAACTGCTTTTGTTTTAGTAAAACTATACTTAAATCTGTATGTAAACAAATAGAAAACACTACTTGTTTCAGAAGAAACAGAAATAGGTCGCATCTAGAGTCTCAAGAGGATGGCACGTATCTACTGATCACATCATCTTTTAAGGTTTTAGCTAGGAAGCCCTGCCACATCCCTGACAGGCAAGTGGGAATAACTGAGGCATGCTGGAACAGCTTACATGACTGGGGTGTCGCGATGGACAGTCACAAGCTTTTCAGAGAAGAGCACGGGATGCAGGTTGGGAGGGGGTTACCCAAAGGAGCTGTGCAGTTTTCATCCTTGGAAGTTTTCAGGACCAAAATGAACAAAGCTCTCAGTAACCTGGCCTGATCTTACAACCCACCCTGCTTGGAGCAGGAGGGCAGATTAGACCTCCTGAGGCCCTTTCTGACCTATGTTATTTTATGCTTTTCAGTTGCTTAGCCAAAATTATAGCATTTAAAATAGTTCTAAAAGATCAGCATCATGGCAATTCCATGGCAAAGTCAAACCTGCGCTCCAGTGTCTCTGTAGTGACAAAGCTTTCCTAGAGAAAATGGGAAATGCCACGGAATCCAAGTGGGAGCAAGTGGGACTGATATATTTCAACCTCTTTTTGAAATCAAGCTGTCTTGAGTATTTCAGCCTACCCCTCCCAGTCAAGTTGATACAGCAGCTTTATAAAACCATGAATGGTATATACGTGTAGTCTGTGCGCTTTGGCATTTCTTTTTCTTTTCCCCATTTGTAGAAGCAAAATGAGTACACAGGCTGTCTGCACTGTGCACAAATGAGTACCTTGACATTTCACAGTTTTAAGTCTCTGTATCTTTTAATTTATGACAATTTGTTAATTGTTGATTTTACTGGTCGGCAAGGAACTAGAGCTTACCTTGCACATGCCATAATCTGTGAGTTTAATATGCCCTTCGGAATCTAGTAGCACATTATCCAGTTTTAAATCCCTGTAGATTATCCCTCGCTCATGTAAATAGTTCAGTGCGAGACTGATTTCAGCAGAATAAAACCTAGTGCAGAAAGAAGGAGATATTGATGACTCAAGTAATCAAAAAAACAAACCACAATACCATAGTATTGGTAGTATGATACTTTTCTAAATATAATAGCCTGTATTCTATTATCTTTCATCAGAGAAGCAGGTAAGTTGTTTAGAATCATACAAATACTTCTACCCACAGTCAATTAAAAAATTATTTTTAATTAATATTAATGTCGACTGAAATCATCCCTTTCATCTCACCGTCTGAGATGAAACATATGCACCAAGAACTCAGCATTTGCCTGGACAGCTGGTAGTGGTTGTTGTAAGAGAAACACATCGATATCATTAGACAGTTAAAAAAAAAAAAACCAAAAACAAACCACAAACACATTTTTCTAGAAGAAATAAAATCAGAATCAGACTGAAGTCACCTAGGGTAATGCTAATACAAACAACACCTATTACAGTTCCTCCTCAAAACAAAAGTACGGTAGCTTGCAGCATTAAAGTGAGGATGCAGTTTCACATTTCTTAAATCCTCAACGTCTGGAGAGGATTTGCTAGCTCATCATTATAATCTCTGCACTACTGCGCTGTGTCAGAAAACCAACTGTTTTGATGCAAGAAATATGAAATTCGGTGTACCTGGCATGCTCCTCTGGCAGCTTCCTCTGTCTCTGCATATGAAACATTAGATCTCCTCCATTTACATACTCTATAACGAAGAATAACCTGAAACACACAGGAGTTTGTTAAAAAGAATTGTATACAAGGCTGAAGGAGATTTGAGATGTTCCGGGTCTGTTATTGAACAATGTCAGTTCAGCAACTCCCATCTCTCTGGTCATATGGCTGGTTTCACCATTTTCCCTCCCTTTAAATAAATTGCCAATGTTAAACATCAAGCATACGAAGTTTCTCTAGACAATTCCATTATTCCTAAAGGAAAGTAATTAATCCTTCCCACTCTCCTAATCCATTACAGCTACTGCTAGTCATTATTACATATATGATATGTAAATAGATTCACAGCAGTTTCTATGCACAACCCAGAATTTAAAAAAAAAAACTTTTCTCATTTCCCTTCCTGATCCCTTCAATCTCCTTTGTTTGTGGTTAGTACTATTAGTATATTATAAAAGCTCTTTTTTCTCACTTCCCTGCACTAACCTGCCACCTTTTCAAACATCAAGGATGTTGTTTAAATATACAATAACTATGTTCTAAATATACTGAAAATTATTACAGAATAAAATAGTAATTTATTTACTGCAATCTCTTCTCCTGAATGTAAACACAAAGGAAAATAATAATTTTCATCCTATTATTCTGTTTTCCTTTTTAAAATTCAGGTGCTATTTTCCGACTTCTGCTCGGAGGCATGAACTCTCTGAAGACAAGTACGTTTGAGATCAATTTCCTCAATGTTTGTACTTCTAATTTCTCACTCCCTAAACTTTGTTTTCCTCCCCTTCTAGGCTCTGTCTTCTACCTCATATTCTTCCGCCTTTTTTCTGCTAGCTGCACCTCTCTTCCTGTCCCCAAGCCTTCCCATCACACCTACCAGCACTTTATATTCCTCTGCATCTTCCCAATCTGAAAAGCTTAGATGATGAACATGGCCTTTTGCTCATAAAATGCTACGGTGATTTAGAGTACATTGACTTTCGCTACCTACCTAACACTTAATGCTTTAAATAGGCCTTTGAGGTGCCTAACAGTACCAAATATTTCTTGAACAAGACTATGTTATTATCTTATGACCTTTACCTGCTTTCTGTCTGGAAGCAAGAGTGTAATCCAACAAGAAAGGGATGATTTGAAGCCTGTTCAAAGACGTGTTTCTCCGTCTGAACCCAATCAATATCCTATTTATTTAAGAAAAGCAACATTCAGAAAAGTGTTGTTGCACTTCTGAGGTCAAGCATTAATGACAACTAGCAAAAAGATACTCAAGCGTTTTGCCGTCCTCATTTTACTTGCAAGAAATTAAATATTACACAACTCTCCAATGTGAAGTAAGACAATTTAGCATACTCTCTTTTGTCCTCTGTCTTGAGCGTCCCATACTTTTAGCCTCACTGTGTTACTACACTTGGGAGTGAAAAATCACTTGCTATAAAAGATAAACTCGTGCAGACAAATGTGAAGTAGCATAAAGAAATGCAAAAGAAATCAATGGCAGACCAAGAAATAAAGGCAAAAGCTCTTGGATAGCAAACCACGGTCACTTGTGAACCTTCTGTAGTACAGGTTGTATAGAAACCGCATGTATCGTTTTCAATTGGCGTTGCAGACCCAGAAGCCTGGCTCCCACCTCACAGTAAATACTGAAGCTGTTTGGAAGAATTGCCTGATTTACTGATAAAAAGCTTGCCTACCTCATCATCATTGACGAGCTCTTTCTTCACCACTTTCATTGCATAAATGCGTTCAGTTTTCTTCAGTCGAACAAGCAGTACTTTAGCATAACTGCCTCTTCCTATAACTCGGAGCAAATCAAAATCCTGAAGACCGAGACTGGAGGAAGCTTTGCCACTTTCTCTAATGCTCATTGCCTGTTGACAAAGGTAATTTGAAATTAGTAAGCAGGCTTGCTAATTTTAACAACTGCAAAAGTTAGCATTTCAAATAGAACAGCAAAATTAATATAAACAACTGATTCAATTAACACTTGTTTTTCTTAAAACTGCACTGTCCTGGAAAGGAATGTGAGGGGGGGAGAAAGGAGGCAAAATAGACTTGGCAGATAAGAAACAACTGAAGCTGGAGGATTTTGGAATACTTTCTAAATCAAAGCACATCTCAACTTGGTTCAAAATAAAACAGCTTGCAAGCTATAAATGCATACACCTGAGTGCGCAACTCAAACGTGCTTTATGTACCAGTTTTCAGTTTGTGACAAGTTAAATCACTAAAACCTTGAAATTGAGAGAGACAAAGGCTTTAAGATTTCTAAATACAGTTAGCATGGTTACGATACTTCACCTCTTTTTCTTCACCAACATGGTCCAAGCTCTCATGACTTGAGGGATTGTACGGAATCACTAGAGGTGCAAGAAAAAATTAGACCAATGTGACACAACAATATTTTCTTTTGTCTTAAAATTTCCACACGCAAGAGCTCAATCAGAGAGATACAACAGATGCATTGAAATTGTGCAAGTACTCGAAACTGTTGGGTTTGTTTTGTTGTTTGTTTTGTTTTTTTTAAACCATGAGAATCATTCTTTTGCAATACTGCATTAATAATCAGTTATGGCTAATATAAAACCCTGTAATATATTTGGAGATCTATTCAGATTAATCTTGACTCCACACAGAATCTTGTGCAGAACAGTGGTTTAACCTGATCATTCAAATTCAAATGTTAGGACCACCATTCTGACTGCTACAAGAATGAACTTGTTTGGCTACCGATTCAGCAGAAACCATTCTGTTAAGGTTTGTGTTTGTTTGGTCAATAAGGGCATTTAAAGTACACAGATTACTGATAGAAAAGTGTAACTGACAGCCTAAATTCTTCCCTTTTAGCCAAGTTCCTTAAACTGATACGATATGAACAACTGAGGAGTTTTTATATTTATACCCCCCTTAGCATTAAGAAGCTGTCTTAATTTTTGATAGATACAACAATTAATAATGTTGCTGTATGACAAAATTAAGGTTTTAAAAATAATTTAAAGTTACTCTCTTTCATTTTAAAACGCAGAGTTTACAGTAATTTAAAGAAAAAAATTATTGATCTTACCTGATTCTACATTATCTGGATGCACCGATGATGGATCCATAGGCATTATTGGTTCCTGCAAATATGCACAGGATTTTTGTAACAGACTGTCCAAGTGTGAGACACATTATTTTAGGGACAATAAATGAAAGTAATGATCCCTGAGGAGTATAATCTAGCTACTTTTTAACTTGATTAGTCAAAATAGTTACTGCTCTAATCCATTTACAATCAAAGAAACCACTGCAGTCCTTATTTTACCTATTTTCCAGAAGTTATGACATGTTTCCAGAAGCTGTTGAAGTGACAATTTAGTACAACAGAGAAAAGAAGTACAGCAGATGAGAAGCGAGACACAAAAGCTCAAGTACTTCAGCAGTGCATATTATTAGCTAAGTGAATTAACAAAATGTTGACCTATAGCTGTCTGCTATTAATATTAAACCAGGAGCAGTAATCATCTAAATCTTTCTGGGGACTTAAGAACTAAGAACGATTGAATTTCTTGGGTGAAAAGTCAAAACTTCTGCACTTCACCTTCCTTATCTGTGAAATGGGAAATATTCTAACGGATGTTTAGAGAATTTATTTTACCTGTACCTCACTTCGAAGATGCAAAACGGTAGGCTTAAGCGTGTGCACATGCTATGTAACAATGTAGTGAAGGATGAGATAAACATCACTGATACGTTTATATTTGAAACAGGAAAAAATATCAGATGTGCAAGTTAGATGCCTGTCTTGCAACTAAGTTGCCATTCTGCTGATTCCCAAACTTCCTTGCAAAGTGTCACAGTAACCATAACGAATGATGTTTTACCTAATGCGATTATTTGCAGACTACTGTCTGAAAACCACTAGTATAAAATGGGCTTTTTTGTTTGCTTGGTCACGTGTTGGTTTTTAAAGACAACTTTTCAGTTAAGTTTTACTTACTGGTTGCAGTGTATGACGGCCACATTCAATACTGACAAGTTTGTGACACTTCTTGTGAACAAGGAGTTTGCAATTGATGCATTTGTATCCTTGGCGACCCAGGCCCCATATCCGGTCGGTGCAGATGGCACAATGAGCTCTCTAGAATGACAAACCAACAAAACCAATTAAAGAGCAAAACTAAATAAAAAAAAACCCAAACAAAAAACCACACCACCACAAGAAAACGCGACAAGAAAACCCCAAACAAAACTATTCAGCCACACTTTCATTAACAAAGAACATAGGATAGGAGATCAGGAGATCCCTACTGAACCTGCCACTATGCCAAGGGTCTCTACCTGAAACCTTTAAGAACCAACAGACAGACACAATACAGAGGATATAAAAAATTAGAACTGAACAATAAGCAGCAACGGCCATACAGAAAGCATGCATCTACATGGGAAGGCGCAGGCACAGCCAGCCTCTTCTGCTGCGCAGAGACCCAGAGAGACACAAGCCAACTCCAGGTCAAGCGCCCTGCAGCCAAGTCAGCAGGCTGCCGTGCCCAAGCTAATCCGCTACATGTCTCCTCATCTCTCTGCGTAGGTGAGTCCTTACATTTGTACAGAGGAAGGCAGGAGAGCAAACGCTTCAACACATTAAACCACCAGATTAGAGGAAATGGGAAGATGGCCACTGAAGGACACTCACAAAACAATTCAAAAGAGCCATCAAGAGCCATCAAAACAGGATGTCTATGAAAGCAAGGGTGGAAAGTGATTAAACTGCGGTGCCTTGACAGCCTTTGACCAGGGGAGGTTAAAAAAAAGAAAACAAAACAAAAACCAAAACCAAAGAGCAGTTAAGATACAAAGGATGCTCAAGATGAAATTTAGTGGAGACAATCTCAAGCATTAAGCACACAATACACTAAGCTTTGAAAAGGAGGAAAGATTATTGAAGCTGTCAAGGAACCCAGCTTTTTCATATATTTTGGGTTTGGTTTTTTTGCTCTCATTTTTTTCTAAATACAACAGATAACCTTCCTGGTCCTTAGCTAATTATATTTGACCATTTCTTCTTAAAAATATTACAAATTATTTGTTATTTTCAGGTGTTACATGCCATCATAAGCAGGCTGTTTGGAGAAAGACCTCAGTTTTTCATTTAAAAGTCATGAAAGAAAAGTCTGTGCATCGTAAGTGACTTCAGACCTTTTTACTCCCAGAATTTAAAGAACATAAAACGTACTCTGAGCTCCCAGTCATCTAATGTCAGTGTTCAAGTTTCCCCTCTGAGAAGATTCCAAGGGAACACAGGGGCATTTATATAATTGATATCATGGTTTCAGAGTATATGTAAAGTGAACTGCAACCAATTTTTTTTTTTCAATTTTAAGGTCTTGAAAATTTAATAATGATTAAGTGTCCTGAAACAACAGGGTTACCAAAAGTCTACATACTACAGACAAACAACGAAAATGAGAAGAAAAAACTACCTTATAATTTTTCAAGGCAGCAACACTGTAATTACAAAAGAAAGACATCCCTGTACCATGGTTTTAAATACCCAACAAGAGTCTCACCCTGTTAAATCGTTTGGCTTGGAAAGTGTGACCATTTGCACAATAGAGCTTTCGCCACCGGCGGGCGCCTCGGCGATAAATGGATTCTAAGAGGAAAAACATACGGTTATATCCATAAAAATATGAACACAGAACTATGACACCTTCTCATGGACCTTTCCGTGTAGTGATTGGCAGAGTAGAGTTTCACTCCTGCACTTCACAAAAACACAGAGTAATGTTCCAAATATCTTTTTGATTTTTTAAGTTTTGGAGAAAATTTGAAGTCAAATAACCCGATCAATTCAAAGTTAATTCTGCTTTTCTGAGATTAAAATGAACAGTGAGTCAAGACAAGGAAAACTGCCCAAACAATACAAACACTTGTGTGCAAAGTCTGCACCTACCTCACCTCAACTCGGGGAGGAGCTGTGGGGAAAGCGAAGGAGGAAAGAAGGTGTATTTCAGGAGCATGCCCTGATTTATAAGATCGCTTGCACAAATCCTCCAGTGGTTTAGATCCACAGCTGCCACTGCTTGGGTTTTTATTTTTTCTTACTAGAGGCATGTCAGGAAGCCAAACTGAAACCTAGAATATGCAAAACTACACCGAGATGCAAATCTAGTTCTGATTCAGTCCGCAACCTCATCTTTTCAGAAACGCAGCATTATCCATACTGCCAAAGTTAACTTTTCAGCACACACATTTACATTTGTCAGAGACTTGGATAGCAAGCTGACAGGTGTGTGCACACATAACAGACACACGCTCTTCTATAGAATTTTAAGACAGAGGGAAAATTACCTCTTTAACGTCTAGTACGTTAGCTAACGTAAGAGTGTTTTGGAGAATACTCCTGAGAGTACCTAAACATTTAAGATGAATTTAAGATTAATTAACCACAGATCTCTAACTGGTGACATGACAAGTCATTACCATCAGTTACCAGTGGTTACAAGCCTTTGTTCACATTAGTCAGCAGCAATCTGGCAACTACTAAAAAGACAGGAATGGGATAAAAAACTGTCAGGACAGAAGACGCACAAGCAAGTAAAGCAGTGTGACATGGATAGTTAACATGAACGTGAAATGCTTATTAACAAGGATTCATAGGTGACAAACAACATTTAAGTTCAGCAAGACTTCCTATTCCTTTAAAATATTTAATCTGTAGAGATCTACGTTATTTATAAGTGTAGGATGCCAAACCATAGAATATCAAAATCTTCTAGAACAGGAAATCTGAACCCCTGATTTTATGTACTTAACTAAAATGCCTACTTACTATCTTCTCCTGGACAAGGCATGCCAGGCCGTTCTGGTACACAAGGAAATACTGCAAGAAAAACATTAACTTCTGATTAATTTTTAATTCAGACAGAAAATAAATCATTGGGTTAAATACAACACTTCTGAAAGGCATTCAGCCATTTAGGAAGACAGCATAGACTGCATTTTTACAAAACCTTGTGCCAGAGCAGGTGCCCGAAAAAACAGTGATATACGTGAGAAACACGAGCAAGAAGCAGAATAAACCAAGTTACTTCCTCAAGAAAGGCACTAGAAAAAAGGAATTATTCTGGCTTCTCACGAGCTTTAGAAACAGTCAGAGAGAAGTATAGCTGGGGATAGTTAGCCCTGGTGCTGGTTTAATCAGCAGCTTATCAAACACAAAAATATATGGAGAAAGGGCAGAGCAAAACATATACTGAAGTACTATATACAGAAACAGTGAAATATATATAGAAACAGATTACATTCTTCTACCACTTCTAAAAAGTCTTTGTGGGAAGCTGAAAAGCTCTCTCTTCCTTCCAAATGAGCTAATGGTGAACTAGATTTTTTGCACCCTTTTAGAGGACCATGTTAAGACACTGTAGCATAACACACCCACTAACACTCTTTACAATGATCCCCTGATTTTCTCCTATAACCTCTGTTAAACTGAAATATATCTTCTGCTTCTAAAAAGTCACAAACAGTAAGAAAACTGTACTGCAGAAGCTACCAAAACAGGCACATAACCCTGAAAAATAAAAATTGAACAATTACACATCAAACAGGGGCACGATATTATTAGGTTCAAAACTGGTCTCTAGTACTTAATTTTAGAAAAGTCAAACTTTTGACTAATCTGTCATCACAAATGGAGCTCATCAACTTATTTTCCTAATGTAGATGCTGCTCTGAAGTACTCATCAATAACAAAGTGTAGAACACTGTACTGTGTATCTTCTACCATTCGTTGCCAGCAAGCGTACGAAGGCATTTGGGGTGAATGAATGAGATGGGGGCTGTCATTCATTAATGAACTAACAGCAAAGTATTTTTTCCTCCCTTAATAAAGAACATTGACAAAGTGCTGACAGATAAAAAACACAGTGCGTGGTCTTCAGCAGCATCCTCTTGACAGAATGCCACAACAGGCTTTAACTGAGGAGGCTGCGCAAGAGACCCAGACAATGCAAGGTAAAAATTCCACTTATGCACAGGTACAAACATGAGAAGTAATGCCTTAAATTTCACCATACCATGAATTAGAAGCTCTGAATCCTTGTTTAGTTCATACAACCGAAAGGCCTCTTCTAACTCCAGCTGGGAAGAAACTGTACATGGATCTCCTGTAGAAAGAAAACACCACAAAACTCAATCCAGTTAGTTCTGTACTGTTCAACAGTTCCCTCGCAGTCAGT
This sequence comes from Phalacrocorax carbo, assembly GCF_963921805.1. NCBI lineage: Eukaryota > Metazoa > Chordata > Aves > Suliformes > Phalacrocoracidae > Phalacrocorax > Phalacrocorax carbo. The sequence continues at coordinate 50,718,645 of NC_087519.1, read as the reverse complement.
TCTGAGATAATTATTGTAGCAAAACAGAACGGTATTCTCAAGTGTGGTAGTATTTCTTTTTAACGCTGTTCAGAGAGTACATATGAAAGTGTAGTCATATTGAACGCTTTCAGGAAAAATAAAAATATGAGATATTCCCAAGAGGCGAGCAGATCATAATCACAAAACACCACTGGTTTCGTCTGCTGCATGATGTAATTGGTTGCACATCATTTCAGTACAGGAGGTGCAGGTTATCTTCCTGCACCTAAAATCCTTATAAGATTCCATTTTATTTCATGGATTTTTAATTAGAACTGAGTCAATTCTATTTTCACAGCTCCTTCAACATTGCTAAGACTTTAACCAGGAGGCGCAAAAGCAGTTAGACCTCTAGTCTTTCCTCAAACCTCAATCAAGACACTGGACAAACCAAGTAACCTAAGCGAAAACACCCCATTTTTCTGATTTTTAACTACTGCTTTCACACTCACAGGACTATTTGAAGTAAAATCCCTTAAAGAAAGGGCACCAAGGCAGGAAAAATAAACAGGTGTGGGGTGGTTGGCATTTCTTTTCTTTTTTGTAAAACAATTGCAGCTTTTGTTGACCATTTGGGATGGAGCAGATTATCACACAAGTATTTGGCACGTATTTTAAAGTTTCTCTGACAAGACTGCAGTGGATTGCTTTAACAAACCTGTGTTTCAGAAGTCACAGTTCAAGACTGACTATGGTCTCTTTGTAGATATCTACTTTTTGCTTCTAAAAAAATAACATGTATCCACAAAGGTATTTGAGAATCATTAAACAACACTTAATTATATCAGGGCAATTTTGACACATAGGTAGGTTTAAAACCTGCTGATGAGGTGGGCGAGGAAAAAATGAGATCAGGCTAGAGATCTGCTGTGTTCAGGATCAGGAGCAAGAAGGACCTTAAATTCTAGTGTTGGTTCATACTCCTGCAGACACACAGCCTGCACTTTACCTGTTTCTCAAGATTCATCTAAAGGACTTCATCTGATATTTTAACCGATCACCTGTGTCTGGCAGTGTTTGGAAACGGCTAGAAAGACTGAAAGGAACGACCATGCAACAAAACGGTTTTGTCCGTGTCTGATGCAGATTAGGAACATTATTTAAAAAAAAAAATCCCTCTAAAAGAAGAAACCTTGTTCAAAATAGTACTACAACTGAAACATTTTTAAAGCAATGTTGAATCTGAATCGTCACCGCCCCAAAGGAAAAAGTCATTCTGGTTATTAGTTCAACTTTTTTCTCCCCTCCACCTACAGAAGTTGTTCTGTGTGGAACATGGGACTTATCTCTGCCTGCTCGTACTCCAGCACATGAGCAGAACAAGCTTCTGTCTGGCCAAAATCCCATGTAGTGAGTCTACTGTCACAGAGCGTTTCAATTTTTTAACAGAAATCCTACTTTCCACACCCAGAAGTGGTAAAATGGTTGTGGGTAACTGAACTGGAGGAAGGCAGAACAACTTCCACCTCAGATGAACTGGATCCAATCTGAAAGTTTCACTGCTTTGAGTCTTTGGTCAATACCATGGTTTGAAAGTTAACCAGCAACAGTCAATTTAACTATTTTCTTCTTGTTTTGTACCACAAGATACCAAAATGAATACAGGCACTGCTAAGGCTTTTTGGTAGAGCCATGCACCTAGCGGGCAGATGGGTATTTAAAACTCACCCTACCAGAACTTTTTCTAGTTAATTTGTTTTGCTTCTACTGTGTTCATTCTTTTCTATTGCTAAAATATTAGTAATGAACTGTCCATTTGTAGCATTCTGTCTTTATTCTTTTCCACATGTCATAATCCTCAGGACTTCGAAGCCAGTTGTAGTCATTTTTCACCACACCACCTCCCCCCTGCAATTAGCCTATCTGGATATCAAACTGCCTACCCACCACCGTGCAGAGCACGGAGGGAGGAGAAGGAACAACTATTTATTCAGACTCACTATCGGAATCAACAAACCAGTTTTTCTTTAGTTGTTTCTGACACCTCTGCAAACAGTTCTGTGTTTCTTTTTGGCAGAAGAAAAGGAGGCTCTCAAGAACACGCACCATGCTTCAAACTAGGAACAGAAGGTTTATAGACATACTCTTTTAACAAGTTTGGAGTAGTACAAGTTTTGCAGCCAAAGACAGCTGGGATAAGAGTCAGAGTAAAATATTTACTTTTGAATTATATAGCAAGAAACAACAGACTGAACAGAAACAAAAGGCTAGTGTCCAATCTACAGGACATTTCAGAAGGCAGAGGTAAGATGAAATGATTGCATACAGATAAAATAGAAACTTGTCTAAAATTAGATCAAGCTCTTTCTATTTTCCAGTTGCATCTAAGCATTTATTGAAGGGATTCCACTCAACTAAGTCAGGTCTGCCTTTGTGTGCTATTACCTCTATGGAATACAAGTAGTTATACATGATGCTCTGCATCTTGCAAAAGCTAAAGAGACATTTAGTACATGACAAATAAACCTTAGTGACTAAGTAAACCTGGTTTAGTCACTCATCTGATCAAGCAGTGCAGTCAGGAAGTAGTGAAGAGATGGCCTAGATGCTGCATCTCGCCTTACAGATACAGAAGCATGGGTAGTAGTATAACAAATACCAGCCCACAGTACCCACCTTTCCTCACGCTACTATCAGAGAGCGAACTTCAGTTTTAGTCAAGAGGATGCGATACAGGAATTTTCCAAGAACGCAAATTATGAGTTTCTAGAAAGAATACCAACTGAAATCACCAAAGAGTTGTGGAGAAAAAGAGAGGAGGCAGGGGTCTTGGCAAGAAGCCATGCATTGTTGATGCAAGAATTACTCATAATAAAGATGGCGGGATTTTTTTTTCAACATTCTCCTCATCACCAGATTAGCAACTTTTCCACTGGCATTAAACTGGAAGTCAATAATTAAAGCAAACACAGATTGCTTGCGAAAATTGAATCCTATGCGAAAACATGAAAATAATTTAGTCAAACTGCAGCATTCCTTTTTTTTTTTTACCCCTATCTAATTAAAGAGCAGAAATTAAGACAGAACAATCTGTTGCTTCAAGTACATCGTTGAATCTGCACAAAATTTCCTACTAATGTTTTAATAAAAAGATAGGTACTTCTTACTATGACCGACACTGCAGACTCTTCAGTGCGGAGTCTATTATCTTCCTCAAGATAAAGCAGAACAGCCGGCTTACTATGAAGTAAATGCTCAACTCAAACAGCACCACTGCACAGTTCAGTCGTAAACATTATTCATGCTGTAAACATTATACCAGCCTCCGCCTGGTATAAAGAACTTTGGAATGATGAGGGAAAAATAAAAGGAGGATAATCTGCTCAGACTCCCAGGACAACATAGTCTTCAACACACCTGCCCATAGAGCACTTCCAAAAATCAGCTTTGGTCCATGTTTAGCTTTAAGCTCTGAATAAACTGGCGCTCACTCAGTTTTGAATGCGAAAGCTGTGCAAAGGGGAGGAAACAGTTCCATAAGCACCATTTATGCTAATGACGGCGTACAAATACTAATCACTGCTGACAAATCACTGCACATTACAGCCTTTTATGTATTGCATCAAGTACTTAGCATGCTAAAGCAACTCAACAGCTATTTCATAACTCAGACATCTCTTTGGTGTAGCTCAAAACCCACGTGCAGAATACACCAATTCTACAAAGAAAACAGGAACTACAAGTAACCTTTTCAAAAAATTAGTAATGTATACATACAGCTCAACTGGACTTCATCTGTGAAGGAAAAGGGAGAACAGACTCTGAACATTTTTTTCATCTGAGATGAACCTTAACATGGATAACGTAAGCTCTAGAGATGACAAGAGTTCTCAGCTGAGGCTGTTACTGCACTTTGATAGAAGTTACTATACATCACTCAGACAAGTAATTTCTCTGTTTACATTTAGAAAGTTTCATTAGTAGCTACATGTTAATAGCCTTTAGGTTGCCAAAGTAACAGCTGATACAAACACTCAAAATATAGTGCTTTTGGTTATACATACAGCTCAGCTACATATTAAATTGTATCAATATTTTACATAAATACTGTCATTTGTATGATTTAAGCTTAGCTTAACTCTTCTTCAAAGATTTAAGACTTATGGGGATCTTCTTCAGCAGTATAAGGGAACACTTTCTAATCCTTTCATTAAAAATCCTAACATTGAATTCACATTTTGATAAACACTGGGGTTTTCTTTGGTTAAGGGGGAAAAAAGAAAAAAAGAAAACTAAAGAAAAAGAAGAGAGCTACACACTAAGCAGTTTGAAACAACCACCTTTTCATTAAGATATACGTACAAAGGTATTGGATAACCATTATTTTTGGAGTGACATTTATTATTTTTAAAATATACTTATGAAGTAGGTTTTATAAGCTTATCTTATGAAGGCAGAGAGAAAGGAAAAGATGAAAGGGAGAGGAAAGCTAGAAAGATGAGCAACTACTGACAAGTATGATGAGAATTTACCTTCTTCATCAATCCATTTCATGGTGAAAAGCTGTTCGTTGTCAAAGGAGCACATGTCTCGAACTTCATTGCACAATCCCTCATATGAGATGGAAGGTTCAAAATATGTTATCATGATGTCCCTGAGCAAGAGAAAAGTAAATTTGAGAAATTATACCGTAATATGTAGCACTTCATCATCACCTCCAACACCTTCAGAATACCACTAACGTAAAACCCGTACCTGCTGCAGTCCCCTAAAAAATATTGAAGTGGAATAAAGCACGTAAGTTCCCCTTCCTACAGTCAAGTCAGGCTCCAAGAGATTTTTATTACCACTAATTGACATCTAATCCTCCAGGTATCTGCTTAACAAAAATGAAGATTTAAATGCCCAAATAACTACAAAGTGAACTGCAGCAGTATTAACCACACACAGAAATATTATACCAATGGAAAGAGAAGAATGAAATGCTGCAAAAATTTTGAAGGATGCTATTAATGTATTGCTGGTTTTGCTTGCTCTTTAGCAGTTATTTGTTGTTAGATACCAAAATGTTTTGTAAGAACACAGACACCTCCTCCAACTAAATTTTGATTGTGTAGATGTTAAGAAAAAGTAATGAAAATTATTAAACTGGTTTCCTAGCAGGTTATAAGGGATGCTCCAAATATTGAAAGTACCTTTAAAAAAGACCCACGATGCTTCACTGCAATGACAGGGAAGGCTGACAGAGACATTTACAAGTAGAATTAAAATTTACTGCTTTACTGTTATGCAGAATGGGTATTTCTGTTATAGTTAAGATTAGAAGTTAGTTAACCTGGTGTTTTAAATATGTTAACATAAAATGCTGACCCATTGCCCTTGGTAT